>NC_139687.1:21756415-22470063 GCF_964106915.1 Podarcis gaigeae
AACATAACACAATAACTTTAATTTAAAAAGTAACATTTCTATTTCTCACTCTCCCTTGAAATTTGGTATATAAAGTTTGTTTCATAACAGCAGACAGCACTCTAAAACATTTTAGTACATTACAGGAAAGAAAATAATATTTGAAGTATTAAGAAATAGCAAAGGATACTCTGAAAAGGCTGTCACTTCACAGAACAGTAGATCCACTTATTCCCAGACCACTGATCCGCAAGGTTCTGCAGAGGGGAAAAGAAAAGCCAGGAAAGAGATTTTCAAATAGATCAGTACAGTTTACTTGAGAGAGAGACAACAAATAAGTTAAAAAGAAAGAGAAAAGGTAAGGGAAAATAAATCAAGTCGTCTCAGCCTGACATGAAACTGAAGTATAGAAATATTTATAATTTCAAAACAAGTTTTATTTATTTCATTTTGGATATTGCCTCATCCCTAAGGGCCAGGACACATAACAGTCATTTGTCTTGTTTCTATAAACATATATTGCTTATATCCCCTAATATTATGCTGTTTATATAATATAAATATGATCCAAAATGTGTAAGGCGGAGCAAATGCGAAGGCACATCCTGTTCACAATCCTGGCCACCAAAAGCCAACACAAACAAAGTGTTCAGTGTTTTCAAAACGAGCCAAGAGGCTCTGGTGACTCTCCCAGGTCGAGGAGACCCACAACTATTGGTGCACATGTTATACATGTCTACTCAGAAGCAAGTCTCATTGGGTTCATTAGACCTTAATCCCAAGTAACTGAGCATAGGATTGCAGTCTAAGGTTGTACTTTACTTAGGAGGGCCTACTTCTGAATGACATGCTTAAGATTGCTGTGCCCCACCAAAGCAGTCTGGTTTCTTCTTCCCCTGTGGCTGGATTCTGCACCACACAGTGCTTGCCTGGCTGTGCAGTTAGCCAAGAGACTAGTGGAAACTCAGTCCAAGGCATGGGTGGCTCAGGTTGCCTGGATGTGCTTGTATGGCCAGCAGGGTAGTGTCAGTTGCTGGTGCCTGTGTGTGCACTGGGTGGGAAGACCCCTCATCACTCAATGACAACACCGCCAGAGCAACCCACCCCCGCCGGAGCAAACCGGGGCTGTGCTGAGCCCTTGGCAGGCAGAGAGGAGCACTGGGCTGTGCCACTCTGGGGTCACCTGCACAGGGGTGCCTGGTTTGCGCCCCATCAATAATTGTGTGTCCAGGGCCACAGGCCTCCTTGCTCCCCCACACTCTGCCCCTGTGCATGGCACATCCAGTTATACACGCGCGCACACACACACACACATATAAGCACTATGGGTACATGCCACTAGACCAGGGGCAGCAAACTTACCGCGCCTCAGGCCGGTGTCCCCAGCGTTGATCGCGCGGTGGGCCGGAGGGCGGGGGACCGCTTGCCCATATGCGTGTGCACACACTATTTCCGGCGCACTTCTTGGTTGGAGGAGGACTGGAAATAGCTTGTGTGCATGTGCACAGGCCTCCTCCGACCCGGATGTGCACTGCAAATAACGCTTGCTCATGCACAAATAACACTTGCACGTGTGCACAAGCTATTTCTGGTGCTCCTCCAACCCGGAAGTGGGCAGCGCTGCTAAGAGCAGGGGGCGGCAGCAGGTGGGGGTCACTGCGGGCCGGATAAACGAGGCCTTAGTTTGGGGACCCCTGCCCTAGACTTTTTAAAGGGGTTGAGAAGGTCTGCGGCTATGGTAGATGAGTTAAGACATTATGTAAACTTCATTGCTGCTGCAGGATATAAAGATATTCATGGCTGCTCCTTACAGGATTATTTATACATTAACCAAAAATGCCTGAGAGTTCAAACTGCAGTTCAGAAGGGGGCCTGCGGGGACTGAGCGAGGGCAATTCATGTGTTTCCTGTCAATCTGAAATATCCTCAACACAATCTTTGTTATTGGCCTTCCTGCTTGCAAT
The DNA here is from genome assembly GCF_964106915.1 of Podarcis gaigeae. Taxonomy (NCBI): domain Eukaryota; kingdom Metazoa; phylum Chordata; class Lepidosauria; order Squamata; family Lacertidae; genus Podarcis; species Podarcis gaigeae. Next base: position 21,758,359 of record NC_139687.1, read on the forward strand.
GTGCTATTCCAGTGATTTGGAGCTCAAGGCTGTCTCAGCTCTTCCTCCTCCGCTATTGTCTCTTTTTTAGTACTTTTCATCCCCCAGGGTGCCATGAAAAAGCCAACCGCTGATGCATTGTAACACTGGGCTAAAAGCAAAAAAGTTGTTCCAAACATGCAGCAATGTCACAAAGCCACAGGTGTTTCGGTGTTTCTGACTGCTTGGGGTCTTCACAGACCAGAAGGAGTAAGTCAAAAGCAATAAAAAAATAAATAAGGAAAAGCTGCTAGATCTGCTGTTCAGAAACAAATGGAACAGTGGGCTGTGAATAAGGCTGGTTGTGATCTCTCTTTTCCAGTTTGTTGTTCCTCACCAAAGGGCATTGCCACTAAACAAGAAGAAGAGGCAGCTCAGTTCTGGCTTCTCTTCGCCAGATAAACAGAACTCTGTATAATAAAGGATGAAAACAACATCTCATATTTCAGCTGGGCCAGTTGCAAAGAGCCATGCAACCAGAAGCATACCTAGTATATGGGGAAATGGGTGCATGTGTTAGACCCATGTTCTAGCCATGATAGCTATGTCCTACCTCCACTGTCAGAAGTAATATGCTTCTGACTGCCAAGTGCTGGGAATCGGAAATGTGGCGAGTTCTGTTGTGCTCAGGTCCTGCTTTTAGCCTCTCCATAGACATCTGGGATAACAGGATACTGGACTTCTTACAGTCTTAAAAATTCAATTTCTACCCTATGCTTCCTCCTGAAGGAGGAGTGTTACTTGCAGCTCTAAGGGTCTTAAAAGCATGGAAGACTCTTGTTAAGGGGAGGAACCTTTTAAAATAGCATGGAACGGGGCCAAGCCCTTCAACACACCTAAATGATGTGTTACCAGTGTAGGGATGGTGGCGGAGGAGCATGGTAGTTAACCCACACAAAGAGAGTTTGTATTGCAGACAAAGGAAACTGTATACTATGATTGTTTACAAAGATTCCATTTTCAGTGCAGCCATTTCTCACAGGGTCTTCAAAACAGGGTGTGAATACAACTCCTGAACAGGAAGATAATCCTGTCCTGGATAACTCATGCACCATCCCACAAGCATCACCCTACATATTTGATTACACTCAATCAGAAAATAGAGGGGGGATCCTTTGTTGTTGTTTAGTCATTTAGTCGTGTCTGACTCTTCGTGACCCCATGGACCAGAGCATGCCAGGCACTCCTGTCTTCCACTGCCTCCCGCAGTTTGGTCACAATCATGCTGGTAGCTTCGACAACACTGACCAACCATCTCGTCCTCTGTGGTCCCCTTCTCCTTGTGCCCTCCATCTTTCCCAACATCAGGGTCTTTTCCAGGGAGTCTTCTCTTCTCATGAGGTGGCCAAAGTATTGGAGCCTCAGCTTCAGGATCTGTCCTTCCAGTGAGCACTCAGGGCTGACTTCCTGAGTGGTTTGATCTTCTTGCACTCCATGGGACTCTCAAGCTTCTCCTCCAGCACCATAATTCAAAAGCATCAATTCTTTGGCGATCAGCCTTCTTTATGGTCCAGCTCTCACTTCCATACATCACTACTGGGAAAACCATAGCTTTAACTATACGGACCTTACATACTTATTATTACATTCACTTTGTTTAAGGGTTTTGGTTGGGTGGTATCTTACTGAATCAGATGTCACGATGAGCGTTTATATGAGCTGCCTGTGGCTGCCACTTCATTAATGGAAGTAATTTTATCATCTGTTGATGCTGATCAGGGTAATTGTTTGTTTGTTTATTTGTTTGTTTATTACATTTACTTTCCACCTTTCTCCAAGGAGCTCAAAGTAGTGTCCACGGTCCCTCAGCCTCCCAGCCTGCCGTCACAACAGCCTTGTTATTGCTATTGTGGCTGCTACCTGGTTAAAGGAATTACATAACTCTTATGTGGACTTTCTGTTTCTTCTGTTAACAAATAACTTTTTTTTTTTGTCTGCAGGCACCACTGGGATCTATTTGCCTTTTGCAAAAAATTTAGCTGGTAACAGAACATGGGAGCTTGAATGGGTAAAGAAAGTAGAAGATACAACATTAGATCAGTGATAGGGAACCTGTGGTTCTCCAGATGTTGTTGTTGCTGACCATTGGCCAACTGGCTAGGGCAGATGAATCCATCAACATCTGGAAGGCCACAGGATCCTCACCTCTGGCTTATATCCTCCATAAAACATACATATTTCTTCTAACATGAAATTCCTGCTCCTATGTTTAATAAGCATTAATTAGAAGAGCATGGCATCCTCCACATTTTATCACTGCTACCGATGTGATCTCTTGAATTTTATCATTCATTATCCTCTGGAAAAGAATTATCTAAAATAATGCTGGACCGGAATTGGGCTTATATCCTAAAGTCCCCTTTTATATTGCGCATTATGAAACATTCAGCTCTATACAGTATTGGGGCTAAGTTTCACGATGCATGAAATCAGTAAATATAAGGCAATTACAAAACTTGGATGAGGGCAGCTGGTTCTTATTCTTATGGGTGGGGGGAATCCTGAATTGAACATAATAAACCCATTCACCACTAAATATCTATCATGTGCCATCTTTAGTTAATAGATAATTAACATAATTATCCCGTGTGAACTGTATTGGGATCTAACTTCATACTATTTGAACGATGGTTAATGATGCTTAAGAATATGGTCGTACATTCCCTCCAACTCTCAGGTAGAACAGGGGTTATAAAAAGCTGGGAATGCCAGAAATGTTAGTTCCTTTAAATGTAGCACAATGAGAGGGGAAGGCAATTAGTTTCAGCAATTATTACAATGCATCTTAAACTGAAAACAGAAAAGCACGCTAGAGCACAATAGCAACATATAAAACTAATGTATGAGAATGAATACAAAGTGTGTCCTTCTGGACAAACAACTAAATATTCTCAACATGTCTTGCCCCAGCCACTCAGAACACATGACCAAGAAGTTCAGCCTCAATTAATTTCCAGATACCATCATTTTCTCTAACCAGTCCTCAGAGCCGCAAGGTCCATGGCCAAAGAATCCAGCAACCTGGCAGTGTTTTTATACTAATTTAACAATAATATTCTGGGCCATTTGCACCATCTGTTGCCCAGGTGTCAGTCATGGAAGGAAGAAGGGACAGATGGAGGCAAAAGGCTAGAGGAAGCGATTTGGACACAAAGTTCTCATTCCACTGAACAACACACCTGAAAACAGAGTTTACTAGCCAGTAAAATACGAGCTTGGAACTAAAAACATACAACATAGATCTCAGTGCGAGAAGAGCTTGATTTTTCATGGCAATTGTGGCTGGAATGGGACACGGGCAGGACAGCAAGGAGAAACTATATATACCCAAGTAACGCATGCAGAAGGTCATAGGATAAATTCCCAGCATCTCCAAGGAAAAGGGCTGGGAGTGTCCCATATCTGAAACCATGGAAAACCACTGTCAATCATTGTATACAATAATGAGCAAGATGCATCAATATGGAAGGGTGGTTCTTTCGATTTCAGTTTCTCGTATTTCCAATCTTAAATTCAGTCCCCCACATTACTGCATCAGTTTACGATTTTTAAAACAAAGTCATCATGACAATTCATCAGATTTTTAATGCAAATGTTTCCAAATATACACATTTCTGTATGCAAAAGTGCCTAATGTACACATTTGTGTGTGTGTGCATATGTTTTTTTTTAAATCAGTTTTCCCTAATGTGCATTTTGTGTGCTATTTTCAGTAATACATGCATTTATATGAACATTTGACCTTAGTTCTTGCTGGAATCATAGAATTGAAGAGTTGGAAGGGACCCCAACCTCCGAGAGCTGCAGAATCCTGAAAAATGCAAATTTTGAAGGATGGTTATAAGTTTCAGTTTGCATATTGTTTCAGAAAGAGCAAATTAAGTACGATAAGTTTGCCTTTAAATGCGAGCTGAGCAGAATTTCCCCCACATCCCTACTTATAGGTAAAAAATGCATAGGAGTCTGCTGCCAGTCACTGTTATTTACCTTTTGTACAAGCACTTTAACATAAGTGTGTTTAGTTTAAGTGCCACTATTAGATACATTAAAAGATGCTGTACAATGTGAGGAGCAGTTCTCCCAATTACTGTGACAGTTTCGCTGCATGTAATCCATTAAAGGAATTTAGAAACCTGCACCTCTGTCTATACAAAATATCGGGGGAGAGAAGCCAGTGAGCACTTATTAAGCAAGATGTGCATTTGGTTGTTAGAATGGCAGGTGACTGTGATTGTGCTTGGGATACATTATTCAGGGTGCTTTGAAATGCTTTTCTGGAAAATATGATACTAGGCAGAAACTTCGTTTCATCACCTTTGTGTAAGCACAGTCAGCTGCTTTAGGATGGTTCTCTCAAACCCGTGACCCCTCAGACATATGCAGGGTGGTCAGGCTGCACAAAGTCCACAGAAATGGGTTGTAAAGTGTGGGCTGCAATACATGTTTGCTGTACACTGAATTTTGAGCTTTAGGCTGCAATCCCAATTACCTAGGAGTAAACCAAATAGAAAACAATGATACTTCCTTCTGAGTCGTCCCATTTTTCTAGAAAAAGAGGTGTTCAGAACTCACCATGAACCTTGTTCTTTTATAATGGCAATGGCGCCCACCTGAGAGGGGCCGGAACTGAGTTGTGGAGAGTTCTGACTGAAAAGAAGAAGAAGCCCTGCTTCTGAGTAAGCATTGTAGGATTGCTCTGTAAGAATTGATTAAAATTGTTCGGAGTTGTTTCCAGATATGTAGCTTCATTGATGTAAGACTCTTGGATCCAGCAGACATGGATCCAGATCCATGACAAGAAAGCAGGGACATGAGTTTCTCCAATTCCCACATTCTCCTACAAGCTCCCCATGCCACTTTTCACATTGTTCCAGAGGGTTCTCCAGCCCCTCTGGGACAGCGTTGTAGGGGTTACATAGTAACAACAACAACAACAATAATAATTTATACCCCGCCCTCCCCGGCCAGAGCCGGGCTCAGGGCAGCTAACACCAGTAAAATTACAAAAAAAAAAACACCACAATTTAAAATACAGGTTAAAATATAATTTTAAATGCAGCCTCATTTTAATAGTAGCCCATAGATCAAGACCATAAGGAGAGGGAAACATAAGGGTCAGGCTGAGTCCAAACCAAAGGCCAGGCGGAACAGCTCTGTCTTGCTGGCCCTGAGGAAAGATGTCAAGTCCCGCAGGGCCCTAGTCTCTTGTGACAGAGCGTTCCGCCAAGTTGGGGCCAGTACTGAAAAGCCCCTGGCCCTGATTGAGACCAATCTAACCACCTTGTGGCTTGGGACCTCCAAAGTGTTATCATTGGTGGACCTTAAGGTCCTCCATGGGGCATACCAGGAGAGGCGGTCCCGTAGGTACGTGGGTCTTAGGCCATAGCAAAGGGTGAATCAGGGGGGAGAAACAGCTCCCTCTGCCCTTTTCACTCATGGAAGTGTCTGCTGGATTGAAGAGTGTCCCATCAGCAGAAGGACACGGTTGTATACCCCTTCATGTTTAACTTGGCAAAGAGTTTTCCCAAATCGAAATCACGTAAGTACAGAATATGAGGTGATTCCAGGTCACTCATCTTCCAGGCATCTCCCAGCTGAATTTTTAGTTGTAACAAAATACCATTAAATTGCCAGACGTTTGGTAACATGCAAATCATTCTGCATAAAATGTTCCTCAGGGAAATAAGTGGCTATTAGAGAAATCCCCTATGTACAAAAGGATTCCAAAAATAATGGAAAGAAAACATGATAAATCAACATGAAGCACACAGAATAATTGCAGAATAAAAATGGAGAATACTCATGAGCTTACTCATGAGTGAATTCCAAATCACCTTGGATAATATAAGACCATTAACAGCCTAAGGATTATAAATAGTAATATTAAAATTATATTAGTCACTTGAAGGTTAGCAAAAACAACTTCCTTTTAAGGTCATATTGGGGCATCGTGCAAGTGCTGAAGTAACTTTTTGTAATCCAGTTTTAATGGGTGGGAAAGTACATTTTATATGAACCTTTTAAGGTTTCTCCTCCATATATCTGTTAGGACCAACATAGAAATTCCACCTAACTAAAGACTTTCTGCAGCTGGTGTAGTTGGCCAGATTGGCATGCATTATAAAGGCAAATGTGGCCTCTATTGTCTTTTTTTAAAAAAACAACAATTTTCTATGTGAATTCAACTGAATCTCGCTACATATTCAAAATTAGGCTTCTTTTGAGTGATTCTTCTGTCAGGGTTGCAGAACAGCTGAAGGATATTACCATCAAACTTTGGGTTTATGCTTCACTCTCCATTTCAGTGGCTTTGGCAATGTTAGCCACAGCCAAATATTTCAGGCCAGATAAAGAAGGTTTCTCTCTTTCCGTACCATAGAATGGAAGGTGTCTGCGTGCCACCAGTAGGGATGGAGAAGAAATTCACTTAAGTTCACATTTTAGGTGAAAGTACCCTATCCTCCCTCACAACATGTGAGCCAAAATGCAGCCCTTCTTCAAAATGTGCAGTTCTCTGGATTTTGTTGTGCTGTTCAGTAGACAAGCAAGATGTATACAAAAAAAATGCATGCAGTAAGGTAAAGCATACATAAAACTTCAGATATTGTTGAAAATAAGATTAAAATGAAGAAATTTAAAGTATATCTTAAGAACTGTTGTAAAATTGAAGAGTGCTAAAATGTCAAGGGAAAAGAAAATATTGAATTATAGCTACAATTGATTAAGTATGAGAAGAAGCTAAAAAAGAAAATAAGTAATTAGACAATTGGTGTAAGGAGTTGTTGAAAAAATCTCAAAATAGGGATGCAGAAAAGGGGAGGTAAGGGGAAGTCTGGGAAGTAAGGTTTATGAAAATGAGGTTTGAAATTATACATGTTTCTATGTTTTGTTTGTTTATGTATGGTGTTTTGCTTTGTCTTTAAATCTGTGTTGAAAAAAACAATAAAAAAATATATATATAAAAAAAGAAAATAAGATTAAAATGCATTCTGTTAAGGAAAACATTTTTGCAAACATTTGCATATTGTGCAGAATAGCATTAGGGAGAAATGTTTGATTGTGCATTGTTTTATTGATGTTTGATATGCTGTAAACCGCTTTGAGATTTTTCTTAAAAAAATAAAATGGTATAGAAATGATGATGATGATGATGATGATGATGATAATGTGCTTATGAATTTTCACAAGGACTTCAGAATAATTTGCAAACTGATGCAGAAATGTGGAGAGCCAAACTTAGGATTGGGAAAATGATAAACTGAGAGAAACCCAGACTAATGGATTCACTCATTCCTAAGGCCCAGTACCACTTCCTTCCCCCTGGACTGGACACCAGGACTCGGACGCGTTGTTGTTATTTGTATGTTTGCTATTTCAGTTTGAGACTGCACATGGTGAAATGTTGGATATCAATTCTACAAATACAGTATTTCCAAAGTTTTGCAAATGCCCATCAGGAACAACAACAAGACGGCTAGAGATACCACCCCTTCCTTCGCTAACAATAGTCTACCTCCAGTTCCCTGGAAGCTTATAAGACTATGAGGTCCGACGTCCACTCATATCAAAGACACTATCACTGTTTGCATTTGCAATCTATTTCCATTTTTGTTTTGTTAGTGTTCTCCCTTGTAATTGTGCATGCTAATTACTGCAGCCTTCTGCCAACATTTGTTGAGAATATCCAGGCCATCTCTTTCAAAGGGAAATGTCAAAGTTTAATTTCAAATGAAGGAAAGCATTTCACTATATGCATGCCCCATGAATAAGGACCATTCTAGAACATTTTAATCCAAAAAGCTCATCTATAAACATGTGCTTATAAACATACACATCTATATTATTTATACTATAAATAATATTATTGTAATATATATTATATTATTCTAATATAATATAAATAATATATTATTTATAAACTTCTATATTATATAACATGGGACGTGGGTGGCACTGTGGGTTAAACCACAGAGCTTAGGACTTGCCGATCAGAAGGTTGGAGGTTTGAATCCCCACGACGGGGTGAGCTCCCATTGCTCGGTCCCTGCTCCTGCCAACCTAGCAGTTCGAAAGCACGTCAAAGTGCAAGTAGATAAATAGGTACCGCTCTGGCAGGAAGGTAAATGGCGTTTCCGTGCACTGCTCTGGTTTGCCAGAAGTGGCTTAGTCATGTTGGTCACATAACCCAGAAGCTGTACGCCGGCTCCCTCGGCCAATAAAGCGAGACGAGCGCCGCAACCCCAGAGTCGGCCACAACTGGACCTAATGGTCAGGGGTCCCTTTACCTTTATATTATATAACATGTGGTGGTTATAAATACGTACACATCACATATGCATGTATATTCTCTCTCTCTTTCTCCCTAACACACACACTTCTTAAATCTTGTGCCCTCCTTTCCCACTAGTCTTACCCACTCCAGATGTTAGCTGGGAGGCAACTATCTATTGCATTGAGCCATATATCAATGCAGCCACCAAAAGAGCATGGTTTAGAGACAAATTCTCCCATTTGTTTGGGCAACATCTGCTCATGAAAGGGTCGCCATATGGAAACATCTGCGATAAGGAATAATTTAAAAGCAGCCTTCACTTCACAGCCATTTCATGTGTGCCAATAAGAGAAGCGCAGCTGGATTTCTCTTGTATGCCTTCAGCTTTCTTTTCTATCAACGGGACTGATAATTGTCTTGATTGATCTTTTCGAAACTGAAAGAAATTAGGAACCACATATTTCTAGCCAGGGCTCTCTTTCTGTTTGCTTTATAGTGCACACAGGGAAGACAGGCCTCTGCCTTCAAAGGACCTACTATCTAAGAATTTATGTTACACTAAATTGAAGCCACATAGTGGCACACTTCTTTTGTTGGCAAAATGTTCTTCACCAGCAGAATGTTGCTGTGCAAGAGAATGCGTAGGCAGCTTGCTGGCAACTTTGTTGCACAATAGATTGCATGAAGTGTTGTGCAACGAGTTTTCACCAGTACAACTGCTGCCATTGTGCTAGTGGACAGAGAATGCTAGCTACAGCCTTCAATGTGTTACAGGGGACACAACAAATGAGGAGAAAGAAAGAAAGAAAGAAAGAAAGAAAGAAAGAAAGAAAGAAAGAAAGGGTATCAGAGGGGAGGAAAGGAAAAAAGTAATAAGGGATTACGTGTGAGCAAATGAAAGTTACACATACTTAGATATCATAGTTAATTCTCACTAGGTTAAATCCTTAATACTTAAATCCTAGGATAGCCATATTAATCTTTTAGAGCAAATAAACAGCAGTGTCTCATGACACCTTAAAGCAGTGCTTGGAATCAACTACTTCAGTTGAACAAAGTTCACTGAACTAGTTCAGAAATCTCCAAACTACACCTTAAAGTACAGTGGTACCTTGGTTTAAGAACAGCCCTTTTTACGAACAGTTCGGTTTAAGAACTCCACAAAACCGGAAGCAGTGTCCCGGTTTGCGAACTTTACCTTGGTCTAAGAATGGAAGCCGAATGGTAGAAGGGCACCGGCAGCGGGAGGCCTCATTAGGGAAAGCACGCCTCAGTTTAAGAACAGTTTCGGTTTAAGAACGGACTTCCGGAACGGATTAAGTTCGTAAACCGAGCTACCACTGTACGTGTAGTTCCCATAACTGCCAAATAACCTAAAGGTGAGTTAAGTTCATTTTGGGGTAGAACTAGTAAACCTTCCTGTTCATTCCCACTATCACCATTAGACTTAGCTTTCATTAATCTGATTTTGTGGTAAAAACAGCAACACACAGTCTGTCTGGGCATGCATGTTTAGAACTCAAACCTGAAGCTACAAACAATGTCAGCTTGGGAATCTGGGGTCACTACTGCTATTTGGATCCTCACAAGATTCCCTAAGATCAATAACCTAGGATATTGTAGCTGCTGTAGAGAAGGATGGTGAATAATAACGACTTTCTCTAAGTCTCCAAGCCCAATGGTGTACTGAGAGGCTGATGCACACTCTGTTGAGCACCAGACTGTGGAAACACAGGCTGGAGATGATTTTGCAATTGTTTTTGGATTATGGAGAAAGAAACAATGGCCCTATATTAAACATGCCTCTTCCTTCTAAGCCAATTTTCAGCTTAAGTGCATGGAAGTTGTAAGGATATCAGGGGGTTACTCGAGAGCAATCGGGCAAATGCCTCCCTGGTTGGCTGTAAAGCCTCGTTATTGGTGCCAAAAAAACCTTCACCATGCAGAGCACCACTATTCCATGGCTTGCTATGGCAGAATCTGTGAGTAGGCGGTCCTTAAACCTTCCCCAGCAGAGAAGTTTCTTGATGCCCAGTCTGCGCTTCCCCTCTCTGCACGGAAGCCTACTGCACAGGGAGGGCGTGGGTAACGGAGGACCTCTCTCCTCCCCGCTTTGCTCAGGCAAGGTGTCCTGGCACGGCCTCGCCTCCTCCAAGCCCCGAAGCTCCTCTCCACTGGAGGCGTGGTTACTCTCCTCCGCTGAGGAGGTGCTGCTTCCCACGATCTTTGGGGGCTCTCTGTAATCCATCTGGCTTTTCCCCTCTCATCCCTGAGCCGATGGCAGTTCCCTGACAGAGGTTTTCCTGCTGTGCATCAGGATCAGAGGAGATGAATATGAACCTACCTCCAGAGCTTTTTTCCACCCCTAAAATCATATGGCGTCTGCTGTTGGGTTGAAATAAACGACAGACGAGTGACAAGTGTCATATGGGAGGCATCTACCGAGCATGTCTTGGGGAGTCCCTTTTATTGAATATTACAGCATTGCCACATATGTGCTTGTTGCTGATTGTTTAACACAAATACAATGCAAAGGTTGCATATAAGCATTAATCATCAATAGATTAAAGGGTGGGAAAGGGAACACAGAATTGGACAGGCGTGAAAACCTCCTTATTAAACTATTACTAGTGATTGATATGGGAACACTGATTCTATGTATGCTCCCACTCTGCTTCCACTAATGTATGAAGGTGGCAAATCACCTGGGTAAGGTGGTTAATATGGTTATTTCCATAGCAGCAGGACCCTGTCTTTGATCAAGCTTCTGCCACAGGATTTGTAGTTGAGAGATATTTTACCAGCAAGCACTTTCTGATACAATAAGCCATTTTCTTTCAGCATAAGAATATAAAGTATTGATTGTACTTCAAACTAGCATCATTGCTGCCAAGAATATACAAATAATGACCTCTGTGGTGTCCAGGGAAGGAAAAGACAAGACAGGCCTAGAACTGGTTGTGGACCAACCTTAATTGTTTAGAACTGGCAACTTTTGAAATCATATTAGGCAATCCTCCAGCAATGATAATAAGAGCAACAACACCGAAATGAAATTATCTGCCTGAGGGTTTTTTTCCTCCTCACAATGTTGCTTGAAGTCATTAACGTTTTTCTCTGGACAAAATTAAGCACATTTAGAGTTTAGCCAGCTGAACCCAACAGAGATGGTTTGTGTTTAAAGTCTTGCGTGAGGCAATCCTAAGAATGTTCAGTTGAAAACAAATTCCAGTGCAAAAGGCTTCTAAGACAGTTACAACTTGATCACAGATAAGGCATTCAGTTGAATCCTTATTCAAGGTGGATATGGGGCAGGGGTGGGAGCCCCACACCCCAGTCCAAGGAACCAGATTAAAGGGATCCAGGGAGACGAGCTTCTTTCTGGACACTGATATGGAGGCTGATGAGCCACGGTATTCCCAAAATCTTGGAGGCGTCACCCTGATTTGATGCATGTCATAGGGAGATTTTTAACCTTGGTTAACCCTGACAAATCATCAACCAGCAGCAGGTTGGTTGATACAGGGTATACTCCCAGTGCCTGCCCCAAAACCTGCTGGCATCTGTAATCAATAAATCTGTGGCCTGTGTAATCCCAAAATATTGAGTTTATTGCAACATCACCATGTATTGCCCCCCTCCACCTACGGGTTCACTGTGCCTGGACCCGCAAGCAGGGAAAATTTTACAAGGCTCTGTATTTTTTTATAAAACCTGCTGCTTCCGTGCTTTGAAAACAACAACAGCCTGGTAGTGACGTTGTTATATCTGCCAACCTAGCAGTTCGAAAGCACACCAGTACAAGTAGATAAATAGGTACCACTGTGGCGGGAAGGTAAACAGCATTTCCGTGCACTCTGGTTTCTGTCACGGTGTCCCATTGCACTAGAATCAGTTTAGTCATGCTGGACACATGACCTGGAAAGCTGTCTGTGCACAAACGCTGGCTCTCTCAGCCTGAAAGCGAGATGAACACTGCAACCCCATAATCACTTTTGACTGGACTTAATCATCCAAGGGTCCTTTACATTTTTACTGGATGCACATGTACCATACAGTTTCAAAATTGTCTTTCATCCTTTGAGAAGATGCAATGGCTGGTTTCAGTGAAGAGTAGCCCATAAGGCTTCAGAAAGCCATTAAAGTGGGGGGAAATAAAATAAAAACCAGTATAAAACACAGCAATATAACCCTAACCCTTGACCTGAAGTGAGATGAGCGCCGCACTCCATAGTCTCCTTTGACTGGACTTAACCAACCAGGGGTCTTTTACCTTTACCTTTTTGTTCTAAGGATGGTTGCTCCCTAGCTTAATATAATGGCATTAAAGTATTTGCAGCAGTTTTATTTTCATTTTCCATTTAACACACAACATTCAGTTTGCTTACAACATACACAGTTGATATGCTAAGCGAGCTTTACGACCATAAGTCTGTGATCCTACAAATGCTTGCACGTGAGTAAGTCTCACTGAACTCGGTGGGGCTTACTTTTAAGTAGACATGCAAAGGATTGCACAGTTAGATCGTTATGTCTTGGGTAGTCCTAACCTGTTGGTGCATGTGTGAAGTTAATTTCTTGCTTTTAATGATTTTGGTCCTGTTAACTTGCACTTGTCACGTTGTGGTTCACTGTGTAAGACCCCCAGTAACCCCCCTTCAATCAGGGTCCCATATCCAAGCTTAAAACCATAAACATAAGGACTTGTCTTTTATTAAGTAAGACAACTGGCCCATCTGGCTGAATATTGCCACCTGGGAAGGAGCTCTTTGGCATTTCATACAGGAGTATCCAGCCCTAACTAGAGATGCTATGGGTTGAACCTGAGACTTTCTGCAGGATAGTTCAGTTGGTAGATCACGAGATTCTTAATCTCAGAGTTATGAGTAACTCTGGGCAAATTGGGCAAAATTCCTGCATTGCAGGGAGTTGGACTAGATCAGGCATAGGCAAACTCGGCCCTCCAGATGTTTTGGGACTGCAGTTCCCATCATCCCTGACCGCTGGTCCTGTTAGCTAGGGATCATGGGAGTTGTAGTCCCCAAACATCTGGAGGGCCAAGTTTGCCTATGCCTGGACTAGATGATCCTTGCGGTCCCTTCCAACTCTACAATTCTATGTTTTTTATGCATTATACCACTAAGAGAACAATTATGGGGAGAGCAATTATGGGGAGATAAATGCAGCAAAAAGGGGGGGGGGAAGATGGCAGGTGGAGGATTAAGCACATCCTCTCTCCACTTAGAAGGATCTGGCAGGACACTAGGCTAAGGTGTTGGCACTAGTGGGAGCATAGGCTTAGTTCTGCCAGGGTACTCCCACCTCCTCACCACCCTGTCCCATCCTGCACTGTCCCATTAAGTGGCAGCAACATGCCAGCTCTGCTGTGTTGCCCTAACCTACCAACCACTCCTGCCTCCACCACTTCTCCATTGTTTTCACTCAAAGAAGCAGCTATTGGGGTCTAAGGGCTGATTTTGCATGTAACATGTAGTTTTGCCCTAGGAAGTCTATGTGGCTCGAGTGGTTCCTAGTAGAGAGAAGCATGGCTGTTTAGGGAAGTTTTTAATGTTTGATGTATTATAGTATTTTAATATTTTTTGGGAAGCCGCCCAGAGTGGCTGGGGAAGCCCAGCCAGATGGGCGGGGTATAAATAATAAATTATTATTATTATTGTTGTTGTTGTTGTTGTTGTTGTTGTTGCAGAAGACTTGAATTAGTTAGCTGGTGCATCAGCTATCTATCTTTCTCTGGGTGTAGAAAGGAATATTGCTGTTCTGACCCATGAGCTCAATTATGCTTGGGCATTGCCAGTTCTTATTGGTGGGGAAACCCCTCTCCAGTCCCTTGAATAGATTGAAATGGCCTACAAAACAGATTGATTATCCTTTCCTTAAATAGCCTGTCATATGGTGATAGCGACAAGGGAGACATTGCAGTGCTTGCAGATAAATATTTAGAGGTTGGTTTCAAAATGCTGTGCAAGGGCATCGTGCTGATATTCCAGAAGGGTTCTCCTTTCCTCAGCTAGCATTGCTCATTTGCTGCCTTTTGCAGACAGACATAATCAATAACACTTCCCAGTATGGTGCTGTGGACTAAGGCAGTGAGCTCTCCCTGCGTTGGAAATGGGCTGTTTTTCAATGGCTTGAAAAGATTGCACTGGCTTACATGCCATAATTATCAAGTTAGGAGCCAAATCCCATATTTCAGTAAAGTAATAGAACCATAGGAAAGGGGGTGGGGAGAGAGAAAGAAGGGAGGGGCAGGAGAGAGCAAGAGAGACACTCTTCTGACAAAATAAAAATCAATTGTGCTGAAAAGTCATACTCTAAGGCCTCATCTGGCAATGCTTGGGCACACACAAAGTGATTATTAATTTCACAGTGCAGAGAATAAGAAGCATTGGCTCCAGATCCTGCAATGCTATCAGATGCATCTAAAAACCAGAATGCAAATCCACCAATCCGGATTGTTTTCTGTTAAAGAGCATCTAAACATTGTACCTGAGTATCAGTGAGATCCAGTCACTTGAGCATAATCTTTACAATACTGTTGTTGTTTTTTGCGTGTGTTGTATTTTTTCTGTACCACATTATTATTATTATTATTATTATTATTATTATTATTATTATTATTATGTTTTTCAGCTCAAAGGAGAGCCAGTGTGGTGCAGTGGTTAAGAGCGGTAGTCCTGTAATCTGGGGAACCGGGTTCGCGTCTCCGCTCCTCCACATGCAGCTGCGGGGTGACCTTGGGCCAGTCACACTTCTCTGAAGTCTCTCAGCCCCACTCACCTCACAGAGTGTTTGTTGTGGGGGAGGAAGGGAAAGGAGAATGTTAGCCGCTTTGAGACTCCTGAAGGGGAGTGAAAGGCGGGATATCAAATCCAAACTCCTCCTCCTCCTCTTCTTCTTCTTCTTCTTCTTCTTCTTCTTCTTCTTCTTCTTCTTCTTCTTCAAAGGCCCCCCAAATGGTAAATATCATATTAAAACAACATATATGGTAACTCTGTGGCTGTGGCATGCAGTGAAACTTTTGTAGGGGAACAGTTAGGGCCAGAGGCGCCAGAGTAATTGGGAGGGATGGCCTCAAATATATGATGTCACGATGTCACGCAAATGGGCATCACATCTTGATCCCTAAGCAGGGCAGAGGTTTCCTGGGCTTTGGGAAGGAGGAGCCAAGGGAACATTTAGGGGACTAGCTTAGTCGCCTAGTCCACTTACCGCATGCCTCCGCTCTGCGCTGATGGTCCAATGAAAACATTTATGTTGCCTTGAAAGGGAACTGGAAGAAGTAATGGATGCTCTCCCAGTGAAACTATAAAAGACATCACTTATTTTTGTTACTGGAATCTGAACTGGAGTTTCAGTTCTACCCAAAGCTCTATGAAAGCTTATTACCTAAAGAAAGTCCTGCGGTTGGAGAGACTGATTTCCGGTGAACAAGAATTATTATAGCATAGATAAATTATATCTAGCGGCTGTTATTCCTACAGAATGTTTAGACTTTTAACAAAGAAGTTGCTTGGGCATCATAAGAGAAGACCCTGGAGGGAAGTATTTGTAGTTTAAAAAAGAGGGGAGGAAAACAGCTGAACAAATTGCTCTCTTGCTGGTATTCTCCAATGAAAGATTCTGCTGGGAATTTCCCTGGCCTCTAACCTCCATCTGTATAGGAAATCATTAAAAGGAGAAGCCCCATAATTGTCCCAACCTTTTTTGTATTTATGGAGTCTGTCAAGTGAATTTTGCAGCATTCTCAGAGGAACAAATAAAAACATCTATATGGAAGGAAGATCTCAAAGGCCTGGCACTTATCTGAATTGGACTCATGCCATTTGAACATTTTTCCTTTCTCGCTTTGACACTGTGATGTGGCAAAAGTAGTGCTCCAGGCAGCTAATTATTAGAATGTGTCCCATATTGCAGTTGCGTTTTTATGTCAGCAATTTCACATTACCAACATTAAACTCTTGAAAGTGATAAGGCAGCTACCAAGGTGCTGACATGCCTTGGTGAAATTGTTCTCTCTTCTCTTAACTGTCAGCTAGAGAGTCAAATATGGCACCATTTTCTTTAACTTATTGCTCCTTCACTGATCTCTGTAACAATCTGAACTCGCAGGATTTTTACAACAATAACAGCCACATTTCCAGCAGTGCTCCCACTTAGTGCCAAACAAAACCCACAACCCCAGCCAGATTGCTGGAGTTACGTTCTAAAAAAATAATCATGCACCAGTTTTTCCTAGCCAAGGCCACTTTATCAATTTCCCATATTTATGTTCAAAACCACTCACTGAAGGGTGTTTTAGATTCTCTGAAAGATTCTCTTTACATACTTTTTTTTCCAAATATAAATTTATAATTTGTTGTGAGAACTCTAGAAGTTTCTTCTCAAAGCTCTCCCCCCCCCCCTTTTGAGAATATTACATTTGGCCAGGGCATTTTGTTACAAAGAAAAATAAAAGTCAATTTGCCCATCATGTGCGGGCGGTTTTGTGGGCAGGCTCTGGGCCTCCTCTGGAAAGATCGTCCTCCTGCCATCAAATTGGCCAATGACGGCAGGAATAGCAACATGTGGCCTAGGGCAAGGTTAAATAACTGGCCTGCCGAACCTTTTGGCCTCTCACATACTGCACTGATTTGACGTAGCTCATAGGGCACCCTCCCCCCGCCCCCCATTGCTGGTTTTACTCTTATAAACACTTCCAGCGGACGGGTGGGAGTGACATATGTAGTTGCTTACTTCAATGCCTATGGCCAAACCTTCACACCTGTAACCAATAAAGCTGTGCCCTTATTTGATCCCAAACCAATATACCGTGTATTGTCTAGTTATTTGCTCCTTGGGGTACAGGGTGGTCATGGGGCCTCACCACACAAATATCATTTCCCAGTATGAACATAGCATATGATGCAAAACCCGTGACAAAAAGTAGCCACCCAGGTAGGCTATCATTTATCCTAATCATTTCCTCCCCCCCAAATTAATTTTGCCACTCAAGCTTCTTCATGCTTGCCTGTTTCCCTTTCAGAATGATCTATTTTTATTTTAGTCCACGAAGGTACCCTTGCCAGAGTGAGACTTACTCCTGCGGGCGACCTCACAAATTCGATACCAATAAACAAGGGAGTGCGCCAAGGATGTATATTGGCTCCCTGTCTATTCAACCTATTCATCAGTGACATGCGAGCACCCCTAGTTAACTCATCTCTAAGTACACACGTGCCTAGACTAGTGGACTACCGCTGCCCACTCCTTTTATATGCGGACGACGCGGTAATTCTATCTTATACACGTGTTGGACTAACCAGAGCTTTGAAGATCTTTGCCACGTATTGTCAACTCAACTAATTAACCATCAACCATGTTAAATCCAAGATTCTGATTTTCTCCAGAAGCCGGAGATTATACGAATGGAAGCTTGGTGGAACAAAAATAGAGCAAGTTCTAAAATTTCAATACCTAGGAGTTATTTTTCAATACAATTTGGGGTGGAAAGCTCAAATTCAACACCTACTTAACAAGGCCAAAAATCTGTCATATGCGCTCCTCCGATTCTTTTTTTCGGATGGAGCTTTGCATGTTCCCTCGGCCCTAAAGGTGTTCAAGGCAAAAGTGGTTGCCGTGCTTGCTTATGCTGCCCCGCTTTGGGCTGTGATGACAGATCTTGCCCCTCTTGAGACACTGCAAAATCAATCCCTACGTCGGCTCCTAATGCTCCCCCTGTGCGTAAGCAACACAGCCATGCGACTAGAATTGAAGATCGCATCCTTAGAAACTTGCCTGTGGAAGCAAGTCTTCAATTATTGGTTATCATTGTGGCATAGATTACCAAACCACTACCTTGTCCAATGCTTATGGCGAGATGAATTCTCTAGCCTTTGGACTAGTAGAATTCATGCCAAACTCCTAAGTTATGGAATCTCTCCTTCAGATTCCCTAAAACTAGACCAAATTACTGCTCAAAGACTGATCCGCCAAAGACTGGATGACATCGATCTACAGCGAAATTATATGCTGGGGGGAGGTGTTTGTTCGCCTCAGAACATTGGTATCACTTTAACTTACTGCATTCCATCATACCTCTCCTCCCTTTCGACTGTTGCCCATAGACTGGCCTTCACCAAAGCGAGGTTCAACGTTTTCCCCTCCAACGTCCTGAGACATAGATTCTCAAAGGGCCAAGCCCCCGCCATGTGCGAATGTGATAAGGAGACACCGGAGTCGCTGCAGCACATTATGTTCACTTGCCCCCTGTTCAATGTGCCACGGGCAAATTTGTTGGGATCAATCATACAGAAACTAGAGGGTACCCCACCAAAATTCCACCTTGCCCAAATCTTGCAGGATAAGGATACTCATACGACCCTGAAAGTGGCAAGGTTCCTGGTCGCTGTCCTTACCCAAAAGCGACGCCAAGGAGCACTACAAGCTAACTAAGGCGTAGTATGCCATTCTATCTTATAGTATTTTATTGTTATAGTGGTGTTTTAGCGGCTGTTTTTCCCACGTGCACAAGTTGTTATTTATGTGTCGTTTTTACCTGTATGGGCCTATGGCCGTAAATAAAATTACTTACTTACTATTTTAGTCCAGCTATGGTCATTATGGTTATTTCCATAATATTCCATAAATCAACTCATTTCTATAGAGGTGTAAAGTTACTGGCTTGCTTGCACCTTGATATAGTTTTATTAACCAACTGTGACTTGCACTTACTCTTAGCAAATGAGTCTAAAGTTGGCCAGCCTAGAAGAGAAGATTTGAAGTGGAAATAGATGGGAACCACGAATGGGAATAAGGCATGGAAAAAGGCATGATGTCCCATGTTATCCTCACAACAAGCCTGTGAAGTGGGTTAGGCTAAGAGGTACTGGCTGACTTGAGGTCACACAGTGAGTTTTATAGGCCAACAGCCTAAGCACTATACCACATATACCGCCAAGACCATAAAACACCGGTCCTGAAAGACCTACATTGGCTCCCAGTACCGAGCACAATTCAGTTTCCGAGCACAATTCAGAGTGTTGGTGCTGACCTTTAAAGCCCTAAAGGGCCTTGGCCCAGTATACCTGAAGGAGCATCTCCACCCCCACCATTCAGCCTGGACACTGAGGTCCAGCGCCGAGGGCCTTCTGGCAGTTCTCTGTAACCTTGCAGTGACTCCAGCTGCAGACAAGGGAGGGGATGGCTTGTGTTCTAAGCCACTTCAATAGAACTTTAATAGCATCTAAACCCTATGCATGCATTTTATTGTTTTTGCAAAATATGCTAGTTCTTGGGTTGCGCTCAAGAGACTCTATTTGTCCTTGGGAAAATGGAGAGAGGAAAGTATTAAAGTCTCTCAATATGACTTTCAAGGCACATTAAGTCTGCTCATGTGCATCACTTGGGACAGTTTCAGTAAAAAAGAAAGAAAGAAAGCAAACCAGCACAACTTTCGAAATTATATCAATCTTTCTGTTGACACCCAGATATCTCTAGACAGCAGTAAATGACATGCTGATGGACATAGTATGACTGAAGGACATTCACCCGAATGAGAAATGGGAAATAAAACCTCTGAAAACTGACATAAAATGTATTTGTAAATATTTTAACTACTGCCATGCTTAGAGAATTTGCCCATGGGTGTTTGGTACCCATGTGGGTGCAAAGCATGAAGGGGTTCTCATTAATGTCCTGCCTTGTCCCAATGCCTGTTGTCTTTGTCCATGGAGACAAAGACTCTTGAGAGTCCCATGGACTGCAAGGAGATCAAACCTATCCATTCTTAAGTAAATCAGCCCTGAGTGCTCACTGGAAGGACAGATCCTGAAGCTGAGGTTCCAATACTTTGGCCACCTTATGAGAAGAGAAGACTCCCTGGAAAAGACTCTCATGTTGGGAAAGATGGAGGGAACAAGGAGAAGGGGACGGCAGAGGACGAGATGGTTGGACAGTGTTCTCAAAGCTACAAACATGAGTTTGACCAAACTGAGGGAGGCAGTGGAAGACAGGAGTGCCTGGCATGCTCTGGTCCATGGGGTCACGAAGAGTCGAACACGACTAAACGACTAAACAACATTGTCCCATTGCATAGATTAGGGAGACTTGAGGAATGTCCAGGAGAGCTCTGGGGCTCCTTTCATTAACTTGCAGTCCATATATTCCCCACATTCTCTCTCTCTCTCTCTCTCTCTCTGTGTGTGTGTGTGTGTGTGTGTGTGCTAGGCCCGAGCAACGCAATCCAGGTCCGGTCCCGAATCCAAGGATTCCACGAGGAGTCAGTCCGACAGGGCCAAGGCAGGACACAAGGCAAGAAACCAAGCTAGGTCAGGCACAGAGTCTCAGGCAGGTTCTAGCAAACAGCAATGTTGTTCCCGCAACCTGGGGCTGGGTCCGACAGCCTTTTATCTTTGTCGGGGTAACGACCGGTCCTGATCCCCTGGCGACTCACTTCCCTGTTTCACTCGAAGGCGAGAACTCCTCCTGCATGTACTCAGGTCTCTCCTTCTCTCAGAACTTTGTCTCTGCAGCTCAGGAGATGCCTGTGGGTTACTAGACCCAGAGGCCGCCTCAGCCTCTCCTGACCCAACTGGCACTGGAGCAGCTTTAAGTGATGGCCCAGCTGAAGGCAACGAGGTAATTCCCGCATCTGGAGCCAGGGCAGGCTCAGGCCCCTGACTCGGCCCAGCTGGTGCTTGTTGCAGGGTAGCCTGTGCAGACTGGGGCTCTTCAGAATCAAGCCCCAGACTTGGTTCAGATGCCACCTGAGGCAAAGGATCTGGTGCGGACTGAGACTTCTCTGGTGCTGAGTCTGAGCCCGAGTCCCAGGCCTTCTCTCTCTCTCTCTCTCTCTCTCTCTCTCTCTGGAACATTCAGGGGAGCTGGTGGCTTTAACTTACAGCCCATTACCTCCCTGTATACCTTTCTCTCTCTCCTCCCGCCCCCCTGGCCATTCTTCCTTGAGCCCATCCCAAAAAGAGGCAGGTTGGAATGGGATGGCAGCAGAACAGGGTGGGGCAGGGACGAAATGGGGGAATCCCCACTCACGCGTGTCCTGTAACAGAACTCCAGTGTAAGTGGCTCCCACAGGGGAGCTGCAGAAACCATGTGGTTGGTCAAAGTAGCCGTGGCTTCAAAAAGGTTGAGAAAACCACTGTCATAGATTGCATAGGCATGCCTCCCAAGCAATGCACATTCAGCTTCAATTCCAATGTGGAATGGGGCACAGAAGACCACTGGAGAAGGGCAAAATTGCCCTTCTTGTTGCTGAGCAGAGTGCCCTTTACTTCAGAGTAAACATGATTAAGATGGTGCTTTTAGAGGATGATATTCAAATGACTCCAGAGATTGATTCTTTGAATAAACAAGGAAAACTAAATTAAGTCCATCATCATTTTTTTTCTTTTGTTTGCTAATTGGCTCCTCTTTGAAGATCAATAAAAGGAGAGAACAGTCCCTTGATTACTATTAACTATCCTTGAAATGTAACTCCTTTACTATTTAATGAATATTGCATTGAAAATGCTGTTTAATAATCCATAGATAAATGAGCAAGCTGGAGATTTGACTTTTTAAAATAGAAATATATTTAAAAGAAACAATAATGTCGCCTTTTACCTTGATAAATAGAAACTGAACATCCATATTAAAAGCAAAAAAAAAAAGTATTTTATGAATACTTACAAAACACAATAGCTGAAGCAGTATCCCACCCCACCCCCCACCCCTTGGTATGTTTGCTCCTTCAATTGTTACCCTGCAGCTAGAGCTGAGCGAATACTGGAACACACTTTTGTTAATATTACTTCTAATTCAAAATCAAATTTAAGCCCAACCTTCCTGATAACCCTTTGATGTTGCCTTCCAGCACAAACAAAAGAAATTCAGCCTCAAAAATGCCTTGCGATAGCTGAAGCTTGAGCTTGAATGTTTGCCAAAAGGAGTTTTAAGTACATGCTAAAATTTATTACCTTACACCTTACATAACATCAGGAGTGTTTCAAGGGGTGAAATGCAATACCCAAAGGTTAATATAGCCTGTTTACCATATATATATATATATATATATATTTGCTTTCGTAGATTTTCACGGGTACAGGAATGCAGGTTTTGGTGTCCTCGGGTGTCTTCCCGTGTAAAAGTTGGGGTGTCTAGGCGACGTTTCGACGAGGTCTCACTCGTCATCTTCAGGCTGGTGCTTTCGGCTTCTTGTTACTGGAACAGAGCGGGATCTCAATGTTTGAGTTCCTATAAATACTGTAGAGGGGGTGTGGTGTCTAGCCTCCAATGTTCTGGGCAGAGAGGAAGTTCCCAGGCTAGTGTGCCTTTTCTTCTTTTGTTCCTTAATTATTTGAGAGATACCTTGAGTGATTTCTTGAGTGATATCCTGAGTACCACTTAGGTGGGTCATTAGGTGTGGATTAGTTGCTAAAGTCTTTGTGTCTTGACCTCTTGAACTTTGTGAAGAGTTTTCCTGAGAAGATGGCTGTATTGCACTTAGTTGTGCTTTGGCTTGGCTTCGTGTATAGGGGCGAGCTGTGGTTTTGTGGCTTGTGTCAGCCAGATCTGTGTAGGGATTGCAGGGGGGTGCAGCATCCGGAGGTGCCACCATGGATTGGCTACTGGATGGTGTCAGTAATTCATCTGTGGAGAGGGTCTGGGTTTGGGTCTGGTGTGGTTGATTGGTGTTGGCGTTCTGTGTGCCTCTGGATCTGGTGTCAGTTTTTGTGGGGAGGGCTAATTTCCAGATGTCTGGCAAGCGGGATGTGTCGTCACGCTTGTTCATGTTGTGAGGGTGTTTCTCTATCTCGATGGCTTCCATGATTATTCTCTTGTGGTGATGTTCCGTGTTAAAGAGCAATTTGGAATCTGCAAAATTAATTTCGTGTCTTGGTTTTTGGGGGGTGTTTCCTTTTGGATTAGCCAACAACCAACTTCCCTTCCTTGACGTCCTAATCTACAAAAAACCTGATGGCTCCCTAGGACACACTATCTACCAGAAAAAAACACACACCAACCGCTACTTACATGCACAATCACACCACCACCCTGCACAAATAAACTCCGTAGCCAAGACTCTCATCTCCAGAACCAAACGCCTGGCTGACAAAGACCACTTGACAACTGAGTTACAGAATCTCTCAAATGTGTTAATTGCCAATGGATACCAGCAAAACAGGATTACGAAGCTAATCCAAAAGGAAACACCCCCCAAAAACCAAGACACAGAAGAAAACAATGGCATGGCCCTCCTTCCTTATATCAAGGGCACTACAGATAAAATTAGCAAAATCCTCCATAAACACAATATCAAAACAGCCTTTTGCACCAACCAAAAAATAGCCAATATCCTCAGAAACCCCAAGGATAAAATCCAGTTGGAAAACCAAGGGATCTATGAAATACCCTGCAAAGTCTGCCCAGCCACGTACATTGGACAAACAAACAGACGAATAAATGCACGTATCGCAGAACACAAGAATGCCGTCAAAAAAGAAGAAAAAACTTCCTCTCTTTTCCAACACATGAAAGAAACAGGACACGAAATTAATTTTGCAGATTCCAAATTGCTCTTTAACACGGAACATCACCACAAGAGAATAATCATGGAAGCCATCGAGATAGAGAAACACCCTCACAACATGAACAAGCGTGACGACACATCCCGCTTGCCAGACATCTGGAAATTAGCCCTCCCCACAAAAACTGACACCAGATCCAGAGGCACACAGAACGCCAACACCAATCAACCACACCAGACCCAAACCCAGACCCTCTCCACAGATGAATTACTGACACCATCCAGTAGCCAATCCATGGTGGCACCTCCGGATGCTGCACCCCCCTGCAATCCCTACACAGATCTGGCTGACACAAGCCACAAAACCACAGCTCGCCCCTATACACGAAGCCAAGCCAAAGCACAACTAAGTGCAATACAGCCATCTTCTCAGGAAAACTCTTCACAAAGTTCAAGAGGTCAAGACACAAAGACTTTAGCAACTAATCCACACCTAATGACCCACCTAAGTGGTACTCAGGATATCACTCAAGAAATCACTCAAGGTATCTCTCAAATAATTAAGGAACAAAAGAAGAAAAGGCACACTAGCCTGGGAACTTCCTCTCTGCCCAGAACATTGGAGGCTAGACACCACACCCCCTCTACAGTATTTATAGGAACTCAAACATTGAGATCCCGCTCTGTTCCAGTAACAAGAAGCCGAAAGCACCAGCCTGAAGATGACGAGTGAGACCTCGTCGAAACGTCGCCTAGACACCCCAACTTTTACACGGGAAGACACCCGAGGACACCAAAACCTGCATATATATATATATATATATATATATATATATATATATATATATGCCTATGCAAGTATATGCAGAACTTTCTGCAGCAGTAAACAATTGTAACAAAGGTCTCTTATAAAATATAAACTGGTAATGTCAAATGGTAACTATAAATTCCATGTAATCCGTCAGCCTTACAGTACAAAACTCTGCAGATTTACTCAGAAGTAAGTCCCAGTGAGTTAAATGGTACTTGCTCATAGACAGATGTGTATATGATTTCTTTGGTGATCATTTGTAGCTGAGTAAGACTGTCTTCCATAAACACAGTTTTAACAATGAGTCCATAAGTGACTGTGGAGGCCAATTCTGGATCCACACATCCTTTCACAGTGGGGACATTGGTTCCCGGGCAGGAGTTGATCACAGCGTGGATTTGCCAAGCGT
The DNA here is from genome assembly GCF_964106915.1 of Podarcis gaigeae. NCBI lineage: Eukaryota > Metazoa > Chordata > Lepidosauria > Squamata > Lacertidae > Podarcis > Podarcis gaigeae. The sequence continues at coordinate 21,783,389 of NC_139687.1, forward strand.
GCCTTCCTCCCAGCACATTTCTCCCCTGCGTCCTGCGTTTCAGTGTCTTCAAGGCCCATGATACCTTTGGTAAAGGCTGTTCTCCAATCGGAGCACTCGCAGGCCAGTGTTTCCCTGTTGCCAGTGTTTATACTACATTTTTAAAGATTTGCCTTGAGACAGTCTTTAAACCTCTTTTGTTGACCACCAGCATTACGCTTTCCATTTTTAAGTTCGGAATAGTTGCTTTGGAAGATGACCATCAGCCATCCGCAAAACATGACCAGTCCAACGAAAATGATGCTGAAGAATCATTGCTTCAACAGACCTTGTGCTTGGTCTACTCAATAAGTTAAATGGGACTTATTCCCATGTTATGGTGCATTGGATTGGAGTCTTAACCGTCTGTTAATTAAGACTATGCTTTAAGTTTTGCTTTTGAAGATTGATAGCATTATGCTCCTGCCCCCTTAAAATAAATTAAAATGAGGTCTGGGAAACTGCAGAACCCAGGGCAGTAGTGTTAAGAGTTCTGAATTATCTTTAATAGATTATTAAATTTGCTTCTCACCCACCCTAAAAGGAGACGGTGACAGATGATGGAAGGAGAAGGCTGATAGAGCTGGTCTTTCAGCAGCACTGGCAGAATGGCCCTTTCTCCCATACCCCATGCAGCCATGCCCTGGAGCAATTTGTCCCTTTGTTGCAGTTTAGTGGAATGGCTTCTGCCAGGTGACACGGGAAAGAGGAGCGCAAGAGAACTGGTTTTTCGGTGGTGGCAGCAACCTTGAAATGGACCTCCCTTCCCACACTGATGCAGTGGAACCACTGTCACTCTCTGGACTGGAGCCTCTTGGCTTTGCTACTCCTGCTCCTTGCTCTCTGCCCACCTGCCTTCTCTCGGAATGTGTACAATGGCAAGAGTGAGTCAATGCACCAGTCCCATCCATTAACCTTCCCCCCCCCCCAAAGCTAGGCTGTTGTGCTTGCAGGGCCTAGAAGAAGATGAGGATCGGGCGGGGTGGTTTTCCACTCAAGGTACCTTGCACAAGAGAACAGACCCCACCCAAAACAAAACACTGAAACCTTCAGCTGGGATTGTACATACGCACATAGGTGTGAGTTCAAATTCTTTTCTGTAGAGAACTCAAAGAGAAGAGGCCCAGTCCCTAAATATAGCAACCGGCCCAACCTGTATCCTTATCAGGTGTATAAAAGAGTTGCTTGTTGACATGTAGACTGTTCTAAATGTTACCTTGGTTGCTCTTTCCCCAGATACTTGATTAGTACTATAATTAGGCACTGGAGAATGTGACGAGGAAATTAATGTCAAGATGTCCCCCTTTCTGGAGATTAGGACTCTTATAAATGCCAGGAATACTGAAGAGTTTGCCCTCAGCGCTGCTGACCTCAGCAATGCTAGGCATGCTTAACAGGAACATGGCAGTAAATTGGCTGGGAGGGTTAGGATAAATGACAAGAAATGAATGCATTTGAATGGCTTGATGGGATGATGCTTTAAGTGCCCCTCCCCATCATGGTTCACTTGCTGTTTTCAGGTGTGCTCTCATTGTGGGGTGGGGGTTGAAGAATCCACAAGGAGGCATTAGTAAATCCCAGCTGAGAAGAGCCTGAGAAACAACTGCAAAATAAAAATAACAGTGACCGAAATCTCACTGGGGTGGGGTCAGATACATACGTAATTGTATTTGTATGTCACCTTTCCACAGTTCAAACCATGCTCAAAGCAGCTTACAACACAGAAAAAATGCATAATTACAGCATAACAAAAGCAATCATTAACAAATAAATAAAACTTTAAAGAATACACAACCAAACTGAACAATTTCCACATAAATCACAACAAGACCTTAAATAAAGATACAAAAAAACCTACAGCAGCAACAGCATCAACCCTGGTCCAACAAAACCCCCAAAACAATGCACAAGAGTCTGTTCGGAAACCTCAGCTTCATGTAGCTGGAATCAGTCAGGTCCCCACCCTCCCAGGTGAGGTGAAAAAAGGCCAGCAACGCAGGGAGCAGGTCTTTCAGGGCTCAAACAACCACAGTGGGCAAAGTTATAGACAAATGAGAACTAAATGACAATCAACTTTGAAAACCTTTGGTTGACTGTTCCCATTCATGTCCAAGTGCCTGGGAATGGATTCTGTACTTGGACTTTTCTTGCAGATGCTCTTATGTTCTTCTATTCAAAGTCATCCTCTTTCTTGGGTGTGAAGAAGCTTTGGCCCTCCATGTTTGTTATTGAACTACAACTCCCAGCACTCCTAGCCATTGGTCATGCTGGCTGGGGCCAACTGGAGCCCCAGCCAGCATAACCAATGGCCAGGGATGATGAGAGTTGTAGTTTTATTGTGTTTTTAATATTCTGTTGGGAGCCACCCAGAGTGGCTGGGGCAACCCAGTCAGATGGGTGGCATACAAATAAATTGTTGTTGTTGTTTCAGCAACAGCTGAAGGGTGAAAGGTTTCCAATACCTGTTCTACCTGAAGGGTTTTCTGGTCAAAATCCAGTTTAAAGATCAAGTATACAAAGAAGGGAGAGCAGAGACCTTGAAGTAATGGCAGACTGAGCAATCACACAGTAAGAATCACGCAGGTCACCGAGTTAAGAGTCTTCCCCATGGTGGTGAGATGCTTTCTATTTATATTATGGTAATTGTTTCTGAACTTGCGTCAATACTTATAAAATAGAATGCACACATTTTAAGCAAATGCGTCTTCCTTTGTCCTGGGGGGAAGCAATCAACAAATGTCCAACAGAACCATGAATGTTTATAATATGGAATTATGGATTTTGCTGGATGCAGCAGAGAGAGAGAGAGAGAGAGAGAGAGAGAGAGAGAGAGGGAGGTAGAATGAACCAGACTTCTTCTTCCATTCCCACCTTTAGCATCTGAGAGAGGTTTCCTAGAAGAGTAAGAATCCCCATTCACCATAATGTAACACCAACACATAGCTGTTTACAGTGCTATTTTTCTAGAAAATGAGGCGCCGGAACTCATTGTGAACCCTCGTTCTCTTAGAATGGAATGGTGTCCACGTGAGATGTGCCAGAACTGAGTTCCAGTAAGTTCCAGCTGAAAATAAAAAGCCCAGGCTGTTTATAGGATTCATTGCCAGCTGCTATTGACTGAAGTCAGACATCTTTTTGATTCATCGAATGAGCCATCTTACATATGTCATTCCTTCCTACATTCTTGATCAAACCATCTGGCCCAGAAAACCAGGCCAAAACCATACTTAAGAGACTGGAAAGTGGAGGAAATGAAAGGCTCCAAGAGCCACGAGAAATAAACACAACAAAAAGCACACCATGGCAATAGAAGAGGAGTGTGGGTGGTGGAAAACGACTGGAGTATGCACACATACACTTGCCATCATTTCAATTGCAGCTTTCTTATGTTGTGTAAATGCTTGTGAAGGATAGTAGTTTCTAAAGAGAGTGTTATTGCTGGTTGGATAAAATTCCTTCCAAGCAAATAAGGCAGCTAAGTCCAACAGGTCCTGGCAGGTGCTGTTTTGAAACTTAGCAGCATCCCTGGAAGGATCACGGTAAGATATTCCCAGAGGTGAATGCCAGGGAAGAAGGGTGATGTTTCTTGAGACTAGAAGCTATTGGGAAAGGCAGTTAGCATCTGCGCAGTATACTGCAAGGCTGGATGAGTGCTGAATGGTGCCCAGCCTCATCAACACTGGTGTAAACATTTAATTATGGTTTAGACATATTGAATGAGTCCAGTTTCACCATCTCATTGGTAGGAGTAGATCTAGTCTAAACTGCATAACATATGAAAGCATTTCTCCCTTGAAAACAATAGTAAGAGAGCTAATCAATAAACGTATGCTGCGCAACTCTGTAAGTAAAACATTTTTTGTTTTTTATGGTTACATAATGGGAGTCATGTAAGGTGGGGGACAGGATATAAAGCATCTGCATGCACCTTTGGCATCATTTAAGATCTTGTCCTTCCAACAATTTGAAACTGGACATATTGGTGTTTTGTACAATCAATGCTGCCTTAACCCAGCTGTTACATTCTGAGCTCAGGCAACGCAATGCCTCGTGAGGGAGATTTTGTAACTTCTGAACCTTCTCACAAGGTTCTAGCCAAATCCTAGCCAAACTAATATAATTCATTATTCATGCTGTCTACTCAACAAAGGCCTTTAGCTATTATAACAAGTACTTCTTAGTATTTATGTATCTTAATAATCAGTTTTTTCCCTTCTATACAGAAAAAAGATGCGTTGCCTTTAAAAGTGAAGGGGAAATATGTGAGTCTTTCAGTCTCTGCATGCCAAATTTCCTGTGCAGGTACCTGAGCAGAATGCAGCAAATGTCCTTGAAGGCCAGTCATTGTCACATTTTACAGTCAGCAAGCTGCATTTAGCAAAGAATTGTTTATTATTTCTTTAGAACACATTATGACACCAAAGAGGCCAGCATGAACTCTGAATAAAAATGACATTTTTTCCCCAGTGCCTCATGCAGAAAGAGAGGACTGTTTACCATAAGAAAGATACCAAATGCATCTTCATATTGTAATACTGAAAGGCCTCTGAATTTATTTTACCTCACGGTTTTCCCTACTGTTGTGGACTGACGCCATCAAAAATAAATTTCAGAGTAAACAAAATTATATAGCCATTCAACAAATTTTCATTGCACAGGATACCATCATTAGTATAGAAGAAGCAAAGCAAATTTCCCTGTCTCTATTACCATGTGCTCTCTCTCCTGTATGACTGAAGCAATGTTGAGAAAGTGAGAGATGCAAGTTGGATGAGGAGGACATAATGTAGATAACACCAGAAAAACCGAGAGACAAGAAGCTTCAAATCCACATTAAACTCTCCTGTGGATAAGCCCTCAGACAGGATAGGAAAGCAGCCTGGACACACAGGGTGGCATTCAGCTAAGTTTTACTTGCAGGAAACCCACTTAAATGAATTAACATGACTGTTAGATCCATTAATTTCAGCAGATGTTTTCTGAGTAAAACTTGAATTCCACCCCAATGACTAATCTGTCCACTCTGAATTTGTGAGCGGGATGGCCATGTTGGAAAATGATGTGGTTTGTTATCTAAGATAAGGTCCACAATTCACACTGTGAAGGATTGATATCATTTCAATCATTCTGAGTTCTGTTTCTAGTTATAAAATGGCTGCTTTTAGTTTTAAAGGGTGTTCTGTCCAAAAGGATCAAAAGCCTACAGAAGGGCCAAACATTCGGCCCAAGAAAAAGAAACTTAAGAGGAGGAAAGAAACCTAATGACTTCTGAAATGAAAAAGAAACTTAATAATTTTGGGGAAATGAAAAGTTACCCAGAGCTCTACTCTCCTTCTGATTGGCCGAGGGGTTAGGAAAAAGAGTTGGAATAATGTATACACTAGAACCAGTTGAATGTACTGAGGATACAAACCTATCACAAAATACAGTGAGCCAGCTGCCTTGGCTGAAAATTTTGGATACTATTAATGTTGGTTGCTATTTTCTATGGACAGAACTAGAAGCCAGTGCAGGGATTCACACACCCAGAGCCAGCTAGAATCCAAATACTAAAGTGAAAAGTTTAGATCTAGAAACCAATGTTGCAGCATAAAGTGAGTTTTGGAAAAATCTATTTTCCAGGTGATTTCTCAGTAAAACCCCACTTCTCTTAAAGCTGGAAAAGAGAAGAAAGTTGGCTGCTTGTTTCAGAAGCAATTTACATTTGACATTTAATTCTCACCATTAGTCATTTAGCTTTCTCCAGACAGATTTGGCACTGTGGAGCTAAAACTGCAAATGAAATCAATTTCTCCCATTCTCTAACAGGATATGTTTGTGTGTTTCAAAGCAAAATTCAGGGAGAGTGAATGGGAGGGTAGAAAGGACTTAAAATTGCCAAATGCCTCTTAGGTACAGAAGCATTTCATCCAGTTTCAATGCTGCTAGGTTAGCCACCTTATTAGCACTACTGTTATTAGGAGCACGGTCCATTACATTAAAAAAATAAACCCTAAATAAATACGTATTCGGCATGCCATCAACATACACATTCAAAATTTCACACATGCAACAACCAAAGGCAAAACTGAATATTGTACAAAATGTGCAAAGCACATAAACTATGTGTTTCGTGGAAATTTTGCCACTACATCTGCTTGCAGAGTGGGGTGCGAACACTGAAGACCAAAGGATTAATTTCAGACCCAGTGTGAACTTTTGTACTACATACAGGGCCTCTGGCACAACACTCACTTGAAGCCTAGTGTTATTTCATTTGGAAGCTGCAAGTGCGTAACTTGATGGTTTCTTCAAACGTCTTCCAAGGAGATGAAAAAACAATGCTGTGTTGTGCCTCTTTTGGCTCCTATTTATCAAATTGCTCATATCAGGGGAAAGAGGGGAATTTAGCACCACCTGTGAAGATGAAGGGTTATCCGGTTTCCTAATGTGCCAGTCAGAACAGGGAGGTGGCAGATTGGAAAGAACATAGGGTGGCTGTCATATGGCAGAATCACAGTTGCTCATCTGCCTGGAGAGAAAACACTATACTACAAAGAGCTGACAGTGGTGAAAAATAACAGTGGGCAAGAATCAAAGCAAGATGGATACCTCCTACCCAGTCCTATAAAAAAAGAAGAGATGCTGGCTAAAGTCTCATTTAAAATCTCACTCTAAAGAGTGTTGTAGACACATAGAATGCATACAAATTCTAGATAAATAGGAATCCTATTTGTGTGAGACTGTACTGTCACTATAGTATATGGAAAACATATAGTGAATCTCAACAGAAGTGATTTTCTAAAAGTGTGAAGAATAAACTTTGTTATAGAATGAATAGCATTCTGCCCATGTAGACAACAGAAACCTTGCTTCCACATGGGATCGGTGCTCCTCCTGCATGCAGGGCTGTTGTTGTTGTTTGTAGCAGCCACACAACATTGGCATCAAAATGCCAGCCTGTAACTTTCCCCATTTAATCCAGATTAACCCTTTCCATGGAAAAGCATTCCTGTTTAGCTTACCCAGATGCTTAGAAAGTTGAGGTGATCTTAATTTGCTTTAATAATGTAACTTTTGCATGCTTAAGAGTAGGGTTGTACTTTTTTCTTGATTTTACTGTTGTTGTTTTACAATCAAGCAGTATATAAATTTCATGAAATAAATGAATAATAAAAAAAGAAAAATCAAATGAGTTGTGTGTTGTTTTTTTTTAAAAAATATAAACCCTGTAATCAGTGACCTGTCTAAATGTCATGTCTAAATGTCCTATTTGCAATATTAAGCCCCTGTGTGGAAGAGAAAGGATGTGGCTGAGGCTCAGCGAGAAACATGGGCTCAGGTGGTGCATAATGTACCTTCTACCTCCTGTGGTAGGAATGGGGGACCTTTGGCCATACAAATATTGTTGCACTCCAATTCCCATCAACCCCAGGCAGCATAGCCAATGGTCAGGGATGATGGGAGGTATAGTCCAACAACACCTGGAGGACCATGGGTTCCCTATCCCTGTTCTCTGGCAGCGCTTGACCACTAAACTGAACCTACAGGAAGCAGTAATGCCTTCCTTACAGGTATGTTGCATGTCCTTTTACCATCTGTACTTTTCCAATTCACCATATCTACTGTGCAGGCTAGCAGATCAATGCGAACATCATGTCGGTGTCAGTGGAGGACGGTCCACAGAGCAAACAGGGTGCTGCTCACCAGCCTCAGCCTGCCTTCACCTCTCCTTACTTAAAACCAGCCTAAGGAGTGGCCCTGGCTGACAGCTTCCTCTTCCTTAGCCTCAGTGTTGCCTTTGCGTGGACAGGCGGAGTCCCCGGATCCCGCGCGGTCCCCCCGTCATGTGGAATAATGACTCAAGACAACGTGCTATGGGATTAAATTGGCCACAACTTTATTAAATTTCAAATGTGGGTAGACCTTGGCTCAGGCATTGGGCGTTCTCCCTCCCCAGTCCCCAGCCGGGGACCTAGGGAGCATCAGGGTTATCCAGTGTGTGGGGGGGATGGGCCGGCTCTGGAGAACATACGCCGCCACCGCAGGGGAGAGCAATGACGACCTTTCGGCGTACGGTCAAAGCCTCCCTTCAGAAACCCCTTTAACGGGGAACCCTGGTATCGCCGCCGCAAAGAGGAAGATGGACAAAAGGATTCCGCCCAAGGCCTGATACCGCCAAAGTTGTGACGTTTTGCTACGGGAAAGGCGAAACCTGCCAATGCAGGGAAATTCCTTTCCGGCCCTTTAACAGCGACCTTAACGTAGCAGCGCCTGCATACCTGTGAAGAAAAGTTAACCTGCAAAACCTGTGAGGAAAAGTTAACCTGCAAAATAAGACATTAACTGAGGGTGGGTAGGGTGGGAGAAGCTCTGGAGCCAAGTGAGGATTCCCAGGTAAGATTCTCCCTCTATTGTGTGGGCAGGTAATCCCTCCCCTACCTGGCCTGGTATCCTTGGCAACGCTTCCCCCAGGTGGGATTGGACAACTGACTGAGGTAGGTGGAGACCTCCAGGTATCCCACCTGAGGGAAGGCAAAGCCAAGCCTATGCTGTTGGAGCCGCTCCAGATCTAGGGGCTGCACGCGTCCACGCAAAGGGCGCCCCCTGTTTTAAGCGGGGAGCGGTCATTGTAGAACTCAGCAGAGAAGGCGACGGAGACAAACCAGAGTTACTTGGCTCTATTTGCATTGGCTGTGTGTCCCTGCATTCTGGCCTTCTAGTTCCAATGGGCACCAATTCCCACTGGTTTGTATGATATTGTTGTGAGCATGGGTAAGCATGAAGGTTAATGGAGCTAATGAAGGACTCCTTAGGTTGGCCAAACCTGCTAGCTGTCTGTTAGTATTTTCCTTTTTTTAAGAGAAATTGCTGGGTTATGACTCTCAATAGCTGGATCTTCCTGAATGGAGAAAATGCATCCCTCTTCCCCGACCCAAGGATATCGTAATGTAGGTGTGTGTCTATCTGTCTATGAAAGAGTACAAAGAATGCAGACTGCATTTTTTGAGAAAGACACAGGTAAAGAAGCAGAGGTCTAGTTTTTAGGTTCTGAAAAGTGCCTTTTGGGAGACTGGTTGTCTGATAGAAGACAGTGGGGTTTTCTATTAGAATGTTTAGCCTGTGCACACTTACCGATGTTCAGCCTGTGTACATGAATCCAAATATTACCAAACACCATAACGCTCCAGTGACCGCCTCCTAAAGGAAACAAGAGCTGCACCCCTGAAACTTCACACAGCTCAGGAAAGTGTGGCAGACATGACAGCAACAAGATTGTTTTGTCTTTCTAATAATTGATATTGATCCATTTAAAGACTTGTGCAGAATGTTCCAAAAACAGAACGTAAGTATGTGTTGCTAGAGTCAACTGGCAGACGTTGAGGCCTCACCTAATTTAGGCCATGGATTTGAGGCAACCTTTCGGTAATAATTCCAATATCCGTTTTATGCATAGAGAAATATAAAAGAGAGAAAATAAAGAAAAAAGGGGGAGCGATAGGAAGAAAATATTCCAGGAGGCATTTCAAAAAAGCATTAGAATGAGGAGAACATATTTTCAACTGCCTTTGTGCTACTGAAATATAGTTAACATTCTGATATTATAGAGGTGGACATAATATTCATCCCTGGATAGAAAGTAGTGGATCAAAAACTCATTTTAGCCTATATTGTACAAAGCTGTCTGGTGTAGTGGAAGGAATTTATCATCTTATGGAAGTAAACCTAACAAAACAGGTTTCTGTTTCTTGCCAATCTGTAATTTAGACTGCCTTCGCCTAAAAGGAAGCCTGCCGTTTGCTGTCTCAGAACTGTGGTGAGATATAATGCAAGGGAAAGAGGTGTATTTAAACAAGGCATTCACTAAGTCTGCTAGCTGAAAGACCAGGACATAAGCATAAAGATAGTGGTGCTATTCATATTGGTTGGATGCAAAAGCCATCCTCCCAGACAATGGAGCATGCATAAAAAGGGACCCCCCCATAAATTTGAAGCGAATAGTGGTGCTCCGTGTAAGGGGAGTTCCTGATTGATCTTGGACCCCACCCTGTCCCCACATGAGGAGATTTGATACATGGGCATGCAAAGGACCCCTGTTTTCACACATGTGGTTAGCATGTTAGCTAGACATAACACTACAGCACACACAAACACACCCAACACAATATCATCTGAACATCCCTTATGTGCTGTATATAGTACTTTCCCCATCCTATGAGTGAGGCTCCACTCTGCATGCCCTTGTATTGTAAGGCAAGACCTGGACTAGTTTGCAGTAGCATCCCAATTGCAGGATGTCCTCCCCAAGGATACATTTTGAGGCAATCATGTTGGGTATTAGAAGTATCCATAACAGTGGAGAATTTGGCATGCACAAATCCGAGGCAGCCCTGGGTACATAGCTGGATTATGGTACAAAATTCCCAACCAGTTTCCAAGGAATCCAAGTATAGGAAACAAAACACAGGCTGGGTTTGCTACAACATCACCTCTGCTTCTAATATGAGAAGGTATGAAATAATACCTGGTAGCTTGCTTCAGCTTTATTGAATGCAATTTCTTTCCTGCGGTTATGTTTCCAGAGCTTTTATCTTCAAATCATTTGGAAAACTTAAAAGCTATGCATTAAACCTGACTACTACTTAGTGCAACATGACAGGTTTGGGGAAAATAGCTGTTTAGTATTCAGAGGTAAGAACGAAACCAAATTATTTTCTGTCCTAGGCACAAGCACATTTACACAGCAGCCATTCCACCTATATTCCTTTGGTTGGCTTGGAATGAATCAAAAGCTATTAAGAGAAGTAACAGAGCAATGCTTTCCTGATCCAAGCCAATTTCCATGACTCTCCAATGTTTCCACACCTGGATCACTCCTGTAACACATGCAGAAGGGTGCTGTGGGGAAGGATGACGAATCCACAGTAGTATGAAAGTTACCAACCCATTTCTGAGATCCTCAAAAAGACTGATATCTTTTCAGAAAGAATTTTCTTTCCTGTACACACACAATGGGTTAGATTCAGACAAAGCGCTGTGTGCAATGTAGCAGAAAGTTAAAGTCACTCAATGATTTCTTTGCTCTGCTGGTGGAACAAAGCACGCAGAACACTGGATACAACCAGTTTCTTGGGTTTCTCATTTCTTTCCTGCAAAATTATGCTAGGCTCCACTTTTGAATGTATAATACACACAAGAGGACTGTTGCCACCAGAGCTGGGGTGCTTTATTAAAATCAAAAGGGCCTTATTAAATGAATGCCCATGTAGCTTGCTAATTTATAATTACAATGGTACCTTGGGCTACAGACGCTTCAGGTTACAGACTCCGCTAACCCAGGAATAGTATCTCGGGTTAAGAACTTTGCTTCAGGATGAGAACAGAAATCACACAGTGGTGGTGCAACGGCAGCAGGAGGCCCCATTAGCTAAAGTGGTACTTCAGGTTAAGAACAGTTTCAGGTTAAGAACGGACCTCCAGAACGAATTAAGTTCTTAACCTGAGGTACCACTGTATTGTAGTCTCTGAACAGTGTTGACCAGAAAAGGAAGAAAGTCTGTTTGTAAAAAGAGAGAGAGAGAAAACAAATTTGGCCAGCTGAAAATACCCCTAGTCCCTGGCCCAAAACATCCTGCAGGTGCTTAGTATTCATAGATCTTTGCCATGCTATGCATTCTTCTTCATTATGAAGTGTCTGCTTTTTAGAAAGCAACCAGTATTGATTTTCTTTAGATCCTTGCTGTCACAAGAGCACCTAACTTAACACGTTTGCAATAATATTAATTAAAACATAACGTGTGATGTGTGTTGCCTGATGAAGAAACGACGGTCACCTCGTATGAGTGATTTCCAAAGTTTTATAAAGAAGACCCGCCATTTCCCACTGCCTCTCCCTCCAAAACAGGCCTAAATTCACACATACAGCCTCCGAAAAGAAGGTTTGCTGTGGCAGGACTGAAGTCACCTGAATGAGACCTGTGAGCTGGATTCCCCCACCCCCGGCCAGATAAAATGGAGGGAGGGGAATATTGGCAGAACCTGGGGCTCTCCTGATGTTGCTGGACTCTAGCTCCCATCAGCCCTTGCCAGCTTAGTCTATGGTCAGGGATTATGGGAGCTGTAATCCTGCAATGCCTGGAAGACTCGAGGTTACCCCCCTTCCCCCACTCGAGACTTTGCCTCCAGAGTAAGGATGGGGAAGAAATTCAATTCAGTTTGCATTTAAAGATGAACCTAACAAACTCGCGCTTTCCAAAACAATCATCCTTTAGCATCTGCACGTCTTTGAATTTTTCAATGCAGTTCTCTAGCCAAGCAATGTGTACAGAGTCAGATTTAGGTCTGATGAGGCCCTAAGCTACTGAAGGTAATGGGGCCCTTTGTATGTCCAGCTGTCCTTTGTCAACAACAAATTGTTGCTGCTTTTTGTGTTGAATATATGCTATATGGTCATTTATGGACCTAACAGGTATTTAAAGCCATTTACTTACATCATAGGAGCCTACACAGCACAAAACACTGTTGCTGTATGTAGATTTGATTTTATTTGTTTTTTATCTTCTATTTTGGAAATGTACATCCAGTTTTTTCCCCTTTAAATTTTTTGGGGGGGCCCAAGTGAATAGAGCCCTAAGCTATAGCTTGTTTAGCTTATACATAAATCTGGCACTGTGTACAAATATGCATATACTGGTGCATTTTGAAAATGCATACATTAGTGAAAACAGCATACAGAAGTGCATTGTACTGGATAAAACTGCTTTGCAAAAAAAAACAAAAACAACCCTCAGGTTTATTGGATAAAATTGCATACAGAAAAGAGTATAAGGAGAAATTCACACAAAAATGCTGATGCATTTTCAGAAGATTTTTTTTTTTAAATCACAAACCCATCATTATTTCTATGCCACCTTTCCATAGTTAAAAGCATGCTCAAGGTGGCTTTCAACATCTGGAACAGATGAGGAAATGCGAACTTAATATTGGAGGAATGAGAAACTGAAACAAACCAAAATTGGCAGAGTCAGTTAAGGTCCCTGTACAAAATCCCCTCCTTGGAATCCCTCATGTACAGAACTGCAACGCTCTCCCCCACATTGCCATATCTCCTGGCAGCAAGCACCCTCACCTCCATCTATTGCATGTAGACGACAAAGTAGGCTTAGGTTTGTTTGGCACAAATGGTACATTTCAAGATATAATCCTCGTTTTAATTAAACATTCTGTATTGCTGGTTATAGCAGGTCTCATAATATTAAAGGTTTTTAAAGAAGGATGTTTTAAAGCATTGCTTTGGAAAGCTGCTTATGTATATCCCTGTTTTTACACTTCCCCAAATATAATTTCTGTAACAACAAAGAATATCAATCCAGACAGAAATAGCTTAACCCCCATGAAGATACCAGTGCCCTGCCTTTTCTAAGCATCCTTATATTTTTAGTCTAATGGCTCCTATTTCTTCCCAGGTACCGTTAGAAAAACTGAAGTGGCAACTCAGTAAACTCCCTGTACAGCTTCATGGTTGCATATTTGTCGGGAAATATTTAAGTACAGAGCTATGTTTGTGCTGCCGCTCAGTGGTCAAACGGTGTAGGGGACGTTGGAGAATAAAAGCTAATGTAAGCATGTTCATATACGGCAAACCAAGAATACAAGTTTCAAATACATGGGAATGCAGACCATCCAAGTGTCCCTATTTTCCCGTGACAGTCCCGGATTTACAGAAGCTGTCCCGGTTTCTGATTTGATCCCAGAATGTCCCACCTTTCCTTAGGATGTCTCTATTTTCATCGAAGAAATGTTAGAGGGTATGCTGAACTTTGTTTCATATCTATGAAGACACTTGTAGGAAATCATCAAAAATCAAGGCACAGTCAAAATGCGTATTTCATGTGCATATTTCACAGAGAAATATCCACAAAAGTTTAAGATTTTGATGTCATTCCAAAATTTGGTCCACTGTACTGGTGTCTGTTCAGTCTCTGCAAATCTGAAAGGGTCATATTTGACATTAGAAATGGAAATGCTGATAATTTCCAAAACCCAAAGTTTTCTGATCTCACAGCCACTCCACTTAATCAAAAGATGTTTAGAAGCACAGAGGTTATGAGGCTATGGAACTAGTGTTCACTGATAAATCTGACTGATTTTCATTTGGTTGGGCAAGTCTCGCATGTGGGCCTTCTTGGTAGTGGCACCCGCCCTGTGGAACGCCCTCCCACCAGATGTCAAAGAGAACAACAACTACCAGGCTTTTAGAAGACATCTGAAGGCAGCCCTGTTTAGGGAAGCTTTTAATGTTTGACAGACTACTGTATTTTAATATTTTGTTGGAAGACGCCCAGAGTGGCTGGGGGAACCCAGCCAGATGGGCGGGGTATAAATATATTATTATTATTATTATTATTATTATTATTATTATTATTATTATTATATACCAGACTGCAACCATTAGGTGTGTTTAGACTTAATCTATGAGTATGCTCTCTCCTAGTGATTGAATTATATTTCAGTTTAATCAACTGATTCATGTACAATACCTCTGCCTTCAAAATGTGTTTACCTTCACAGTGCCCTTCATGCCAGTTATGAAATATTCTTGCCTGTACAAGCTTGTGGCACAATAAATGTGGCAGTCATAGAAGCCGTTTCTTATTTTGCCCCTTGGATCCATTCAGAGCTGAGTGCAATCTTCCTGTATAATATAGGTGCAAAAGACTGCAAAAGATTTATAGGTCTGACATGGACAGCTAGCTACCAGTACCTCTAGTTTTCGGATTCACTTAATTGTGTCAGTCCCTCAGAGTCATTTCGGAATATGCTTCAGAAGCTCCTCCACCGTAACATTAGGTTCTGAAAGCAAGAGAGATGCAAACAACCATTGACTGAAAATCAAGATGCAGCTGGAAGGCACAAATAATTACATTCCTGACTAGCTTTGTATATGTGTTTATAATTTTCCCTTGGTCAGCAGACATTGAAGAGTGCAGCCTCTCTACTGTGAATTTCCTTTCCACTCTTTTCATTTAAAACGCCGCTGCACATTTTGCAGGTCACTGCTCACTCAACCTCTGAGGATTTGCAAATGGAAATAAGGTGGACAGCTCATCAGGGTTGTAAATGCTGCACTTCCACAGACAGAGGCACACCCCTGCATGTTACAGGGACACTGCGTCTTTGTTTTGTTTTGCCTTTAAAAAAACAAGCATCCAAATCTCCACTGTGTCAACACTTTCTTTGCATACTGCTTCCCCCGCCCCCCGCGCACAAAATAACAGGCAGGCTTTCTGGATGAAAGCATGTCATTTTATCTCATTCTGATTCTCAAGTAAGATGTCCTCTGCGTCCTTCTGCTGTCGGATCTCCAGCATGCCCAATAAAAGCTGCCCAGAGTTGCTAGGGCAATCCAGTCATGTGAGTGGGGTATTATTATTATTATTATTATTATTAGGCAGAAATGGGGATTGATACATCAAAAGTGAAACAAAGGTGTTGAAATGAAGTGAAATATATTTGTACAGACGAGGACCTGAGCTCAAATGGTAGATGCTATTAGGTGAGAAAACCCAGAATCCAGTTCTGAAAGCTGCAGGTCATGTCATGCACTCTTGGCTCTGGTGCATTTTACCTCATAGGTTTACCACGGAATGTCCACTCAGCTAAGAGCTGCAGCCAATCATGGCTTGCCAACAGGTTTCTAGCAAAAGCAGCTGGGGAGGTTTTGGGGTGCTGGCAGGTTGCTCAGAACTCTGTTCTGGCTTGCTTCAGCTCCCCTGTAAACAAAACAACAACCCTGCTAAGTTGTGCATATGTAAACAAACCAAAATGTTAGAAATCACCATGCAGTTCACAACCAGAATTATGGTACTTTTGTATTTTCATTGCCTCAGGAGTGCCATTTAACTGCAGAAAAGCAATTTAAACACATCCTCACCTCGGTAGCCCTTTTGATTCGTTCTCTCCACGTGCTCACAGGATGTGAGGAGAGGTGTTGCTCCCAATGCCCTCCTCTTGACTCAGGTGATATTTCATTACTCTGTGCATATCCAGCGATGCATATTGGGTCCTTTTCATTTTAGACCACAAGGGCAATCGGAGCACCTAAGGCAAACTGTCCTGATTACATGAGGCAGGCTCCAGAACCCAGCAGTTCCTTTGGCAAGGCAACTTGTGCCAGATGCACATTTTATTCAGCAGAACATGCCTCCCCATATTATTAATCATCCTATATAGCTTCAATTAATCTCTCTCCAACTATACGAACCGCCACAGGAATATAAGCTCAAAGGAACCAATAATAAAGTGTGGGTCAATTAAGAGGAAACAGATCCAGCAAATGTAACTCATCCGTGGTAACCGTTTAATATCTCTAATATCCGCTGGGTAAAGAAAAGCACCTTAACTTGTATTCCAGTTCCATAGGGCTTCATTTTAGGCACAAAGGTCCCCCAAGTCTGGAACGAGATTCAACTATCGTAGGTCCTGTGCTAGTTTGCTTGAACGGCTGCCCTGAGTACTGTGTTTATGAAAAATAAGTAAGTTTTAGTCAAGACAGCATGGAAGCTTTGGAAATGGCGAAGCTTTGCTGGTATTTCTAGTTTCCCAGTTGCAAATGCTTCAGTTATGTGCATGGTGCAATATTGGCCAGATGTGCCTAAGACTTGCTCCACAGGCTCCTAAGATGAATGACAGTTATGAATGAGCCTGCAGAATGCTTTTGTGGTTAATCACAACTCCAATAGGCCTCCACGGGCAGATTGTCAAAACTAGCAATTTTGCCACCGCAGCATCTTTTTAAAGCAGGATGTCAGCTTTCATATATCTGAGGCTCAAGGCTTATCATGCAAAGAAGAAATCGCATGCACGATTTCAAAAGGTACTTAGGAGAACTGACAGACCTCAGATGTTCAAAGCTGCTATACTGACCCTTTTACAGCGCACCCTCCATCATTCTTCAGCTGAAAAGAGGGACATTTCTCACTCCCCCTCAACTGGCCCTCCTCGACCCCCTTTTTTTGCCCACCCCCCATCAGAAGAGGGGCGTGTTAAGATTCTTCAGACAGCCCTTTTTTATTCACAGGCCAGAACAGAACCACAAAGCAACAGTAACAACTTTCTGTACTATCCAATCACTGAATGTCACTTTCAATTCCTTATTTGCATATGCGGACCTGAGTGAAAACTATTTACAGTATCCCCCTGCTGGCCCAGGGTAAGAACTTCAGTACATAACAGGGCGAGTGCCACCAACATGAGACACAGCCCACATGCCCTCCACTGTCCTGAGAAAACCCTTCAATCCAGATTTTATTTTATTCTTTGGTAGATTTACAAAAAGAAAACTGCACACCAACAAATAATTTTAGAAAAATTTTAGAAAAAGGGCCAAGATTAGACACGGATGCACAAAGCATTTTTTTAAAAAAGAAAAAGCAAGATTCCTTGCACTCCGCTCTACTTTCCCCCTGGCGAAGGGCAGCTCTGCCCTCTGCCTGCCCCTCAGAGCCAGAGCATCACCTGGGGCTGGGCCTCTGAGGCAGCAGCTTCTCCTTGTCGCTCACTCTCCAGCAGCCACTACCAGCTGCCCAATGAAGGAGATTGGCAGCAGCGACCATGGAGATGCTCCCTTGCAGTTTCCACCACTTCCACTTGGGATATGTGGCAGCTCCTCTTCCTCCCCGACCTCAGCAGCAGCGGCATCAGGGGGATAAATATGGACAGTCCGGGATCAAATCAGAAGCCAAGATGGCTTTTTTAATTCCAGGGCTGCCCCTGGAAAGTCAGGACATTTGGAGGGTACGTTACAGGGTTGCGACCACTGCAGATAAGTAAATGCCTAGTGCAGTTATAGATGGGCTGGTTAACTCATGAAAGGCACAATGGCTGAGAAAGGGGCTTCTCACTCAGGACTGAACTCAGTCCTGCACTGGAAGTCCTAGGTTCTGTGATTCCTAAGGTCACATTTAAGTCCCCAAGGTGCCTAAGTATCAATCAAATACAGTGGTACCTCAGGTTACATACGCTTCAGGTTACATACGCTTCAGATTACAGACTCTGCTAACCCAGAAATAGTACCTCGGGTTAAGAACTTTGCTTCAGGATGAGAACAGAAATTGTGCTCCGGCAGCACGGCAGCAGCGAGAGGCCCCATTAGCTAAAGTGGTCCTTCAGGTTAAGAACAGTTTCAGGTTAAGAACGGACCTCTGGAATAAATTAAGTACTTAACCCAAGTTAAATACTTAATCACCCCTAATAGCAAGCTCAGATGACTGTCACTCTGGAAGCACAACAGGGCAACCCAAAAGGAAAGTAGTGGCTTCCACATATGTTGAAGATGCCCCAGGTACACAGTAGTCAAGTAGGGAATAAGTTGGTGAATTCAAATCAAGTTGCATTTTTAAAAAATTCTGCACGATAGGAACCAGTAAATTTACAGCATAATATATTTGAGTGATCAAAGTGGCACTAGATCCTTTTTTTTATGTCATTTGAGAAATTAAATACTTGGCATCTGATGTCAAAATGATAGATAAATGTGGGTACTTGTGTACATTAAATCCATACTGAAACTGACAAGATTCAGCAGAATAAATGCAGAGTCTTTAAAGTTCCATTGAAATCAATGGACCTAACTTGGTCATTTTCATTAACTTCAGTGAGACAACTATGAATATGACTAATATTGAATACAACCCTAACCCTATGCTTTCATGGACTAGAGTCCATTTTGTCACACGTGTTACGTATATGTTGACAGGTAGGTATACATATGGGGGTGCAAAGGGGGAAATGCAGAAATTGGAGTTAAATGGCAATGAAATGCAAAAAGAAGACCCCTGTTGGGCTGCAGCAAAAGGCCTACTGGGTCACACAGTGCAAGGCAGTTTTAAAGATTGCAGAGCCAGTGTGATGTAGTGGTTAAGAGCAGTGGACTCGTAATCTGGTGAACCGGGTTTGCGTCTCTGCTCCTCCACATGCAGCTGCTGGGTGACCTTGGGCCAGTCACACTTCTTTGAAGTCTCTCAGCCCCACTCACCTCACAGAGTGTTTGTTGTGGAGGAGGAAGGGAAAGGAGAATGTTAGCCGCTTTGAGTCTCCTTCGGGTAGTGATAAAGCGGGATATCAAATCCAAACTCTTCTTCTTCTTATGAGCTCCCCAGGACCGTCAAGACTTTGCTCCAAGCCTTGCAGCCACACAGCAAACGATTACATGTTATCTATAAAATATTACACAGCTCATCATAAATGTATAAGAAGCAAAAAAAATAATTGAGTTTCATACTGAAACGAATAGCATAAGGAAAGCTATGCCAGTGACATTCATCATTTTGATGTTAATTAAGAACTAGGATAATGATTGAATTAAACACTACCACCACTCCCCCCCCCAAAAAAAAAATGCTTTCTGTAGCGTTTAGCACCAAAATGTTACAGAATCTGGGGAGCTTCCTTGAGAATTTCAGCTTCAGTGCGTAAGTGCACAGTTCCTGATTGTGCCTCCCAGGTCTGGATCTAGGGTCAAAGGGACCTTTGGAGAAGGGATGCATGGCCATTCCCCATTTGCAATGGTGGATTGCTCCCCTCTCCAGGGTTAGAGGTCTGTGGGATTACTCCCAGCATGCTGGCACGGCCCACTGCAGACATCTTTCCTTGGGGCTCACTTTAAAATAAATCGTACTGGCTCCTGCTGCATTTTACTCCACAACATTGTGGACGTCAGCACAATTCATGGCCGCCACTGGAAGAGGGTATGTTTTTCATCATGGAAGCTTACTTTCGTCACTGTCTTGAGCCGATTCTTACTTCCAAATTGCTGAACAGCTTTAAGAATGACCCTCAGCTTCCCACAGAAATTGCAAGTTACGGTGCCAGATGTGCCAAAGCCTATGAAATCCTCTGATAACATGCCCCGTTAATTTATTTGACATCTTAATTCTGACTCTTCATCATATCAAGTTTCAGGGCACATACGGATATATGTGAGTAGGACCATTAATGAGATGAATCCCATCTTTTACTACAGAGGAAACGGCATTTTTACAACTTTGATCACGCTCTTTGAAGTGGCAAAAGGAACATTCATTTTATGGCTATGGGCTTAGCCATTTCCTTAGCTGTTGCTTTTGAACTCAGATATCTTTGTCTCTGTCAGAGCTTGTGTGCAGCCATTTCATTAATGATTTCTGCTGCTAAAATATTAATAGATGATTTGAGGACTTAAAAGCTATTGAAGAATCTGCAAAAGTGAGGTAGGAATTCATCCATGCCAAGTCACTTAGGATTTGGTCCAAAGCCCATCAAAATCGCTTCTTTGGGAAGATGCCATTCGTATAAATCTCCATGAATCCCAAGTGGTGAAGAACAATTGCAGTGACTCATTTGGGCCCCTCTATTTGTAGAGGGGACGCAGGTGGCGCTGTGGGTTAAAGCCTCAGCGCCTAGGACTTGCCGATCGAAAGGTCGGCAGTTCGAATCCCTGCGGCGGGGTGCGCTCCCGCTGCTCGGTCCCAGCGCCTGCCAACCTAGCAGTTCGAAAGCACCTCCGGGTGCAAGTAGATAAATAGGGACCGCTTACCAGCGGGAAGGTAAACGGCGTTTCCGTGTGCGGCTCTGGCTCGCCAGATGCAGCTTTGTCACGCTGGCCACGTGACCCGGAAGTGTCTCCGGACAGCGCTGGCCCCTGGCCTCTTGAGTGAGATGGGCGCACAACCCCAGAGTCTGTCAAGACTGGCCCGTACGGGCAGGGGTACCTTTACCTTTACCTTTATTTGTATCCACAGCACAGGCCATGTCTAGTGCAAAACAGAGCACAGCTAAGAAACCATTAAATATAGAGTGGGTGCTGGAATAATTTTTCCCCTCCGATTCTCCTCAATTGATCTCATGAAAAATGCTGATATGAGTTACTGTTGTCCACTGTATGAGATAGATTGTATAACTGGAGCCACAAGACAATTAAAATGTTAGCAATGATAAGTGGTATAGTCCTCATGAAATTGTGCCATCTCAGAATGTGCATGGATATATCCTGTGTCCCACAATCTCCCTCTACATCAAAGAGAAGGTTTTTAATACCTGAGAGCAAGAGGAGACATAACATATCTCCTAGAGAAGATATTTTTTTCCTGTCAGGTTGTGGTGGGGAACCTGTTGGGAAATAAATATACAGTGGTACCTCAGGTTAAGTACTTAATTCGTTCGGGAGGTCCGTACTTAACCTGAAACTGTTCTTAACCTGAAGCACCACTTTAGCTAATGGGGCCTCCCGCTGCTGCTGCGCCGCCGGAGCCCGATTTCTGTTCTCATCATGAAGCAAAGTTCTTAACCTGAAGCACTATTTCTGGGTTAGCAGAGTCTGTAACCTGAAGCGTAGGTAACCTGAGGTACCACTGTATATATAATTGAATCCCTCTGATTTGAATATCACTTGTTGGACAAATCAAACTGACTGGCTAGATCCTTTCGAGTCTGGCTTTCACCCTGGTTAGGAGACACAAACGCACCAAGAAATTGACAGAAGGAGTGCAACTGTATTGGTTCTTCTCTCTCAGGAGCATTTGATACGCCAGTCCTATGGTGTACCTGCTGTCTGGGATTCTGTTTCAGATTCCCATCTACCATAAGAGACAAACAACAGCTAGAGTTTGTGCACCAGCTGGTTCAGATCCTAATATGATATCTCAGAAAAAGTTGCATGATTGGACCAAAGTAGTTTGTTTTATCTTTACTGGCTGCCATTTTGTTTCTCTGCTCAATTCAAGGTGGTGACTTAAACCTTTAAAAAAACCCTTAAACAGCTTGAGACCTAGAAATCTTAAGGACTGCCTTCTTCAACATGTTTTTTCCTGCATGTTCCATTCATCATCCAAGACCTTGTTCCAGATCCTTCAGCCATCTGGAAGGCAGTGAGCAGTAAAAAGTTGGGCCTTTTCGGTGATGGTACCCACCTTCTGGGATGCCGTCCCAAGCTAGCGTCTACTGAGCTCTTTAGGTGCCTGGTTACAACCTAGTGATTTAAAAAGGTGTTCATTTGAGTATTCTTTCTTGGATATCGGTGCTATTTATCTCCTTGATTTATGAACTGCCTCTTTTGCTGCTTGCTCAAACTTTTGCTTCCTATAATAATGGTTGTTTTATTATGACAATGGTTAAATGTATGTTGTACTTTTGCTTTTAGATTGATATTTTATAGTTATTGGTAATAAATGGTACACACACATCACATGCATTTCTTCATGGATGAGGGAAATATGTTAATTAATACTTTTGTGATTTCTCACAAATCTACTCATCTGAATTGTGCCTCTTTTCTCTAAAAATAAGAAGCTTAATAGATGTGTTGTGCCTCCCTTAATATGCTACCTCAGCCTGCCACATGCAGAATGGCCTGTTATGTCCATTTCCACATTTCTGTGGAGATGAATTGCCAGACACACAGAATATCTGCTATGAGGGCGAGGAGCTAAACAGTGATTCAGGCATCTGATTTATTCCACCTTATGTATCAACACATTTTTCCCCATTATTCAATGATGAGTATGGAACCACAGCATTAAGGCGGGGGGAATTAAAAGGAAAAGGTAATATGTGTCCATCAGCTCATCATAGTGGCATACCCTCCAACATTTCTCCAATGAAAATAGGGACATCCTAAGGAAAAGTGGGCCATTCCGGAATCAAATCAGAAACCAGGACAGCCTTTCAAAATCAGGGACATCCCTGGAAAATAGGGACATTTGGAGGGTCTAGAGTGGCAAAGCGAAAGAGGACAGCTAAGCTGTTTCTTATTTCTGCTTTTAGACTGCCCTCAACATTTGCTATATACAGCCAAGACTGACACTGAAATGCAATAAATAGCAGGTAATATCAACAATGCTTGGAAGGCGAAACAGAGGGGAATAAGGTTTAAATATTACAGAGATTTACTGAGAACTTTGATTGTTGCAACTGCAAAGAAACAGCATTCCTAACTATATTGGAAGCTAAATTGAACTGGACTCCCAATATGCCAATTTTATCAAAATATCTCTGCAATCATTCTGCTGCTTGCATGAGAAATTTCCAGTCTCAAGGTAATAGCACCATAACACTTTAAACAATATTCTCTAATGAAGTGTCTTAGAGCATATTACTATGAGTGGGGAGTTACTTTGTTTCTTCATTCTTCATTCTTAACGTGCATTTTACTGGATGTTTAATGTTTATTTAAGTTTGGCAATGAGATCATTCCTTCCCTTCCTTCCCTTCCCCTGCATTTCTTTAGAAAGCTATCAATCCCACAGGTTTATGTTAATTTTTGGTCTGCAAAGCATGACAAATCATTCATTTTTAATGCACCAAAAAGGCATACCAAGTTTACTTCTGTGTTTAATTACCATGTAAAGTAGCTAATTAGAAATATATATATGAGAAAGCCAATTAAAATTGGAATTCTTAAAATAAACACTATTTACTTTGACCACAGCTTTATAGATAGCACTGGTTGAAAATTAATTAAACGCCACAGATCCAAAAGGGGAAGATGTAGCTATGTGGAAACATGTTGCTATTTAGAATCTAAATTATTCATTACCATAAAGAAAATGCTAAATCATTATCCCAGGTTACTATATAAGGGAGTGGGATTAAAGATAGCCAGTGTGCTTGCCAATACATAGACTGATAATCTCAACAGATCAGCTTCCATCCTGTGCTGCAAATTGCTTTTGAAACTCTACAGCAAGAATTTGAATAATTAACACCAAGGTCCAAACTGCAAACTAACCTTTTAATTGCAGTTAGCCAGCCCCAAATCTCAGAAATTGGACAAGGCTGAGTTGAATGAAGCTGCAATAGAGAGAAATTTGCATCTGGCTCTGAATCTTTAAAATTGGACAGATACAGTTTTGATTCATATTGTCATTTTACAATGACAATAAATTGCATGACCATCCCATTCGGTACTAACGGGCTACGTTTCATTCTGAGATAAATGTGCAGCTAGGTTTTATAGGTCTAATCCCAATCTATTAAAATCAATTGAAGTGCTGCCCTCCATTTCAGTGGAATGGCTATTGACCCTCTATTCTACAGGACAGAGAAGTCAAGACTGACAAGACTGCAGCCTCTTTTAATTGGATCTCACTATACTCGTTTGCAGTCTTACTATATTTATCCCGTGGTATGTACCTTCCTTTCCATTTTCTCAGGCAACAACAAAAATTCCGTCTGCAATGAGCAGGAACATTTGTATTGGCAAAGCACAGAATAAACATGATTTGCCAGGGTACTTTTTTTCTCCTCCCAAATATTGGGTTGGTAGTCAAAATCTCAAAGAAAAATCAAAGAGATTGGCTGAGCTTAGAAAAGGTATTTGCTGCGCACAGCAATTTGCAAGTGGTAGAAACGGTCTCCTTCGGAACGTGTCACAGCTGTCAATAAGAATCAGATCTGAGGGTTTGCTGAAACCTGAAAGGAATAATCAATCCTTTAGAAGGCAGAGGGGGAATCACCCTGCAATGTTACAGGCACAGCCTAACTCGTTACTGCGCTCTCAGGCTCTCTCCCCCCCACCCCCCCGCCTCAAGGGGCTTAATTTTTGCATTTTACATGTCCAGCATTGAAATGCTGCTTCGATAGCCTCTTTCATAACATTTTCATCAAGATAACACCTTTGTGCTTCTACCTTTCAGATGTATATGAAACCCCCTAGACTGACAACAGAATTGTTCACCTTCACAAAAAGGACTGTTGTGGTGATATTGATTGCACACAGGTAAAAGTTTTGCCACAAAACACCACCAAGACTTCAGGAAATGGACTGTTTATCTCTCTGCTCAACACATTAAAATCTCTTATGCTTAGGATGTGTATCAAGTAATCATCTTTTCCATCTTAATTTGTTGATTAGGAACTTTTAGGAAGCAGATAGGAGAGGATTGCCAGGTGAGGTGTTTAAAAAATACTGATTGGGACTTATTCATACTGGCATAAATGCCATTGAAAAATACTGCTCTTACGCTGCTCCCATTCATTTAAACGGTGTTTGTGTGGATGCAATTCCTAGAGGACTGTGTATTTGAGCCTCAGGCCACGGAGTGTGATCAGCGACACAAACACCATTCCCTTAAATGCAGAATTAATAAAAGAGCATATAGTCTATTCATAAAGTGAATCCGTAAGTAGATTGTGCATTCTATGAATGTGGGGAACCTGATGCCATCAGAATTTAAAAGATGCCCTAAAGCACAGTCTTCAAGCAGAATATTCCCCACCCACTCACACACCATTGCATAGGTGTAATACATACATGCATGCATGCATGCATGCATGCATGCATTGGTACCTCAGGTTAAGAACTTAATTCATTCTGGAAGTCCATTCTTAACCTAAAACTGTTCTTAACCTAAAGTACCACTTTAGCTAATGAGGCCTCCCGCTGCCGCCGCGCTCCCACCACGTGATTTCTGTTCTCATCCTGAAGCAAAGTTCTTAACCCAAGGTACTATTTCTGGGTTAGCGGAGTCTGTAACCTGAAGTGTCTGTAACCTGAAGTGTCTGTAACCCAAGGTACCACTGTACATACATACATTACTAACATTTGATCCAAGCTAGTTTGGAGCTTTGGAGTGGAAAAATGAGCATGTCACTTTATAAGGCCCTCAAAGTGTTTTAGTAGGAGCATCCCTGTCCCTGGAAAGTGGAACCATCTACACGCCAGGCATGTGCTTTACCACTGACCTTCCTTTAGTATCCACACTGTCCAGGGTGTAATGTTGACTCCAAATTCTCCTCTACCTCATTGTTCCTTCTTTTAGGATACCAGCCTGTTCCATTGGTTCAATAATTACTCATGCATACACAACATTCCCACGCCAATGAAGAACATAAGAAGAGCATGCTGGATCAGGCCAGTAGCCCATCTAGTCCAGGATCCTGTGGCCAACCAGAGGCCTATGGAAATACCACAAGCAGGATCAGAAGCAACAGCACCCTCTCCACCTGCAGTTTTTTTCTAGCACCTGGTTTTCAGAAGCCCACTGATGCCGGCAGTGGAGGTAGAGGCTGCAAGGTCTCTCTTCTTCACTCAAGTGGGGATCAGAACATTTCTACATAGAATAACATGAGGAATTTACCTCAGCTCCCAGAGATGCTCTGCTCACGCAGAACACCACTCTGTATGTGGGATACATGTGCAGCTATGGATTGAGACAAAAGCCGTGCTTCACTCTTTCTGTGTTATTTTGCACCATTTTCACTGTGCTCACCGTTACGTGCAAAACACATCACTCTGGGAGCCAGGAGAAATCACTGTCAGCAGGGTAGAACCAGAGACAGTGGTCGAATTCTGCAATACCAAGGAAACCAAATGCATTTGCAAAGGTATTTACTTGGGTAGCGTGAGGGTCCCTTTCCCAGCACACACACCGGGAGAAAACGCTACAGTGAAAACCCTGTTAAATCCTCCTTCGTTAGAAATGAGGAATTTATATCTGCTACAAGGAAAGGCTTAAGATGACGGGTGCCAAGTCCCCGCTTTCCCTCCTAGGGAAATGTTGCTGCTGACATATTGTGTGTTGGAATTAATGATGTTTTTATCGTTCCCTCTTCCCCAGTTCTGGGGGGAGGGGGGTGGTTGGGGGGTGGAAACAGGCACTAAACTGGAAAATAAAATGCACATCTGCTGCGCTGCCTATTCAAAGAAAAATAATCTGCAGTCATTCCCCCTCACACCATTCCTTCATTAGAATGCAGAGCCTGTCGGAGGTTCCCTCCCGCAGTTGCTGAAGGGTTCTTCCTTCACAGAAGGGTTGTTCCTTTGCAGTTCTATTTATAGATCCACTTTCAGCTGCTGCAGGGAACTCACCATTTGCTGTTCAGCATTTTTATTTTTTCCTGTACTCAGCTGGTCTCCCGAGGTGTTAAACATTTTCATAAATCCTGCGAATGACAAAGAGGGGGAGGGGGTTTGCAGCAGCCATTAGGACTCATAAAAACTATTTCTTGTAATGCTTGCTCTTTTTTGTTTTCAGTTCAAACGTAGGAAGCTAACAGCATCATTTCACAGTGCATAAAAATGGGGTCTGCCCAGCTCTTCATTTTGGAAGGTTTCCCTCCACCCCTGCCCCACAAATGCAATCTTTTTTTTAGAGCACTATCAGGAAGATGCTTCCCTCATTACCAGGGAAACTATCAGACAGTTGGAAAGGAACATATGCACAGGGTGAGAAATGGGATTTGAAATTCATTTCTCTTGAGAGACGACTGTCATTCAATATCGTTTATCAGCAGGGAGGCGCCGTGCAGTTAATGCAGTCCTCGTCTTTTAACAAACCTGACTTACTTCCAAAAAGAAGTCTTGGCTTTACACTGCGCTGAGCATGCCGCAGCACTGAAAAAAATGGGGAGCAGATCCTGGGCTAGCTCATATGAATTGCTCAAGATAGGCTTAGGCCTTAAGGGAGTAGCACCACCATGTGTCGTCCTTCCTAGAAGATGGTCATGTGTAAAGGGCCATCAAAGGGCAGTTGTCTGCTTGAAGAGCTGCTTGGTTCAAGTCTGGAGAGTAAGGAGACAGTATATGGTCTCCATGATCACCTTTGCCACACCTACCACCCAATAGCTGTAGGAGCTCAGCAGAACCATGAACTAACACAGCTTCTTCATCTTCTCTCTCTCCGACACTTCAAGAAGTGAAAGTGCTTACATCTAATAGGCAGGCACACAAGAGGTGAAGAAATATCCTTCTTGCCTGTCTGTCACCATCCCAGACAACAGAGATTTTTATCCATTGTGATACAGCCAGCACAATATTCTGATTCCTTATTTATTCGCTATCTTGATATAACACGTTTCTGCCAAAGCACTTAGGAGAGTTCATAGTTCAAAATAATGTAACAAAATGCTGCAGAAACAAAATGCATGGTACAAAAGGAAGAATGACTGGGGACGGAAGAGAAGAGTAAGCAAACTTTGGGTATCAGCACTTTCAAACTGTTATAGTAAAGTTGCATGATGACCAGGTGCAGTGGTCACTGCAGGAGACACTTCTAGGCAAGAGGAACCAAATGACAGATGGCCCCAGCCAAGATGTTACAGGGGACCTCAGGGCCTCGCCTTTTCCTCCGAAGTAGTCAGGAAGGACAGTTACTGACGGAGGCAGCACTTCCCCCACTGTTGCAGGAATAGTGGTTCCCTTCTTGTGTAATTTCATATTCAACGCTGGTATTAGGAAATCAGATATGCTGTTCACAACTTGAAGACATAATTGATTTGGTTCAGGAATTGTGGGTTTTTCTAAATAGAGGCAAACATCTAAAGCTGCAGCAACTAAGTAGTCAAAAATGATTGATAGAGCACGCAGTGGCTCTTTGCAGCAGCATCTTGTTTCAGAGCTGGAAAAAAGCAAACAAACCAGGCTGTGTCAGCAAAAGATAATGCGGTCTGCTCTGTTCGGTGTTCACACTTTGGAACTAACAGGTTGCCACTGTGGCACAGTGCTTATCCCTATTTAGCTTAGAGCAATAGTGTCATTAAAAAAAAATCAGATATACTTACATCATCATTATTTACAAAAGTATATGCTGAAGCACCCCTTTTCAGAGGCACACTCCCTGATGAACCTCTCAGGGCAGCAGACCTATCTAATGATTCTTTGCAATGCAGACTTTGAGCCCTTTAATACTCATTGTCTTAGGTTGGCCTGTTTGGTTTAGAACCATTTTTAACAACCAGAGAATGTGAAAAAGAGAAGCAGGACAGAGAAGAAAGGGGGGGACCACTTCCAAACTTCTGGCAGCTTCAATTTACCAGTGTATGTGCACTTCTGGTATTAGATGGCAAGAGCATCTTGATCAACAGGCGTAGCTTCTAGAAAGGTTTGGGCCTTAAAATCTATCTGTTTAGAAAGAATATGCCAGTCATACTCCTAGCAACCCTCACTTGGTGATCCCTAGGAACATACTGACATTCCACATGAACTGTGCAATCATACTAGCCTGGAAAAGCAATCACACAAATTGCAGGTACTTTCTGTCCATTCATCATCGTCGTCATTATCTTTGTTTGTTTCTTTGCTGTCTCTCCATAGTTAAACCGTGTTCAAGCAGGCTTTCAGAATTACATAATTACAAAAATACTACAAATCTGAAATAGTCATGCCATGATCTACAGAGATAAACCATATCATAACTTCAGATTCACACACACCTCTTCACAATGGTTGTGAGGAATGAGAAATGGAAGGTGAAGAAGCTCTCATGACCAGAAGGCCACAAAGAAGGGAGTCATCTTTCTTGGACTTGGTTGTCACCAACTGAGAACAACTGATCAATGAAGTGAAAGTACAGGGAACCTTGGAAGGAAGTGATAAGCTGAATGTAGTTGGACATGCAGTCTGGACTTTAAGAAGGCTGATTTTTTAAAAAACCTTAAGGATCTACTGGAAGATCTACTGGAAGAAGTCCCATGGTCAGAAATATTCAAAGTGAAAGGAGTCCAAAGATGGATGAGAGTTTCTTAAAGGTGAAATATTGAAGACACAAGCACACACAATTCCAACAAGAAAGAAAAGTGAGAGGCACCTAAAGAGCTTACAGATGAGCTGAGATGTAAGAAGAGAATGTATAAGAAGGGGGGGGGGGGAGAGACAACACCACAAAGGAAGAGTATACATGTGTAGCCAACAGTTGCAGGGAGAAGGTCTGATGGCCAAAGCTCAGAATGAGCTCAGGCTTGCAAGGGAGGTTAAAAATATTTTTCAAAGGGTTCTTTGGCTATGTTCAAAGCAGGAGAAAGGATAAGCCAAGTAGTAGGTGCCTTGCATGAAGAAGATGGAGAAATGATATTGGGTAGACAGAGAGAAGGCGGAACTGCTCAACAGCTTAATTGCTTCAGTCTTCATCCCAAACAAAAGCAGTGCCCAACCTGGTGATAACACAAGAAACAATGCAAGGAGGGAGCTGTAGCCCAAGATAGCAAAAAAGGTGGTAAGGGAACGCCTAGCTACTTTAAATGAATTCAGATCTCCAGGGCCTAAGTAGTGTTCAATCAAGAGAAGTCCCTCTGGATCCAACTCAATATTTATTGTGAACCTAAAGCCCTTCACAATAAATGTACTGAGTACATTTCAATGGAAGATACCCTGTTAAAGAATCTGTTTCTGCAGTAGAGATATTCATTTATGATAAATAATTCTGCCACTCTTTCAAGATGACTGGATAGGAACTAAAAGCAAGTAACTAAAAATAGCCATGTTTAGGTCTGACTCAGTCAAATCCGATAAAAAAAAAGAATTTATCTACAACCTACCCACTGGTTAGGCTTTAAAAGTCTTACAGAGAAGTTTCACCTGCTGAAATAAGTACAATTCTATTTTATGCATGAACTAGCTTGTGTGGCTCTTTACAATCTATCATCTGCCCACGTGGAACAATTTCCAGAGAATGTAAAAGATAATGCAGCTAATATTTGATTTCTGAAAGTCTGGGAAAGTAATATTATATCTAATGGTATCACATGTATCTAGCTTTTTAAATTATAGAATCTAGGGGAATTGCAACAGATGCCTTCAGGATTACTTCCATCTACTGCACTGGTTATTTACACAATGGGAAATTGCTTCTTTGGCACAGACATTCATCATGTGCAATGCAGAGGTGAATTTAAAGATGGGGAAATATAAAGAAAGGGGGGGAACTATGCTATTAGTGAGTGCATCTGCAATATGAACAATTGCAGATGTTCTGTTGTGCAAATGCAGCTGCAATTATGGTGTCAGGCAGCTTCCAGTGTGCACTAAACACAGGCTCAACCACAGAAGGGCTGCACAGAGAAGGTTGAAATCCCTTTGTGTGAGCATTGGGTTCCATTCAATAACATACTTATTTGAGATAGAATAAAGCAGGAAAGAGTATTTTAAAGTTTTAACTCTCAGAATGTTGTTGCACTTCACGTTTCACTCAGGGGCACCCTCCATCTTGGGCATGATAACATTCGAATCCCATTTTGCAAGGACTGAAACTATTTTTCAGCACAGCAATTTAATGGTCTGGTAACTTCCTGCCTAGGATACAGTAATGTGTTGTGCATGGGGCCGCCATTGAAATATCATAGAATCATAGACTTGTACAGCTGGAAGGGGCCATGAGGGTCATCTAGGCCAACCCCCTGCAATAAAGGAATCTTTTGCTCAAACCCACAACACTGAGATTAAGAGTCTCATGCTGTACTGACTGAGCTATCTCAGAAGCTTCAGTTAGTGCAGAATTCTGCCACCAGAATTTTGACTGGTGCAAGACAGGCTTTCTTTGAAAGAATTACATGGGCTGCCTATTAGCTTCTGAGACCCATTTAAAGTGCTGGTAGTACTCACCTTTAAGGTCCCAGGCAGTTTTGTACCCTACCACTCTAGCCATGTCCTGAGATATCCTTTACCAAGGGCACATAATATATTTCAACACATCCACTTTACAATTTTTTTGGCAATGACACATTTGGCACCAATAGCACATTATTCTCAATGCCAAGATCTTCCTATCAGCCAGAGCATTTTGGCTGGGTGACATTTCAGTTGGAACTGCTCCTTAAATTTTGTATTTTTAGTCTGCCCCTTCTCCTGTTTATGTGTTGTGTCTTCAATGCAATGTTTATTTGATATGTGAATACTTTTGTTCACCCTTTTGTACACCACCTTGAAATCCTTTGACAAAGAGACGCTAAGAAATATTTTTCAATGAAACCATGATGATGATGATGATTATAATTAGTTGTATTGAGGTTTCACTTCAGACCCACAATTCTGCCAAAGACTGAGGTGAAAACTATACACAGTTTTAAGTGTATCTTTTAAATAATGCAAAAATAATTGCGAGGAGGCTGATAATTTTTGTGCTGAAAAGTTCACGTGTGTAAATTCTCTGTGTACGTGAAAGGGCATGCCCTTTAGTTCGCTCGCTTGTCATTACTCTGACTTACAAGCAAAAAAGCCACTGAAACTCTAACTACTTTTTGTTGGCTTCCCAGTATAACTGTGTGTCAAGTCAATAGTTCCCCTATTAGGTCAATTGTCTTTGCAACAAGGTAGAAAGTTGAAAATATGATCAATGCATGGAGATCTTTAAAAATTGATGGTTTCCAGGTGATAATGACCTCTCTCTTCCCTGCTGGTTTTTGCCGTCATCATAATTTGTTGCATAACCAAGATCAATAAGTATTAACAAAAGCAATGGATGGTAAGGTCAAACATATTGGAGACCTCTGGGGATATCTGTTCGAACCCTATTAAGCTAGTTGGACTAAATTCATCTCGAAGTTCTTTCTAAGTTTATGATACTATGATAAAGTCTCAGAGGTCTTATGAAAAGAAGTGAATGGACTAATTGGGAAGTAGCAAATTGTATTATTTACTTGATAAGGAACAAGGCTTGAACTTATTGATAAGAAGATACAGTCATGATCTAAAGATCCTCAAGGACCACACCATGTTGCACATGTCCCAAAAGACAGAGTCAGCTTTGATTTTCATTAAAATTAAATGTACATTACAGTAGTAATTCTAGTTGCTGCTGCTATTTATTTCTCAAAACCACCAGAATGCCTATATTACGCAAATCCAGTTGTACATACTGGACTTGGGATCAACTGAAAAGCTACTTTTTAATATATTATGTCACGAAGTTGATTTTGACATTATGAGAAGTTGTATCTAATTTTTGAGAAGTAGTTTCTAGTACTGTAAATAACTTTGCAATTGTTAGTATACGGCCTGTTACGCTTATGTGTTTTTTCAATTGGATGTGCGTAATATAGTCATTCTGGTGGTTTTGCTATTTATTTCTCACCAAACATTCCTCATGCAAGATGACTCAGGGATGCAAAATCATGAGCTGGTCACATTTTTGCTTATTGACACCTAATCTGCTCTCATAACTTTTAAAAAGTTGGATTCTTCGAAGGAAACAGTACCTTTGAGTAGAATATTGTAGCTTTCTTCTTAGAAAAGCTTTTAAAGAGTCTATTTAAAAACTGACTGGTACTTTACAATTTGTGTCCTAAACCCAGTGAAATACATTAAGATAGTCCAGGACTAATTTTGAAATCACACAAATCCCAAGGAGAACAATAAGGCTGTAAGATGAGTGTTGCTAGTCTGCCACTACATAACATTTTATTTAGCCAGAGGGCTATTTCTGAAACTGATCAATAGTTTAGTTTCTTTTCAGGCCTTTTTTATTTTATTTTTCAAGCAATTCCTTATTTTTTGTGTTTTTAAATATATTTTTATTACTTTTTATCCTTTGGCACAAACTGTCAAAGAGGCTGCATAAAAGAGACAGACTACTGGACAAAGCCAAACTCTATTCTCTACAGAAGGTGTCATCACGATCCCTAATTTTTCCAGTGTTCAGGCTGAGTGCCACTACTTATGGCTCCAAGATAGAACCACACACACACACACACACACACACAGAGAGAGAGAGAGAGAGAGAGAGAGAGAGAGAGATGGGAGAAGGGATGGGGGCATTTGTTTCAGTTTGCATTTAAAGGTGAGCCTACATAATTCACATTTTCCAAAACAATACACAAACCAAAATACAGTCATCTTTGAAATTCACACTTATTTGAATTTTGCAAGGCATTTCTCTAACCACATCATGTGTACAGAAATGCACATATTAGGGTATGGTTTGCATTATAATGCATATATATATACAGCATGCAAAAAAAAAAAAAATGTCAGGGAAATTGCTTGGCCAAAATGTGTATATTGGGCAAACTTGCATACAAAAGTATCAGGAGAAATTTGCGCTAAAATGCTGCTGGATTTTCAAAAATCAGAAGTTGATGTTGAAATGTGGAGAACTGAACTCAAAATTGGAAAAAGGAGAAATTGGGAGAAATTGAAATTGACAGGTTTGTCCACCCTGGCTCAGGAGAGCCCAAAATTTTAGAAGTCCCTCCCCCCCACCCTCCAACAAAAATCATTAAAGGGGGAAATCACAACACCAATGAGAACTCAGCATGTTCAGTGGCCATGAAATTGTGAGTGACTGTTGTAGGTGAGGGTGGGGAAAATGGGAAGTGGGGGGAAAGCAACAGAGTGGCTGGAGCTGTGAACTGAAGCACTCCATGCTGCAGCATTTTGTGAAATAAAGGGTAAAGCGACCCATGACAGTTAAGTCTAGTCGCGAACGACTCTGGGGTTGTGGCGCTCATCTCACTTTACTTTGTCTGCAGACAGCTTTTCCGGGTCATGTGGCCAGCATGATTAAGCCGCTTCTGGCGAAACCAGAGCAGCGCATGGAAACGCCGTTTACCTTCCCGCCGGAGCGGTACCTATTTATCTACTTGCACTTTGAGGTGCTTTTGAACTGCTAGGTTGGCAGGAGCAGCGACCGAGCAATGAGAGCTCACCCCATTGTGGGGATTTGAACTGCCGACCTTTTGAGCGGCAAGCCCAAGCCTCAGTGGTTTAGACCACAGCGCCATCTGCGTCCCAATTTTGTGAAATAGAATTATCCAAATGCTGTGCACATACTGTGAACATTTTGAACTGGTCTAAAGGGCAGGGCTGTCAGCTGTCTCCTGGATTTGACTCAGTCTCACTGAGCTTTCGCCTTCCCAAGCCAGCTATCATTTTATGCAACCAGTTACTCCCACAGCTATCTGCAATCTTTGCAGGGGAGGAACTTGGCTCATATTCATATTTTTCTGCAGCAAGGAGTAGAGCACTCAGGTGATGTCATTGTGTTCCATGGTGCATGCCTTGGTCACCCTGGCAACCAGTCATCAGCATCACCTACAAGGGCAGGGCCTCCCCACGCATCCATCACCCTGGACCGCTAGGGGGTCCTGCTAGTCTGTCACCATGCTAACATATGCAATGCTCCCCTAAAGAAAACTAAATCTCATTACTAA
Source organism: Podarcis gaigeae (assembly GCF_964106915.1). Lineage (NCBI taxonomy): Eukaryota > Metazoa > Chordata > Lepidosauria > Squamata > Lacertidae > Podarcis > Podarcis gaigeae. Next base: position 21,818,282 of record NC_139687.1, read on the forward strand.
GAGAGTGCCACTTCACAGCTGCAAGTGCAAATTAAAATATCAAATAAAGATTATGTGTCATGCACTCAGAGCCTGGACTTGTTAGATGCATAGGAAGAGATGAAAGTCATGTATAAACAAAAACCTTTTGCGCAGTTATTGAGTGTCCTGCCACCTGGAGTAGTCAGTGAGTGATTATCCCTCAATAAAGGTCTGGAGTTGTTATATGAAATATCAATCAAAGACAATATGATAAATAATAGATAACTACAGTCTGATTAATTGGCATAAATAAAGCCTAAAAAAATGCAATGGCAATCCATTTCACAGAACAATGGGAATCAACTTAAACAAGAAAGCACCAGAAAGCACCATACAGTTTTACTCCAGAAAATATTTTAAAAAATAAAAAGGGACACTGCTTTGTAAAATGGCTTTTCACATTCATCCGATAGTTACAACAAAGAGAATAAATTGCTCTGTCAGTAGGAAATATTGATTTCCCCAGCATCCTTTGTGACAAGATCATCCCACCAAGCCTCTGAATTCAAGCATATGACTGCAGCAGAGCAGTTTGACTTGTTTCATTTCATCCCACCCGGTTGTCTTTTACATTCTTCTTTTGTGCAATGTAGACAACTAGAAAGACCCTTAGGAGGATCATGGTTTGGGTGAAACCAATGGTACAGCATTTATAAGGACAATCACTGCACACCAGCCTTGAGGTGGGAAGCAGAACTCTGTTACAACAGATCTCAGGCGCTGGAGTCTTTCGGTCCTATCCTTGCAAGCCACCCTATTTCTTCAACAACTTGTAAAAGCGGGTTTCAGGCAACAAAGCTTAGTGATATTTTTCCCCAGTTCCCACTCTTCTTTCACAAAGGGTTAGCCCCTCATTCCACATGTTACCCTCACAATAGCCCAGAGATAGGCCCTGGCTTTAGGTCAAACAAAACGTGAGTGGGGAATCGAACCAGGGTCAGACATCTTAACCCCACCACCAAACAGGCTCAGAATGCTCCTGGCTGGAACACATGTGGGTATTCCTTAGGAATGCCTATATCACTATTTATTGGAAGAAGACATACATACCCCGCTCTTGATGCAAGGCCGAGCTCTGTGAAGTTCCAAATTAGACCCACAGAGAAGAATAAGCACTGGCCTCACAGCTGTCACTGTTCTGCAATCACAAACAAGAATGAGGCAAACGCCCTTAGGTGTGCCAAAGGTTGGGTGAAGAAGGGGCTGGGACTTTCTAGTCAGCAAGATAAAATTTCCCCACTCATTGCAAAGCGTAAGGCAGGGGTCGGTGGGTGGGCCTTCTTTTAAACCCAACTGGTGCTATACCTGCCAATTTCTTGCCACAGACGGAACTCCACAGGGAACATAAAGCAGACTGGGCTGCAGCCTCCTGTAGAATCACAGAATTGTAGAGTTGAAAGGGACCGCAAGGATCATCTGTCATGCAGTCAAATCTCCCGTCATGCAGGAATCTTTTGCCTAACATGGGGCTTGAACCCGCGAACCTGAGATTAAGAGCATCATGCTCTACTGACAGCTATCTGTATTCCGTAGCAACCAAGAATAAATGTTGTTGAGGGGGAATATTCTGACAGGGGCAGCCTCTTTTCTGCTTTTGCTTGTTATCTTTTTCTGGAAACTCTGACCCCTAGGGACTACTAGCAAATGTGAACTGACCCCAGTGTTTTTTGTTATCGCTTCCTGCAGAGACCGGCCTCTGTCCAAAGACTGAGCAAAAGCATAACAACACATCTTCAAGGTGGAGCTCTGTAGACTTCCCGAAAAATTCCCAGCCTCTCTGTGGCATTCCTTTCCTCCTGGGGTGTGTCTAGTACTTGACTACTGGAAGGTATCATGAAGAAACCACAAAGAGTGCTTTAAAGATACACTTAGTTTGGCACAATTGTAAAAGCAGGCCTTACATTTTGCTGTGGAACTTGGCACCCTGCCACCCCTCCCCCTCACAAACACACCACTACGACTGAAACCTAAAATGTTCCCCTCACCCAAGGCTATACACAGATTTGGATCAGCCCCATTGGCTCCTGTGGAATTAATTTAAACTGCTTGTGGGCTTCAGCCTATGTTAACTGTGGACATTTCATATTTTTGATAATAACTTAGAGCTGTGAGAATAAACTAAAGTCCCCCTCATTACACATAGCAAGGTTGTGATTAATGAGCATTCTGCGGCCATCATTACAGAAGCATGGTCTAATTATTTCAAAATCGTTCAATAAATCATACTCCTTCCAAGTTAATTTTTTACTTGTTTTTGTTTTTTGCCTTGCTTGCAGTGACTGCAGTATTTCAGTTAATTACAAGTGGGGCACAGGGCAGAGTTAAAATAGTTATAGGTTGTCAAAGAGGAAAGTGCTGCTGAGTTCTAAAACTAATATACTCTTGCCACTTTATAGGGAAAGAAAGAGAGACCGTGATATGGGCTTTTCTGTTGGCAGGGAGTTGGGCTGAAGGGGCTGAGCCACATTTGCTTTTAAGTAGTTCTTGCATTTCAGTCTTTATCTGCAGGGCTGACCCAAGACATTTTTCTGCCTGAAACAGAAGGGTAAACCCTCTCTGCCTACCATAAGTCAGGTTGTATAAAATCCAAGACTGGCCAAGTTATTTTGCATAGGCGACAAGTCCCAGGGGCCCTGAGTGCCATGCCTCCCATAGCATTTTAAATGAGGGGGCTGGGCACCCACAAAGTGGGGCACGGCCGTGCATACATGACCTTCCCGTTGTACGTGTGCTATGTCACCGCTCCCCGCTACAGGTGTATGTGACGTCAGTATGCCGGGGCTATGATGACGTAGCACACACATGCCGGGGCGTGATGACATGTCTGTCAGGAGTTCAGCCTACACTTGAGTAGGACCCTGGTAGAGACACATGCCTGACTGGCATGTGCCCTCCCTCCTGGTCGATCGTTCGGGAGCTTCAGAAGCTTTCTTCATCCCAAATATCACAGCGACCGATGCCAACCGACACCGGCACACTTAAGGATCCACAGAGTTCACGCAACTTGTGTAACAGACCTCAGCAACTCAGCATTTTGGCTAATCTACTTTATTTACATATAAACACACACAGAGCACTGCAACATGGCTCCCTCTCTCTCTAGCATCAGACAGCAAAGAGAAAAACAACAAAGGACAATAGTCCCACTTCACGGAACACAATTACATAAACATCCTGTCTCCGTCACTTCCCACTCTGTGGAGTCAAAACATATACCGTCATGTGAGAGACAACAATCTTATGACTGCCATCACGGAGCAGGAATTCTAACAGTGTCATGGCTCGTGCCCTGGTGACTCTGGGCAGCTTCCAACTTTTTTGAAAACATTATAAAACACCAAACATTAAAAACTTCCTGATCCCAAAAAAACCAAAAAACCCACCAACCCCTCTACTGAGTTGCTCCTAAGTAACAGCCCTTGTTGGAGCAGATGGGACCATAATGCCTGGTGGATGGCCCCCACTATAATGACCACTTTTATATCATGGCCTATAAGCTGAAAAGCCGAACTATCTATAAATTTCTCTCTGTCTTGTTTGGGAGCTTTGTTCTCCCTTTCTCAAGCTCCCTAATGGGAATATCAGCTCCCTGAATCTTTTCTTGAAGTAGTCCTGCCAATTTCAAAGGGCCTACTTCAAATTGTACAGAGAATAGGGGCTCTAGTCATTCATTGCATGGAGAATACAGATTCAGGTCATCCTCTGAGTTTTTTCTTCCTTTAGTCAATTTCCACTCAACATTTGTCCTGTAATGGGAACTTCAGCTCTCCTTGGGCATCTTACTGGACTACTGTGAAATGTGCTGATAATCATGGCTGAAGTCTTCATTGTCTGGGTAATACAGAGTCAGCTAGATCATCAACCAAATATTCTCTCTCTTGCTTTGGAGTTATTACTTTTCACTCACTTTTGTCCTTGCCCTGCAATGGGAACTCTCAGCTCTCTGAATGAAGTCCTTGAAGCATGTTACCTTGAAATAGCTCTCATTACTTCAACGCAACAACTTCAAAATATGTAGATTGCACTGGTTGTGCAGCCAGATCCTATACATATTTAACTAGAGGCAGATCCCATTCTGCTTAGTGGTGTTTGTTTTCCAAGTAAAAGCAGTATAGGATTACCCTTTCATCTTATGGGAAATAGAAAATAAAGGAAGCATATAATGAAAAGCAGAGATGCATAGTGAAGAAGAAGAGAAGGGTAAAAAATAAAGCGAGGCATTCAGGAGAAAGGAAACCCAAGGCAGCAATCGGCTGAATGAAAGGATGACAAGAAGCCATGGTTAAGCAAATATTGGAATGAAAAAGAATCGCATGGGTGTCTATTTTGTCCCAGTATATGCACTGGGTAACTGCTGCATATAATGGCCTCTCCACCTGTGAATTAGGGCCAAAATACATGCCAGTGTGGCCATTCTTATTTATTCTTATTTATGTTACTTTGCAAACCGCAGAGAGAAGGAACACCATGGTGCACCTGTAGCAGCATAACTGGGTGCTTTCATTTGTCCCAGCTGCAATAAAACATGTCTCTCCCATATCAGTTTCTACACAGCCACAGCAACTCTCCAACAGTTTGGCTTTACCCTCGAAGGCACACTCTTCCATTGTCTCCCAAGACAAACGGATGCCAACAAAAGCAAATGGTTGCTTGCACACAAGTTTGAATGTTTATATGCATTGATGGGAACCATTTTCAGCATGGGGGCCACATTCCCTACTAAGAAACCTTCCAGAGGCCACATGCCAGTAGTGGGTGGGGCAAGAGGCAAAAGTTGGCAGATCAATGGGTGTATATTACACATTTGTACAGTTGTATAGTTTCCACACATACCTGATCACCCCTCTCTATTCTCCAACCAGGCAAAGATAAGTCACATTCTGAGTTCTAAGACACATACTAGCCAGGCAAAAGCACTCCAGGAGAGTGTGTAAAGCAAAGCCAGTGAGGTGTGTAACTGGGGTGGCTGGGTGGCCTCAGTGGTAGTCCCAGGGGGCAGAGAGAAGGCCTAGGGGGTCACATTTGATCCCTGGACCTGAGGCTCTCCATCCTTGACATGCATACTGTGAATAGGCCTACTTATTCTATACAGTGGTACCTTGGTTCTCAAACTTAATCCGTTCCGGAAGTCTGTCCCAAAACCAAAGCGTTCCAAAACCAAGGCGTGCTTTCTCATAGAAAGTAATGCAAAATGGATTAATCCGTTCCAGAGTTTTAAAAACAACCCTTAAAACAGCAATTTAATATGAGTTTTACTATCTAACGAGACCACTGATCCATAAAATGGAAGCAATAAACAATGTACTGCAGTCACACAATCACTCAATCAGGAGCTGAACTGGGTTCCACACAGTCACAAAAACAAAACAAAAAGAGCTGCAAAAACAAAAACGAAAATTAAATAGCAAAAACAGACAGACTTCAGCGTAACACTCAAAACGGGAGTGTGGCACTCAAATCGGAGCACGTTTGGCCTCCACAAAAGTTCGCAAACCAGAACACTTACTTCCAGGTTTGCAGTATTTGGGTTCCAAATTGTTTGAGTACCAAGGTGTCTGAGAACCAAGGCACCACTGTAGTTGTATCTTGCAGCTACTCTTACCTTTTTGGGGCGAGGAGGGGAGAAGTAATGATGCTGCTTCTTGGGTCTCCATTGGAGTATTTCCAAGGTGCTTTTTCAGACTGCTAGGTGAAGTCCTGGCAGTGACAAAGTGATAATTACCTGGGTGAGTGCCGCCTGAACAAACGCCAGGCCATTAGCTCTGCAAAATTCACAGGTGCATTGAAATACCAGGAATGAAATTGAATTTGCAATGAAGTGCAGCTTTTGCCTAAAGGCAACAAATATGCTGCTTTTAATTTTCATTAAATCGGATGTATTGATATATCATTAATGTTCTCTAGGATCCAGCTTTCACGTGCACTCTTCATCAATCTTCATGTGCTGATAGAGCTACAGTTCTATTACCAAAATACGACAGCAAAAGTTCAGGGCCACAGAGTCTTAAAGGGATTAAGAAATCTGATTGTAAGCCTTTTCCTACTAGATCAGCAGGTCGTAGCCAGCTTTGGTCAGCGCTAGCATGGCATTATCAGCTGATGACTGCTTGGAAATCCACTCTATACAGCAGGGGTCACCAATCTCTTTCTGCCTGTGGGCACATTTGCAAACAAGAAAAACTGCCGTGGGCATTGCTTACTCAAGATGGAGCTGCCAATTTCAGTTTTCTTGGATTCTCACTTTTCTAATCTTAAATTCTGTTCTCCACATTTCTGCAGCAATTTGTGGAGCGAGAGATGTAAATCCTCATAAAAATTCTTCATCATTTCAATCATTTTTTTTCCTAACGAAGTCAGTCTTGTGTTCAGTTTGGACTAACACATACATTTTTTTTGTATGCAATTACTCCTATTATAATGCATGTTGTATTTTATGTTCATAAATGCTTTCATTTTTATGCACACTTTCCCTTAATATATGAATGTTTGCAAACATTGTTTGGGAAACTACATTGAAAAACTCAGATATGTACGAACTTTGCAGGATATTTGTGTTTTGGTTGTCATATTGCGTTGGGAAGTGTGAATCCGATAGATTTTGCTTTAAATGCAAATAATCAAATTTCTGCTCCATAATAATAATAATAATAATAATAATAATAATAAATTTTATTTATATCCCACCCTCCCCAGCCGAAGCCGGGCTCAGGGCGGCTAACAACAATCAAATAATCAAACAATCAAACAATCAAATAATCCAACATTCTAAAAACATTTCATTATAAAAATTAATTAAAATCAAATTAATGGCAACCGTTAAGCAACATTCTGTGCAGGTTGCCAGAGGGGAGTCAGGCTGCGCTCTGACCAAAGGCCTGGTGGAACAACTCTGTCTTGCAGGCCCTCAGAAAGATGTCAGGTCCCGCAGGGCCCTAGTCTCATGTGACAGAGCATTCCACCAGATTTGAGCTGCAGCCGAGAAAGCCCTGGCTCTAGTTGAGGCCAGCCTAACCTCTCTGTGGCCTGGGACCTTCAGGATGTTTTTATTTGCAGACCGTAGGTTCCTCTGTGGGGCATACCAGGAGAGGCGGTCCCGTAGGTACGAGGGTCCTAGGCCGTATAGAACTTTAAAGGTTAAAACCAGCACCTTAAACCTGATCCTGTACTCCACCGGGAGCCAGTGCAGCTGGTATAGTACCGGATGAATGTGATCTCACAGCGAAGACCCCATAAGGAGTCTCGCCGCGGCATTCTGGTCTGGGAAAGACTCTTCTGCCAGATACCTTGATCTTGCTGGTCAGAGTGGAGATCACTAGGCTAGTTGAATTGATCCACAGTTCAAGAAGGACACTGACAAACTGGAACGTGTCCAGAGGAGGGCAACCAAAATGGTCAAAGGCCTGGAAACGATGCCTTATGAGGAACGGCTAAGGGAGCTGGACATGTTTAGCCTGGAGAAGAGGAGGTTAAGGGGTGATATGATAGCCATGTTCAAATATATAAAAGGATGTCACATAGAGGAGGGAGAAAGGTTGTTTTCTGCTGCTCCAGAGAAGCGGACACGGAGCAATGGATCCAAACTACAAGAAAGAAGATTCCACCTAAATATTAGGAAGAACTTCCTGACAGTAAGAGCTGTTCGACAGTGGAATTTGCTGCCAAGGAGTGTGGTGGAGTCTCCTTCTTTGGAGGTCTTTAAGCAGAGGCTTGACAACCATATGTCAGGAGTGCTCTGATGGTGTTTCCTGCTTGGACTCGATGGCCCTTGTGGTCTCTTCCAACTCTATGATTCTATGATTCTATGATTCTGCACCCGCTGGAGTTTCTGGGTCAGTCTCAAGGGCAGCCCCACGTAGAGTGAGTTACAATAATCCAGTCTGGAGGTGACCGTCGCATGGATCACAGTGGCTAGGTCAGGGTGAGAGAGATAAGGGGCCAACTGCTTAGCTTGGATGAAAAAATGCCGCCTTTGTTATAGCTGTAATCTGCGCCTCCATAGAGAGGGAGGTATCGAAGATTACACCCAAACTCTTAACGGACGGTGCTGGCTCTAATTACACCCCCGCAAGAGATGGGAGTTGCCCCCTCAATCCCATATCGTCCCGTCCCAGCCAGAGGAAATTATGGAGGAGTATTCAGTAACACAGGGACACAGGTGGCACTGTGGGTTAAACCACAGAGCCTAGGATTTGCTGATCAGAAGGTCAGCGGTTCGAATCCCTGTGACGGGGTGAGCTCCCATTGTTTGGTCCCAGCTCCTGCCCACCTAGCAGTTCAAAAGCACATCAAAGTGCAAGTAGATAAATAGGTACCGCTCCAGCTGCAAGGTAAACGGCGTTTTTGTGCGCTGCTCTGGTTCACCAGAAGCAGCTTAGTCATGCTGGCCACATGACCCAGAAGCTGTACGCCGGCTCCCTTGGCCCAGAGTCGGTCAAGACTGGACCTAATGGTCAGGGATCCCTTTACCTTTATTTGGTAACACAAGCCCCCGTCTGTTGTCTGAGGTGGTACAGTTTGCCCGTCTGGTGAGAAATAGGTTATAAAATGTGGGGCGTAATATAGTAAGTGTGTGTCAAAAACTTATTTCCAGTGAAAACGATAAAATCGGCTGAATTGTGCTAAAGAGCTAACTCTATTTCCTGATGAACGTAAGTTAGATTGTACATTCCCTCTAAAACTTAGCCTTCCATTACTTGGATCGGCTCATTCAACAAGTGCTCTTTGTGGCTGAACTATTCTAACGCTCACAGTTCTGAAGGTACAATTTAGTTTTGCATCTCCTAACAATTAACTAGCGACTCCATGGCTAATATTTTCCTCTCTCAATTTTACACAACAGAGAGAAGAAATGAACTTGTTGTTTAGTCGTTTAGTCGTGTCCGACTCTTCATGACCCCATGGACCAGAGCATGCCAGGCACTCCTGTCTTCCACTGCCTCCTGCAGTTTGGTCAGACTCATGTCTGTAGCTTTGAGAACACTGTCCAACCATCTCATCCTCTGTCGTCCCCTTCTCCTTGTGCCCTCCATCTTTCCCAACATCAGGGTCTTTTCCAGGGAGTCTTCTCTTCTCATGAGGTGGCCAAAGTATTGGAGCCTCAGCTTCAGGATCTGTCCTTCCAGTGAGCATTCAGGGCTGATTTCCTTCAGAATGGATAGGTTTGATCTTCTTGCAGTCCATGGGACTCTCAAGAGACTCCTCCAGCACCATAATTCAAAAGCATCAATTCTTCGGCGATCAGCCTTCTTGATGGTCCAGCTCTCACTTCCATACATCACTACTGGGAAAACCATGGCTTTAACTATATGGACCTTTGTTGGTAAGGTAATGTCTCTATGAACATAATGGCTATTAGCTACGTCATATGCCAAACTGACTTTTCATGAGGGATCAGCAAGTGAAACTGTGATTTAGAATTCATAGGTTATCTCAGTACCTGAGGTTTTTATTCCAGTACTTTCCCCTCCTTGTTGCGTAGTCTCTACAGCATATCTCACTCTGACTTTGAGATGTGCGACTTAATGGATGATTTCCACAACATGTTGTCTCATAGCTTCAGTGGCAAGTAGGATTTCATTGGCCCAGGATATCTAATATATTTAACAGAGAAGCAATTTATGATAGTAACCTTTGGCAGGGCAAGTCATGCCCAATTTTCTTTTACTAATTTATTATATATACCACTCTTCAGTAAGATATTCTCAAAGTGGCTCACAAGCCATCAAACATAATAGAATAGCAACCCAATAACAAGGTTAAAAGCAGAAATAAAATGAATGAATACTGACCTGGAATTTTGGGGGGCATTTTCACCCAAGAACAAGAGTTGTTTTTAAATCACATAAGCTTGTGTAGGGTTGCCATATTTCAAAAAAGTAAAAGCCAGGACACCCCAAAAGCTGTTGACATCAATTCCACCTTTGAAATCCTAGTCTGGGAAGATCTGAATGTATGGCAGCCAAAATAATTAAGAAGGGAGCCATCAGAGAAAGATGAACCTTTTCCATAATGCCCATTGGTTTATGACCAGTTATATCCTTCCTGTGGATTGGTCTTAGATTGGTCTTGTATATGAGTCTGCTGCCCTTACAGTAGTGTTAATTAGCACTGACTTTGCATCCTATATGCAAAATTGAATTCGGCGCAAAGTTGTCACTCCCACTGTTTAGTTAAGTTTACCCTACTTTTCTACAAAAAGTATCAAAAGTAGCTTAAAAAGACATGGTAAAAATTGTCATATCACAAAATAAAAGCAAAATTAAAAACAACCAATAGTTACCAATAAAAAATCCAAAATTCAAGATAAGGCATTAACAGAGCCTACATGTGGCTACTCAAAAGTAAATGAGTTCAAAGGGTCTTGCTCCCAGGTAAATTGATCTAGGATTGCAGTCTAAACTAATCAAAGCAAACACTCAGCAAAAAAAGTCAGAATCAGCAGCAGTGCATTAGACTCTTATGCTTTAGAAGCTACTCAGAACCAATTGTCTAAAGCCACTTCTTAGAAACAAATCATGCAGAATTCTTGTGAGGTTCATTGCTCCCAGAGGTAGTTGCCATAAGGCTCCTGGGACTCATCCAAGAAGCTCTCGTTCTATTAGAACAAAATTTAAGTGAAGACTGAAACACAAGTGTTCACAAAATAGTCGTTTGTAAAGTCAACTTTAAAAAAAAATAAAGTAGCCTATGCCATTTACAATTAACATTTGTGTAGTGATTTTTAGATGAATACATTTAAGAAAGGTGCAGTCTGCTTACAGACTCTCCGTAAACAGAATGCAAAGTTAAAATATGTCTGGTGAATTATTCATTGCAAATTATTCATTCAAGCTGTTAATCTGAAATCTTTCACAGCCTCTCTGCCTCCACTATTAAAACTGGAGAAGGCTACAGATCCCAAAGCATTTCCTTTACTAACAATTAAAAAACTATGGCTTATTACATTTTGGTAAAGGGCTGACACAAACACACACACACAGAGAGAGAGAGAGAGAGAGAGAGAGAGAGAGAGAGAGAGAGATTTTTCTCCATTAAGAGACCTCCAAATTCACAGTTATTCTAGTAACAAGTACAAATTTGTCCAGTCTATCCTATTCATAGGGATGTGGGTGGCGCTGTGGGTAAAACCTCAGCGCCTAGGACTTGCTGATCGTCAGGTCGGCGGTTCGAATCCCCGTGGCGGGGTGCGCTCCCGTCATTCGGTCCCAGCGCCTGCCAACCTAGCAGTTCGAAAGCACCCCCGGGTGCAAGTAGAAAAATAGGGACCGCTTACCAGCGGGAAGGTAAACGGCGTTTCCGTGTGCAGCTCTGGCTCGCCAGATGCAGCTTTGTCACGCTGGCCACGTGACCCGGAAGTGTCTGCGGACAGCGCTGGCCCCCGGCCTCTTAAGTGAGATGGGCGCACAACCCCAGAGTCTGTCAAGACTGGCCCGTACAGGCAGGGGTACCTTTACCTTACCTTTATCCTATTCATAGATTGCAAAATATGTAGTTGTATCAGAAAACATGGTTGCAGCAACCCATGTGGAACTAATGGATGACTCAGCATTTCCTTGGCTTTCTAGTTACCAGCTTTTAATGTTAACATCTGGGCAATCCGAGTCAATTCTTTCTAATGAAGCATCCAGATCAGTTTTCAACATGCTGTTTAACAATGTGTACAATTAATTGTTGTTTTGAAAAGTAGATTTTGACATTTCCTTTTAGGGATCCCACATTGTGGCTTTCTTACACCTTCGTTGCACAGAGAAATAACTGAACATATGACAATACTGAAATGTGGAAATTTAAAGATTGACCACCAAGCAGATAAAGGTTGAATTGCTGGCCTACATTTTAGCCTCTATACCTAAGTTTAACTTAGCAACATACTTAAATTTGTAGTAGAAATGTAGATAAACATAATTTCTTTTCTTTTCACACTCTCACTCCCTCTGCTTCCAATTTGCCCTTGACTGTCAAGCTCCCAAGGATCAATCATATATGGTTCATGGGTTGGTACATTTCCAAATTACTTTTGAGAGCCTGCTTTCCATTCAAGCTATGTTTCTGTTTGTGTACATTTTGGTAAAGGGCCACTATTTGGTTTAGATGAGGTGGCACTAATCTGAAGCAATTTATCTTTATCAACCAGCAAGGTTTGAAGACACAGCATCCTATTAATCCTGATCTCAAGATGACAAACAGTATTATAAATATTACCCGCTTCTGAGAACAAGGAATTATTAGCACCCCTTAGCCTCAATTCTTACTCACACACAGCCCAGCATGCAAGGATATTTGTGTGTGTGTGTGTGTGTGTGTGTGTGTGTGTGTGTGTGTGTGTGTGTGTAGTTCAGTATATTAACCATTAACGGGTCAAGGGATCTTCCTTTACTTCTCAGTAGATCTCCATAGCTTTAGATGGAATGAATTGCAGTTAGTTAAGTCATGCCATGGACTACCTGGATGCAGAGGAGTGGTAGGGGGCACCAGCCTGGGGAACCCCCAAGGGAACCCCCGGGGGAAGTGACTCACAGCTAGGGGATAAGTGTTGGGATGACGATAAGAGAGAAGAGGGAGCAGAGTGAGAGGAGGTGGTGTCAAAAGCTGAAGAGGCAACAGGGTTTAATGAGCAGGAAGAGGCTGTGGCAGAGAGCAGTCCAGAATCAGAGGCAGAAGCTGAAGCAGGAGAGGAGGAGGGCCAAGAGGCAGAGATGAGCCAGGCTGCTGACAAAACTAGGGAGTCCCCACACCCATCCTGACAATTCATTTTCTTGCTATTTTATAAAAAGAAGAAGAGTTTGGATTTGATATCCCACTTTATCACTACCCTAAGGAGTCTCAAAGCGGCTAACATTCTCCTTTCCCTTCCTCCCCCACAACAAACACTCTGTGAGGTAAGTGGGGCTGAGAGACTTCAAAGAAGTGTGACTAGCCCAAGGTCACCCAGCAGATGCATGTGTAGGAGCGGAGATGCGAACCCGGTTCCCCAGATTACGAGTCTATCACTCTTAACCACTACACCACACTGGCTCTCTTTATAAAAAACATATTTTATTCCATGCATTAGATAATCACTGAACAAGCATAATGACATATATTTTTGAGGAAACGGTACGTACAACTTAGAGGCTGTGTGCTGGGAAGATGATGGTTTCATATCAGCAAATGCCTTGTTTGTTAATACTGGCATCCAAGAAGCTATTTCACTTCTGCCCGAAACCAAAATTATAGAGCTAAATATGGTTTTGGAAAATTAGCCTATTCAGGATAAAGTAAATTGCTTTCTAAAATGTGTGTTTATGTCTTGTGTGTTTGTAAGCCATGAAAAGAGTGGTCAGAATCCTTGGATTGTAGAATGGAGTAAATATTTGTATTCATTTATTACATTACATTTATTACATGAAGAATACAATGCCTGAGGAAGTTTGGCATTTTCTGTTTACCAAAGGTGTAAGGTTTTCTGTATTCTTTGTGATGAAGAAAAATTATTTCAAGATCACATTTGTCTTGTTGAAGGAGTTGCAAAATATATAAAGCAAATCAAGGTAAACAGTGATATTGAAGGAAGAAAAACAAAGGAGCTTTCTGCAACACCACCACCAGGCTTTCTGTTTAACTCACAGATGTGGGAAACATTATCTGCACAGCCTCCATCTTAGCCAGATTATTTCCTAGAAGCATCGTGAAATATTGGGTGATATTTTATATCATTTACAATTATATACTTCCATTCAGTCTCCTGACAGCTAACTTGCCACCATCACTGAAGATGTGACAATGTCACCGGTCCGGTCCAGGAAGTGGGAAGGGTAGGAAAGAGATTTGGTGAATAGGACAGAAAACTGTCTAATTGGTTGGAAGATTCTCTGACTCAGATGATAAGCTTCTTCCGTGAGGTAAGCTTTATAAACTCAAACCTGGAAATATGAATTTGGTGGCATCTTGGGAAGTAATCGAGCATCAGTCATGAACCAAAGCCATTAAAATTAAAGCAATCTCAGGGATTACTTGGTTTTATTAACCTACCAAGGTTTATCTCATAATTCTTGGTTTTATTATCCAACCATGATAGATCAAATTCATGAATATTGCCTGCCACCCACCCATCCCGTTACTTCCACAGAGAAGAGTGCATTTCAATATACCCATGAATAGTTCTGCTCTGCAGAGGTAAATAGCTTACTACAAAAAACCCCCCCAAAAAAACCTCAAGCAATCCTATCCTCAGAGTAAATTGAAAATTCTTGTCCGTTCTGCTCCAATATGCTGTGAATGGCAGTTATTCAGAAAACTGGTTTCATGTCATAGCTATACCAACACACAGCTAGTCATAGCATATAAAAGTAATTGACAGATAGGCACACAAAATGCAACAGACATGATCTTCAGGTTAAAGTGTTAGTCCTGCTTTGGTGTGCCTCAAGGGAGTTTAATCCTTCTGAAGTTTTGAAGCATTAATTTGCCATGGCAAGAGTAAGAGAGACAAAATAGGCTGCAGAGCAGGACCATCACTATCTAATGTAAGATACAACTGGTGTTACATGAGAGTTGCGATAAAAATGTGCTGTCACAGTGCCATCCATATGAAATGGTGCAGATGACCAGGTAAGCGATAAACTCTGGAAAAAGAACAAAATTAGAGGCAGGACAGGAAAATTGGCTGTTTCAAGCAGAAAGAAAAGAAGAAAAAGAGAGAGTGAACAAAGCCCTCGCACAAAACAAAATCCATACTGTAAAAATACCAATAGTTTATATCAGGTGATGTCCAACTAAGCCACAGACCCAACGAAATCAATGGCCTGAATACTGTAAGGTAAAGGTAAAGGGTCCAGTCGTGACCGACTCTGGGGTGGCGGCACTCATCTCGCTTTATTGGCCAAGGGAGCCGGCATACAGCTTCTGGGTCATGTGGCCAGCATGACTAAGCTGCTTCTGGCAAACCAGAGCAGCGCATGGAAACGCCGTTTACCTTCCTGCTGGAGTGGTACCTATTTATCTACTTTCACTTTGACGTGCTTTCGAACTGCTAGGTTGGCAGGAGCAGGGACCAAGCAACGGGAGCTCACCCCGTCACAGGGATTTGAACCGCCAACCTTCTGATCGGCAAGTCCTAGGCTCTGTGGTTTAACCCACAGCGCCACCCGCGTCCCTGAATACTGTAAGACTGACTACCAATTATTAGTATTCTTTCACTGAACTCAAGGCAACATGCAGAAGATTCCTAGGCGGCCTTCTATTCACACACTGAATCAGAGCTGGGCATCCATGAGGTCAGGTGAGTCAGGATCCCCTAGGAAAGCACATCCCCATGTTGATCTTTATTCAGTGCCAGCCCACCATTGAGGCCAAGTGAGGCAAACATAACCAGCAGCAGGATCCCCCAGGGCAGCAGATCACCATGTCAATCTTTCTTACCTGCTTGCTCCTGGTGTAGATCTTTTCCTATTCCTCCTTTCTTGGTGGGGAGGCAGGGTGCCATTTTAGTGTCTGCCTCAGGGGCCAAAATGTATTGGGCCAACCTTGCACTGAATGGAGCTGGACCACACAAAAAGAAAACATTGCTGAAAGATTCAGACAAAAATTGTAGCCAGAACTGGAAAAGAAGTAACCTCTACAAAATTTACTTATTTTCTTGTCTTTGATACTGTAGCTCATTCAAGTGTGTTTTTGCCACAAATGTCCCTTTCTATAAATAAAAGCACTGTTCTAATTTTGGGTCCTAAAATGTATGTTTCTAGTCTCAAAATGTAACAGAGATGATTTCTCACCAGCTTACTGGGAGGCCTGCAGGGAAATTTCATATTCCACTTCCACACTGTATTTGGAAGCAAGTTATGGCCAAACTTATTATTATGTAGGAGATCCGTGACTAGATCTCCCAACAACTTTTAATTTCATGAAAAGCAGTTGCAGACACCACAATTTGGATCATGACCCCAGAATGAAATACAGTCTTCTTCATTTAAATTGAAAGAACTTATGTATTTGCTGGATCGTGCTCCTTGTGTTTTTGCCTTCTAGCTATCATCTCAGCAGCAATCTCGCTTCAGAAGTTGCTCAACAATTTTTTGATAATTTTATGCATGACAAACTCTTCCCTTCCCCTTTTCTTCCAAGTTTGATGCCCATTAATTTTAATCTTCTGCCTCTTGTCCAATGTAACTAATCCCATTTATATATATTAAAACAGCACTGATCCAACAAGTATCTGGGCCTTCAAGGCCCTTTCCCCCTTCTGATCCTTTTTATAGATTGCCTTGGCTCCACCTTTTGGCCTATATAGTCATTGGTTTTAAACTCTTAACTCCATAAAATCTGTTCAAAAAATACAGAACCCCAAGCAAGCACAGCTTATGCTCCACATGCTGTTTTCAGTAGCAGAAAACTTTCCCCAAGTATTACAGGTGTGCACCAGCCACAATATTATATTGGCATCCCAATCTGGCACTTCCGTAGATTACCTGCTGTAGTCCAAAGTACTTTGAACTCTGATTGTTCATACAAAAATAATGCTCCATGCCCTCTGCATTCCCTATTGCAGGGGAATAAAAAATTGGTGATAACTTTTTGTCCTTTGGGCAGAACTAGATAAAATTTGCAGGCATAATAGCCTGCATATAGCCTGCCAAATTGCAGATAAGTAGGTCCAAGATTTTTGTGCCGTTGTAGAGTATCAGAACCAGACAAACACAATTTTATGCCAGCAGCAGCCATTACCCTGAGGAAAGAGTGCCATTGCTTGCACTTCTTTTTATAATCACTGCATCTCCCTTTGGAATGTACTGTTGAGGAACAGCAAGCAGAACACCCACTGTAACAAGAGTGAAGGTAAGGAAGTAAGACACCACAGAACTGAAGAGCAAGTAGAAAACGTTGAATAGTGTGCTTTGATTCTATGGCACAGTATAAGTCAACACTTCATAGCCAATCAGCATGTAACATAGTATACCCTCCTGGTGACCTGAAGTAAGCAAAATGTATAAAAATATATCCTCTGCGCCCATGAGGCGTACAGGCTCTGGAATCCATTGTCCTGTACCTTCTTACTGCAGTCTGAATCAATATATTCTTTTCCACCCTGGTGTGATTATTGGCTCAAGTCACCCCCTACTCTTATCCGTAACACTGTGCACTTTAAAATGTGAGGTTTTGTTTTTTTACAAACCATCTATCACTTATTTTATTTTTGCCAGAACTTGATGAAAGCTTGCTAGAGCCTCCTGAGAGAATGAATCCTGCTGAGTATCAGAAGGATAGCTGCAATGATTCTCCTGAAAGGGCACCTTTTAGACTTATTCGCTCCCCTGTTGTTTTCTGGGAAATTGTTATGAAAATGGAAGGCAAGAGATAGGATTCCCTAGGTGCCAAACTGGAGGCAAATAGGTCCGGGGTTTTGTGCTACGTACATTTGATTTTGGGGATGGGGGGGGGCTAAAAGAGATTCAGTATTCTCCTTACTGTTGTTGTTTAGTTGTGTCCGACTCTTCGTGACCCCATGGACCAGAGCACGCCAGGCACTCCTGTCTTCCACTGCCTCCCACAGTTTGGTTAGACTCATGTTTGTCGCTTCGACAACACTGTCCAACCATCTCATCCTCTGTCTTCCCCTTCTCCTTGTGCCCTCCATCTTTCCCAACATCAGGGTCTTTTCCAGGGAGTCTTCTCTTCTCATGAGGTGGCCAAAGTGTTGGAGCCTCAGCTTCACGATCTGTCCTTCCACTGAGCACTCAGGACTGATTTCCTTCAGAATGGATAGGTTTGATCTTCTTGCAGTCCATAGTACTCTCAAGAGTCTCCTCCAGCACCATAATTCAAAAGCATCAATTCTTCGGCAATCAGCCTTCTTTATGGTCGAGCTCTCACTTCCATACATCACTACTGGGAAAACCATAGCTTTAACTATACAGACCCTCCTTACTGTACCACCTCCTCAAATAAGCCCAGGACCCCTCTGAAATATCCCACT
The DNA here is from genome assembly GCF_964106915.1 of Podarcis gaigeae. Classification (NCBI taxonomy): domain Eukaryota; kingdom Metazoa; phylum Chordata; class Lepidosauria; order Squamata; family Lacertidae; genus Podarcis; species Podarcis gaigeae. The sequence continues at coordinate 21,836,253 of NC_139687.1, forward strand.
TCAAGATTCAGGATTCATTCTAATCCATCACACACCCTTGCTGAGCATCTTGTTATACTTAACTGGTGAAGCTACAGTGCAAGCAACATAATCAACCTTATAGTTATTAATAAGTAAAGGGTCAAGTGATAGTTGGTTTGGAGTTCAATTATCTGAGCATCTTTGCATGTTACCTGGATGCAGCCAGTGGCAAGGAAAGGAAACACAAGTTAGTTATTGTGCATCCTGTTTTCACATGGCTGGCGTAATTTCTGAAAAAGAATTTGCATGAAAGATATACACACACACCAGATGTGGAAGCAGATGGAACTTCTGGATGTAGCAAGTGCCTTTGTCAAAATAATGAGTGCCCAAAAGTGTTCAAAGATTGTTCTGCTTGTGCTGCATATTAATAGCAAGAGTACTATCCTTTTATCCTTGTGTCTTTTTAGTATTTTACTAATAATATATGTCAGGGATGTATTTGTGCTCTTGCTATATACTGAAATTATTCAAACACCTCACAATTGTGGCGAAGAGATTCAGGCAGGGCAGAGGGATTCAGGCAGGCTATGAAGCCTTATTATTATTATTATTATTATTATTATTATTATTACCACCACCATTAGAATGAAACAAATCATCCAATGAAGTTGTTAGGTTGTGCTGGATGGCAACACGGAATAGTTTAGGTCTATGTAATCCTGCTACTGCAAAATCCATTAGACCTTTCTTCTTCTTTTTCATAAAATTTTATTAAAGCTTTTCATAGTATAGTAAGATGAAAGAAACTAATCTAAATAAAAACAAAAACAGAGAGGCAAAAAAAGGAAATACAGAGTCCTTTCTCTCTCTTTATGAAATGTTTTATTGCTTTTACAAAATTTTATACATTTTAACTTTAGCCATTTCGAACATTAAAATTAAAGGGTTCTCTTGAAGCTTCGGACCTCCTTTCCTCCCTCCATGGGTTCCATATTCAAGATAACGTTTTCTGCATCTTTTTCTTTTATCCATCTGTTAAATATCTATAGTTACCATACTTAATTCCAAATAATAATAATAATAATAATAATAATAATAATAATAATAATAATTTGTTATTTATACCCCACCCATCTGGCTGGGTTTCCCCAGCCACTTTGGGTGGCTCCCAACCAAATATTAAAACCGATACAGCATCAAACACTAAAAACTTCCCTAAACAGTTGTCTTTTAAAAGTAAAATACCGTATTTTTCGCTCTATAAGACGAAACCAGACCACAAGACGCACCTAGTTTTTGGAGGAGGAAAACAAGAAAAAAAAAATCTGAATCTCAGAAGCCAGAACAGCAAGAGGGATCGCTGCGCAGCGAAAGCAGCAAACCCTCTTGCTGTTCTGGCTTCCGGGATAGCTGTGCAGCCTGCATTCGCTCCATAAGACGTACACACATTTCCCCTTACTTTTTAGGAGGGAAAAAGTGAGTCTTATAGAGCAAAAAATACGGTAGGTGTTTATTGCTGGGAGGGCGTTCCACAGGGCAGGTGCCACTACCGAGAAGGCCCTCTGCCTGGTTCCCTGTAACCTCACTTCTCGCAATGAGGGAACCGCCAGGAGGCCCTCGGCGCTGGACCTCAGTGTCCGGGTTGGACAATGGGGGTGGAGACGCTCCTTCAGGTCTACAGGACCGAGGCCGTTTAGGGCTTTAAAGGTCAGCAGCAACACTTTGAATTGTGCTCGGAAACATACTGGGAGTTTGCTGACCCCTGCAATAAAGACTCACGACAATACGTTTACTCACAAGTTGTTCACAGTACACATCCTAGCAGGCAGGCTTTAAGCTTCAGGTTACAAAGATATAACGTAGCTCACATCCTTTGTGAGGATGGGCCTAAGTGCTGCTGGCTGAGAGCCAGAGACTTAACTGAATTGAACAGAGCTGAAATTGAACAGAAGACAAAATGGCTGTGTGCCTCTGCTTTTTATAGAGTCACACTCACCAGCTGAGTCATTTACAAGAGGAACAGGAAGTTACATATCCCCCTGTCTCTATCCACTCTAGGAGGTAAAGCGTGGTGTAATTGACTGTACTGATATAACACATCCCACAAAAAAAATAAACCTAGCAAGACTAGAAGTTAAATGGGATACTGCAGACTTTCCATCCAATGACCTCTAATAGTGGTGTTAGTATTGCTGCTTCTGTATAAAGTGTAGAAGAACTAGTTCGGGATTTGTTCTCCACATGCTTTGGAAAGCTTTGAATGCTCCCTCAAGGCTCAAGGAATTCAGCAGAGAAAAAGAAGCTTATTTACATTCTGCATTCACAGACCATATGGTAAATCTCATTAACATCAGAGGGAGCTGTGAAAATGAGGAATAATCGTGTTCTGATAGGGTACTTTTAATTTGATGTGAATGGATTTAACTAAAATAGCATCAATGCCACAGAATCTTTCCAAAGACAAGTCAAGGTAAAATGGACTTTGTATGATACACATCTCTGGCTTAGAGACTTCAATGTGGCTAATCCTTGGGTTGCTTAGCCAGTTCAAAACAGCCTTTTCTTTCAGACCTGGGAGCACTCGATTAATTCTAGAGAAAAATAAGCAACTTTGCTCCTTTTCCTTTCACAGGTGTTGAAATAATTTCTTTCTGGAATAAAGCCAGCCGTCTACTCATGCTTTTAGGGTGACTTTGGAGGGCTTAAAAAATTTCAATTTGTGGATGACAGTAGATATTAGTTCTCTCTCTCTCTCTCTCTCTCTCTCTCTCTCTCTCTCTCTCTCTCTCTTACACACACACACACACACACACACACACACACACACACTGTGTTTAGTGTTTTTTCAGCCCCTTTTCCAATGCAAATTTTCCACTATTATCATTACTCACTAATTACTTAGTGTGGTGTTGTGGTTAGAGTGTTGGTCTGAGACCTGGGAGACCAGGGTTCACTGGGTGACCTTGGGCCAGTCACTGTCTCTTAGCTTAACCTACCTCACAAGGTTGTTGTGAGGATAAAATTGGAACTATGTATGCCACCTTGTAACCCTTGCAGGAAAGGTGCGATATAAATAAATCAATTATATTAATTAATTATGCCAACAAAAATTAGTATTCATAAATAAATGGATGCTGATTCATCCTAATGAATATCATATGTTCCGCAAGACATCGTCACTACTGAAATTTAATGATACGGTAACTAACTATATTAAAGAAATAACTGCAGAACAATTAAGCATTCATTTAACCAGGTCCAGCCTGTAAAGAAGAAGAGGAGGAGGAAGAGGAGGAGGAGGAGGAGTTTGGATTTGATATCCTGCTTTATCACTCCCCTAAGGAATCTCAAAGCGGAAAACATTCTCCTTTCCCTTCCTTCCCCACAACAAACACTCTGCGAGGTGAGTGGGGCTGAGAGACTTCAGGTAAGTGTGACTAGCCCAAGGTCACCCAGCAGCTGCATGTGGAGGAGCAGGGATGCGAACCTGGTTCACCAGATTACGAGTCCACCGCTCTTAGCCACTACACCACACTGGCTCTCAGAGAACAAACAATTATAAGCAGCCCATGAGCTGTGTGATTGTCAACTTCTCTAAGCAAATATATGTCCACATTTATTGAGTCTTGCTCTCCAGTATATCCATTGCAGGGCAAAGGGGAACAAAACTCCAAATGTGTAAGGTCTGTTATACACAGCCAGTGGATTCTGTCATCTTTTGAGGCTGTTGTTATTCAGCAAGGGAATAAATTAGTACTCAAGATAATTTTGACAAAAGAAATGTCTATATGACTAATCTGACTCAGTAACACTGTCCTGCTTTATACATACATACATACATACATACATACATACAAATAAACCACACTGCAACCCACTGAACACAACTGTTTTGACATGTTGACTCCCACTTCCACCACATATGGAATATGAAAATCAGCCTAAGTTCCACCATCTTGTAATGTGAAGAGCCTTCTGGTTCATGGCACAATTTATCTTCATATTTCTGTACAGCAGAGCTGGATAATGGATAATGGGAGTTGCAGTCCAACAACACCTGCCGCGTCACAGATTCCCCATTCCTGCTTTACAGCTAGGAGCGAAGCTGACAATTGCTACATAAAATGCTGTCAGAAACCTTATTAATTTTTGAGCGATGTTGTATTGTTTTAAGTACCGTGATCTGCATCTTTAACAAATAAAAGAAAATAGAGCTTTATCGCCTTCCAGGAAGCTTTATGCCAAACCTTACACCTCACTAAAATATATACTGTTTAATATTAATAACTTCTGGCATGCCATTATCTGCGTCAATCAATTAATAGATGGATGATATACTGAGCTTTGACAACTTGGGTCGCTCTGTCATTCTCCTCCAGTCTACTGAAGAATTGATCTATTCTCTTTTGTGGAGAGTTGCTAAATATTGTATCACAGAATACAGTGGCATAGCATGCGTTGCCAGAACCCGGGGCTGCGCAGAGGAGCAGGGATGGGAAGGAGGGAAATGGAAAGAGTCCACATGTGCATTCAACTGCCTAATGGCGTCTGCATCACCCAGGAGATTGCAGCAGCAGAGATAAGAAAAGAAGAGTTGTTCCATTGTCTTGAGAGGTCACTTCCTGGTTCCCATGGAGAAGATGTTTTCAACGGAGCCCAGTGACAAAAGCGCACAGCTGTATTGAGGCAGCACCGGGTGTTGAAATTTTACTCCCTTAACACTTATGTGCCCCAGGGCAACCGACCCTATGGCCCTCCCCACACTATGCCACTGACAGAGTAGCCTTCTAGTGAACGACCCATAGATATAAGAAAAACATGAGCAAAATGTCAATATATATTTGCTCTAATGTAGACTGTAAGGAGAATCAATGTATCTATGTCCTGTCTCATTACATTGACAGCCAATAGGGTGTATCAGTGAACAGAGCCAGGATTCAACTCACCTTTCAGCAACTAAGCTCATTGGGCAATCTCTGGCCAGTCATTATTGCTCAGTCTATGTTACCTCAGGGTTGTTGAGGAGGGCAGAAAAAATACTTTGACTCTCCATGTCAGCCAGAGGAAAGAGTGGGGGCAGGGGAAATGTAATTAAAAAATTACCAAAAGTAAACCATTTTTCTTCATTATATCTAACAGTCTACTAGCGATGTGAATAAGTCACATTTCATTTCAAGGGAAATCCTCATGGTGCAGCTTTGGTGCACAAAACAAAGCTTTTAGAATCCTTGCTTTTATTTATAAGCTGTGCCTGGGATTTAGCCTTGTCAGAGCTGCTATAGAAAAAGAGGACTGATTTAATAGATTTTTTTCAGCTGAGGTATTTCCCTTCTGCAACTTTGCTTGAGTTTCTTTTTAATGGTGTGTTGTTCTTTTATTCCCCTTAGATTACTGTATTTTGCCTAAAGAAAAAGTTTATCTCATACGGACAGTCTACTTCTTCAACTCAACTACAACCATCTAATTGTTTTCTGCATTTTGCCTCTGAAAATGACATACATTTTGCTTCAGAAACAGGCACCCGTTCCCCTGTTATTTGATGCACACAAACACCCTACTAATTAGCCACTTTACAGCACCTCCATTCCTCTTCCTCAAGAGCTGTTCAGGTTGATTTGGTTGAAAACTGACGCTGTCAGGAAAGGATTGTGATTCAGATTTTGGATCCATACCCACAAAGCTGTTTACAAAACAGCCTTAATGATCCGATCTATCTTCTTCTGTACAGACCCAAATAACATACAGTAAGTCGTCCCTAGGGGACGCAGGTGGCGCTGTGGGTTAAAGCCTCAGCGCCTAGGACTTGCCGATCGAAAGGTCGGCAGTTCGAATCCCCGCGGCGGGGTGCGCTCCCGCTGCTCGGTCCCAGCGCCTGCCAACCTAGCAGTTCGAAAGCACCTCCGGGTGCAAGTAGATAAATAGGGACCGCTTACCAGCGGGAAGGTAAACGGCGTTTCCGTGTGCGGCTCTGGCTCGCCAGATGCAGCTTTGTCACGCTGGCCACATGACCCGGAAGTGTCTCCGGACAGCGCTGGCCCCTGGCCTCTTGAGTGAGATGGGCGCACAACCCCAGAGTCTGGCAAGACTGGCCCGTACGGGCAGGGGTACCTTTACCTTTACCTTTAAGTCGTCCCTACTGGATCAAACCAGAGGCAGAGCAGTGGTCAACTAGACACCTATGGGAAGTCCACAAGCAGGGCAAGAATGAATAGTACTCTCCCCACTTGTGATTCCCAGAAATTAGCATGCATAATCATACTACCTCCATCAATGAAGATTGAATATATCTATCAAGGCAAGAAGCCATTGGTAGCCTTATCTTCCATGATCCTTTACTTTTCTCCCTGCTCTCTCTCCCAATTCTTTTCTCCTCATTAACTTTACATCTGTTCCACTACTGTAATCTTCTCCCACTGTTGATCTTTGAAACACAGTCATGGAATCATAGAAATCTAGTCCAATGCAGGAATCTCAGCTAAAGCATCCATGACAGATGACCATCCAACCTCTGCTGAAAAACCTCCAAGGAAGGAGAGTCCACCACCTCTCGTGGAAGACTGTTCCACTGTTGAACAGCTCTTACTGTCTGAAAGTTCTTCCTGATGTTTAGCTGGAAACTCTTTTCTTGTAACTTCAAGCCATTGATTTGGGTCCTGTGAGCCTGCTCACTTTAACGGTGATAGCTGCACAGGAGCCAAGAGCATGCTGCCCTTTCAAAAATGGAAACATAAAAAGAAGCATGTATATGAGAAAAGTGGAGCTTATACCTAGATATATCTTGCTTTTGTCCTATATTCATTGTATGTTTGTGGCCTCCTAACTTTACGGAATTTGGCCTAAAGCCAGAAAACCCTAATCTTGTTTGTTAAGATGTTTCCAGAGTTAGTCGGCTGCAGCAAAACCCAAAGATATTGTAGCATCTTATTATGGCATCAGCTTTTCAGGACCAGAGTCCACTTCATCAGCTGCATGAACTGTTATCTTCACTCAGCAGACAAACATGGGCACAATGGGGGGAAAGCTGGTAGAAGGTTTCTGCCAAGCACTAAGGATCTATTGGCAGCCATATCAAAGTTTGCTTTAGATTTGAAAGACAGTTTATTCTACGGCTTCTAGAAACGTGACTGGCCTGGTTAGGGGTGGAGAAACTAAGAATGTTTTGAGAACTAAGAACATTTCCTAGGAAACCACTAAACTTAGAAGTATATCCTGACAGAATTGATACTCCCCTCAGCCTTTGAACTGCGTTAACATGGTTAGGTCAACATGGGATTTGTACTTTTCTTGCTCAAGATTATGCTAATTAATCACAAGTGTTTTCTGATCATTCTTCTGTGAGTTTGTTGTTCAAAATATTATATATGCAGTTTTAATATAGAACAGGAAGGCTGACTCGTGTGCCCTGAGCCAGGAAATAAACTGGTGTAGGAAACAGGGAAAACTGCATTCTCTGAAGAGGGAATAGTGTGGAGCAAGCTTAAATAGTCTGTCACCACCTCTCCCCATCAGGTAAAATTACCCATCAGGCCATAACATTCTCCCTTGGGAGATACCACCTTTCAGAGGAGGGTGTGTGTGGCAAATTCATCTCCCCCAAAAATGGTAGGAACGGCATTATAGAAAATGGTTACTGTTGGCTGCTGTATAGAGCTCTTTCATCAAGTTCATATTGGTCCTGATAGACATTTGGAGTGTATTCTACTTTGTGGGACAATGCTGTTTCCATACAGACTCCAGAATATTCTCTGTTCACTTTTGACAGCCACCTTCACACCACAGAAGATAATTTGGTAACTAACAATGGCAGCTTCAGAAGTCTGCACATTCAGCAATTCTCTTGCTTTAAAGGTAAAGGTAAAGGTACCCCTGCCCGTACGGGCCAGTCTTGCCAGACTCTGGGGTTGTGCGCCCATCTCACTCAAGAGACCAGGGGCCAGCGCTGTCCGAAGACACTTCCGGGTCACGTGGCCAGTGTGACATCGCTGCTCTGGTGAGCCAGAGCTGCACACGGAAACGCCGTTTACCTTCCCGCTAGAAAGCGGTCCCTATTTATCTACTTGCGCCCGAGGGTGCTTTCGAACTGCTAGGTTGGCAGGCGCTGGGACCGAGCAACAGGAGCGCACCCCGCCGCGGGGATTCGAACCGCCGACCTTTCGATCGGCAAGCCCTAGGCGCTGAGGCTTTTACCCACAGTGCCACCCGCGTCCCATCTCTTGCTTTACACTGGATTTAAGCAATCCCAAAACATTAATGAAAGTCTGACTGCTGCTTTTTGAATGGAATACTAATGATATTCCGGAGGAGCAGAAAATGCAGCTTTAGTTCAACAGCATATATTGAGTCTTTTTTTCTATGTCTATAAAATACATTGTAACATAATATAACTCTCTATTTGTGTTTCAGAATAGATGTGATACTACAGTTTCAGGTCATATTAAGCACACTACTCTAAAGACACCGAGGAAGGCAGATATCCTGTGATTTTGCCATATCTTTTTATTCAGTTACATGTTTAGGCCTGTTTTATGGAGATGATTGCCCTGAAGGATTAGATGGATTGAAAAAGTAATCAGTTGGTCCTCAAAGAAAGAGAGAGTGCAAACACTTACTGCCCTAGGGTTTTCTTCATGATTCTACAGAGCAGGAATCATTAATGCAGCAAGCATGCTGGTTGTTATAAAGAGGCAAGAAAGCATCAGACAACAAGACAGGGGTCCCAATTGCATTGAAAAGTACACATTTCACACACAAAAACTTAGAAGGGTGACTTCACTTTTTGCTTCATAACTTTATTTCTAGGAAGGCTAGAGAGTGTTTTTTTTAAAGTTCAGGGTCTAAGCACCTGTCTAGAGGCACTAATGAAGGTCTCTAAGGGTACCTATGGAACCTGTAGGCACTGGGATGGAAAAACCTGGCTTAGGTTATGTAGAACTTTGATCCTGAAGTGATGGCTTGGAGCTTGCGCTAAGTGAGTTGCAACAGCAGCAACACCATGAAGCAAATGTGAGGATTAAAGTGCGTCCCTAAATGAATATTTGGGCTAAAGGACAGTCCCAGATCCAAAAAGAGTGAAGACCAGTGTTCTAGGACATGGTGTGAAGATCTGAAGAAGAACGGTGATCAACAGGGATATTATGACCTTTTGGGAAGGCACTGTGAGATCACGAGAAACTTAAATGTTACTCCAGCAGTCTTACAGGAACATAATAGGCACTCCATCAGCAAGAAGCGTATGACATTAGATTTACAGAGGCTTCTACTACACAAAGACTACCAGGAAAAGGCAAAATGAGAAAGGTTTAGCTTGAACTTTAAATGTTATTGACTCAGCATTGCCATGGGGTGTTGCTAAAATATTCTTGAGAAGCAAAAGGCAAAGCAAACATCTGGCTGAGTTGTCTGAACCTTAAACAAACTGGATCTGGAAAACGATCCAGAGGGGATTGGTTGTAGTAGCATTAAAAATTATTGAAAGAATTTTTTCAAAAATAAATAAATAAAATAAACCAACATTATTTAAAACTTAGAGCACTTGAGGTGAAGGCTGGAATGGTGACACCTAAAATGAACCCATACAACTTTTCATCTCTACACAATTCAAACTAAATCCGAAAGACAAACCTGATAGTGTGACTGGATGCAAAGGAAGGCAGAGTGCCTGTATATAAGATATAGTGCAGAATATAACATATAGTGCCTGTATATAACATATAGTGAAGAATTTTGGCCTATATAGCTTGTCACACGAGGGACACAGGTGGCGCTGTGGTCTAAACCATAGAGCCTAGGGCTTGCCGATCAGAAGGTTGGCAGTTCAAATCCCTGCGACAGAGTGAGCTCCCATTCCTCTGTCCCAGCTCCTGCCCACCTAGCAGTTCAAAAACACATCAAAGTGCAAGTAGATAAATAGGTACCGCTCTGGCGGGAAGGTAAACGGCGTTTCCGTGCACTGCTCTGGTTCACTAGAAGCGGCTTAGTCATGCTGGCCACGTGATCAAACACTGTGGACAAATGCTGGATCTCTTGCCTTTGGAGCGAGATGAGTGCCGCAACCCCAGATTCGTCCGCAACTGGACGTAACGGTCAGGGGTACCTTTACCTTTACCTAGCTTGTCACACAGACATTAAAAACTGCATATATTTTTTCTTCAACAGAGTTGATTTAGAAGCAGGCAACCCAGGCAACTATCTAGGGCACCAACCTTGGATGGCAACTCTCAAAGCCATGGTAGCCAATGTTCCTGGACTACAACTCCTACCCTCCTTGACTATTAGCCATGTTAGCTGGGCTTATGGGAGTTGAATTACAACAACCTTTGCAGGGTACCCCACTGACTACACTGGACAAAACTATTATTTCATCAATCAATTTGGTAGCTGAAACAATGAGTATAAGAGACTCATATTCATTTCTAAAGTTCGCATCAATGACTTGCATGGCCAGCATTGTGTTAATACCAGTGGTGCATTTTGTTTTTTTAGCCAAAGGAAACTTTGTAGCAATAAACAATTATTGGGGTTTTTTTTAATGGTTCTGTGATATTGATTATATGCAATAGCTCAGTTGGTAGAGCATGGGGCTCATAACCTCAGGGTTATGGGTTCGAGTTCGATATTGGGCAAAAAGATTCCCACATTGCTGCAGGGGGCTGGACTAGATGACCCTCGTGGTCTCTTCCAACTCTACAATTCTATGATGCTATATAAATCCTTAAATAAATATAACGCATTGATGCTCGTAGTTTTAAAGAGCAATAAAAACTACAACTCACCACACCGTAGCAGGGAATGCTGTGCACAGGTGATGCCAGTGCCAGATTTACGTATAAGCTAAACAAGCGATAGCTTAAGGCCCCACTCTCTTGGGGCCCCAAAACAAATTTAAAGGGGAAAAACACTGGGTGTACATTTCCAAAATTTAAGATAAAAAAAACCTACATACAGCAACAGTGTGTCGTGTTGTGTAGGCTCCTATGATGTAAGTAATGGACCCCGCCTGCTAGCCTGCTCCCTAAAATATCACTGGTTTGCTCATTTCTATATATAGGGTGCCTACATTCTGCATGGACTGGTTTCATGGCAACATGTGCAAATGGCTTTAGATACCTATTAGGTCCATAAATTACCATATAGGATATATTCAACACAAAAACAGTGGCAATTTGTTGTTGACAAAGGACAGCTGGACATATAAAGGGCCCCCTTACCTTCAGTAGCTTTGGGCCTCATCAAACCTAAATGCGGTCCTGTTCCTGGCTCAGTGTGTTATCCAGATGTGATCTATTGATGGGCAACTTTGAGGCCCTTGCTTCTCTCCTTTCTTTTGGTGCTCTATCTTTAGACTGGAATTAGACCAGGCAGCCCTTAAAATAAAATATATGCTCAAAAAGAGGTCTGTCCTCTCATAGCCCTCCACACACTGGCCTGCCCTCTGCAAAACAGGACATAAGGCCACTGTATTCTCAACCCCGTAAGAAATCTTTGCCACAAGAGACTTTAATCCGGTATCCAAAAATTAAAATCTAGCAATTAGCTTTTATAATCATGGGGATTTGAAATTTGAAATTGCAAGATACCTTTAAGGCAGAGGGGTATAAATAACATATTGTCCATGTGGTGTATTTATTGTCTGACAATAATCTTAATTCCTTATGAAGGGCAGAGAGGATATCTCTCCCAGAGGAAGGCTGTTCTTTACAAAACTTATCCACAGCCTAAAAAGAAAAGGAAAGAAAATCTGTCAGCCATATTTTATTCCCTGCTGAACATAACACATTAATTAAAGTCGCCTTGAATATTGCTGCAACATGCAAAAATTAAATAACATTTTGTACTAAAAGAACAGTCAGTAAATATATAGGAAGTTTTTTAACAGTTATAATGGTTATCATGCCCCCCCGCCAAGGATTGCCTTTTTTTTTAAGCTTTTGCAACTTTCCCCACTGCTTCTTCCATCACGTTGGCATACAAAATTCCCCCCTGACCCCCTTACACCCCCAAACCAGAACATGTCAGGAATTTTCCTGACATATGGAAGCCTATCCCCCCCCCCAAAAAAAAACCCCACATTATTTCTAGCTACATATAATGCTCCTGTGGAATAAAAATTATTTCACGTCCTAATTGAAAAGTTCATCAGAAAGAAATACCCTTTAGTGCTGCTGTGCTGCTGTGAACAGAAGGTCACCATCCTTGCCCGTAAGTATGAATGAGTTGGTGGAAGCTTTGAGCCCATGTCAGGAGTGGCCACTCACTGACACACACTGGTGCCTGCTAGTGGCGTAGCAAGGTCAGCTGGTACCTGGTGCAGAAATTTCTTGTCACCCCCACCACACACACACATGGGGGGGGGGTTGCCTGCAAAAATGGTTAAACTTTATTTCATAGGTTTTTTGGGGGGGTTGATGAGCTGCTGTTGAGCTTCTTTTGCAGAGATTATGTGCCTTGCGACGAGCGGTCTGCCTGCTGCCCTACACCTGAGGCGGAGCTGGTGGGCAGACCATTTCAGCAGCAGAAAGTCTGCGCACGCCAAAGCCACAGTGTCTCTTACAGCCGTTGAGTGCCGCACAACATTTTGTCACCCCCTTTGGAGGTGACACCCAGGACGGACTGCACCCACCACACCCACATTGCTCTGCTTCTGGTGCCTGCACACACATACATATGTCAAGCCTAAAAGGGTGCTCTACCCAATACTGTGCCATTTTCAGTATTCTCACACCAACTAACGGTAAAGGTAAAAGTAAAGGGGCCCCTGACCATTAGGTCCAGTCGTGGATGACTCTGGGGTTGCGGCGCTCATCTCGCTTTACTGGCTGAGGGAGCCGGTGTACAGCTTCCGGGTCATGTGGCCAGCATGACTAAGCCCCTTCTGGTGAACCAGAGCAGCGCACGGAAATGCCGTTTACCTTCCTGCCAGAGCAGTACCTATTTATCTACTTGCACTTTGACGTGCTTTCGAACTTCTAGGTTGGCAGGAGCAGGGACCAGACAACTGGTCACCCCGTAATGGGGATTCGAACCACCGACCTTCTGATCAGCAAGCCCTAAGCTCCTGACAATGTAGGCCCCAAGAAAGTGCCCCAGCCCAAGTTAGTATCCACGGTTGTGTAAGCCCATCCAAATATACCACACCTGAGGTGCTAAATACTGTAGATTTTTTTTAATGGCTTCAGGATTTGTTATCAAAGGCTATGGAAGCACTCAGTGACCCACAACCTCTGTTCCATTAATGGGATGGAGGTTGTTCACAAGAAGCTGGCTTAAAAACTTAGTGAGAGTCAGGTGGTCATTTTCCACCCTGTCATGCTGTCTTTCAGAGTCTCCCATCTCAGGGAAGTGCCTAAGAAGGTGGCACACAAGTTTTGTTTGCTCCGTTGTCAACAGAGGGGTAGCCAACAGTGGCATGCCAGAAAAACATCTGGTCTGCTTTGGTATACTTCTTTCAATGATGCCGTTTGTATGGTGAGGTTATGTGTAGCAAACTGTAATAATTCTGCCTCTTCTCAGACACACACACACATTTTTTGGCCTGCTGGATTTCTCATTTGAGAAGAAGCTTTACATGGGTAACTTCCATGGGCTGCTCTAGCCAGGCACATCTTTTGAATGTTGTATGTAGTACATTTAGTACTTTTTATAATTCTTTCTAATCAGCCTGGGTGTCACGAACCCTATTTCTGGTGTGTCAACCAGGTGGCAGTACGTGATAGCCATCCCTCACTTCAAAATCTGACTGGTTCATGGGTTTGATTCAGGCATTCATGCTTTGGTGTCTCACCTTTAATATACTATTCCTTGCTCACCAAGTGCTTAGGACCCAAGTTCACTCAACTTAGTCTGGATCCAGCCCATAGATTGGTCTGCCATGTTAACTTTGCTAAAGGCAGGGGGAGAACATGTAGTAGAAAATGTACCGTATTTTTTGCTCTATAAGACTCACTTTTTCCCTCCTTAAAAGTAAGGGGAAATGTGTGTGCGTCTTATGGAGCGAAAGCAGGCTGCGCAGCTATCCCAGAAGCCAGAACAGCAAGAGGGATTGCTGCTTTCACTGTGTAGCGATCCCTCTTGTTGTTCTGGCTTCTGAGATTCAGAATATTTTTTTCTTGTTTTCCTCCTCCAAAAACTAGGTGCGTCTTGTGGTCTGGTGCGTCTTATAGAGCGAAAAATACGGTATATATGGGAGCCCTGCATATACTGTCCTTTGATCATTTAGTTTTACATCTTTGGGTAGTCGCCTGCCACATTTTTTTGCTGTTTTGTTCCAGTCTTAAGGCCTTGTTCAATAACTTTCCATCAGCCAAATTTGTAAAGCAAACATAAAAGGTTAAATTGATTTCATCAAGGACTATCTAAGAAACATCTGGCACCACAGAGATGAAGTTAATCACCACAGCAGCTATTTATTAAAAATTTATACAATCTTCAGGCCAACAAAGGGACTTTCCAAAGGTCAGACCTCATGAAATAATTCTGCAGTTTAGGTTTTTAAACAGATCTGGTACCCAGTGCAAAGACAACAGATCTTCGGTTCCATAATCCAACATTAATGGATTATGTCCTTTGGTCTTCCTCCAAGATTGCCACTTGGGAGAGCACCAAAAGTGGCTTCTTGATCTCTATTCATAATAAGGCAGTAATCTGAATTGTTTCACAGTAATCTCTCATATTGAATGCGATAGTGGTTTTAAGCCATTGAAATTTGACAGGTATTAAGGTATTAAGATTTAATTATATTCTTTGTGATTGTTACTGAAACCTGGGAAAGTATTCTCCAGCCTTTAAGACTATTCTTTCTTTTACTGTTGATTTGTTTTATTATATGCATGTTTCATCATTTTACTTTGATGTATAGTTTATTGCCATAATATTACTTGGTAAACTGTAGGGGGGGGGAGAGAATTAAATTGTTCATGTCATTTGGAGAAGCCATATGGAACAGACGACAGATAAACAGGAAGCATTTCCTCACCAGCAAGATTTGTACTATAAGTTTTTTAAAGCAAAAAACTTCAGGCTACATTTTACAAATACACATTTAGAATCCAAAAGTGTTTTAAGAACGACATCCCATCCCATTTCTTGAACACATTTATTTTATCTCACTGGCGCCTCTAGCTAAACAGATTTGCAGGCTTAAGGGAAGTGTAAATGGGATGAGGGAACACAATAAAGGCAGGAATGCTTCTTCCAAACCACCTTCAACTTTCTCTTTCAAAAGGAAAGTCTCCAATAGTATGGATAAGTCATCTCCACTGAGATAAAGTCATTTAATTGTTGCTTTAAGCAGGCATATAATATGGTTTCCACAGGTCTCCAGACTCAGCCTGAAAGATTGTGAAGGATACCCCAATGGAGAGGAACTCGTATAGAAATGCTAAGTTTGTCAGATATTGGGGAAAGAACAAAAGACAGCAACATGGAAACCTACCATTTCCCCAACATTACTCATGCACAAACACCTCATCCACGAGTCATATGTATCTGCTTACATCAATACATGTGCAGACAATAGTTGCACCTGCCGACTCCCATGTCTTGCAATATGGATAGAAATGCTTTCAAGTTTTGAAATGTTAAAATGATAGTAATATTAGTGAAAGGTGAGCTCCCGTTGCTCAGTCCCTGCTCCTGCCAACCTAGCAGTTTGAAAGCACATCAAAGTGCAAGTAGATAAATAGATACCGCTCCGGCGGGAAGGTAAACAGCGTTTCCGTGCGCTGCTCTGGTTCACAAGAAGTGGCTTAGTCATGCTGGCCACATGACCCGGAAGCTGCACACCGGCTCCCTCGGCCAGTAAAGTGAGATGAGCGCCGCAACCCCAGAGTCGGCCACGACTGGACCTAATGGTCAGGGGTCCTTTACCTTTACCTTTATAAACTTGAAAAGCATAAATAAAATTTGAAAAGGAAAAAGAAATGCACCTTGGCGGAGCACGCATAAGCTCACCCTGCCCTGTTTGGCCCTCTTCCAGGTTCAAAAGGACCCACACATCAGTGGTCACACTTCAATTGGACACAGGCAAAATGGTCGCCACCTGTGCAATACCTCCCTATGTGCAGCAGCCTCCCAATCCAACAATCTGCTTTCACATGCAAATCTCCCTTGCTGGATTAAGGCATACATGGTCACTGTATTCCCTTTTTAAACCTCAGGAATATCAAAGCAAAGAGAATGATAAAAACCCAAAACTAACAACTGCTGTCTGCTTCAAAGGAGGTGGGTAGTTTGGTGTGTTGGGTTTTTTTAGGCTATACAATGGCACCAGCATAGGACTTTGAGTATGGTTTCCTTCTGATGAACTGAATTCACAGCTCCACAGTTACAAAAGCCCTTTTCAGGCATTTGTCTGAACAGAGAAACATTAGAACTATTGTGCATGCCCAAGCCCTGTCCCCAATGTCATCCCATACGGTATGTGATCCCCTCTAAGACCATCACATATTGAAACTGAAAGTTTGGAGGAGGCTTCTGCATGCATTTGACTAAACACAGGTAGAAACCTTCATGTGGATCAGGAACTTTGTCTTATCTGGATTCCCAATTGCGGAAACTTCTAAATGCATTGAGTTAAATTGATGTAGTAGCCCCCTTCAAACTTTCACACTCAACATATGAAGATCCGAGAGGACATGGAGGTAAGGCTTGTTCACATGCCCAGTGCCCTGAACACTTAACTCTTACACACTGGGGCAAACGTCTGATGAGCAATGACTTCTGTTATCCCTGCTGCATCTACTCATGTACCATTGGCTACTCAAAATCCATTTATCAACCAGATGATCATGTTAAACACCCAAATTTGCAGCAGGGGGGAAAACTGTCTCTACACACAGTGCACGTTTGCTCAAACGTCTTGGAATAGCCCACAGACTCTTGCCGGTACTAATAGAGGTTTCTAGAGACAATGAGTTCAATGTCTAGCTCCATATTTCTTTAAGAAGACTGAAGACTTGTAGCCTATGGCGATGAATAGCCTTATATCTGAAATAGATAATTTATTTTAGAAATGATCTCCTCTCCGAAACCCTTCCTTGAGTTAATTAAAAGCAGAAATACATTTCCTCATGTAAAACACTGCTCTACAAGAAGTGATGACTTATTAAGTATTCTCTAAGGATGTTCCAAGCTTGTGCAATTTTCTATTTATGAAAAACCCAATTAGTGGCTCTGAAAAGTGCAATACATCTATAGGTGATTTAAACAGAAATAGGGAAACCCCTGTGTCACCCTGCCTTATCCTGTCTCCAAATCTTCCTCCTCCCAAAGATGAAAGGACAGAATGCAATATTTGAAAGAAGGGACCAAGCGAAGAAAAGCATGTTCTCTCAAGAATAACCCTAAGAAGCACTTGACAAATGTGTTGACTATTCGTTCAATAAAAAGCATTATTTATTACTTATTATTATACAAGAAAACACAAAGGTGGTATACGATAAAATCATTAGGACTTCATAAAACACAGACGAAATGACCAACACTGAATCAAATTAATTATTGGGGGGAAAGAAAAATTATCTAAAGAAAACAGGAACTATTCAGCAGGCAACAAAGTATCAGAATTGTGTGTGCTGGTCTAATGTCAATGGGAAGAGTGTTCCATTGTACAGGCCCCACTATGCTAAGTCTTACTTTGCATAGAAACTAAACAAATAAGAGAACTGTGGGACTGTCAGGAGGTGTCAGGGACTGGACTGAGGAGGAATGGTGGAGACTGCCTCCCACTCCTCTTCTCCCTTCCAGAGAAGACGAAGACAGTATAGATTTACAACAGTGGTTTGCAGAAGGTCACGGCTCTGAAATAGAAGAGAGGTAAAGCTGGGAAATAATGGGAGAAGAGGAGTGGGGGAAAACAGAGCCAGAGCAGGTGGCTAACACATTATCACTAGAAAGCATTCCAGACCCCCCCTTCTCCCAGAACCTGGTGAGCATTGAAAGTAGGAGAGCAGAGAGCAAAGAGGCAAATGACCTTAAGCAGCCACCATAAGGGGGCTGGTGCTGTTGACGATTGAGAAGAGAAGGGGGTGGAGCTTACTCGGAGCAACACCATTACTCATAGAGGCAGCATTTGTAAGCCTCTCTCTGTGAATATTGAATAAAAGACTTGGTAAGAGCTTCTTGTCTATTACCAGCAGCCTGCCATGGGGGGGGGGGGAGAATCGGATTCCCTGACACCTGACGGGGGGTTTCTCCAGATGCTAGAAGTGATCTGCTGGTGTATTAGAGACCAGGCTGCCCTCTGGGTAACCTGGATTTGGACCATTTATATACTAACAGTAATACCTTGAACTTAACTTGGTAAGGTACTGGCAGCCAGTGAAGAGTTTTCAGCACCTATGTAATATGCTGCTGTGGAGCAGCTCCAACCAAAACCAAGGCAGCAGTATTCTGTACTAGCTACAATTTCTGAACCAAACTCAAGGACAACCCCATATAGATCACTTTGCAATGTTATTGTTGTTTAGTCGTTTAGTCGTGTCCAACTCTTCGTGACCCCATGGACCAGAGCACGCCAGGCACTTCTGTCTTCCACTGCCTCCCGCAATTTGGTCAAACTCATGCTGGTAGCTTCAAGAACACTATTCAATCATCTCGTCCTCTGTTGCCCCCTTCTCCTTGTGCCCTCACTTTGCAATAGCCCAATCTATAAGTTACCCGTATATGCACTACTGTGGACAAACTATGCCTGTAGTGGGTGGACCAGCCAAAGTTGGGGGGAAACACTCTTAGCTGTGCCCCCCAATGACAGTGATGGATTTAGGAGCACTCCCAGGCTATGTGTATGCTCCTTCAGGGAGTGCAAACCCATCAAGAACACCAAACCTGCCAAGTTTCCAAACTTGGGGGACACTTGTGTACAGAGCTTCTGTTTAACCAAGATTTATTGGCCCTCATTCACGGCCACCTCATGACCTCTAGTCATTGGCCCAGGACTTGCAAAGCCTCACCTGATTCAGACATTACTGCACTGAACTGAGTGTCATCAGCATACTGGCAATACCATGCTCTAAATCTAAGGCTTTGACCACTCTCAAAAATTCCAAGGAGATGTTAAAAAGCATTGGGAACAAGATGGTCAGCTCAAATTGAAGGGCTGATAATTGTCCAAAGCTACTAGCTGTAACTGTCTTCAGAGAGCGCAGTCCCACAAATTCCTGTTCCACAGAGCTGATCCTAGAGGATACTATGGTAGACAGCATCAAAAGCTGCTGAAAGTAAAAGCAATGGAGTCATACTCCACCTGCCCTTCTAATAATAAAAGTCATCTATCTGTGAGACCAAGGTCAAATTGGTCTTGAAACCAGGCTTGAAGCCAGACTGAAATGGGTCAGGATAAAGAAATGGCCATTTGTCAAGACAAATGGAGTCATTTGACAACACACTATCAACGAACACTATCAGAGCACTCACAATGAAGGAAGCTTTAGAATTTGTGAGGGGAAAGTTCTCGACTTTTTTTTTTTAATCTGGAGACATTGGGAGTAACCTATTATGCCCAAACTTAAAGTCCCACTAATTTCAATGCAAAAGAAGAAGAAGAAAGCATGTACTTTGCTCCTCTAATAGCCCAAATTTTGGTGCAGTCATCTGGTACAAACTTTGGTTTGTTCACACAAAGTGCCTCTGCACAATTTGGGGCACAGTGGAGATTGTTGTGTCTTTATGACATGTGGTTTATTTAGACGTATATACAACCTGAGCATACGATGGAGGAGTTCACAGCTTTAACACGCCAATAATGTCTTGCTTCTCCCACAGTCCCAGCCTTGGATTCACGCAGAAATCAGGCATGGCTCATTTTAGGCATTTCACTCAGAACAGTTACCAAAATACTGCATCAAGTGCAGGAACATTAAATGATTTTAAAATGTTAAGTTTTAGAGTGCTAAATGTGCATTCTATACTTGATCTCCTTTATGATGTTTTGTTTTGAAATATTTAAGATAATATTTTAGTTTCCTGTTAATTATCTTGCTTTGAATGCATGCTTTATATTTGACTTTCCTCTATAATGTTTTGTTTGGGATTGTTTTATCTGACGTTTTAATGAAGATTGTAAACCACTTTGAGATTGTTTACTTAAAAATATAAAGTGGTATAGAAATAAAATTATTATTAATAATAATAAATAAATAAATAAATATTTTCCAACTCTGCACGGATACAAAAGAAAAAAGACAATATGTTTTGCAGGTAAGAATACATTGAAGGAAAAGGGGATCAACAAGGAACGAATTACAAAATGAAAGAGTAACTGATGCCAAAACCTCACATACTGGTGTGCATGTGGAGTCTGTTGATGTTCTTTTTGATTTGTGTACCCAATAAAGTCAAACCAATCCCCAATGACTCCATTTCAGTTGCTTTCTGGAACCCTTTGTGGCAATTTCTCAATTAACACCAAGTCCTGCATCTTCCAGACACTCACCTCCAGCTCTGACTGCCACACTCACTTCTTTTTATCCAGCAATGGTTACGCTGCATAGACCTCCATCAGTCCTTCTAAAATATTTAAGTCGTTATTTAGCATTGCAGTATCTACAAAGTAATGAATCATTTAAGCCTGTCTGTCATTTAGCACAGAGTGCATTTAACGCTCAGATTTTCTGGCTTTTTAGTCACGCCCTCTTGCTTCCATGTACAAGACACTTTCGTTTGTTCTTCACTTAGCTTGCCGCCAAAGAAGTATAAATGGTTTCATATCAATATAAATATGGGCTTTCAGCGAGGTGTTGAGCAGCTTGTTTTAACCAGACTTATCCAAAGCATTTCAAAATTTCAGCACTAAGTCAAAATGTACCAGAGAACACCATTCACCAGACACTACTGCCAGAGGTGGAGCGAGCTGCTCCGGCACCCCACGGGGGCGGGGCTAGCTGCTCGCAGGGGTGCACCAGCGGTGGGGAGCTTCCTAGGGGGGGCACCTGTGGGGCACTGCCAGGAAGCGTCGCAGGAGGGTGCCACCCATGGCGATGTCACCCCCCTTAGGGGTGACACCCAGGGAGGACCGCCCACACCGCCCACAACTTTCTTCGCTTCTGACTACTGCTGAAGAACCACCTCCAATTACCATGGGGTTTGTGGAAAGTTCTTCTCAAGACATGGTATAGACACATCTCCCAGCACCCCTTGTTTGTGTTGTGTTGCTGCTGCTGCTGCTAAAAGCAGTCATGGGGGGTGCGATTTGAACCCCAGAGGTGCATTGTGGGTAGAAGGGGTTTCATCATTTCTCCCCATACTAATTCTGCAATGCAGATTGTCCCCTTGGTGCCAATATGTTTCATCCTCCACAGCTGAGAGAAATGTTCAGGCAGGAAGTTTGCACTGAGTAATTTGGCGTGAGGGTGCAATTTAACACCCACTACATCCGAAACCCAAACCCCACCCCTTCAGTATGGGCACAGCAACTATATCTAGAGGGTTGTACACCAAAGTGTTTCTGTAAACTTCTAAAAAGCAGAACAAACAGCTATTGTGTGAGGGGATCTGATTAATATTTACACTCAAAAAAGCTATCATTTTCCTAAATAATGGCACCAGTGTTCTTGGCTCCTCTTTCTAGAGTGTGCAACTTCTTCCTGAAGCTCTTCCTTACAATGTATTTGCCAGCTTCCCTCCCAAGGCAGGGAAGCATGACATCTGTAGACTGACAGTTTTTACTGCCTCAGAGCTCCCTGCTTTATGAATCTTAGGCACCAGGCACCCTGTTCACTATAATGCACTAGGCTAAATTTAGGAGATTATACTTTCCAAAGAGATTAATTTAGTTTGATATGGATGTTAATCTGCTTCCAAACAGTCACACAGGTGTCCCGATCATTATATATACAAAGCTTAGGCAGCTTAATCTTAGGTCACTTTAATCTTGCCATGTCTGAAAGTCATATCAGATCTTGCGAGGGCCCTCCCATTTCACATTTACAGGGTTAATTTTCTTTCGTGGTAGTGAACCTTTATAAATGTAGGTCATTTTCACCTTGAGGGAAGATAGGACCAAATGCCTTCTCTGCACTGCAGATAACAGAAGATAAAAAGTAAATTTTATTTCCTGCCAATGTTCTCCTCACTAGGCCCTTTGCTCTCACCTTGTGTTGAATACTGATAACACCTAAGCATCCTATTATGCAATTATGCCAGTGTTATCCTGACTGGCAGCAGCTAACCATGGCAATTATATACAGGCCGATGTACATGGCTGGCTAACAAAACTGATTGCTAGAGGAATGGGAAGCACGCCTAATAAGAAATAAGAAAATAAACCTAGGTCATGACTGAAAATAGCACACCGGGGGGGGGGGGGAATCTTATTTAAAAAAAAATAAAAACAATTTGCCATATCCGTCAACAGTTAGAAATATCATGCAAAATATTATCTCAAAATGGGAACCCTCAAAATGTCTGTAAGGTGATATTTCTTCTTCCGCCTAGCCCCCAGCACATATACATTTATACATTTCCTGAGGATCGTAACGAGATTTCATACCCTCCAACATGTTTCCGATGAAAACAGGGATGTCCTATTCTATAATAATAATAATAATAATAATAATAATAATACAGGTCTTCTAAAGCCTGAGGTTGGCAATTTGCCTTGAAGCGTTACACAAATGCATTTCCTGTGGCTTTTACTACAATGAGAGTCTGCTGGCACCACGAAGACTAATAAATGTGGCATAAGTTACATAGGGCCTCATAATCAGATACTTGAAGGGGATGCACTGGATGAGAAGGGATTTAGCAACATGCCCCAGCCCCAGCCCCAGCCCCAGCCCCCTCATGCATAGCTACTTCCTTGTCTATGCCAGTACACAGCTTGTACAGCTACATCCCAACTTGCCTCTGGCCACCAGTTCTGCATCAGATCACCTTTTTTCCCCGGTGGTGACTTTCTGAGTCAAGATGCTGAGCAAAGGCACAGAATAGGGAGGGAACATACTCTCTTGGTAAAGATGCAATTTGGATGTCTGATCAGAAGTTAAATTCTCCATTGCTGCATTTGTTCTAAGTAGTTTGAGGGCTGCAGTTTTCCCAGTATTAACCTGCAATAAAGAGAGCATTATGGTTCTCTCTTTTCTTCTTTCTAAACTCCACAGAGACCAATAAACAAGATTTCTGCTGCTACTGTCATGGCAGCTCTTTTGTGCCAATATGCCTATGGAATAGCATGGGGTGAGGGTAATGTTTTTAGGTACCGGTAAATCTAATTTGGGGGGTAAAAGACACTCAAAAAGGAATTTTGAATATTTCACTGAGCATTGCTTTATGGACTATCCTGAATTGACAAACTCGGTTTTTAAAATGCAGAAATACTGCAACGTTTCAAGGGCAAGGCAAAAACCCCAAGCAAACCCTGTTTGAGATAAATATAGCACTTTGGTGATGAATATTGTACGATATAACATGTAAAATGATCTATTGCTCATGGGGCCCTTAAAATATAGCACAATAAATCCCAGCAAGCTATTTATTCTTGAGTATATTATTTTCTCCTGCCCCTAAATAACAGCTAACCATAATTTTTATTTTTACTTTGTGTAACCAAATAGCCTTTATGTGCAGTTGAATAATTTATTCTAAAGAAGAAACACACACACAAAAGCAAATTTGCTGGACTATTTACCAAAGGTGGAGATAACCTTGTGTTTACCTTGGACTTGCTTTTCAGTGCGAATTTTTCTCGCCTTCCATTAAAAATGAGCTCTTTCTCATTCTTTGCAATGTGCTTTTCAGGATCTCTTGTATGGTACAGACATTTGCCAGTGGGTGGATTTGCCCGGCCTGTGTGCTAGATGCAGCTTATAGGACCTCTTCATTCAACCACCACCTTCTTTCTCCCCACGGACCCCATCGCAGGACACATTCAGGATTCAGAGAAAGAAAGGAAAAGAACACATTATTTCCTGCCTAATGATAAACTTTAAAAGGAGAATGCTTGAAGTCTTTAGAGCAGTACTGTGTTTTCCTGGATAAACTAGATGGAAGTTTTAATAAGCTCGACAATTAACCTTGGAGAGCACCTTGTGCCTCTTAGACCAAACAAATTAATAAGTATCTGTTGCTTTTAATGGCCTTGTAGATACAATAAGTCATGGAAATGACAGAAAGTTCATTCTGAAGTCAGAATCTGCATATTGCTACATTTTTAAAAAATGTATTCTATACTGAAAACCTTTTTTAAAAAATATGAACATTTAGCAGAGGAGACCTTGGCTTCTTGGTCCACAAAAGTTCTATAAGGAGTGAAAACTCTCATCCAGATCATGCCAATGGACATCTCATTTGGTTAGAGTGTGTGTCTGATAACACCAAGGTCGCAGCTGCATATCCCTGCATTGCAGAGGGTTGGACTAAATGATCCTCAGGATCCCTTCCAACTCTACTATTCTATGATTCTATGTAAGAATGGGCTAGGTTAAATTGGCAGCACCATGAGAATGTCATAAGCCAATCATTCAAAAGCTCGCTAGAGAAATATGAACAATTGCATTTTTAACTTAGTGGGGGTGTGACTGTGTTCTCGTTGGCTTGGTTCACATGTCACACTAAACCAAGGTTTGACTACACCTTACATAATAAGCCATGGGCTACCATTACATGTAAACATAGCCCAGCGCCTTAACTATAGCTTATCAACAATGCTTTGTTAGTTAGAATACACCATGGTTTTGCAGTTGGCTTACTGACTTCAACTATAGTTTGGCGTTATGTGTAAACTTGGACACCAGCCTCTTTCACACATCACAGTAAGGCAAACTATGGATTACCAAGACTGTATGAACATTTGGTGGGCCCATGGTCCCTTTGCTTCACTTGTTGTTGTCATTTAGTCATGTCCGACTCTTCGTGACCCCATGGACCAGAGCAGGCCAGGCCCTCCTGTCTTCACTGCCTCCCGCAGTTTGGTCAAACTCATGCTGGTAGCTTCGAGAGCACTGTCCAACCATCTCATCCTCTGTCGTACCCTTCTCCTTGTGCCCTCCATCTTTCCCAACATCAGGGTCTTTTCCAGGGAGTCTTCTCTTCTCATGAGGTGGCCAAAGTATTGGAGCCTCAGCTTCAGGATCTGTCCTTCCAGTGAGCACTCAGGGCTGATTTCCTTAAGAATGGATAGGTTTGATCTTCTTGCAGTCCAATAACATTTCAATAACATTCCCATTATTGCTTCACTTAGGTTTGGCCAAACCCAGATGTTTAGTATGTGGTCTAAACCCAGACTCATGGTTAAGCTTTAAGCTCTACTCAATAACAAAGTTTGGCTGCTCATAGGTAGTGACTAAAGACAGCTTAACCACAGTCCAGGTTTGGACAACACGCTATGCCAAGCCTTGGTTTAGGACTGTATGGCAGTAAAAAATAATAATTAAAGTCCAGAAAGGAGCAAAGTCATGGGAAGCTCTTCTCTAGAAGCCCAGACCTTCATACCATCTCAGTAAGTCATCGTTTAGCACACCATGTCATGCGAACCATTGCACTGCATGGTCCCAGTTATACAATCAGCTTTGCTTGACAGTCACAGCTCAGTCTGTTTTACTTCTACATTTAAAGACTAAAGTGTAACTTGAGAAGGAAACTGGTTTTCAAGGAACATGAAGAAGTTCAGTATTGACCTGCTCCTCATATGAATGCAATTTCATGCAATGAGAAAGCTGACACAAAATGGCCCCAGAATTCCTCCTGAAATTCCCTCCCTTGTCAGTGGTGCTTGAGATTTCTATCTCTCTTTTAAAAATATATATATATCAAGGGTCATAATTGCTAGTGTCTTCTCAGGATCATAGAGGCAGCCTAGTGCACCACCACAACAGCTTTCAATAACATTCCCCTTATTCTCAAAGGAATAAATTCCTATTAAATTGTTGACTGATTTAATTTAGGTCACCTTCTACGACATATATTTGGGAGGCAGCTTCCACACATTAAAATCTTACACTTTGTCATCTGTGTTATGAAATAGCTAATGAGGCACAATTTCAAAGGAACACTATAGACCCAATAAAAACTAACAGAACCTGAAAAATCCCTAACTGGTAGAGAAGGTGTTACAAGTTATGCTCACATTAGCTTTTTGCTACTGCCTGCATAAATATCTCCACCACTGAAGATTTATTATTCAAAGATAGCTGGTTTTCACCCAATTTAGGTGACATCCACACCATATACTTAAAGCATATTCAACACATACACAAAGCATTTAGGTTCCCCTAAAGAATCCTAGGAACTATAGTTTACCCACAACAGAGCTACAATTTGCAGCATGTTTAATGAACTATGGGACCTATGGGTTTGAACTATGGGACCTAGCAGACGTTTTTTCTGGGAATTTGGTTGTATTTTGGTTGACAAGATAATCAGTTTCTATTATGAGAGTAGGATTAAATGTGGTACAGGCTTCTGCTGTGAACAGAAACCGTTACCTATGCAATATTATCTTTTGCTTTGCATCTTTAGCAGGGAGTACTGTGAAGAATATTAAACTCCTGCAATTTTCACTGGACCCTGAACTATTGCCATTTTAGCTCACGTGCAGCTTACTGCTAGGCTACAACCAGTAGTAGACAGTATGATGGGGCTGCTCTGCTCACCTAAGCTTCATCCAGCTGCGCAACTGATGCAACTTTCCTCCAAACAACTGATGCAACTGATGCAACTTTCCTCCAAACAAGAGGAAAGCCAGAGAACTGGTCAGCTTAAAAGGAAGAGGCATTGGTTGCACTGTGCTGACCCTGTTGCCACCTCCCCCTCCCCCTTTTGGATCCTGGTTCCCTCCACAAACAGAAAATAGGATCATAGCCAATGTTGTGTGTCCACATGATTGTGTGCATATGGGGTGTTTGCCATCTCCCCAATCCAAATAAAACTGCATTGAGAAAATCAAGGTGCAAAGTGTCCCTGGGCTGTCCTTGGCACCCCTGTTTTATCCCTCTTTCAGAGAAAGAGGTTTGTATTTAAAAGGCCAAGGCCAAGGGTACATGAAGTCCAAGGTACAAGCAAGTGCAATATACGACACTATATGTTATTATAGCTTACATTGCTAAGTAATTGAAAGGCAGGAGCGTTAACATTTTCTCTGCTTTTTCTGGAGCATTAGTGAGCTTGTAAGAACCTTAACACTTCTAAGCCAACATACCAAAGGGTTTCCCCACCCACACACCCAGTATATAAAATTATGTAGGAGTGTGCTTAGTGTGAAATTAATGTTAAGATTCCTTGCACATAGGAAGAGGCTTGAAATAGCTTTGCTTGCCTTCCAACAGGCAAGCATAATTTCTTTTAAACGCTGGACAAATTGTTTCATGAGCCACTGGAAGCAACATTTCTATCAAAGCTGTCTTCCTGGCGTTTAAATACATTTACCTGAAGGGAAAGCAGGTGAAAAAAATAGATGAACTGCCTTCCTGTGCCAGATCAAATGCCCATCTAGTCACTCCTCTTGAATACAGCTGCCACCAGCTGAATTTGCAATCTGGAACCAAATGCCAGTAGAAATGGCTGTAGAAAAGAGTGTTATGTCACAACAAGGTACCACAGCCAATAAGCTACGAAGCAATACGAGTCCTTTTGACAGGGACTTCCTGTATAGGTGGCAAAGAGCCCAAACAAGCCTACATGAACTAACCACAGCTCGGGTCCTTAGGAACAATGGCACTGGATCTAAGAAAACAAATATTAAAGATTGATGGACATGATACAGGCAATGGTGGATGGACAGCCATTTGGGAAATGATGAAAACAAGGATGGTGCAGGAGGCAGAAAGAGGTAATTCCAACAAAAGTGCTATAAGAGTGGCTGGGGCAACCCAACCATCATCCTACTCGCAAGTAGGACCCTGGCAGAGACACATGCCCAACTAGCCCTCCTGGTCAGTCATTCAGGAGCTTCAAAAGCTTTCTCCAGCCCGAACATCACAGTGACTGATACCAAGAAGCACCAGCACACTTACGATCCTGCAGAGTATTGGCAGTTCGCGTAACAGACTCAATAGCTCAGCATTTTGGCTAATCTACTTTATTTACATATAATATACTCAGAGCATTCTGACTTAGCTCCTTCCTCTTTCTCATCAGACAGCAAAGAAAGAAAGAACAAAGGACAATAGTCCCACTTCACGGAACTCAGTAACACAAAACATCTCCGTCACTTCCCACACTGTGGAATGAAAACATACACCATCATGTGATAGACAACAATCTCATGACTGCAAACGCGGAGCAAGAATCCTAACAATGGGCAAGGTATAAACAACAACAGAGGCTGTGCAGGTTGATAGCAAGGCTCTGTGTGAAAAACTCTCAGACTTATTGGAGTGGCCATAAAATGGGAGCCCCGCATAAGCAGATCATGTCATAGTGACATCAGGTAACTGACTGACAGGAGGTCCTGCCCACCTGCCAAAGTGGCCCACTGGGGTTGGAAGAGCTAAGGATCAGAACTGCCAGGCTGAAAGGGTTCCCCACCCCAGTCCTATTTCATCTTCACAACAACTCTGTAAAGTGGATTAGGCTGACAGATAACCCTCAGTGAGCTTCATGGCTCAGTGGAGAATTCCAACATGCTAACCACTACGTCATACTGGCCTTAGAAGAAGAAGAGTTTGGATTTGATATCCCGCTTTATCACTACCCTAAGGAGTCTCAAAGCAGCTAACATTCTCCTTTCCCTTCCTCCCCCACAACAAACACTCTGTGAGGTGAGTGGGGCTGAGAGACTTCAAAGATGTGTGACTAGCCCAAGGTCACCCAGCAGCTGCATGTGGAGGAGCGGGGAATCGAACCCGGTTCACCAGATTACGAGTCCACTGCTCTTAACCACCACACCACCCTTACTATATAACAAGACATATTTGCTTCAGTATCCTGACATAAGAAGGCACAATTCCAGTGGATTTTTCCCATTGTGTATAAAATTAGGATTGCAGTATGGAGGGTGTGCCAAAGTGGCCATTATAATGGCAGTCAAGTAGTTTGCCTGTTAATCAACAGCAACTTGCTAGGGGACAGGTGTACATCCTATTCAAATATCACAATCAAACCTCAGAGTAGGAACATTAAATATCATATTCAAATATCATAATAAAAGCTCAGAGTAGGAAGAATAAAAAAGAATGGTGTAGTTTGCTCAGGCTCCAAATGAGGTCCAAAAGAAAAAGATTTCCTTGCAGAAATAACCCAGGTAGAACAGCTACAGTAAGAAAATTTACAGCTCAGCAGCTCAAGCTTTCAAAGAGGAAAACCCTGTATATTATACAGTGTGCTGCATTGGCAAGAGGTTGTTATGAGGCTAAATTTCATGTCAGGAATTTGCTACCATAAAACACAGTTTTATTGTGTTACCACAAATCGTGATGGAATTACAGACCAGTAATAAAAGAATTTGCCCTCGTCTCTCAAAGGAAATCACACATGACAAGGTCTGCAGCTAAACAACAGGGAAACATAAATCAATGGATGTATATGTAATCTGATGGACCAGTACTTAAATCTTAAGAATTCAGTTAGAGTGGCCTGCACCATTCAAAAGGGAAAAAAGCACCTGAGATAAATAAAACAGTTGTACATTGAAAAAAGACCTGGGATTGTCATGCTCTAATCTGGAATAAAGCATTATAGGTTAAAATGAGATTTTAAAATCCAGCGGTTGTATGGGACAAATATAAAGGCATGTTTATATGTATGCACTACCAACTGTATATCTGTGCAGTGGTCATCCACACATGCAAAAACAGTCACTTGATATCATTGTGACATCAGGTGATTGACAGGTGGGCAGCCCTGCCCCTCTGTCAAACCTGGTATATGGGGCGAAGGGGGGAAGGATCCAATGCATCAGATGGACCCAGTTCACCATCCCTAGACGAGAATTAATGTTACCATAAGCATTGAATTTCTCCATCACTTCTCTCCCCCATATAAATACAGTGGTACCTTGGAAGTCGAACAGAGTCTGTTTGGGAAGTCCATCCAACTTCTAAAACGTTCGGAAAACCAAGGTGCAGCTTCCAATCAGCTGCAGGAAGCTCCTACAGCCAATCGGAAGCCACAGAAACCCCGTTGGACGTTCGGGTTCCAAAGAACATTCGCAAAACGGAACACTCACCTTGGGAGCCAAAACATTTGACTCGCAAGGCGTTCATCAACCAAGGTACGACTGTATATGCAAAACATTGTAGTGTTTTCCAAAGCATATAGTTCCAGTCTCCATCCAAATGAATAGCAGCTTGGATACCTTGGATGAGAGTAAAAGCTATACAAATTGTTACTTAGTGATAACATCCAAATCTCGCTCCAACTAAAAAACCATTGTCCTAATATAGCTGGAAAGGTCTGAGTCTTGTGAGTTTTGGAGGGTTATACATCATAAAGACACCACAGTCTCCGCTGTCCCTCATTCCAAAGGAAACAGAACCCTGGGTGAGCTCCTCGAACCCCTGGAATCTCGCACTGCTCAACGATATTTCTCACCAGCTCAGAAAATGGCCACTGACTTCCTGCTTTATCACAAGTGAACTAGTATGTTTTGAGCTGCATTAAAGAAAGCCAGTACAGAGAGTGCAAGACAAACTCATTTGTGACATTGGAAAGCTCCAGATAATTAAACAGTAGTATGGGCCTCCGTAGACGCAGGTGGCGCTGTGGGACGCAGGTGGCGCTGTGGGTTAAAGCCTCAGCGCCTAGGACTTGCCGATCGAAAGGTCGGCGGTTCGAATCCCTGCGGCGGGGTGCGCTCCCGCTGCTCGGTCCCAGCGCCTGCCAACCTAGCAGTTCGAAAGCACCTCCGGGTGCAAGTAGATAAATAGGGACCGCTTACCAGCGGGAAGGTAAACGGCGTTTCCGTGTGCGGTTCTGGCTCGCCAGAGCAGCGATGTCACGCTGGCCACGTGACCCGGAAGTGTCTCCGGACAGCGCTGGCCCCTGGCCTCTTAAGTGAGATGGGCGCACAACCCCAGAGTCTGTCAAGACTGGCCCGTACGGGCAGGGGTACCTTTACCTTTACCTTTATGGGCCTCCGTTCTTGCACAATGATTAATGCATCTCATCTTGATCATCCAACATACATTATTAATTGATAATTTAAAGGTACTCTAAACATTTCAGAATACAATGGGCATGATTTCATTTTCCACTGTTGTTTTCATTTTTCATTGCACCAGCTACAGAAAGGCACTTTATTAAAGTGTCTGGTGGCATTATTGAATAGCAAATTTATATATATATATATATATATATATATGATGCTGAAAAGAGAGCAGAAAGCCTGCATCTAGCAACCATCATGAAGGGCTGCTGCATACCAATTTTTCTTTTCCGGCAATGAAGGGCATTCTCGAAGACAAAAAGGTATTTCCCCTTTAGTGCAGCAGAAAACCCATCAGTTATTCTGTCAGCGTGCAGAGCCGGGGAAATCCTTCACAAAGGAAAATTCGCCTGCAAGAAATCCCTGCAAACATTCCCCAGATACTGCCGCCCACGCAGAGGAGCTCCACATAATATATTGTATTTTTCCCCACTCCCCTTTTTATTGCTCCTGCAGCGCTTGGCAGAGTATAGAGCTGGTGATTAAAATTCAGCAACAGGCTGGCCACCTTTAATACTGTCAGATTCCCCCCACCATACTTCCCCTCCTTTATCATAATAACACTTACTGCAGCAATCCAAGTTCATGGTGTATTATTGCAAGGATTTTTAATATTAAAAAAGGGAGAATATGTGCTCTCAATTAAATGCATGAAGTTTAATATTTATTTCTCAAAGCATGGGGGAGGAAAGATGAAAGACAGAAGTATAATTCACCCACCCACCATTTTCCTAATCTCTCAGAGAACAGCATTTTGCTTTCATATGAGCCCCTTTATAGCTAGCTAACATTGAGTCTATGTGTTTGGCAGACAGGGATTTTCCACTGAAAAAATAATAATGCTTGGATTCTCAATCATTTACGATTAAGGTGAAAAGACCCCTTGATTTAAAAGCAGTGTTGAAAAGGCTGGGATAATTGCAAATGTCTTTAAAAGGGCTGAGGCTCAAATGGTTCCTTGAAGGCTTTGCTCTCTGCAGTAGAAGGCTTTCCCCCATATATCAGATATGCAGGAGTGATCTTTTGGTGATGAGGGTAACAGACTATTTCAAAACTACCTCTTCTTATAATTGTAGTACAGTGATACCTCGGGTTAAGTACTTAATTCATTCCGGAGGTCCGTTCTAAACCTGAAACTGCTCTTAACCTGAAGCACCACTTTAGCTAATGGGGCCTCCTGCTGCCACTGCACTGCCGGAGCACGATTTCTGTTCTCATCCTGAAGCAAAGTTCTTAACCTGAGGTACTGTTTCTGGGTTAGCGGAGTCTGTAACCTGAAGCGTATGTAACCTGAAGCATATGTAACCCAAGGTACCACTGTACATGTCTTCATAGCAGCGCAGTCCTATGTGCATCTACTCAGAAGTCAGACTTACCAAGATCAATGAGATTTATTCTCAGGTAAGCCTGTATAGGATACCATCAAAAACTGTGATCAAAGGCTGAACCCTGGCAGAACTGGGCAGATTATGAGAAGAATTTCAGAAAGGTATTAGAGATTGAGACCTTTCACAAATGATTTGACATGGAACTTTTAATCCACCATTCAGGGCTCACCTCAAGCATCTGATCTCCCTAGATGAAACAGGAAGAGAGGGGGAAATGTCTCCCACAAAACCAGGCACTGATTACTCACTCAACATATAAAGGCTAGTTGGTCACCATGTTCCTTAAACTGAACTAGATGGATGGGAAGGTGTGCTTCCATTTCAATACAGCTGTGCACTTATGCATCCACAGCAGTTTTGTGACACTAAAAGGCACCCCAAATATCTTGGTCTTTTAGCTTTGGGCTATGTCAAACAAAGCCTGTGTGCACCCATGCTCTATAGTCCCTCTCCCTAGTTGTGTAGCATGGATTTCCAGAGCCCGGGGCAAGGTGGGAGAGAGTGAAATGGACAGAGTATGCATGTGCATTCAACTGCCTAACGACGTCCATGTCACCCAGGAGATCACAGTGGCAGAGAAGAGTCGTTCCATTGTCTGGAGAGGCCACTTCCTGGTTCACATGAGGAAGCTGCTTTCAGTGGAGCCTGGCAATGGAAGAACACAGCTGTATTGAGGCAGCACTGGGTGATGAAACTTTGTGCACCTAAGAATTTTGCGCCTGGGGCAACTATGCCCCCCACGCTACATCACTGCTTCCCACCACCACCTCTTTCTCTCTCTCTCTCTCTCTCTCTCTCACACACACACACACACACACACACATACACAATAAAATCTCAGCTAGAGGGATCTTCTCATCTGCATCATGGTTGCACAAGAGCAGCTGGTAAAATGGCAGCATCCCACTCCCTGCAATACAGTCAGAAGGGGGGAGACAAAGGCAAACCAGGGGGCAGCCACAAAGCCAAATCCTAGTTCTTCTAGGAGGCTTTGAACTAGCAAAGGAAGAAAGTGGATTGGAAATGGCACTGTATGGTTAGTGTTATGTACTGAGTTGAATAGGATCCAAAAGGCAGCAGTCTGATTGGTCCTAGAACAATAGGGTCCAGAATGCAGCAGTCTGATTGGTCCAAAGGAGCCACCCAATCCAGCTCCAGGTGGAAGTGAATCCGCAACCAGATTGGCCTACGGGTGAATCCCGGAATTAGCCAATCACGTGGGGCCCATTGTGTAAATAATGTATATAAAGCAGACATTCTGGGGGAACTTTCATTCCTCCTCACCACTATGAGCTCACCACTAAAGAGCATGAAATCCACTCTTGACTCCGAGTATATTTCAGTTAGGATCTTCTTTTTTCTGCCATTCACCTCTACATACATTCCCACAAGGCCAGGGGGCATCAGGTATGACTCATTGCCTGAAGCTCCCTTTGGCATGGGGGTCTTCCATATCTGCGTAAAACAACATGAAAATCAGATCGCTCATCTGACATTTCCCATGTCATGGTTAGCAAATCAAAGCAAATCTTTCATGATTGCTTTATGAAGGTTTTATTCTAGTAAGCCTTCCCTTCCGCAGAAATTGTCCAAGTCTGACATTCTTGTTGCTATCATTCCTGCACTATGGCAATAATAGGATTTTCCTTTTCCCGAAAGAAAGAAAAAAGTATAAGGCAAATGAAACCTAATTCTGACCACTGCAGGCGATACGCAGGTCTCATACATCTGAACACTTCTTTGGCTAATAGAAAAATTCTGGTAATAGCTTGGAAATGATCTCAAGCACAGGAACGAACAGCAGATTTTAAGAGGGGTTGATGCCGACAGGAACTGTGTGAGAGCACCACCATTATGAGCACAGGAATATTGCAAGAGAATATAGCAGGAAGAGGATGCTGACTTCAGCGGCACCTACTTGTGAAGCAAAAGAAAAGAATCAAAGTGCATCATAAGCACTGATGCAAGGAATGGTGTCTTTGATTTATATATAAAAGGAAGGAAGAGGTCTTAGTAAGGAAATACAGGCAATGTTTTTTTAAAAAATTGCCTCTTGTGAGTCAGAAGCTAAAGAGTCTTAAATAGCAGAGGCTGCCATCCCATTAACCTAGGAATAAGCCCCGTTAAACACAGTGGTACTTGCCTCTGAGTTACCATGTGTTGTGCTGTGCTGAAATTTGCAGGTTTGTACAATCCCAAGCACCTGGACATGTGATGCTGCTTGCATCTAAGAGCTGGAAATACGCATCGGCTGAGTAAAGGGCTTCCACCAACTCCTGCAGAGAGTTCTGCTAAATCTAAGCTCTTAGACACAGAATTCGCTTTCCAAAGATATTCCATCCCACTTAACTGCTTTCTTTAAGTGTCTGCAGCAGACCTGCGAAACCTCCAGCCCACAGCAAAAGAGAGCCTGAAGCTGGATTTCAGCCCTCTAGGTCCCCTCTCATCCATCAGCTCTTTTAGCAGGGAGAAATGGAAAGGGACAATTCGAAGCGCACAATTCTAGCTCCTTCTTTCACAAAAGGATCTGCTCCAAGAAGATCAAAGCAGAAGGGCAAATGTCTCAGTGGAGAGGTAGACTTGTGTCCCTTGCCCATATGCAAAAAGTGTTCATACATTTTGCAACTGCATGCGCATTTTTGAGATGCAATTGCATTTTTAATTTTGAGGCTTTGAATAGCTATAAGGCAGGCCTTTTGTGTTTTGCAGAATCAGGACAAATACAGGGTGCTGGATATATGCCTGTTTCCATGGGAAATAGCCCTGTTCATATGTGTGATCAGTTGCGTGGGGGGGGGAGAGGGAAAGAGAGGTGGGGGGTCTGATCTCACATTACTGGAATGTGACCCCCAACAGTTTTCCACTACAGCAGGGGTTCTCAAAATGTGGTCCATAGAATTCAAATTGTAAATACATCATCATTAGGGTCCTCAGCAATTTTCAAGGGAGAAGGAATCATTTGGGAACCATTTCACTAACGTAATGCAACCCTTGGCCTGGAAAAAACATTCATCTTCTAAAAGAAAAAAAGGTTGGAGAAGTGGCTTTATTTTTGACAAATGGAATGTTGGCTGATATTATGCTCAGCGCTTTTTTTCAGCTGGAACTCGACGGAACTCAGTTCTGGCACCTCTCAGGTGGGGGCCTTTTCCATTCTAAGAGAACAAGAGAGGGGTTCGTGGTGAGTTCCGGCACCTCTTTTTTTCTAGAAAAATAGCCCTGATTCTTCTTCAGTGACACCTCTAACCCTCTGTGCTGGCTATGCTCTTGTATAGCTTAAAGACTAGCAACTTACTGAGGAGCATTAATTTTTAGTCTTGCACTTAAAAAACAAGGTGGTAAAGTAACTGGATTTAAAAATAATTATTTCAGATAAGGACCAGTCTGCATATAGGAGACAAAGATGCTGGACTTTTGCTAGAGAGTGCTATTTCCAAATCCTTGCTTAGCCATAATTTTTTTCAGGGTGGCCAGCTACTATTTCTCAGTCACAGGGTAATTGTGAAGATAAAAGCAAGGATGAAGGGCAGGGCAGGGGAAATACATAATTTTGACATTTATTTTTAGTTCTATCCCACTGTAGTTTCATTCAAATCTTACATCAAATCTTTCAGAGCTGAAGGCAATTTTTAAGTGCTTCAGGTAGTTTTGTTCCTTCCAAGGGTTTAAGAGTCCTTGCAGTGTCCTTTTCCTTTAATTTTAATTTCGCTACTATTTTTGTGAGGCCTAAACTAGACGTGC
The DNA here is from genome assembly GCF_964106915.1 of Podarcis gaigeae. Classification (NCBI taxonomy): domain Eukaryota; kingdom Metazoa; phylum Chordata; class Lepidosauria; order Squamata; family Lacertidae; genus Podarcis; species Podarcis gaigeae. The sequence goes on from NC_139687.1 coordinate 21,872,418, forward strand.
CATCCCTGTATTTGTGTAATTACTAATGTCAGTGTTGACATCTTCAGTTTCCCAGATTCCACAAGGCATCCATTCAGAGTACTTAATGAATCAAAAGCCTTCTCATACTCAATAAACCTTAGGCATAACACTAACTCATATTCACTGCAACTCTGGCATAATTCATGGAGGATTTGAAAATGATCCAAGTACTATGATTACTTATAAAGCTGATTGCTTGTAAAATATGCTCGCTCCCTTGGGTGACTGAAATCAAGTTTTGCTTGAAATCCATGCAGGCATTTTCTATTTAATTTGATAAGCATTTTTATCAAGTCTTTAATGTCATATAAGACTTTATACTGGTGAATGTCAGTGGGAGCCACAAAGTCATTAAAACCAGAGTCTTTCTTTTTTTAAAAAATTTTCCCCCTCTGATCATTCTTTACTCCTGAGCAACCAGCAGCTTGAAGAGGAACTAATGAAAAACTAAAGAATTAGTTCACATTTCAAATTATCTTTTTAAAGAACAAATTGAGCTTCCCAATTTCGAGTTTTCAAAATATGAATTTCTAACTACCCACACCTAACTGGTTCCTAAAGCACTATTGAGCATTCCACCCTACGCCCAGCCCGAGTATTTAAGCTTTTTCTTTTTTTGCAAAATTCACACTGCCAACATGGGTTGCCATACATCTGAATAGTCCCAGAAATTTTGCAAATTTCCACCTGGACACTGCTTCCGACTGCAATATTCGGGTATGTCTGGGAAATTCCAGAACTTGGCAACCCTAATACTAACTGTTGTGTAAATTTCACAGAAATTACAACTGGCGAGGCGAGGTTTGTGCTTTCCCTCCGAAGCTGTAATCTCTGTGAATTTACCCCCTCCACACATGTTCCAATCTTGATTTCATTTGGGAGCGTCTCCTAATGCAGAATGTCTGTTTAACCGCAGGTCAACATAAGTGAAGTAAAACACTTACCATCTGAAGGGGGAGTGGCTCCATAAGCCTGAGAGCACAGAGTCTAGCAGCGGTTCTCAACCTGTGGGTTCCCAGATGTTGTTGGACTACAACTCCCATCATCCCTGAGCTCTGGCCTAGCTAGCTAGGGGTGATGGGAGTTGTAGTTCAACAACATCTGGGGACCCACAGGTTGAGAAAGGCTGGGAAGTTACCCAGCCTGCACCTCTACTGTTCAGGGCCAAGTCAGAGAAGATGTGAAGATATCAATCAGGGCTTTTTTTCAGCTGGAACTCAGTTCTGGCACCTCTCAGGGGGGCACCATTGCCATTCTAAGAGAACAAGGGAGGCGTACGTGGTGAGTTCCAGCACCTCTTTTTCTAGAAAAACAGCAGTGATATCATTGAACAGATATATGCAGCCATTCTGATTCAAACTGTGGCCACAACACAGTGGAAAATTGTTTCTAGATGTGGCTGTTACTCAGCGATGAGTTGCAAAAATGTACTCCAAATCTCCAAAAATGTGCTCCAAAGCTTTACTTTTTGCATAAGGTAGCTTATAGAGTAGAATTTTCTCACGGGCTACTAGTTGCAGGAGGTCTTGTATCCAGTTTTCTGTGCTTGGTGTGGTCCAGGCTTTCCAGTGTTGAAGGTTGATTCATTTTGCTGCCATTGTGATTCCGTAGAACCACTTTTCCTGTCCTTTTGATGACCCCCACCTGGCAGGTGTGTAGCAGTTTATCGCAGAGAGAGACACAATGCAGGGATGGAAACATCTCCAATTTAATGGATGTTATCTGAGTAAGCATTGACACTGATTTATCCTAACCCTTATCTGAGTGTGCAGACCTGAACACTGTGTAGCATGCTGAATATCAGAGATTAAAATACTGCAACTAAAAGGATGGGAGAGGGAGCGAGAAGAGGGCAAGTGGTCAGAGAGAAGCTGGATAAAGCACTAGAATGTTCAGCTGTAATAATGTGAAGACCCTCATTATAGATTTTTTCTAAAAAAAATGGAAAGGGGTGTGTGTTTTTAACACTTCTGCCTACCACTGCTTTCCCTCTCCAAACTGCCCCCCTAGTGCTGCTCTTTGCCCAATGAGGGGAAAAATAGAAGAGTAGCAAACAGTCCTTAGTTTGGACCTCAGGCCTCTGACCGGTGAATGAGTCTTGTGGGCCACTGTTGCTGCAGCCAGTTCTGCTTCATGTATATTGTTCTAAATTTGTTCTATATTGCTGTTTTTATCATTTTCCTCTGTTGGGACCCACCTTGAGCTAACAGAAAGGTGAGGTGTAAACAAATAAATAGCATAGCATAGAGTTACGATGAGATCCTAACAGAAAGACCTAGCACTCAAGGGTGTTGGGCTGTTATCACTAAAATGAGACACTTAGTTGGCAGTGGTCCCTATTCAAGAATTACCACTTTCCTGTTTTATTATGCTATATAAATATGTCCCCGTTTCCTCTGCCAAGACCACGAGCAAATGAAGAATTAAAATACTGCTTGAAAGAAATAAACATTAACAACCTAATCCTCAAAACACAGTGGCAGAGAGCAAGCCCCACAGACGTGCATTTCCAAGCGCCCAAATTGTAGCATGTAGCACTCAGCATCCAACCAAGGCAGACTTAACTGGGTTGGCGATTTCAATGGAGGCCAGTTGTGTGGGCAGAAAAATGGGAAACAGTCTGGAAATGGTGCTCTGGGCATCTTTTCTTGCTGGGGCTCGCACATCTTCTCCTGCGCTCTTCATTCCATCACCTCATCCCCTTCTACAAAGTGGGGCTTTTTCCCCCCCTTGGGGGGGGGAGGAAGGTGGAACAGGCAGCAGAGGGCAGAGTGAAATGCAATTGAAACCAAGACAGAGGAATGTTCAAGGAGCCTGTGTTTGCCTCAGTTCTGCTCACTGTAATTCAAGCAAGGATGTTCACATAGCCAGCCTCTCTGCTCCTTTTCTTCTTCCTTTCCAAACCCAGATTCAATGGAGGCTCCTTGGTTGGGCAAAGTGGGGTGTAGCCCTCCCAGGTTTCTGAGCCCCTCAAACCCTCCAAAGCCATAGTCCTTCTCCTGCCACCATGAATACATTTCCACTGACCAGGAGGCTTCCTAGATACTTCTACTCATCTCCTCTGCTCAGCCAATGAAAAGAATCACTACCAGCAGATCTCACCTCTGACACAAGCAACTCTCTCCCCACAGAAATGGCTTTGGCAGGGTGGTGGATTCTTCTACCTGTTCACATTCTTTTTTGATCTGTGAGGAGCGATGGCTTGGGAAGGGACCCAAACTAAGGTTTGGAACAAGGGGCAGGATGAGGGAGAGGCATTGGTAGTCCTCCCTGCCAATTAGCCCACCCTATGCCAATCAGGACCATGCATTCTTCCTGTGCCATCATCTGCAGTGTGTACGAGAAAGAGAGAGAGAGAGCTTACTCACAGGAAGAGCCATGTTTACCCCCCCCTCTTTTGGGAGGGGTGGGTTGCTGAGGAATATGTGTGTGCTTTTGTTTGCTTGCTAGAATCCTTGCTCTCTCCATTGTTGCCTTTTTTCCTGTTCCAGGGATGGAAGGCTCTACTGAATCAATCAATTAAAAAAGCAATTTCCTGCCCTTTCATGACACCCAAAATAAGATGCTTGATGCCCCAATTCATCCAATGGTAGGGCTGACCCACTTTCGAACACTGATGTCACAGGGACATGCAGTGAGAGAGTAGCCCATTGTCAGCAGATTCCATTAGGTTTTCAAGGCTAGATTCCATCGTTTACAAGAGTTTTCAGGAAATGGCAAGCAGGGAGCCCCCTACATATCTGTCACATATTAACAGAAGAATCATGTCATGTATAAAATGCACTGTTATTATCCAGAGAGAACAGAGGAGGGTCAAATGTTGGTGTGCCAAAGAGGTGAGAGCAAATCATGCTGCAGTTAAGAGAAAAGAACAAGCCTTCAAGTAGTTGCACAAAGCTGATATTCTCCTCTGTGATTTGTTCAGTGTTAACCCAGACAGAATGGAATCTGCTTTGGCTCAAGTGCTTGGAAAATGTGCAAAAAGAGAGAGAGGTAGGTAAATGTGGTGGACATTCAAGGGTGACTGGCCACAGCACGATCAGATTTGATGTTGGCAATTGCATATTCAGAGATTAGTACCACAAAGATATTGGATTTTTGCGAGGAAAGGCTTTATAGGAATACAAAACAATGTGAGGAGTCCAGGGGAATCCTAATTAGAATTGATTGTTGAGAAAGTGTATTCTGAAAAAGTGGCAGGAGAGCCAAGAATATTTACATCTTCTGTCACAAAGATCCCTGCCACCACAGTGGAAGGTAGGTGGTGCACGCTAGCTGGTAAGGCTTGTCAGAAATCATAAGGAAGGCGTCATATGTATCCCTGAAAAATAAGAAGAGGATGGAGGAGTGTGTGTTCTGCCAAGGGGCTGAGATTCTTTTAGGATTCAGAACATAATAAACACGCAAATGGGGTGAGGGCTAAAGATTTTTTATCAAATAGCCCAAGAACACGGTTGCATCTAATCCAGATTAGAGAATATCTCCTCCCTCACTGCAGTTCAGCAAAGTACCCCATGGAAATAATATGAATGGCTGCATATCACAAGTGGCAGCAGTTCCCTTCAGAGCTGTCACTGAGATGATTATCTCTGAAAAGGAGGAACTCATGGCATCTCCGTGACTGTCTGATAATGCTAAGTCTCCCAAGTGAACTGAAAGAGATCGGAAGTCTATAGATCTTACACCTTTCCACTGCACAAAACTATATATAAATGACAGGGTTATAGTATCTATTTAAGTATGCCTTTCCTCACTCCTCCTTAAAGGTGAGAGCTGTGAAGTCAAGCAATTCCTGTCAACCCAAGGGCACAGTGAGATGCTCTTAAATTTCAAAAAGGATAAGAACAGCACGGCTAACTATAGAATATATGTCATTTATAGAGTTCAGATGAAAAGTGATTGAAATTTATCAACAACAAAAATTGCTTTTCCCTATGATCAACAAACCAGTTAAGATGGAGTAATTAGATGTCGAGCTGTTTTGCTCCATTGACTTAAGGATAATAAAACAGCTATACTTGCACACCTTACATATGATCTTAAAGTGTGGTGAACCAGCTACACCATACATGTAAAGTTCATTAAAAGCTTCCCCTAAAGAATCCTAAAGCAGAGACATCACCTTGCCAACAAAGTATCATATAGTTAAAGCTATGGTTTTCCCAGTAGTGATGTATGGAAGTGAGAGCTGGACCATAAAGAAGGCTGATTGCCGAAGAATTGATGCTTTTGAATTATGGTGCTGGAGGAGACTCTGGAGAGTCCCATGGACTGCAAGAAGATCAAACCTCTCCATTCTTAAGGAAATCAGCCCTGAGTGCTCACTGGAAGGACAGATCCTGAAGCTGAGGCTCCAACACTTTGGTCACCTCATGAGAAGAGAAGACTCCCTGGAAAAGACCCTGATGCTGGGAAAGATTGAGTGCACAAGGAGAAGGGGACGACAGAGGACGAGATGGTTGGACAGTGTTCTCGAAGCTACCAGCATGAGTTTGACCAAACTGCGGGAAGCAGTGGAAGACAGGAGTGCCTGGTGTGCTCTGGTCCATGGGGTCACGAAGAGTCGGACACGACTAAGTGACTGAACAACAACAAAAAGAATCCTGGAAACTGTAGTTCATTCGGGTGCTGGAATTGTAGCTTTGTGAGAGGTAAATTACAGGACCCAGAATTCTTTGGGGGAAATCAAGCACTTAAATTGTGTGGTGTTGACACAGACCCATAAATCTAATCTATTGCACTCACAAGAGCAATGGTTCTGCAGAGACTTCCCCATTCATTTTGATGTCAATTACAAAACTATATGTGCATCTGCTGTTAAGCATAATTGTTTAATTGTCACTGAAATGGATCATGTCTGAATGTGTATTGCTAACATTGTGGATTTTCCATAGCAGCATACTGACTGCTCTCTGAGCTTTAACTGGTTGATATTTAACAGTGATAGTCTCTGCTCTTATACTGAGTGTTTAACTGTAGATCATGAGATGAAGGTATTCACCATCTGGGAAGGGTGGTGGCTGTTTTCTTTGTTCCCAGGCTCCGTGGGAGAAGGATGTGGGAATGACTCACCCCAGGGAGCTCAACAGCCTTGGGCTGGAATACAGGCTAATTGAACCCGTGTGAGAAAGAGCTCTGTTTGTCAGCTCTGATTGTAAGTTATTTTGTTTCTAAGAAGATGAACCTATGCCTTGGACAGGTATATGTCTTATGGAGTTATTTTGATGTGTCTTTGATTGTTTTGTATCTGTTTCTGAAGAAGTTCTGCTTAGTAAAGCTTTGAACATTGTCTGGACAATGTTTTATTCCAAAAGGAGTCAGTTTTTATGAATCCAGTTGCTTCAAGCTGCGCAATATTAGTATCTATAACACCTGCCGCTCCCTTGCATGCACAGGGTTGTTTCAATAAACAAAATCCTTTGTGTATGTGGGAGCTCTGACATGCACACACTGAAGGCTCTCCAACTTGGGCCAGGTGTAAAAGAAACACTCTGAGAGCATAGGCATGGCAACTCTAATCCATTGGCCGAAGCCCTACTTTCCCCAGCATTTCAAACAGGCAGAGCAGGACTCCCAAGTCGTGCTCCTGCATCACATGCATAAGCCGTAAAGCCTTTGGTGAGGGCACAGATCAAAGTGGCCATTGGTGAGCAGGAGTGCTTTACTAAGTGGTTTCCTGCAGAAACAGTCCAAGACATTTTGCTGCCTGAAATACAGCAACAAATGATGCTCAGTGGGTCATTCCACACATTAGGCCAACTATGCAAACAGAACGGGAGCTGTAATGACTTCTGGTTTTCCTGATAAGCCTACCCATACAAACATGTTCATTGCATTTCAACTTTTCTTGTTTTCAGACTCTAGCTAAGATGTTTTTAGTGCACATCTAAAAATGTAATGTCTGAAATGGCCCTGTATAATTCTTTCCCCCTTTCTGTTTATAAAAATAAAAAGTTATATGCATAAGAAGATTACAAGACATATTGGCACATACATATGCACTGAATATGTAAAGATGCAATACACATGGAAGCCAAAAAAGAAGACTTTTAAAACTACTGTGGGTCAATATAATACTTTGCCTTGCAAAGCTGACAGTATTTCTAATCCTACATTTTCTGTAGGAAATCTTTTATTCCTATAATTCAAAAACTTTCTATATAACTCCTATATTTAACCATGCACTTATTCACACAATACATTTTTGCAAACAGTTGGGGGGCACACCTTAAAAATGCCCTGTTTAAAGCAGCCCAGAGTCTCCAAAGAGGTTAAAAAAATATCCCTCCTATACAGATGACAGCAGGAATGAATTTGATTCTAGTTTAGGATTCCTAGTCCATGAGCCTTGGCATAAGGTAAATGACACTGAGCAGGGTGTGTATCACACTTTATTTTAAAGAGTTGCAAAAGTGATTTCTAGCAAACTCTGGCAAATTTGGCTCACTATAAAAGTCTGTGATGAAGGCTATCAAACCAGCCCTGTGATTTATTGTACCATTACCCACTAGCTGCTTCGAAACCAGATGTCTGCAAGAAATATGAAAAAGTCAAGGCTGATATTCAGATAACTTAGCTCCTAGCACCGCAATCAATTCAAGCGACTTTCATTTACCGAACAGTAATGCACATTGTTTTATTATCACATGAATGGCCAAGAATAATGGGGGGGAGGGTTAAAGTACCCATTGCATGACACTTTGTGGACTTTAATAAGATAAGAAATTTAGCAGACAGGCAAAGAGAAATGGCAGCATAGTCAATGAAAGGAGTATGTACACCAGCCTATGTTCTAGTTTATATATTCATTATATTTATGAGATGCCTTGTGAAATAGCTTCCGTGGGTGTTGTACAAATAAAGAGAGCAAACACAGTAAAAACTATCCTGCAATAAAGCCACAATAAACTTGAGACAATCAGCATAAAAAAATCCAAACTATAATACCATCGACTAAAACAACCATCATTAAAATCATCAACTTAAAGCAGATCTTAGAAGGCCTAGAAGAACAGAAAAGTCTTAATCTGGCACAGAAAAGAAATCAATGTAGAAGCCAAGAATGTTTCCCTAGGGAGGTGAGGAGGCCACCACCAGCAAGGCCACTCTCTTGTGGCCACCCTTTAACTTCAGATTGAGGCAGCACACAGAGCATAGCTTCTGTAGATGACCCAAACTACAAGTGGGTACATAGGCAAGGAGGCATTCCCTTAAGTACCAAGAACCCAATTCATAAAGGGGTTTATGGGTCAAAATCAGCACCTTGAATTGGACACAGACATGAATCTGAGGCCTGTGCAGATAACCACCATGAGGAGGAAACAGGAATCTGTAGGACAGAATTACAGCATCAAGATGTTACATAACGCTCAAGTGGCCTTAGCATCGTAACTTCAAAGGTTCCTCTCTCAATGTTTTCACAAGTCATTGCAAAACTCGATATTCTGTCTGCATAAATTATCAATAAGAGGTATTTGATACCAACCGCAGCAGCTTCAGTCCTGTTGAACTGCAAACCAAATAAAGGGAACACAGCTGTACATACTTAGTATTAAAATATTCATATATTTTGGAGTGATTATGCTGAACAGGGCTGCGAGTTCCTGTTGGTCGCTAAATAATTTGTCAGCCTGTTATTAGAGTTGCCACACAGGCATACAAATGAATTTCCATCAGTCACCCATAGAGACAAGTAGTATTTGCAAAAGAAGACCGTAGCATGGATTACTGTTGTGATTCGAGGCCCCGATCCCCGCTTGGGGTATAAAGACACGTGGACACAGAATGTAAGGTTAATGGGTAAGGTGAAGGCCACAACTTTATTGATTACAGCATGTGAGAAGGTATTGGCTTAGGCATTGGACCGCGGAACATTAGACTCCACCTACTCGTAGAGGGGTGAGTCTGAGGAGGGGTTAACCACCATAGGGGAAGCCTGTTGATGCTAATCCAACTATAGGCTCCCTTCCTGATGTCACCGAGGGTTGTGCCATGGCCCCCCGCCACACGGGCATCGGACAGGATCCATGACTGCCAGATTCCTTTAGCGGAATACCCAAAATTGTCGGGGAAGGCGATGGCCACACCTTGCCACCCAAAACATCAACAACACATTCCAATGCCTAACCGCCAAATACCACGAAAGTTGTGACGGTTGCTACGAGGTAAGCGAAACAAACCAAGAGGCCGGGCCAATTTAGCCAATTGGAAAAAAACTCCTACCAGGCCCCCTGGTTAAACAGGGCGACCAACCAGAGGTCCATAGCAAAGTCTCAGGAACAGCTAATCTAAAGGGAGTGGAGGATGGGTGACTCAAAGAAAATGTGTGTGCAATGGTGGGGATCGCTGGCGCAGCTGCGTTTGAGCAGCAAGCCACTCCCCCGTCAAGCTTCCCTATTGGGTGCCCAACTGGGGAGGGGCGTGGCGCCAGCCCTGGAGTTGAAGCAGGGGGCGGAGCGCCCCCTGCATGACGCAGGAATCATCTCCCGATCACAACCCCTCCCCTCCTGGGAGGAGTAAAGGCTTTGTTCAAAGTCCTCATTGAGTTGTTCAGGGAGGGGTACCCCTGGATCATTTTTTGTCTAAAGTCTTCTTGGACTTCTGCAAACCCTTGGGGGTTCCCCAAGCCCACTGATACCTCCTTCTTGTGCTTTAGCTTGGGGTAGACCATCTGCTTTGCATACAGAAGGTCCCAGATTCAGTCCCCAGCATCTCTAGGTAGGTTGAAACTCTTTAGAGCCACTGTTAGTCAATGGTCTTTCTCAGTATAAGACAGCTTCCTATGTTCCTTGCATATGGGTGTTGTCTGTTTTGCTGTAAAAGAATAGGTACATAGGGAATAAATTTAGTATTTGTATATAGGAGCTAACTGGTATTTTTTAATCAGTTGAAATATTGTCTTCCGTAGGTGCTTCTCCAAGTATACAGTTAACATTCAGACTGTTCTTTCTTTCTTTTGGGTAAGTTCCTGACTCTTTTATTAAGATCCTATTCATAACACTTTGACAACTGAAGATCTCAGAAATTAAAATTAATAATTAACTTTGAACTGTAATGGTAGTCTGCAATGGTAGTCAACATCAAGGCTAAAGTTTTATATTACATTTCATGTAACATATCTATCAAGCTAGAACTTGCAAATACAGTAGCCACTACCAAGAGGGCCCTCTCTGCCGATCTCAGCACCTGGGAGGGTCTGTAGGGAAGAAGGTGGCCTTTCAGGTAGAAGGCTGTTGTGTTTACACACAGGCACCATTAGATGCTACCCATAGTCCCCCCTTTATAACTATTGTTTTCCTCCTATGCAAAGTTATGGCTATTCAATCAATCAATTCATTAATCAATTCTATAATTAGTCAGCTACAATTCCTTGAAGCAAACAACGCAGTTAACTGTTAGCTATCCTTTCCATTCATTTGACTAAACAGGCCATTTCCAGCATCTAACCTGGACTCTTTTTGATCTCACCTATTTAAGTCACTGTGTATATTCAGCAAAATAACATCATGCATTTCCATCTTTCATGGTATTTGGACCAACATTAATATATACACATGGTGTGACCAAGCCTTTTGGCCTACAGTGATTTTGGTAGCCAGATGCATGTTTTGACTGATGATACTGTGGGGTCCATGTGTTTACCAGTAGAAATTAGGCTCCATCATCTAGATATATGATATAGCAAAGTAATGTCAGGTATGAGCTGAAGTGAAACACAAGGACTTCAATGGCCATGGCGTACAGGACTTATGAAATTCCATTAAAATAACAAAGAATCTTGCGGCACACTAACAGCTAACAGATTTATTATGGCACAAGCTTCCGTGGACTCCTGTCCACTTAATCAAATGCAAGATTAAAATAATAACCCCTGGGATCGATATGCTCAAACTCTTGTACCAAATAGAATAGAAAAATAAAAGCAGCTATGCCATAATATCTGCAGGATATTACTCAGTGTAGGACACGGAATACAAGCAATTAATCATTTCAGTAAGTCTAAAAATGAGCTCTCTCACTCAGATTCACGCTGTCTTCCCCCCACTGTAAAAGGAAGGAACAACACATATTTTAATGCGGGCCACTTATCTTCAATAGGCAGACTTCAAAACTCTGTCATATAACATGCTAATCCTTAATATTTATTCTCTTCTATTTCTCCAGTGTGAGAAAAGAGATAACCATGTTACTAATGGCATTCTAAAATAGTTTGTAAAGCATGGCTCTTGTTTGTAAAAGCAAAAAATGAAGAAAGCTGTCACTGTAAGGCTAAGTACAGAATGCAGTAGGCATGGGAAATTCAGTGTAGTTTGCCATGCTCAGGTTTCCACCTGTGTTAAAGCTTTACAGATTTTGGAGCAGACTGCCTCAGACTGTCATAGGAGAAGGCCCCATCACACAGCTCTGAAATTTCCTATCTGACATACGTCTTCTACCACCACATTCTCTGCTTCCCTCTTTCCAGCTCCCAAACATAACTTATCCTTGGGTTCACATTGTCCTTAACACCCATTCTGTTTCCATACAGATGTCTCCTGAATTTCTTTCTTGAGTTAGATAGAAAGCAGTGTTTGATGGGATATGAGATGCCCTATCTACCAGGCCTCTCAAGGACCAACTATGGCTTCAGTCCTTGTCTATTTCCATCAGCACTTCATGTCCTAGCATGTTGTATCTCAAGTGGAACCTTAGAGTGATAGCCAATTAAGTCCAGGTCACAGTAGACACACTGAAATCAATGCAGAATCATGAGCAATGCTATAGAACATAACAGCACACTTGTGCATGTGTCTACAGAGCAGCACTAGCACCTATTTTCCTTCCACTTCTGATTCTTTGAATCCAGCCCATACTGTTTTTTTCTCCCCACTGCCCTAAATAGTATGTCACTTGGGACAAAGGCAGATGTATTCCTTCAGTTGCTCATCCATCCTGTTCTAATGGTGTAATGGAGCACAAGCACCTCTTCATTTCCCATATCTTGGCATCATTAAGAGAGAGTTCACATGTACAATGATACCCAAAGGACACTCTCAGCTCTCATCACTCGCTTATATATTTTTCAATAATTTTCTCTCTTCGTAAAAAGATAATTATATGAGGTTGCAATCAACAGTAACGTTTTGTTAGCAGAAAAGACTTTCCCCCAGGCATCTGCATTTTGCCAATTCTCCCCCTAAGCCACTGAAAATCTGCTTCTGAAGGTTGGGGAACCCTCTGGACTAGATTGTGGTGCAAGGACCAGTGAGATTGGCAAAAATTGGGTGATCCACCTTGCAGACCCTCCAAGTGTCCCTATTTTCCGAGGACATCCCTGATTTAGAGCAGCCACCCCGGTTTCTGATTTGATACCCAAATGCCCCGCTTTTCCTTTGAATGTCCCTATTTTCATTGGAGAAATGTTGAAGGGTATGGAGTTATCCAACCCCCAAGCCGCCCGAAGACAATTCTGTATAGGGAAGTTTTCTTTTAAAATGTTTAATGTTTTATTATGTTTTTATATATGTTGGAAGCTGCCCAGGGTGCTGGGGCAACATAGTAAGATGTGTGGGGTATAAATAGTAAACATATCATTATGGAATGGGACATCCCTATTTTCATCAGAGAAACATTGGAGGGTATGACCTTGCATGGGTCGAGAACAATTTTTGCTAGTTGTAAGTGCCCATCAAATACAGCCCACCTTATTCTGTTCATCTTTTATTACAGAGAAAACAGAATCAAAACAGAATCCGTTGCATTACACGGATGGTATCTTGCTAAGAGTCTATCCCTAGGTTATTGATACTCACTCTCTCCATTTATATGAAGCCCTCTTTTGAATAGAAATCAATGGGCATTATTCTGTAATACTGTCAAAATACATTTGAGCGGGAAAGATGATATTTGCAAACAACAAACGAGAAGATGGACAGGTAAGGGTGGCATATGCGAAACAGTGAGAGAGCCTTTGTTGTGCAATGTCAGAGTATGGGAATAAGACTGGGGAGACTCTATAACCATTGTTTCAAATCCTAAATGTAAATTGCAGCTGACTATGGCAGCATAAAGCAACAATGTTAAATATTCAAAAATCCATATGACGGCAGCACATTTACTGGGATCATCAAATGGTGTTCTGGTTGGCCTGATGTCGATATTGTCCTAATGCAACCCTTCAGATATTTTTTCTCGGCATTCAACTTACCCATCTCTACACTGTGTTTAAATATAAGAATACTGAAGTCAGACTGAAATTTGGTAAAATGTAGTTTCACAATTCAGACATAAAACCAGTCTCTTTGGAGCGAGAACAAGAATGTGAAGTAGTGAACTTCACATTATGAGAACTATTTTTGCAATTCTGTTGGCCAATGTCAAGCTAGAGAAATTGGCCTATTGCTTCCTATATTGTCACACTGCAGTAAGCGCCAACAAGCTCAGTCCCATTAGAGCGAACTGAATTAGATAAGCTATGTCCAATCTTCCCAGTGAAAAGCCCTTTTCCCAGCCATATACACCTCGCCCACGTCCTTTTTCTCAGAGTAAAGCTTGCTATAGAGAGGAATGCTATGATTAGCTGGGTAGGCTTCACGCAGATATTCAAAATCCCAGTCCCCTTCTTAAAATGTACTAGCAAGCAGTGTGCGTCCTTTTAATCAGAGCAGCCTGGCATTGCGGGAACAGCTGAAAGCAGGCTTATTAACAATCTCCAGGTTTTTGGCACTATTGGAGGTGCACATTCATTATGGAGTTATCACAGCTTAATTTTAATTCTACGGGTAATACAAATTACTCTGGGCCAAACGAGGCATATGCATGTTTATTAAGCATGCGATTGCCAGTTCAGCTATAAAAGCAGGGATGGAGATTAACCACCTTTAACAGTAAATGGAGCAGGCAGGGGACAGGAGCTATGCCCTCCCCCACTTCCGAACGCCCCTGCAAGCTGCTTTATGAGGTTTTCTCTCAGCCCAACTCTGACACCAGAAGTGAGCAGGCCTGGAAAGAAACACGTTAAAGCAGAACACAGAGAGGCCAGGCAGAGGCAGGAGAAGGATTCACTTCATAGCAAAATTGGCAACCATGAGTTGGGAAGCTGGCTGAAGACAGATATAAAGGTGGATTGCTGAGGTGAAGGTAGTTCGCTGAGGCCTGAATGTTCAGCTGTTCCTTCAAGGTGTGAGAACTATACGTTGTCACTAACCCCAAAGTAAACATCCATTTTCCTTTATGTACAAATATTCCTTTAATACATACCCTTCAACATTTCTCTGATGAAAATAGGGACATCCTATTACATAAATAATAATAATAATAATAATAATATTTATACCCTACCCATCTGATTGGGTTGCCCCAGCCACTCCAGGTGGCTTCCAACATATAAAAAAAAACCATAATAAAACATTAAACTTTTTTTTTAAAAAAAAAAGCTTCCTTAGTACAGGGCTACTTTCAGATGGCTTGGGGATTGGATAACCGTCCAACATTTCTCCAATGAAAAGAGGGGTGTCCTGAGGAAAAAGGGACATTCTGGGATCAAGCCAGAAACTGGCATGGCTTCTCTAAATCCAGGACTATCCCTGGAAAATAGGGAAACTGGGAGGGTCTGTTAGTAAATGATCTTAAGTTGTTCCATGCTGCATGATAATGCACATTCAGTGCTGGATGCAGGCACCTTTTTGAGACGTCATTCCCATTACAGTGGTACCTCAGGTTACATACGCTTCAGGTTACAGACTCCGCTAACCCAGAAATAGTGCTTTTGGTTAAGAACTTTGCCTCAGGATGAGAACAGAAATCGTGCTCTGGTGGCGTGGTGGCAGCAGGAGGCCCCATTAGCTAAAGTTAAGAACAGTTTCAGGTTAAGTACAGAGCTCCGGAACGAATTAAGTACTTAACCTGAGGTACCACTGTATTTGCCAATCTAAAGGACATTTTGCTGGGACAGACTTGCTAACATTGCTGAGCTTGGGCTACACCCTCTCACCATATTTAACTTGTCTATGAATGAAATAGGCAAAGAAGAAGAAAAAGGAAAAGAAGGAGGAGGAGGAGGAGGAGGAGGAGAGGAGGAGGAGTTTGGATCTGATATCCCGCTTTATCACTACCCTAAGGAGTCTCAAAGTGGCTAACATTCTCCTTTCCCTTCCTCCCCCACAACAAACACTCTGTGAGGTGAGTGGGGCTGAGAGACGTCAGAGAAGTGTGACTGGCCCAAGGTCACCCAGCAGCTGCATGTGGAGGAGCGGGGAAGCGAACCCGGTTCACCAGATTACAAATTCACTGCTCTTAACCACTACAACACACTGGCTTTGCCAGTTTCACCACCTTGGTATGTATATCAGTATAACAACATACCAGTTTCCAGCCCCTTTTTTGTAAAGCTGCCCCCTCCCACAAATTTTCTTTAAAGGAAATACCAAATAAAGGGAGGGGCAAAATAGAGAAGCTGTGTACAATTGTGAACTGATACAAACATGGCCTGAGATGAGGAAACCATAACCTCCTATTACCAAACAGCAAAAATTAAGCACACTGTTTAAAGAAATTTCCTGGGTCACTTAATTTTGCCCTTGCTAATTCATGATGCATTTATATTTGTGTGTGTTCATAAATCATTTGTTTGTCCCACTGATCACAACTAAGGTCACACAGAAGCAGCCAAGAACTAATTGTTAGCATTAATCAGTGCTTCCGCCCTGTGCCAAATACCATCAGCCCTGTGGGAATCTGTTCACTTGGAGCACAGATTTAACACCCGATCAGCTATCCTTTGATGTATACCATGCAGTAAGACATGGAAGGCTGGAGGGGTGGGGATCAGTTTAAAAAAAAAACAAAACAAAACCTCAGACATTAGACAAATCATATCTGAGTGAATAAGTGTTGGAGGAAATTGTCAGAACCAATAGTTTTATATGAAAGATGAAAGATCAACAAGCACAGCAGAGGAGTGTATTTTTATTTTTATTATTATTATTATTATTATTATTATTATTATTATTATTATTACCCCGTCCACTTTGGGTGGCTCCCAACAGAATACCAAAAACACGATAAAAGATCAAACATTAAATACTTCCCCAAACAGGCAGGGGCGGAGCTACCTGCCACAGCACCTGGAGCGGTGTGGTGGCGGGGCTAGCTGCCCACACGGCATGCGGGGAGCATGGGGGGCACTGCTAGCCGCCCGCCACCCTCACAGCAAGTGTTGGGAGGGGCACCACTAGCCGCCCACATGATGAGCATTGGGGCTGGCGCCGGTAGCTGCCCACAGCATCGTTCCTAGCGGCCCGCCACCCACACAGCAAGCGTTCGGGGCCACCACCCATGCAGCAAGTGGGGTGGTGGTGCGGCAATGTCACCCACCCTTACAGCTGACACCCAGTGAGCACCGCACCCCCTGCACCCGCCTTCCTCTGCCAGGGCAAACAGGGCTGCTTTCAGGTGTCTTCTAAAAGTCAGATAGTTGTTTATTTCCTTGACATCTGATGGGAGGGTTTCCACAGGGCAGGCGCCACTACCAAAAAGGCCCTCTGCCTGGTTTCTGTAACCTCACTTCTTGCAGTGAGAGAACCACTAGAAGGCCCTCAAAACTAGACCTCAGTGTCCGGGCTGAACAATGGGGATGGAGACACTCCTTCTGGTATATTGCGCCAAGCGTAAAAAAAGAAGGGGTCAATATTAAAGAGAAGGAAAATATGATGAAAGGGAGGGAGCTGCAATCTCCTTGGATGTCATGTGGGTTCCCTGCAGCATCTGCTCCTAAAATATGATTGGCCCCATAGCTAAGGCCACATTCATACTATACATTTAAAGTGCTATGTTTTTTAAGGGTGCTGAGAGTTGTTAGCAGGGCTACAGTTTTCAGAATAGTTTATCAATCAATCCCTCTTCCTGGAGAACTCTGAATGTAGCTGTGGGAGAGAAATGGGGACCTCCTAACAGCTCTCAGCACCCTTAACAAACCACGGCCCCCATAATTCCCTGGGGAGCTCCGTGGGACTTGTTCTAACTTTGGATAGTTTTCAAGTTTAATTGTAAACAGAAAGTCCTATTAGCATCTTGCAAAGTATGGTGAATAGCATACTGCCCCTGGGGCATAATACTGGAGGCAGAGGCAGGCTGGGGGAGGAGAGGTGGGTCCACTGGACTGAAGAAAATAATTGCAGTAATTACAGGAAAAAGGATGGAATTACCATGTCCTCGTTTCAATTGTGTGATTTCTCAGTGGGTTTCCTATCAACTTGTACCAGACCGAGGTTTACCATATGTGAGTTTTTTATTAATTATAAATCTGGAAGAATTAAAGTGTGATTAATCTGTAGTATCACACCAATAAAATAAACCAGTTGGATCGTGTCAATAGAGAGCCTCTTATCATTTTGCTTTCTTGTATGCAGAGTTTTGTTTTTTTAGTGAACTTTGCTACTCTGAGTCACATGATGCAGGATAGGCTTTTGTGTGAATTGTCTGAGGAGAAATGTCATACAGTGCTGTCTCATTTCCTGGGCTCCCCCCCCCCCCAATTCTTTTTCCATTACCTGGCTTTTATTTTGAACTTGTGAATTTTCAGCACTGCACTTCTCATGCAGGCACATTGTTCATTTCATCAGCAAATTTAGCTCTGTCCTGAACCCCTGGCCTACCTGGCAGCAAGTCAGTATGCAAAGTCCAAAGTTCAAAGTCTTGGGGTCAATCCACACAGGCAAAGTCCAAAGATCAGGAAACACAGTCCAGGGTCAATCCAGATAGCAAAGTCTGAAGTCCAGCAGTCAGGAAACAGTTCAGAGTCAAAACTGAAGCACAGTCCCATAGAGCTCCAGAAGCATCCAAGTCAACATGGGCAGATGAGCAGACACAGTACCTGGGCTTGATGAGGCATATGACCCTCACCTGTTCCAAGCCTACTCCAGCTGAGGAATCACACCCCTCCTCCCAGAGCTAGAGAATCTCACCTGGCCAGCTAGTAAGCAGGGTTGTGGGCCCTGGCCTGCCTCAGCGTCCTAGAGTGCCTCTCCTGCTGCTCCCTACACCTCAGAACCTGCCATGTTCATGGAGACAGGGGCCCCTCTGGCTCTGGTGTAAGAAAAACACTGGGGCCTAATTTGACCAGTACAGTCAAACCTCAGTTTTTGAATATCTCGGCTGCTGAACGTTTTGGAAGCCAAACACCAAAAAACAGGAAGTGAATGTGTTATGTACTGAGTTGAATAGGATCCAAAAAGCAACAGTCTGATTGGACCTAGAACAATAGGGTCCAGAATGCAGCAGTCTGATTGGTCCTAGAACAATGCAGCAGTATGATTGGTCCACAGGAGCCACCCAATCTAGCTCCAGGTGGAGATGAATCCACAGCCTGATTGGCCTACAGGGGAATCCCAGAATTTAGCCAATCGCATGCAACCCATTGTGTAAATAATGTATATAAAGCGGATATTTTGGGGAAACTTTCATTCCTCACTACTATGAGCTGAATAAAGAGCATTGAATCCACACTCGACTCCGAGTGTAGTTCAAAATGCTTCCATTTTCAAACGTTCCTCAGGAGCCAAACGGTTTTCGTGACACGTTTCTCTATTTTTCTCAACAGAACTTGCTGACAGCACTTTGATCCTTGGTTTTCAAAAGTCGAACGGACTTCCAGAACGGATTATGTTCGAAAACCGAGATTCCACTGCAGAATGTTTGGTGGAATTATGTGTGTTATGCTCTGGAATCAGCCCCTCCCTTCTGTGTTCTGTTAAGTTTCAGTTAAGAGGGACCAACTGCCTCTTTTTTGTTTCTTTCCTCGTGTTGTTGTCTTTAGTTTCTCGCACTATGTTATTTTGTTACCGTTTTCTTTATTATTAAAGCTTAGTTTACTTATTTTTCTCAAAGAAAAAGAAAATCTGTTGAGAAAGGTGTGGAATGTCCTAAACTGCGTGAGTGAGGGGATATTCCCAGTTTACCGGGAGAATTTATTTTGTTAATCATCTCCCCATCTCCACAACAGATGGGTCCTGCTGCTCTGGTTCCTGTGCATTGACCCCCAACCTCTGTCACCCTACACCAAATGCTCCTTCTCCAGTCCCAGCTACACCCCTCACCAGAATCCTCCTCCCCGTCGACCTGCCAGTTCATGACAAGCAGCAGCTGAACTTGACTGCCTTGTGATTCCATTTTGAGGAAAGACCAGAAAAGAAACTTTCATTCACATTTGCATGTAAGTTATTGGAATGCCTATAGTCAATTTTGTGTAACTGCAGATTCATTGTTTCAGAAAAATAAATTAAGGGGCTTAATCTAGGGTGGTCACATTTAATAATTACTTTGAACAGTGGATTTCAGCAAGTGTAGCTTGTGTGAAGAGTGCATGCAAAGATTTGTTTAGGCCAGTCAAACAAAATGCCACAAGACTGATGGTCTGGATGGCCTCCAGCAGGGCTCTGTTGAGGGAGCACTACAATAATCCCTGTACAAGAAATATTACAAATTTCAGGCTATCGGACAAATTGGGTTTAGTCTTGCACATTTAAATCCAGTGGGAACACCAGCATCTATCTTTGTGTGCTTCAGATTGATTTGTTTTGATCTCTGGATTACCATGTATCACTAAGGCTCATAGCAGGTTTCAAAACATCCATTTTAACTTATCCTTGAATATAGAAATAAGATTAAAAGTCCTATCAGAAAGCACTCACCATTATGCCTTTCTCAGGCCCAACATTATTCACAATTTAAAAGAAGAAAAAAGAATTGTGCTTACACCAGCTAGTGGGCCATCTATCTTGGACCTGGTCCGCACCAATAGGGAGGAACTGATTGATGAAGTGGAAGTGCTCAGAAATTTGGGAGGAAGTGATCATGTTCTCCTGGGTCTCAGGAAACAGAGGCAAGAGAAAACTGAGTGTAGTCAGACACACATAGCAAATGCTATTCTAGGCTGCATCAACAGAAGTATAGTGTCCAGATCAAGGGAAGTAATAGTACCACTCTATTCTGGCTTAATCAGACCACACTTGGAATACTGTGTCCAATTCTGGGCACCACCATTAAATAAGGATGTTGACAAGCTGGAAAGTGTGCAGAGGAGGGCAACCAAGATGATCAAGGGTCTGGAAATTAAGCCTTATGGGGAGCACTTGAAGGAGCTGGGTAGGTTTCACTTGGAAAAAAAGGGGACTGAGAGGAGATGTGATAGCCATCTTCAAATATCTTAAGGGCTGTCACATGGAGGAGGGAGCATGCTTGTTTTCTCCTGCTCTGGAGGATAGGACTGAAACCAATGGCTTCAATTTGCAAGGAAGGAGATTCTGACTAAGCATTCAAAATCTTTCTGACGGTAAGAGCTGTCCAGGAGTGGAACAGGCTCCCAAGAGAGGTGGTGGACTCTCCTTCCTTGGAGGTTTTTCTGCAGAGTTTGGATGGCCATCTGTCATGGATGCTTTAGCTGAGATTCCTGCATTGCAGGGGGTTGGACTAGATCACCCTTGGGATCCCTTCCAACTCTATGATTCTATGGCACACTGGCCCAATCTGGATTGGGGCTCTGTGCTAGTTTCCTGCTTTTTGATTTGACTGCAAACATCACCTTTCAGGGCAAATAACAACCAGGCGTGTTATTCTGCTGGATCATTATAAGCACATTCTAGATCAGGGACCTCCACTATAGTTTTGTAAAAGTCTGGCTGTAGGCTGACAGAGAGAATACGTTTTCTTCCATCTAGACCAGGGGGGAAGGGCAAAGAGAAGGCTGCTTCCCTGTTTATGTAATTTTAAATTATCTAGATATCTACAGAGTGGTTTTTTTCTGGGGGGACGCAGGGGGACGCATACCCCTAAACATTTTGTGAATCTAAGTTTGGCCTCATTGAGGGACAGTATTTCAATATGAGTAGGAAAATGAGAGTACCCCTAAACATTTTTTAGGAAAGGGGGGGAAAGCACTGTATCTACATGAAAGATATATCTTAGTGTCAGTTGGCCTACTTAGAGAAGAGCAGATGAAACAGAAATTCACCACCACCCACTTCTATTTATTTGTCACATCGGATGAGAAGTTTCTAGGAGGACGGGAGCCAAATTATTAAACAGAGCACAGCTCTAAATGGGTGCTTTTTATAAACCTGTAGTTCTCTTTCTTTCAACAACACCCCATATAAAATAATAAGAAACACCATACTGCCTCAATTTGGGATCCACGTGTGAATATTGCTGCATAAAGGTAGTGCTGACAGAATGCAACTTGATGATCTGCCATTTTAAAACTGCTGCTCTGTCAGGCAATAAGGCAACTGAGGCTACTCCTGCAGATTTATCCTCCAGTCTTCTGCCTATCCCCCTTCCTTACGCTACTGCACTGAGCAGTGCTCTTATGAGATAGGCAGACAGGCTCCTAGCAAAGTGGCCCCTCAGCCAGTCATTTGTCACACAAGGAAGGGGCAAAGCAGGATGACTACAGAGCCCTGCAGTCATTATCAGGGGCAGTTACTCTTGTAGAGACCCCATTAGCTGGCCCAAATTATGGCTATGGCCATGGCAAGAGGCTTTGCCTGTGTAAAAACGTAAGGGGACTCCTGACCATTAGGTCCAGTCGTGACTGACTCTGGGGTTGCGGCGCTCATCTCGCTTTATTGGCTGAGGGAGCCGGCGTACAGCTTCCGGGTCATGTGGCCAGCATGACTAAGCTGCCTCTGGCGAACCAGAGCAGCGCTCAGAAACGCCGTTTACCTTCCCGCCGGAGCGGTACCTATTTATCTACTTGCACTTTGACGTGCTTTCAAACAGCTAGGTTGGCAGGAACTGGGACTGAACAACAGGAGCTCAACCCGTCACGGGGATTCGAACTGCCGACCTTTCGATCGGCAAGCCCAAGCAGCACAGTGGTTTAACCCACAGCGCCACCCACGTCCCCTTTAAATGAATTAGTTAGCTATAAAATGCAACTGCAGCAAAAAACTTCCTGGGGGTTTCGTCCCCCTCCCCATATGATTGGCTGCACTCACTTTTACAAGGGTTTCTACCAAGCATACTGGTCCCTCCCTCTTCTTTCTCAGCAGTTGTGTCTTGACTACAGTCCTGTCAACTGACTGTTATGAGAAGGAAGTGATGAGTGGACATGAAAGATCTTGACCAGGGGTAGGCAACCTAAGGCCTGGGGGCCGGATGTGGCCCAATTGCCTTCTCAATCCAGCCCACGGACAGTCCGGGAATCAGCGTGTTTTTACATGAGTAGAATGTGTCCTTTTATTTTAAATGCATCTCTGGGTTATTTGTGGGGCCTGCCTGGTGTTTTTACATGAGTAGAATATGTGCTTTTATTTAAAATACATCTCTGGGTTATTTGTGGGGCATAGGAATTTGTTCATTCCCCCCCCCCCAAAAAAAATATAGTCCAGCCCACCACATGGTCTGAGGGACGGTGCACTGGCCCACAGCTGAAAAAGGTTCAGTAGGAAAGGGCACTGCTATCTTATAGCATATGTAAGTGCTGTGTTGAACCTCCATTTTTAATTCCACTTCTTCTGAATCAAACAGAAGCAATGTCTCATCTCTAAAAGGTTCTAGCATGGAAGCAACCAAGGAATATCTATAAGGTTATGTAGCTCCAATCCAATCCACTTATTCTCCCCCCCCCCACCACAAATATCTCCCCAGGCTTCCATATTACATGAGAACACCGATGATTTGGGAACCCCATCTTGGTTTTGAAATGATTTGTTCCCCCTTTAGACTAGGACAGGCACATCCAACAGGTAGATCGTGATCTACTGGTAGATCACTGGATGTCTGTGGTAGATCACCGATAGATCACCAGCTCCCCCCCCTAAAAAAAGCTCAAGAATTTTTGTTCTGCACTGCCAGTTTTTAACTCAGTGAGTACTTCACAGTCTCTTGGGAGTTCCCCTGGATTAGGAGAAAGCAAGGGCTTTTTGAAAGATACAGTTCTTGTCCCATGTTTGCCAGTTCACATACTAAACTTCACATATTAAACACTATTAAAACTATTTTAGAGCTGTCCAAGGTCTGGTGCTTGCCTAGTTTGGATTTTTTTCTCTCCCCACTCAGTCTTGGGGATGAATCTCCCCATGGTGTAGCACAGACACTGCTTCGATTTCAAAAATGTTTTGCTATGCCTCAAGAGAAAGAGAGAGAGCTGCTTTTCAAGTAATGCAAGTCCAAATCCCCTTGGATATGCAGAACATAATCACACTGTTATTGAGGAAATGTGTAATCAAATAATGCCAGATATGTTACCATAGCATTGCAAAGAGAGGGGGTGGCGGGTGGGGACCTACGGACAATTTTAATGACTTGTAAATGTGCAGTCTCAAGCTGCCACAACCCTCAACCATTTAGTAAGTAAGCACCCTTTTACATTTTTTAAAAGAAAGAGTTGATGTAAATATATCAAGCAGAGGACTGCCCTAGGTATGTCAAGACCTTGCTTCATCTCTTGTTATTCTGAAATGCATGGAGAAGCAGGCTAATGTACCTGCTTTAAAATCTAATCATTGCAGGGTGGGGAAAACGTGGGGGGGCGGGAACAAGCATAGAAGTACACACGCTTTCCTTCCTGCTGGATTGCTTGTTAAAAAATGGAAAATAAACAGATGTGGTCATGATTTTGTCTTTTGTGTAAAAATATGAGCCAAAGATTGTGGGGACTCCCCCAGCCTACAGTATGTGTCTTCCTAGCAAGAGGAAAACACCCTGTAAAGCAGACAGGGAGTCTGAATTATTAAAGCTGAAGGAATAATCTACTCCAACCGATCAGAGAACAGCTCTCTGGAGAGAGAGTGGGTTTTTCCACTGGCAGCCTGAATATATCACACGTGAGCTGCATCTAAAACAGACAACCATATTTCCATAATGCCATTTCAAGCAGAATTTGTCAACTTGGGGGCTTTCCACGGTGGTTTCTTGTTTTTGTTTTTTAAAGCGTTCTGATGGAGGGAGCTGCAAATGAGAAAACGGTGCTGGATTGTTCTAAAAACAATTAGATTTTTGTCTTCCCAGTGAATCTGAGGCTCCCAAGGAAATGATATATAACTAAGAACGATCCCTTCTCTAAATGCAAAGGACAGCAAAAATGAATATCGATGGGCAGGCGTGTTTCCCAGGCAACCCCCTATCAGATGCCTTCCTGCCTTTGGGCGATGCAGATTTCAGATGCTTAATATCTCAAATGTGCTTACACAAAAAGCAAGCCAAAGCAAAGCCAAACTGAGGAAGCCACGTGCGTCCCCTTGACATAAGATATGCTCTGATCCGACAGTTATTTGGATTTCTATATTTCAGTCTCTGAGAAATCTGGTCTGATGTACCTGGAATAAGTATCTTGCAAGCTTCCCTTTAAAAAGAAATCAACACAGAATGAGCTTATTTTGCAATGCCTTATAAAATATTACTAACCATAACTGATGCAAAAGCATCCTCAAGAACTGTATCTGACTGATTTTGGAAATCTGTACATGTGATCATTATCATCCCTGCTACTTTAAGCCTGAGGGCTCTTCAGCGATGACCTCTCAAGGATTCCTCTCAAGCGACTCTTGACAGGAAGAGGCTGATAAAATGATCAGACAGGGTGTACACCTCAAGCCTCTCAGATTCCCTTATGATATAGAGCTTAGCAATGGCTGCCCCTCACAATGACCAGCAACTATTTGAATGGCAGGTCAGCCCCTTCTCCTCCAACCTCCCTGTAGGAAATGATGTTATCAAGTCTTTTTGTAAAAAAAAAACTGCAAGTTTAGCATTGAGGCACACAGAGCTAAATGAGTCTGAGGGAAAATTAGGGTTGTAGGATTTGTTGGGGGCTCTGAAGGAGTTGGGGGCCCCTCTGAGAAATCAAATGGGGGAGCAGCGTCTGCTGAAGTGGTTATCCACTTATGTTCAGCTTATATGTGTGCACGTCAATGAACTATATATCGCAAAATACCATCTCATTCCAAGGAAGTTAAACTCCTGATACTTCGCCACTCAGAGTCCTGGGGTGAACATGTCAGTATTTATGTAGGCTAGAAAGACCTGAGAAGTTATTCTGAGACAGGCTCATTAAAGCCTGCCTCAGAAAAGAGGTGACCTTGAAAAGCCCCCAAATTATTATCCAACTTGAATTTCAATCCAAACTGGAGGATAGCAGGGTTTAGTACAGTTGACTCCCTGGAACAGTTTCATTCCATTAGCTTGCATGGGCTGTTTGGGCTCTCTAAGGCTGAAATCTGAGGTGCAGAGACAAGAAAACATGCCTAAGCCCCTAAGCAAGGTGGTGGGAGCAACTTTGCTCTGTTAATTTTTGTAGGAGTGGGGATACAGGGTGTGGGAAAGGAGTAGACCATTTTCCAAAGCACTCAAATTGGTTTGGGAAGTTCCTAGGATCTCGGGTGGGTATTCTAATTCATGGTGACCTTCAGAACATTCACCTGTCTCTAATTTAGACTCTCTCCTGCTAAGATGCTAGGAAACTTCTGTCACACTAAAGAGTAGACTGAGATATAAAGCATCACTTGAATTGAGCATTGTCATCAAGATCTAGACATAACAAGAATTAAAAAATGGCCTTGGCCCAGTATACCCAGTCTCCACCCCCATCGTTCTGCCCGGACACTGAGGTCCAGCGCCGAGGGCCTTCTGGCGGTTTCCTCATTGCGAGAAGCAAAGCTACAGGGAACCAGGCAGAGGGCCTTCTTGGTAGTGGCGCCCGCCCTGTGGAACGCCCTCCCATCAGATGTCGAAGTAATAAAGAACTACCTGACATTCAGAAGACATCTTAAGGCAGCCCTGTTCAGGAAAGTTTTTAAAGTGTGACATTTTAGTGTATTTTTGGTCTCTGTGGAAGCCGCCAAGAGTGGCTGGGGAAACCTAGCCAGATGGGCGGGGTACAAATAATAAATTATTATTATTATTATTATTATTATTATTATTATTATTATTATTATTATTATTATTGCTAACATGCTGTAGCCTCCATTTTTATTTAAGCCGATTCTGTAAACATGACATTGAATTGTGAGACTGGAAGAGAACTGCTTGCTAAGAAGCATTTTAGAATTGACCAACTCCATGGACAACAGCACAGAGGCTCAACATAGAAACACATATTTTTGCTTGCACTTTTCTGCCCTTCTTCCAGCTCCTTTTTGAGATAGGGCAGCAGAAATGTAGAGTACATTCCAGGTGTGGTCGCAACATAGATCTATAAAGCAATAGCGCCTAACATTTTTTAGCCTAAAGGTTGCACCAAAATACAACAGCACAGACATTCACCACATATGAACATCTCCCCCCACATGCACAGGTCACACATTCACTACCTCACCACCCCTGCAGCACACACAAACCCCACACATGTGGACTACGTACACAGAACATACAGTCTTTACTCATGCAGGCCACACTCACTGTGCTTCCCAGTCATACCTGTTGCTTTGGTAAAGGAAGCACTAACCAGTTTTGGACCATTTCTGCAACAGTCTGTGCCAATGTAAGTGTGACAGTTATGGCGATGGCTTCAGTAGTGGTGCTAAGTAAGCCTTCACCATTTAATGCTGGGCAGAGTGTTTCATAAACAAGAAGGAAAATACTGATTTGCCCCAGTGCTTGGGGAGTGTTGCAACAGAATGGAGCTCTCCTTTCCATAGTGGCAGAGGAAGGAGGGTGTGGTGGGTGCAGGCCGCCACGGGTGTCATCACTGAGGGGGGTGACAAAAATATGAGCTTTTTTTATTTAAAAAAATGGGCTCACAAAACTTTTTAGTTCAGTCAAGAAACGTAACGAAACACAGCTGGCACTGGGCGCCACACTGCTGGGGCCGGCACTTACCGCGGGACCTGTAGCGTGCCTGAGCCACGCATCTCTCCTGAAACGGCAGCGTAGGGCTTGCGTCTGCCCACTGCCTCCCACTGCTGAGGGAGAGGCAGTGGAGAGGCACCTGAGCGGCTAGCTATGCCACTGCCTTTCCACTCTGACCAGCTCACAGTGGTGATTGATCAGTAAAATTTGTCAGGTCATTAAAAATGGCTTGTTGGGCCAGCCATGGACTGCAAATTTTCCATCCCAGCATAAAGAGACTTTGATATTGGCAGTTTTATGTTAGATCACTTTACTAATACTCCCTAACACAGAATTCACCTTTTTCAAAGCTACCAAGGTGACATTTTCATTGACATGTGATGCCAAGATCCCTGATTTCTCACTGTGTTTTTATATTTTGTTGTAAGCCACCCAGAGTGGCTGGGGCAACCCAGTCAGATGGATGGGGTACTACTGCTGCTGCTACTACTATAATTATTATCATGGGTGTAGCCGTGGGGGCAGGGAGGGGCAGCTGCCCCCCTAAATAAAAAAATAAAAATACATAGCTAACTGAAGTTCTGCTCCCCTAACAAAAGGCCTCCCCCTCCCAAAAAAATCCTGGCTATGTCCATTGTTGTTGTGGTTGTTGTTGTTGCTGCTGCTGCTGCTGCTGCTGCTGTTGTAGTTGTTATTGTTGTTGTTGTATTCCTGGTCAGTCACTGTCTGTTCATGACCTATCAGTGCTAATATAGAGTTAGGCTTTATTGCCCCAATGTGTAGCATCTTACATGAACGTGAACACCATTTGCCAATTTGATGTCCATTCACTTGGCTTGGAGGTAGCCTTTTGAAGCTTCTTGCGATTCCTTTTTGTTTTTAGTACCTTGAATAATTCAGTGTCTTTAGCAAGCTTGGCCATCTCACGGCTCACCCCTAAACTCTAAATCATTTATGTCCAAATTATAAAGCACCTGTCCTAACCCAAACCCTGGAGGGACCATTTCCCAGCTGTTCTGAAATATTCTTAGCCTGGTTGCAGCCACTTTCAACTCAATGTCCAGCCAGAGGAAACTAAGTCTTCCTGAAATCTAATTAAAAAGATGGAGTACTCTAAAGGATAGCTCTACGTGCTCACTCAGTACTGTCTCCCATCACTAACAAAAGAACAACAGATCTTTACAGCAACAGACAGGCATTTTTTAGAGTTGGCAAAAAAACACAATCATAACATGCAATATGAGTAGCTTCTGATTTAGGACTGGTTGCACTCCACTGTTGGAAAAGAGAATAACCACTGCTGGGACTGTTCCTGTGCCAGCTACAAATTTAGATCTCCTAGAATAAAAAACACTCAAAATCATAACCTATGGCTTTGCTTCAATCACATATTTAACACCAATTCCAGTATCAGTGATTTGTTGTCTTTCTCAAATTCCATAAAAAGCAAACATGTATCCACAAATGGTGAAAACACATACAACTTTCTATGCACAGCACAAATAAAATACAAAAACACAAATGCTAGGGAAACAGACAAAATTGCAGACACACAATGCAATCCTATGCATGCTTATTCGGAAGAACGTCTTACTATGTTCAGTGGGGCTTACTCCCGCCAGGTAAGCATGCATTAGATTCTAGCTACAGAAACGCCATACATAATTTTTAAAAGTACATAATATAGATAAAATATATCAAATATATTGTACCTTCTGAAGATGTTTGACAAAATGACTTTTGGGTTTTGATGTGGAAAACCTAGATTCAATTCCACCATCTACAGTTACGGACTTAGGGAAGACTCAGCTTTAGTTGATGTACTTTATTGGGTTGTTCTTCAGGAAATACAAGAGAAAGGTTAGGAAAACATCAGAAAAGGGCATGTAATGAAGCTGAATGTTGGAAAATTCAGGGAAGACAAAAGAAAGTACTTATTCACACAGCACCAAGTTAAAATATGGGATTCGCTCCCATAAGAGGTAGTGACAGAGACCAACTTGGATGAGGATTAGACAAATTCATAGGGAATAAGGCTATCCAGTCATGATGGCTATGTTTCACTCAACTGCCAGAATCTTAGAACTAAGGAGTTGGAAGGGATCATAAGGGTTATCTAGTCCAACCCCCTGCAATGCAGGAATCTTTTGCCCAATGTGAGTCTCAAACACATGACCTTGAGTTTAAGAACCTCATGCTCTACCAGCTAAGCTACCTGAATACCAGTTGTTGGAAACCACAGGAGCTGTTGAGCTCAGGTCCTCCTTTTGCTCTTTGCATAGGTATCTGGTCAGCCACTGTGAGAACAGGAGGCTGGACTAGATGGGCCACTGGCCTGATCCAGCACCCTCTTCTTATGTTCCTAAGATGCAAGCTACCTTGCACCTTAAAAGTTCTATAAAAATAGTTAGTTTTGAAAAGATTTCCATCATAGAAACAGTCACCACTAGAATCTGCTTTCTATCAATAGCACCACTGGTCAATAGATTATTTAATTGGTGGGTTGCTGGTTTATGTGGGAGAGCAGGCATTGATTATAACAAGATATAACAATAACTTGAATTCTGAAGCGACGTAGGCGGGAAATAATTACAAATATCATTCCTAGGCTTTAGAACACTCACTCACATTGTGGGATTTTTACAGAGGACGAAATTGCCCAAGTTTTTGTTTGGTTCTTTTTAAAGCTCTCATTTGTTAAAGTTTAAATTTGCAACACCTGGAATGTAACAGATGTGGTAGCATATAATTTCCTGCATGAGAGCAGATCAAATTCTTAATGCCCCAGCAGGAAGCCTTTTTAGTTATGCTTTTGGCCTCGGCTCCCACTGCAAAACGTCAAGCTGATGCAGCAAGATTACCCAGATTGGAAAATACCAGGTCAAAGGAAACTAACACTGAAGAGTGAGAGGAAATAAATTGAAAAGGTGTCAGCAGAAGGCTATTGTGCAATGTTACTAAGCCACGTCTTGAATAAATGGCAATGATATGGGCCAGCACTGAACTCACATACATTCTCCATCACAAACAGTAACATTTCAGTTGCATTCAACAAGGAAAAATACATTGGATTCCTGTCGCTTTAACTCATTTTGGTGCACCCTTTTTAGGTGGTGGGAATTGTTATTAGTTATCTACTGATCTGAGTGACGATTAATCCCTAAGAATCCAATCCTGACCCCACTCAGCAGTGAGAGACCCAGTGAATTCAGTAGGACTTATTTCTGAATAGAGGTGATTAGGACTGAACTGTGCATCTCTTTCAATTCCAGGGGTTGATAATTTTTTATGCTGCTCTAAATTTTTAATTTTTTATGTTAACTTTTATTGTGGTTTTATTTTGAGGTGTGCCTAAAAATGTAAGCAATTGGAAAACTCTTTTTTGATGTAAAATCATTTTAGAGAAGTGCTATAATATTAATAAAATAAAATCTCTATCTCTCTCTCTCTCTCTCTCTTTCACACACACACACACACACACACACACACGGTTATTAATTCAGGGGCGCTAGACCTCTCTAAAATTTCTGGAACCAGTAAGGGTTAGAATTTAATTAATTAAACCTTGGGGTGCTAAACTGTGCACCAGATGCTTCTAATCCTTAGATCTAGCAAGCGTTAAAATCTAAGAAAAGACTTCTAATTCCGGTAAGTAGCCAGGCTAGTCTCCTGATGGGCCATTAAGAGAACAAAGGATCAAAGAACTCTGTGCAAGACAACAAATGGGTAGGGAGCCCCCTTCACTCAACTCCCAGTACATTGGCTCCCAGTACGTTTCCAAGCACAATTCAAAGTGTTGTTGCTGACCTTTAAAGCCCTTAAACGGCCTCAGCCCAGAATACCTGAAGGAGCATCTCCACCCCCATCATCCAGCCCGGACACTGAGGTCCAACTCCGAGGGCTTCTGGCGGTTCCCTCACTGCGAAAAGTGAGGTTACAGGGAACCAAGCAGAGGGACTTCTTGGTAGTGGCACCTGCCCTGTGGAATGCCATCCCATCAGATGTCAAGGAAATAAACCACTATCTGACTTTTAGAAGACATCTGAAGGCAGCCCTGTTTAGGGAAGTTTTTAATGTTTGATGTGGTCACTTTTTTATTAATATTCTGTTGGGAGCTGCCCAGAGTGGGTGGGAAGACCCAGCCAGATGGGCAGGATATAAAGTTGTTGTTGTTGTTGTTGTTGTTGTTGTTGTTGTTGTTGTTGTTGTTGTTGTTGATGATGATGATGAAGTCACAGTTTTGAGTCAATAATTAAAAGCAATGTGAGCTAGAAGCTTAGAATAGTGAGCAGGAGGTAAATCAAATAAACTGGAAATGAAAATATGTGCCCCCACCCTCATTCAAATTTTTAGGTATATTTTATTTCTCAAGGATACTAAATAATAACATCTGGAATCACTTAACTGTAATAGGCTCAGTACTAGCTAATGGCTCAGTGAATACATTTCTGTCGTGACTTACACATCTGCTGCTCTGGTATCTGTCTACTTATATTGTTTGTTTGCCACATTATTGTTCAAAAAGGCTGATTGGGTGCCTGAAGGGCATACTTTGGGCTTATGAAATCCTGTATTTGCCCAGGGATTGGACGTGAACCTGTTGGAATGCTATTAACTAAACTGAGCACACAATATGGTAATACCCTGAAATCATCCATCGTTTATCATCCATCACAGGCTTCCAGAAGCCACATA
Organism: Podarcis gaigeae; assembly: GCF_964106915.1. Lineage (NCBI taxonomy): Eukaryota > Metazoa > Chordata > Lepidosauria > Squamata > Lacertidae > Podarcis > Podarcis gaigeae. Next base: position 21,903,897 of record NC_139687.1, read on the forward strand.
ATCCACATATTACTGAAGAAACTGGAATTGTTTTTATAAAGGAAACTGTAATTGCCACAGAATGCAAACTCCACTAATTTCATAGCATATGTGTTTATTCTCATTTTCCATATTAAGGGCATTTAAAGCACATTTCTCCCTCCCCAAAGATTTCTGGGAGCAGTCATGTACCCCTCACAGAGCTACAATTCTCAGTGCCTTTAACTACAGTTTCCAGGATTTGTTACTGAGGTTTGCTTTAAATGTATGGCATGAACACACTTGAAAAGTGATGCACGATCCTTTGTTTTGAAACATCTTCCTCTCCAGGAGGGGAAAAAAGTGAACAGCAATGACAAAAAATCCTGCCATTAATTGAAGCAATGAAATCACCTATTCTAGTTTGCACCCCACACAAAATAAAGCACTTACAGTTACTGCTGCTTCAAAATGGAGATGGTAGGCAAGGGTACCTGAATCTGGACCTTTGCCACAGCATTTTGCGTTTCATGAAATATAAATCAGCTAGGAGAAAAGATGTTGACAAATTGGAAAGCATTCAGGAGGAACTATGTGAGAATAATAAAAAGTTTAGAAGACAAGTTACGCAAGGCAAAGCTGCAGGAACAGGGTTTATATTTGCTACAGAGAGAAGAAGGTGAAGGGGGCATATTGACAGTTTTCAAATATTTAAAAGGACATCAGATAAAGCGGAAGGGCAGTAAGAAGCAAGGAGTTGAGTCTGCAGAAAAGTAGATGTAGGTTAAATGCCAGGGAAAATATCCCTAACTACGTGAGCATTCAGCATAAAATCAGTAGAGAGAGAGAGAGATACTTCTTTGTTATTTGTAAAATTCATGTATTTTAGCAGCACCTAGAAAAGCAAATTTTCAATTGACTGCAATTGTAAAAATGCATGCTTTGAGAATTTCCAGACGGGTAGCTGCTGAAGTGTAGGTGGGTTCCCATGAGGCAAGATGCAGTGATAACAGCAAGAACCTTTATTGAACTACATAACTGGGAAACAGGGGCAAAGAACTGCTTATATACATTCCTGAGAGCCTGGGCCACTCCCACTCTCAAGTTGATTGGCTGTCTGAACTTCAAAACTGAGAATCACAACTCATTCAAGGGCCAATGGCAGAGGCCCAGTCCTGAAATGTTCTGTGATTGGACATTATTTATCGAATCAGAACACAGGAGCTCAGACTCCTTAGTCCAGACTCAAACTCAGGCAAACACAAACTACTGAATACATAACAGTAGCCATGTTAGTCTTTAAGGTGCTACCAGACTCTTTGTCATTTTTTTGTTGTAAAAGACTATCAACTTTATTGTGGCATAAGCTCTCCTGGACTACAGTCCACTTCGTCAAATGCATGAAGTGTTGTCCTCACTTGCAGGTGTGTATATAAATGTTCAGGAAGCAGAGTGTAGATGTTACAGTGATCATTACTAACTTAACAGCTGTAGTTCACAAAACAGTTCCTGAGAACACAGACATCCTGATGTTCTGATGAAGCAGATTGTAATCCATGAAAATGTTTGCCATAACAAACTTGTTAGTTTTTAAGGTGACACAAGGTTCTTTGATCTTTTGGCAGGATGAGTATGAAATATGTATCCCAGTTTTGAGCATTGCTTAGGAGTGGAACACTAATGTGTGCAAATAAGAGGTGTTCCTATTTGGAAACATTTAACATACAGTGGTACCTTGGGTTAAGTACTTAATTCATTCCAGAGGTCCGTACTTAACCTGAAACTGTTCTTAACCTGAAGCACCACTTTAGCTAATGGGGCCTCCTGCTGCTGCCGTGCCGCCGGAGTACGATTTCTGTTCTCATCCTGAAGCAAATTGCTTAACCTGAAGCACTATTTCTGGGTTAGCGGAGTCTGTAACCTGAAGCGTATGTAACCTAAAGCGTATGTAACCCAAGGTACCACTGTATTGCTGCTTCGGAATTTCCTTTGCCTCTCTTTCCCCCCCCCCACCCCACCTGAAAATAAGTTCACCACATGGCAGGGCATTGCTAGTGGAATGGCATTTTGCCATTTTCAAACAGGCTTAGATGAACATGGGAAGCACCCGACCTCTACGCCTTTCAAAAAGAACAGCCACAAGTATTGGTGACTATTGTATTCCTAAACATATTTAACATGGCAATTACAGCAGTAACTGCTGTGCTGTGTGGGGGAAAGAACAATTTCCCAAAACACAGCTGTGCTTTGAATGTTCTGAATTGTAAATGGGAACACAAAACTGCTTTGGGGGAGGATTTTTGGATCCAGCCCAACAAATAAGTCACAACTTCGTGCATGTTTGTGTTTAAAAACAGTATGCAAAGGTACTAGGAGTTCCTGGCCCTTCAAAAGCACTGAGTGAAGTTCCTTGAATAATTATCTGCCAATCTCATTGGCGCAAAGTCTGTGCATTCTATTTGGAGCCTCTTTGTACTGCTGACAAAATTCAAGAAATGCACTCAGTTTCAAGCATCTAGGCAAGATGTTTACAGCCATATTAGATGTTACACAACTCATGTGTTACCACATAGGTCAGATGTTTCATTATAAAGTGGGGAGGTTTTTAAACTCAGGTTGGATGGCCAACTGCCAGGGATTCTAGCTGTGATTCCTGCATTGCTGGGGCTGCACTATTTGATCCTTGGGGTCCTTTCCAATTAAACAGCGGGTGGCGCTGTGGGTAAAACCTCAGTGCCTAGGACTTGCCAATCGTATGGTCGGCGGTTCGAATCCCCGTGGCGGGGTGAGCTCCTGTCTTTCGGTCCCAGCTCCTGCCCACCTAGCAGTTCGAAAGCACCCTTAAGTGCAAGTAGATAAATAGGTATCGCTTCATAGCGGGAAGGTAAACGGCGTTTCCGTGTGCTGTGCTGGTGCTGGCTCACCAGAGCAGCTTCGTCACGCTGGCCACGTGACCCGGAAGTGTCTACAGACAGCGCTGGCTCCCAGCCTCTTAAGTGAGATGAGCACACAACCCTAGAGTCGGACACGACTGGCCCGTACGGGCAGGGGTACCTTTACCTTTAACTATCCCCCACCAGGAGAAGAAACTGCTTGAGTGTAGTGCTTTAGGAGAGATAAGGGTTCATCAGCCCCATCTTACCCATCCAGGCAGCTCTTTAAATGCATCGGTCCTATTAAGAACATAAGAAGTATGCGTGTTGGATCAGGCCAATGACCCATGTGGTCCAGAACTCTGTTTTCACAAAGACCTAAGAGATGCACATAGTGGCCAAAGAGATGCATTTACTTTATTTTTATTTTTTACATTTGTATACCATCTTCTACCTGTAGGGATCAAGGTGGTTCACAACACTAAGTTACAACATAAAAGCACAGCATACATAATTAAAATAATTAAAACAAAGAACTATACTAATATATACAAACTAATAAAAAGCACTCCCCAACAAAAGCCCCTAAATAGTCCCCCAGCCAAGAAATACAAATTCAAAAATCCAAATTAACGTATTAAACAATGTTTTTTTAGGAGGAACTGCCCCTCGGTTTTTGCAAAATGCTCCATCTTTAGGGACCGTCTGCCTGCCAAAATAAGGAGGCTGCTTTAGTGAGGCTACTTGGCTGATTTTGTAGAAGATAAATTGCATCAACACACAATGTTTTTCCTATGCAAGTATTCCTGCTACTATTTGGGCACAGTATTCTCAAGTCCCGTTGCTCCTTTCTATTTCTCCATATGATTCCCGTGGTTTTCACCTTGCCCATACTTACATCTGTCATTGATGTTGAGTGACCTATGTCCTAACAAACCTTCTGCCTAACTGGAAAGCCCACTGTGAGTCCCAGCTTAAGGCAATCTTGCAAAAAGAACAGACTATCAGCTGTACACTGGAGAGTCGATTTGCTAATAGCTGCTCTGCTGTGCTTGTCTAGGTCATTTGTAGATGGAGGAGAGCCACTCAAGTGTCAGTTACCGACCGTCCCCAAGGCTTTGTCCAACAGTCCTTTTCTCACACATGACTAGCAGATGTGAATGAGAAGGGAGAGTTAAATGCTCAGCTGTACTGCTATAAAGTGGAATGAAACATGATAGGCAATACAAGGGCAGGAATACTACTGAAAGTAGCAATGTGTCATTCACACACACACACACACACACACACACACACACACTTAGGAATATGGATATCTATAGGTAACTGTAGGAAACATTTATCCATCTGGCATAGAGTTATACATAGCTAATTCACAGAGGGCTGGGTGAAAACTGCAGGAGAGATTTTGCCAATTAAAAAAAATACATTTACTCTTAATATTCTTCATCTCACCCATATCTTTGTTTCTGTCTCTTACAGACTTATTTCCCCCCTCCCCAAACTTTGCCTATTCAGAACCACATTCTGGAACCACCTAGAATCTTGTGCACTGCTCAGCAAAGATTGGGGGTTGGCATGCCAACCTTTGTAATAATATTGTTTGACTGAGGACTACCTACAGCAGCTTGGTTTTATCCTGGGCATCTGAACTGGGTAGGACATTGGACCTTCCATCACCTCTGCTAGATCTAACCTATTGCACTAGATATAATGACAGCAGCATAACCCTCATCCAGAACAACAGAACAAAGTGAGGTGGCGGCGGCAGCATCATTTTCATCTACAACAGTCTGAGCTCATTTGGGCTGAGTTCGCAACTCCATGCATTTCCTCAAAAGGATTGTGTAGCATAGTTCTCATAATAAGAAAGGTAAGAAAATGCTGCCTACTCCTTAAAGTTCCTTAAGGACAAGTGTCTATGAATCTCAGCAAAAAAAAGTTTACACCTGTCCTAATTGTTACAGGGGGTGTGGGAGAACACGATATTCTCCAGAACAACTAAACACGAGCAATGTACACAGAGAGGCTCATTTAGCAGTATAATTATCCTGTTTTCCTACTTCGAAACTAGATTGCTGGTATTATTCAAATAAAGCCTTTCCTACTCCCAGGAGGGAAGGGGTTGTGAGCAGGAGACAATTCCTGCGTCATGCAGGGGGCACTCCGCCCCCTGCTTCAACTCCAGGGCTGGCGCCACGCCCCTCCCCGGTTGGGCACCCAATAGGGAAGCTCGGCGGGGGTGTGGCTTGCTGCTCAAATGCAGCCGTGCCAGGCATCCCCACCATTGCACACACATTTTCTCTCTGCCATAGCCTCTTCCTGCTCACTCAACCCTGATCCTCTTCTGGTTCCGACACATCCACCTCCCAGTCTGCTTCTTCCCCCCCCTCTCTGACCACTCATCATTGTCCCACCACCAATCCCCTGGCTCTGAACCTTCTTCTCCTGGGGGTTCCCCAGCTGGTGGCTCCTCCTCCTCCTTTGCATCCATCCAGTCCTTGACATTTGCCAATGGCCTCCTAAAACATGAAGTCAGTCATTCTCACTGTATGGAAATGGGCAGACTTGCTCAGATTTATATGTAAAAGGGGCGTGAAATGGGGGCACTTTAATCTGAGGCTGCCATCATGTCTGCTTTGGCTTCCACTTGTACTTCAGTTTCAGAATATCAAATAAATGTGAGAGAAAGTGCCTCTCTCTGCTAGCAATCAGAAAAAGGAGTCGAGAACTCATAGTACCAACTACAACACCTTTCCAGAGCGACAGTCCCAAACCACAGCTCATCAGCTGCAAAGCAAACCATACTTAACTCTCCAAATATATATCTGTGCCTTTCTGCAGTACTCAGACCTAACCCCCTCCGGTTCCAGAAGATTTCATGACACCACTTTTATTATTCTGCAGGTGTCATGCCAGAGTCTTCCCCAGATGATAGCAATCACTATTCACTTTTTAAAAAGCACCCTTGTAAGAGAGTCGACCGCCTCTTTTCTCTGCAAAGACAGGGTGACAGATGGTGTCATTCTGAATATTCATCAAAGGCAAAAAAAAGAAAACCCAAGTTCTCTTCCAGCAAGGTGCAGAAAAGGAGAGGATGAAATGCTAAAAGTCAAGAGCACAGATTTCATAAGATGCAGAGGAACAGGGCAAGTCCATCTAAAAGCAAGACTTTGTTCTCGCCTTCTTTTTTTTAAGCCGGCAATAAAGAAAACATGAAATGGTGAAAAATGCCTTTTGTCTAATCAAACACTCCAAGCTTATATGGTTCCACTGCACAATAAGATACAATGCTGTTCTGATTGCATTTTCACAGGCGAATATAGAAAAGCAAGAGGCAAAAATTTGGGAGGGGAAGCTTAAAATGCAGGCTGACAGGAAAATTTCAATCGCACCAAGCTGCTATACCCATGCACTTGTTGGCTTTGACGGAAACAAATATGACATCACAGACAGCCAATCAGAAAGGTCCACTTTCATGCAATTAATAATGTTTTAGGATAATGGATTCAATTTATTTGTGTCAGTTTCATACTAAACCTGCCACAAACACTGTTTTATATACACGTACAGAAGACAGGGGAGGGGAACCCTATTAAAATTGCTGTATAAATGAATATGTATTTTTTAAAAAAAGCAGACATGTTCCAATAGATCAGATACCTGACAAAAGCAGTTCATCTTTATGATTAGTGGACAATTTGTGCATTTCTAACTAGAACATATTTTCCATAAACAGTAGATCACGCTTTAATTCTCACAGAATGCTGACGCATTATTTTTGCCCTTGGATTTAGTGAAACTAGTTTGCATGCTGCTTTCTTCGGGGGTTTTGGCTCCTTCCCCTGACTGTTCTGCTTTTGGATTCCCAACAACAAGCACAGACAATGCACTTTTTGTCCAAATAATTGACAGGAGATTGCCCCATTGAAATAGTAAATTTTCACATTGCTGATTTTCAGAGATAAATGGCGCTGTGAAGCCAAGGGGCTGCCTTTTGACTTTCAAACTATCTGCTGCCTCAGCTGAACTGTAAATTGAAGAGAATTTGCAGAGCAGAGCTTCTTTATTGATAAGGGTCTATTTTGGAGAAGATTAAGACTCTAACGTCACAGAGAAACAGAAACATGCCAAGAGTCTGAATGCTTCAAACCTAGATTGCGTTTTCCTTCACCGTCTTCGGTTCTTCCTGCACAGTACAATACTGTCCATTTAAGGACTACTGCAATTTGAAAAACATTCCTTCACAGGGTATCCTGCCAGAAGAAAGGACTATCATATACTTTTATGGCTTGGGTGACCACTCTTTTATCAAACATCCATTAATCTCTTTGTGCATGTATGTGGAGAGAGAGAGAGAGAGAGAGAGAGAGAATGGTTTGAACGAATAAACGCCCTTTATAGAACACTACTGCCTTTCCAGATAAGGAACAATGCACACACCTGCTAGAGCTGATAAAGCTACTTTAGCAGTCTGAAGTTACAGCAAAATATCTACTCCCCACCAATGGTTTGGGCATGTGCAGTTAACCATCTGTGATAACAGCTATGCTGCAAGGATGTAACTCAACAAGTTCTTTTGATTATATGCTATATTTATACTTTCTTGACTTCTGTGGTCAATTTTGTTGTTGTGTATTCACCTCTTGCACATTAAAGCAATGCCTACCTTTATGCCAGTTTCAAATCCTTTGTTCAAACACATTGTGTGATTCCATCTTATCAAGCTAATTTCCCAAGAGATAAGTACAGGGGAATGGATGGGAACATGAGCCGCTTGTAAGTGATATCATCATATACAGTGGTACCTCCACTTGTGGATGGTCCGGTCGGATCCAGAGTTTTCCGCAACCTGAGGATCGCTTCTGCACGTGCACGCACAACCAAACCCGGTAAAATACTTCCAGGTTTGCTGTTTTCGCATCCTGAAGTTTACGTAATCAGAGGGTTACATAACTGGAGGTACTACTGTAGTGTATATTATATTGCAGGAAAAATGTTGTGGTAGTAGTAGTATTTCCACAACTTTTTGCATTTAAGTTTATATGAGCCCCCACCCACAACTGAGTGAGTAGCCACAACTGAGCACCTCTATGTCCCTCCAAGGCAAATTAAGCAATGGGTGCAAATTTCTGTATTTACGCAAATCTAATGCGCCATCAAATCTAATACGCACCTCAATTTTCAAAACCTTGAAACCAAAAAAAGTATTTGCTGGTGAATGTAAATGCGCCATCAAATCTAATGCACAGCCTAATTTTTATGACACAATTTAGCCTAAAAAGGTGCACATTTCATACTCATAAATACGGTAAGCTGGAAATAACTGACATACTCAAGGCTGACTGTGTGGCAAAGACAGGTTGATTCTTTGCTAGACTCCCAAACGCTCCTCAGTTAGTATGTTCCCATAGGTCAGTGATAGGGCACATCCAGAACACTCCTGGTTCAATGTCTGCCACCTCCATAGGGATGGGAAAGTTTAAAAACCAGGAAAGCAGCCAGATGAACCAATGGCATAAACTGGCACGAGGTCTTCAAACCTTTTGAGTTCCTCCAGAGCCTATTTGCACAGTTCAAGCTATGATAGCCCTTTAAGGATGTTAATAACCCAGTAACTATCATGAAGGCTGAAGGTGGTTTTCACAATGAAATTCCCTACCAACTATATAAAAAACTAGTTGCCTTATCCTGTCAAAGTGGAATAACTGAATGAATGCCTTTCCTCGCAAGGCTTCTCATGAATTAAAATTCATCTCAGAGGACCTTTCTGAATCCCATCTGCACTGAAGCAAGGCAGGTGATGACCAGAGACAGATCCTTTTCATACATGTTGTACTAGCTAAGGACCTCCAAGAGGTTTGGAGTTTGCCAGACATCAAGTTTGACGATGTTTTGGTGGCAGGCAATCCCTTTTTTATTTCCCCAGGCGTTTTACATTTCTGATTTTCAGTTCTGCTTTTTGCTGGGTATGCTGTTTTGTTGGAGTTTTGGTTTTTTATTGTTACACGTTTCAAATCTTGTTATAAGCCACTCTGAGAATCCTCTGGATTAAAGAACAGGGAGGACCAATCAATAGGGCTAAAGTGGGAGCACAGAATGGAGCTTTGCTTATTATGGGAAGGGCAAGCCTCTCCGGAGACGATTTGAGCTATGTTTAGAAACACTATCAAAGGAAGGGCAGAATCTGCAGCCTACCTTTGGGCTCTGGGTGGCCCAGCCCTCACTGACAGGGATCCTGCAGGAGGATGCAATGTCTACGCAGATATGCTACATCCTTCAGGGTTCCTTAAAGCATATAGGACCATATACAGGTTCACATTCACCTCACAATGGATGCTTTGCTTCTTATATATTTGTAGTCAGTGGACAATAAATAATGTTTCTCTTTGTACAAATATCATTTGTGTCAGGGAAGATACCAAATAACCCGGGAGGAGAGAGACTGAAAGAGGTAGTTCCTTTTTTTTCATGTGAAAGGGGCATTCCCTATTTTAAAAATTTATACAATAGCACCACCTAGCACGACACTAATATTTTCTGCACTACATCAAGGATGTAACCATGTTGTGGAGTTGAAACAAAGGTTCACAGATGCTTCTAGGATTTCAGAACATTACCAACTGGGGAATGTTTCTTTAAGTTTGTATCATATATGCACATCTTAATTTAGCAGAATATTGGTCTGAGTGGGTAAGCCCCTACTCATAAACACACACACAAGGAGGTAAGTCAGATTTGTGGCTTTACTGTGGAATACATTCTGTCCTTTAGCTTTGTCAATGGTAGTTTTCCAGTGTCAAAGACCGCAATCCTAAACACACTTTGCTGGGAGTTAATCCTATTTAACTTCATGGGTCTTGCTTTTGTACAAATATACATAATGCTGGCTCCACGCTGACTGATCAAAGTACAATGAATACCACCACTAAAAGACAGAGACCCCAATGATCCTATTTCACCCAACTTCTGTATAACTAAGCAATTGCTTAATATCATACAGGTCCTCTCACCCCCAAATTATGCAGATTGCATGGAGTGCGATATATTCCCAAATATTGGCATCCCAAGATGGAGTGAATGCTTCTGCTTTAGAAATGTGTCGGTATATTCTAGTACCTTCCAAAGAATGCAAAGAGCAGGGAACAGATTCACTCAAAAAAGCAAACAGATACCAAGACTGGTTGCCAGTGCAATAGTACCATAAGAAGAGTATTTGTATTCCACATTACTGTACAAAAGTTTTGTGTTTTTTTTCATTTCTCCTCATAAACAGGGTCAGGGGGAAAAAAGGGGGAGCTTCAATTACTTCCAAGAGAAGATGCCAGCATTAAACCTAGGGGCATTTCCTGAATGGCTTGCAGGGACAAAAAAGTAAACATGCTTTCCTGTATAAGACGTCTCAAGGGCTTGGGCTAGCCATGGAAGTATCACAGCTTAAAGAGTGCTTTTGGAGAAGGGTTTTTTAAATTTTCAAATCGGAAAGAGTAAAAACTGATTTTGAGAAAAAAGTTCCATGCACGTAAAGCAGGCTCCCTGGCAGTTGAAGCTGCTCAAAATCTCAGTCCTCTATCCGAGAATTATAAAAGGCCAGATGCATTGTAGGCAAAAACCTTCTTCAACCAGGCCTTTGGCTGATTAACATCCAATACCCTTTTAAATGTGTTGAGGGAAGGATTTGTTTTTCTTATTTTTCTTATATATTTTCTGTTTTTTATATTACATTTTTTATGTTGTGAGTTGCCCAAAGATCTATGGATGAAGAACGGTATACAAATTTAATAAATATAAAGAAATAAAGAAAGGCTGTTGACAAGGCAAGGTTATTAAATGAGCAAAGCAGGATAGTCTGTTAACTGCCACATACCACCTAGATCAGGTATTTTTCACTGAAGTTCCCGCTTGTAATCCTTGGGACTCAGGTCTTACCTCCTGCCACAGCTCTTCAAAACAGATCATGCTTTTGCTGCTTTCATTGTCACTGGAGAGCTCTGCTAGCTCCACTACCTAAGCCTCAGCGCTTTTCAACTATGCATTTGTTATTATTAAACTGTCTGTTCTTCACAGTGGTACCTCAGGTTAAGAACTTTGCTTCAGGATGAGAACAGAAATTGTGTGGCGGCAGTGCAGCGGCAGTGGGAGGCCCCATTAGCTAAAGTGGTACCTCAGGTTAAGAACAGTTTCAGGTTAAGAACGGACCTCCAGAACGAATTAAGTTCTTAACCCGAGGCACCACTGTATATGGAGCTAGAGAAGAGAGAGCTTCATTGATACACTCATATTTTATCCATCTTTGTTGTGACCCGTTTTGACTGTAATGCATGCAGAGAAAGAGGACTGGCTGTGAAAGGAACCGGGAACTTTTGAATTTTGAGATTTAGATAGGCCAACCCATAAAAATACATATGGACAGTAAAATACATACAGCAATTTGATATGTACACTTAGGAAGAAATATCTTGATTTCCAAACACTTGGAAACAGCTTTGTCTTTACCTATCATACTCCCCTAGTTTTCAGCACTATAGCCACTTTATTTATGAGCACACACCTCTGTTCAAGAGCAGAGCAGACATCACAGGAACCAGATTCTTCACTGGCTACTCACCTTTCGTTTTGATTAAAAGGCCCAGGTAGATAAGGAAAGACAAATGAACAGTGAACTATCAGTCCAGAACGTAATGACTGCTTACCCCTGAAGCAGTGACTAGGAAAGGAGGACCCTTTAAGCTTACGCAGAATTAAGTCGTACTATGAAAAAGATTATTCAGCTTTTTAGAAGTCGATGAAATTCACTAACAGGAATAATAAACCTGTGTGCATGTAAACTTTATTTAGGGGAGGAACGTACATACAACCCAACCATGCTGACACTATATTTTCATATAACTTATTATTATTTTGTGCTTTAGAAATATCTAGCCTATAGCAAAAAAGAATGTAACTGATCACATTTCCTTTGTACCCGAGAACAGCTGCACCTGAATCCTGATCTTGAAGACATTTAGAAAAAACATGTAAGACAGCCTTCTTCCTAATTTCCTTTTTAAGCTGTATTAGGTTACTGCAGTTTGTATATCAATGGTACCTGAAGAAGAACTAGAACAGAATACTTATTGTTGCTATATACAACCTGACAATGAATGCAATTTAACAATCAGATGTGAAGAACTAATTCTTGGTAGATATAGTGCTTTGATAACAGGTTACTCTCTGCAGTAGAAATTGCTCCAAAACACCAATCAGCTAAAAACAAAATGGCTTTATTCTAAATACATCTTATTTCCAAGTTAAAACTGGTAAACTGGTAAATTACTGGCATTTGTTAGTAAAAATTAACAAGAAAATGCGACGAGATGTACAGAGGAACTCAATTACACATGCTCAAAAATCACAAATAAGTCAATCTATACATGAAAATGTAAAAAAAACCCTTAACAATGAAATGCAAAGCCAAGAAATTCAAATCCCAAATTCATGTAAAAGCTAATCCACTGTAGTTTTATCCTTTTATTAGTGGTTTGTGGCAAAGAATTGCCTTTTTAACATTCTTAACTTAGAAGACTGCTCAGTAATTAAACCATCCCTGTTCAAATGCTCTGCAGAAAAGCTGATTTGGCCATCGTGCTTTTAAAAAACGAAACTACAGGAAAGAGATTGAGTGGGGGGCTGTACAAGCAAAGCACAACAGATTATATATTTGCACAATGTAGGAGGGAGCTATTTAGACAAATCAAGTCAAAAGAAATATGGCAAGTGAAAAAGAAAATCAAAAGGGCACACTACAAGGAACTTGTAGGCAATTTTGGGAAGAAGAAAAAATTTGCTGGTGATTGTTTTAAGAGGAAGGCTAATCAAAACAAAATGGTTCCTTAAAGATACCTTTCCTTCAAAACTGAAGATGCTGTTCCTGATGCACCTGCTACGAGCAAAGAATTAGGAAATCCATGCCCATTTCTGCAAGCACATAATGGACACAGAATAAAGTCAAAATTAAAACACCCCAAAGCCAGCTTTCTGACAAAAGGCACTCATCATTTAAATTGGATTTAATCTGAGAGGAGGAGGCTCTTTTCACTGCTTTGTCTACTCAATGTTTTAGTCTAGTAGCAGGTGTTCCCAACCCTTTCAACTTCGAAGCTGTACCTCCATTTATTTTTCCTTGAGCCTTGTCGGAACAGAATTCTATCAAGATGAATATTACTCATTTTCCCCAGACCTACTGCTTTAAATTACAACACTGTTAAAATTTCAACAGCAGCTTTGGTCTGCTTTGGTGACCCACCATTTGGAGTTTGGGTGTCTTAACATTTGAAACTTCAAAGTGAATGAAAAAGAACAAACTTCTCAGTGAAAATAAGAGCAGTCCACATTGTTTCCTTCAAACCAGAACACAGAATCAAATCTAGTCTGTGCTAGAGGAGTGCTGCTGACTGCCTGCAGCTCATTTCCCTCAGGCATTTCCTTCTTTAGGTGCACTGGTGATCTTAGCACATTATCTATTTCACAGGAGGTGGAACTGTGGAGGAGAACGACAAAGTTTTAAGTCTTTATTCATCAAACAAAAACTTCTGCTTAATTTTGGCAAAGGACAATGTGGTTTTTTCAAGTGACCACTCTGTACATCAAGCTTGTTCTGGAAGAGCATTTTAAAACACAGGAAATTACTACGCTGGCCTTGCAATCTTCTGCTTCACTTGCCTGCTCTACTGGCCTTTCACTCTTCATCCTACCTCCACAGCTGTCACCCTGGTGCAGTATTTTAGCTCCACTTCCCCCTCTCCGAGCCTTAAAATCTAGTGACGTGTGGATCTATCCAATATTGCATCAATAACCACTTGAGAACAGCTACTACCTTCTCTAAGCTTCACCAACAGGGTTAGAAAACCTTCAAATTCATTCACATTCTCATCTGGAGAGTATACCTCAAAAGTTGCCCGTCGTATTTTCAATCAGCCGCATTTTTCTCTCCTAAAGGAATACGGTCCCAGAGCTGCAGCAACTGTTCACCAACCTGAGGTTCCAGTTCCTACACCAGGGAAGGGGGGAAAGTGACGGTGTTATAAGGCCAGGCTATAAAAAAGAGACCACTACATGGAAATGACAACTAGCCTCAGTAGAGGCTGCTTCAATTACAAAGCCGGTTACATCCTTCACTCTACAGGGAAATTTCTTGATGTTATTTCAAATAGTGGGATAAAACTGGCCGTTACCGGTTTTAAAAAATGAACTATGTCAAGACATTCTTGACAATGAAGACAGAGGGAATCAAGTAATCTATCCTTGAGCATATCCTTGTACGCAAGAGCTGTAAAATAAACATACCTGGCCATCTCGACTTATTTGTACTTTCTTGTTGTCGTTCCAAGGGTTGAGTAAGTGATGAGCAAACTGAAAAGGAAGACTTTCTTTCCGGATCCACTCCACCTTGAATACTCCTCCTAAGCCAGCAGAACCCCAATCCTGACTCTTCTCACGTCCAATCTCTGAAGACATTCGAGCAAAGCCCTACAACATATTTAAAATGTTAGAATCTAAATAAAACCAGTTTTTACTCTGTATTAAACGCATCAGGTGGTATCCAAATCAGAGTAGGACCATTGAAATAAATTAACTGAAGTCCATCAATCTCAGTAGGTTTATTCCAAGTATGGCTTAGTTGGATAGCATCTATTCTCGATTAGTAGGGGAAAAAACCTGATAGGTTTATGGGGTGTCTTTTTATCCCAAGCTGACTTCTAATATTTCTTGGGGGAGCAGGATATCCAAAATAAAACCATGTGTGTTGTGTCAGGAGAAGAATATTTTAATATGCTTCTCTGACCAGTTTTTGCTTGAAAAAACCCAGAGCATTTTTTTTACCTCAATACATTAATTAATAAAACAGAAACAGTGTTTTAGAAGTTGTTTTTCTATCTCAAGCCAAATTCAAATGCTTTAGTGCGGCAAAATGTCCCTCAATAAAGCCATGTGTAGTGCTGCAGAATGAGGCCACTTCGCTGCTTCTCTGGGTTGTTTTTTGCTTGAAAAACCACATGAATCTTAGTACTGTCTGGGGTAAAGATTCATTTATAAGAGTCAGCTGTTTTTCTTCAGGTGCTTAGTTGCCGCAGGTGCTTTTTGTTTACAAAAAAGAAAATGTAAATGTTAAGTGGCTGAAGTTTGGGGATACTGTTTACTACCATGTTTGAGAATACTGTTTACTACCACGAAGATGAAAGTAAGTTAGGAGGATTACATTGTAGATCTAGTTCTGTATAAATGTCACTCCCGGGGTGGATTTCAACCCCTTTTTTCATGTGAGGTTGCCTGTTTCTAGTAGGTTTCAGAGCCTTATTAAATGCCAGTCCTTTGTCAGATCACAACTTGGGTCCTTGAAAAATTAAGAAATTAACTCTACACACAAGTTGCCTATATTACGTCACTGGAGGAAGGAAAAGGACAAATTATAGAAAGGTAAATGTTGTGAATGTAGCAGATGTTGTTATAGTCTGGTAACAATTTTGCAACATACTCATCAACTTCAGTGTATCAATTTCTCACCTGAAAGTGTCCCGATCCCTGAACAGAAAATACTAAGTAAACAACACTGCTCTCCCAAAAGGCTCGGTTCAGTTTTCGCTCATTACTTGGGGTTGTAGACCAAATGCCCTTCTGCTGTGAAATCTCAAGGTTTCTCAGGTTGCTGCTTTTCATAATGAAGTATCGAATTGGCATATTTGGTCTTGGAGAAGGAGACTTGGAGCCCTACAAAAACAGATAACTTTTGTAATGTTTGGACACACTCAACCCACTATGTTCCAGCAATTAACAGTAAGTAAGACCATAGCTGCACTACCTGGGGATAGGCTATGTTTTGGCTGGGTGTTACATTCAAATTCAACAGTGAAACCTTAAGGGGTGAACCAAGAACCATGGTGCAACTTTTGGTTTTTCTGGAGAGAGATAAATCACGACCACAGATCTGAAGGTAACACTAAGGTTCAGCCCCAAGTATCATGGCAGAAGTATGGCTGGAAGAGGAGCCTTGCAGCTGCAATCTTGTCTGCAGAAATCTACATGTTCATGCATTTGCACTAAGCCATGGTCTGTCTTAGCATTATATGAAAACCAGGTCAATGATTAGACACTTCTTGTTGTTGTTTTTTAAAGGTATTACCTTTAAAGGTATTTTTTAAGGTAGGACCATACCATTCTTGTGGAAAGTAGTTCAATAGTTGGTACCTTTGATGTCAAAGGAATGCAAATACGAAACGTTGCAAATTAAGGTAGCAATGCAATGTTGCAATACATCAAGTTGAATGTTATTGGGATCTCTAGTACAACTACAGTTTAGGGACACCAAGCAGCTCTGCCCCTTCTGCCAACTGCTGTCAATAGGTCTCTAGAAGCAGCCTGTACATTTAGGACCAGTTCTTGTTGACTCCTAAAAATCTTGTAGGATAAATGTACAGGTCATATTTTACCAAATGGTCAGCTCTGGTATCTAAGCAGAGCTGGTTTTCTGGCTCTTAGGAGAATGAATCAAGTACCATAGTCAACCGAAAATGAATTGAGGAGAGAGCAGGATTATACAAAAGCAGTCAGCTCTTTTAAAACTCTATGTTTTTAAACATTTCTACGGCTCTTGATTTAGCCTAAGATCTACTGATCCCTTAATTTTCTTCAATGATTCTCAAGGTATTTGTGTTTCTGCTCTACATATAGACACAAAAACCTCTGAGAGGGTACTCCTGGTTAAAGTTGGCAAAGAAATAAGCCATACAGATTTATCTGAAAGAGCTTAAACCATGTACTCCAGAAAAGGAAATCACACCAGCGATATTTTCAAAATGTTTTCAGCTCCAGTGTACTATGTCTCATTTTATTATTTCAGCAAGCAGTCAGCAGCTTCCAAAAATTTAAAACAGGATGAAGAACAGCTACTGTACCTTCCCAGATGACGGAGGAGAAGGACTGGCACAGGGGCTGGGGAAACTGCTGCTGTCTGTAGATTTCACAGACGACTGGTCTGACCTATCATCTGTGCTTCGTTTGGAATGCAAAACGCTTCTTTCTTTGTATTTCAGGGGTTGGTGAAATGCTGGAGATGCAGACTTCATTAGAACTCTGTTAAGTTGAAAGCAGAAAACCATGTTTAATGGGGATCAAGCAATTCTAGGGAACTGATAGGAGACCGTGGCCCTCCAGATGTTGGGACTGCAACTCCCATTATCCCTGACCGTTGTCCATGTTGGCCTGGGTTTGATGAGAGTTGGAATCTGACAGCATCTTGAAGAACCATGGGTTGGCCTCCCCTGCTCTAAGAGGTTTCCTGAAGATGCCATCTGCTCACACTTAAGGGGTTACAACCTCTGGTCAACAGGCGGAAGCAGTTTTTCTGTATATACTAGCAACCCAATATTCATCAAAAAGCAGCATAGGGACAAAGTCAGGCAAGCAAGGATAACAGGTTTCCAGACAAGTTATTCAGCAGCAGCAGCAGACTGCACAGCAGCCTTTTGCCAGTTACCATTGAGATTTATCACTGTGGAACTAGGTATGAGAAGGCAGACTGGTGTAATGGCTGCTAGATTCAAACAGCACCAATGCCTTGTTATTTCCTTCCCCTGTAGTTCATATGAGCAAGTAATTTAAACTTTCTGGAGAAGGTACAGTGCAATTCACTATTTTTATATTTCCTTAGTAAGCAATCTATTCTATTTATTTTTCTCTTGTCAAATTGCCTTGTACTCTTTGAAGTGTGCTTTTTAAAGGCTTTAAAAATCGGAACGTTACCTTAATATTGTACTGTTCTGTTCTTTGTTTATATCATAGCTTAAAGTTGCTTTGGGGGGATTTCTGAAAGAGAAAACGGCTATATATTTTCAAGTTGTTTTAGAGAGATTTTACAAACATGTTAAAGACTAAGTTCATATTATGCTCAAGTCCTTCATAAATATTCCTTTGCTTTCCTATATATTTGTGGTTCTTGCTGTTTGTTTTTAAATACTGAAGAGAAATAAATACAGTGATACCTCGGGTTATGGACGCTTCAGGTTACACACTCCACTAACCCAGAAATATTACCTCGGGTTAAGAAATTTGCTTCAGGATGAGAACAGAAATTGTGCTCCAGCGGCAGCAGGAGGCCCCATTAGCTAAAGTGGTGCTTCAGGTTAAGAACAGTTTCAGGTTAAGAACAGACCTCCAGAACGAATTAAGTACTTAACCTGAGTTACCACTGTATTGTTGAACAATAACCTTTTTTTGTTAATGCTGTTTATTTTTTTAACTACTCTGTTAGCCATCAACGTTGTGTGAAAACTAATTTAAAAATTATGAAAAATCATCTGAATATGTTCCAGTATTATTAGATTACCTTTTTAATGATGCTGAAATTACGTTAAGCTTGAGCAGTAGCATACTTGTGTCTGTTACACATGACAATTCTTATTTTTAGCAGTATATTCTAAAGTTTTTAAAAAAACTCATGTATGTATGTGCACATATATATGTGTGAGAGAGGGAGTATGTGCATGCCCCCATAATAGAAAACTGGGATTCCATGAAGTATATTTACATATAAAGTTTTGTGTTTGTAAGTCTGCCCTCTTCCTCAATGGCTTTACCAGACCAGGCAGGAGAGGCACTCTTGAAAAGTTCAGGGGGGGGGGGGGGCTCAATTAAGCTTCGGTCCAGCCATCCCTCTTTTGTCCTAATGCATTTTAGTAAAGCTTCAGATATTTTGGTCCGTGGAAGCAACAAGTCAACCAAAATGCAAGGAAGATTTAGGCAGGTGTAGAACCTCAGATTCCACTTCTATTTGCAAAAGATGCACAATCACAATATGACTTTCTATGGGCATGCACTGTCAGACTAGGTCAGAAGCCTAAACACCAGTCAAGAACAGAAAGGAACTCTCCCTCCATCAAGAAAGGCAATGTATTAGTTTGAGGTGACCCAACTGTGGGTTTGCAACTGCTGAGGGACAAGCAATGAGTGGACACAGAGAGGAGAGCTTATGCCACCCCTGGTCCTCTCCTGCTAGGGAAAAAACTACAGCTTCATCCCTTCATGCTACTTGTAAAGCAGGGATGGCCATCATCCCAGATCACTGGCCATCCTAGCTGAGGTTGATGGGAGTTGGGAGTCTCAAAAATGTGGAGGGCCAAGGTTAGCTTTAAAGCATACAGATACCTCACGGGGTTAAACCCTTTGCACGCTATGTGCCCCCTATTCACGGCAGGCACAGAGCACAGTACTGCGGACAGTACTATCCACTAGATACTGACCTTTCAGCATTAAAAGCATCGTCTGCGAATTCTGCTTCTGCTGAGCTTTTTCGGCTAGTGTTTGATCTCCATGAAGACGCTAGAGGAAGTTCTTCAGATGACATGGGTCTTGGTCTTTGCCCAATTCCCGAAGGCTGCTGTAGACCTGCTGACTGTTCTTCAGTGCTTAAAACAGCAATGATTGCTCGTATGGTTGCCTCATCAACTTGAGACCAGGGCTTTGAAGGAGCTCTCATGCGCCGTAAAAATAAACTATGCCATTTTTGCCTCAATTGCAGGAGTAGGCTAGCAGCCTGTAATAAATAAAGTTTATAATTATAGTTTCCAAGAACGCTTGGTGACCCTTTATTGATTATAAGTGTATTAAATAGTTTTGATAACGCCAGTACTTTGAGGAAGTTTGATGTCAGCAACATGATTCCTGAAAACATCCTTTTGTTCCAAAGTATTTGGAAGATTTTTTTAAAAAAGTATTTTAAATAATACTTCATTCCTCTGTTATATCTGTAACCATGCTCATCAGCAAAGAATTTCAAGTTTTTCAACTGGGATGATTATTCTCATAGTGATAGAGGAAGAACTGGGATAGGTCCAGAATTAAACTGCCCCTGCATGGCTTTCTTGCAGCACCATTTACATAAATGAAAGGACATGAGTGGCAAAGGAAGAGGGAGTTCAATCTAAATCAACATCAATAAATGGTTGAAACATCTGCTCTATCCACCCAGGCGAAGTGCACAGGTTTATGTGTCCCGTCCCTACCTCCAACCTCCATACATTCATCAAATCTGGAGCTTCCATTTAGCCTGTAGAGATAGTAGCCTCTATAATGCACACGTATAGAAGATCAATCTAACCACTTCTAAAGTCATCTAAGTCAGTGGCCATCACCACATTTTAGGATAGCAAATACCATGTTAATTATGTATTCTCTGAATCTAAAGCCAATTAATTTAATTTAACTGAGAGAGAGGGGGAAATACCTCCAACGACTTTCTTCACATCATGTATGATGTTATAAAAACACACTAAGGTCCCCTTGCTGTTTATTTAAAATAATAATAATAATAATAATAATCATCATCATCATCATTATCATTAATCTTATTTGTACCCCACCCATCCAACTAGGTATTAATTCCACATACTCGTGAAGACCAAGCCCCAGCTTCCGGCTGATCTCTCCCAACTAAGTCCTCCAAACATTTTAACCTTTTTTCATATGGAAATGGTTCCAATCCCTTTGTTTAATTTATTTTGACTCCCCTTTTTGTGCACCATTTCCTACTGTACAACAGTGGGGTTTTTGTTTGTTTAGATGCAGTATCGAGAACATGTATTTTAATGTGGTCACATCATAGATTTATAAAAAGTGATTATGATGCTGGGTGGTGCCAATATTGAAAATGAGAGAGAAAGGAGTTCTGTTTCATCCAGTGGTCAGTTTTTGAGCTTGGAATCCTAATTTTAAGTCATTTTGAGGTCATAATGCTGAAAGCAATTCACAAGACTGAGTTTATCCTTTCATTTTTTTTCAGATGAGCCATGAAGTACGCACCTCTGGGTCTAATTTGAAATGAAGCCAATCATCCAGTTTCAAGGCAGCCAAGTTAGCAGTAGTTCTGTCTTCCATTTCACTATCACTGCTGTCATTAGGAACACCATCCACTATATTAGAGAAAGACAGATCTCAGACAGTAACATTTACTGTACTCCGTACTTAGAGCGACAACAATTATGAGATGTACGCATTCTTAATATGCATCAAGATTAATCTGCTAACTTCCTACCTTGGTGCCTGATTCAGAAGCTTCAGCTAATGCAAAATGCAGCTGCTAGGTGACTTAGTGGGACACCCAGATTGACATGTTACACCAGTGTTGTAAGATCTGCCCTCACTCCCTATTAGCTACTGAACAAAGTTCAAGATTTTGTTGTTGAAATTTAAAGTTCTAAAGGATAACTAGCAACACAGAAGTGGGCCTTCCCAATGATAGCACTCACTCTCTAGAATGCAGTGCCTTGGGCCATTCTTGAGGTGGTGACAGTCATGACATTTAAAATCTTACAGTTACCCAAGCTTTCCGGGACTCCAACTCATTTCTTTCTTTCTTTCTTTCTTTCTTTCTTTCTTTTTTGTACTCTTAGTTTTATTTTCAATATACAGCTGCATTTTGCTTTTATCTCATTTACTTAACAGGTTAGCTTATATGACAGTAACCACATTCATATTTATTTTAATAAAACATTAAGAAAAGGAACTGTTTGAAAGTGCTGCTAAAGGCAAGACAATCTACACTTTCTTCCCAACGGTGAGGTGCTTTCCCTGCAAGAAAACATAATGTATGAAGCTGCTTTCAGACTTCAAAATAATGAACAGAACCCAACAATCTGTTGGAATTTAAGAGGGAAAAATGAGAAGAGCAAGTCCCAATTTTTCATTCCCCAACCCATTATAAAAAAAATGCTTATTTTACTTTAGCGCAGGAAACAGACAGCTCTTAACAACTGCTAACACAAGTCAACAAGTGGATTAGATGTACCCACACATGCATATTAAAACCATGTTTCTTATTCTAGCACTATACCTCTGAAGGAGGAAGGCTCCTGCAAAGCATTACTTGGCAGCCTAGCTGATCCACAGAAGAGGGCCACAGTGACTGGCGTCACAGTTGAGCAGCACCTGATATTGGCTATGCGGTGGGCTCTTGTCATTTCATCGTATATGAGCCAGTCCGTGGGAAGTGCCTGAATAGCTGCCACTTGACCATTTGCTGGAGGAATCTGTTAGGCAGTAACACAGAAGGACCAGAATTGCTTCTTTCGGTTTGATAAAAAGGGACAATTTACAACATCCATTTGCAAGCAAACTTCCCCAGCCCTCTGAAGAAAATAGGAAGGGAGTACCCATAGCACAGCATTGATGAATCTAAACCGTTGTGAACCTCCTCATTGCTGTATGGGAGACTACGGGAGCTCCATATAAAACACACAAAAAGCTATGCAGAACAAAAGTAGATGGTCAGGTAGCCTTAAAGGTAAAGGTAAAGGGACCCCTGACCATTAGGTCCAGTCGTGACCGACTCTGGGGTTGCGGCGCTCATCTCGCTTTTTTGGCTGAGGGAGCCGGCGTACAGCTTCCGGGTCACGTGGCCAGCATGATGCAGCTGCTTCTGGCGAACCAGAGCAGTGCACGGAAACACCATTTACCTTCCCGCCAGAGCGGTACCTATTTATCTACTTGTACTTTGATGTGCTTTCGAACTGCTAGGTTGGCAGGAGCAGGGACTGAGCAACGGGAGCTCACCCCATGGCGAGGATTCGAACCGCCGAACTTCTGATCGGCAAGTCCTAGGCTCTGTGGTTTAACCCACCCGAGTCCCATCAGGTAGCCTTAAGAAAGGGTAAAATCCTGCTGCATGAGGTGGGATGCACAGTCCACATGAGGAATCCTTTACAAAGCCTTTACAACACAAACGTCCTGAAACAAGATCAGGTAATACCATTTGGTGCTGAAACAAGTTTAGCAAAGAAACTCAGCAAAGGCTTGTGCCACCTTATTTTACTAGATCTCTGCTTCCTCGTTAAGAATAGCAACTGGTATCGGTCATGGGTTGCTATTATTCAAAATATGTTTCTAAATAAACAAAGCATTCAAAGCTCACAGAAGAACTGAGGTTCTCTTATCTCCCACACTAATATTTTAAACTTTATACCTTCTTACCTTTTTATACTGGGGCTGGCTAAGAACGGAGGTAGGATGAAATCTAACTTTTTTTTCTTTTGGCCCAGTCAAAACAATGTTCTCTCTGTCAACGTGAACTATATTGGGGTACATTCCAGCTACTAAGGCACCTTTCACCACAGCCCAGTTCTCAGAGTTGGTGTTAACATCTCTTATGTCGCCACCACCTCTGGCTCTTACAAAACCTAGAAAGAAAAAATGAAAGAAATGTATGTCCTGCTAATTAAGAAAGCTATTATTAACTTCAGATACGCATGTCAGGGATAGCCTTTTTAGCTCCCACTCTGTCATTAACAGTATACCATTCTGAGCAGTGAAACTCGGGCATTTGGTTGCAAAGGATCTTGCCTTGGTTGCAGAATGGGAGAATAAAAGTTATTTTGCACTAGAACAAACAACACCCAAACACAGCATTTTCTCATTTAACTCAGAACACAATCTTGCCTGCTGAAACTTATGGAAAGATCATTCCTGTCAGGGACTGGGCATAGGAAGAATGGTGAAGACTACCTCCCCAGCCTGACCCTTCCAGAGAAGAAGACAGTTCAGAATTACTACAGGGGTTTGAGGGAGGTCACAGCTCAGAGGCAGATGAGGGGGAAAGCTGGGAAATAATGGAAGAGGAGGAAAAAGAAACACCAGAGGGGGGGCCAGCTGACAGACACAGTGTCTTTAGAAAGCATTACAGACCCGGCCCCCTCCCAGAACCCGGCGAGCCTTGAAAGTAGTAGAGCAAAAGGCTCGGAAGCAAAGGGCCCTCAGCACCACCCATAGGAGACAAGATGATGAATGAGGAAGTGGGAGAAAAAGGGGGTGGAGAGTCACTTGGGACAACACCATTATTCCAATCCTCTCTCTGTAAACACCGAATAAAAAGCAGATGGTAAGGACTTTTCCTTGTCTTATCCGTTCCTGGCAACCTGCCATGGGGGTTGGATCCTCTGACGCCTGACAATTCCCCTTAAAATACCTCATTTGAGTTTTCTGTGCTCCTGAGCCAAACTCAAAAATATTAGCTCATTTTGAATTAAAACTAGCTCTTGGCTTTGATGGGCTATCAGGCTTATTTATTTTTACCCTGCTCTCCAGCTGGAAAACACTCCCATAGAGGTTTACAATAATCATTAGTAAGGATGTTCCCATCCACAGTCTAAAACTCAGCCACTACTTCTTAACTGCAAATCTCATTTTAACACGGAGGCTTGAAGCAAGCTCAAAGCAGGATAGGACCAGCCATAGGTGCACTTTTGTTAGGACAACAGAACAGTAAGTATTCACTACACAATCTACACAGCAAATATTATTAGTGTAACCACAAATACACATAACTGGGGCATATTTACAATCCACTGCAATAGCATAACACCTCAAAATGTGGTAACAAGTGGAATATGCTTTCAGTGTAAGTAAACCAAAGGTTTGGTTGTAGGATAACTGCTCCAAAATAAACCTCAAAAGATAGCAACTGTATCCCTGATCATATACACAGGAATCAGTAGTACAGTGAAATCCAGGAAGAAAGCTTGAAGACTTTGTGGAGCAGATTTCAGGTTAATAAATATACAGATATATATCTATTACCTGATGCTCTGAGTTGCCCAAGCAGCTGTGTTCTCATTCCTATGATAATCTCCATTGTTGCCTGAGAAAGGAAATTCTTCTCACAAAAAGCTCGTTCCCAGCCATCGCTTCGTGCCTTTTGCCATGCCTGCAAAACAAGTTGATTTAAAAGAACTTTCAGAGTAGTTAATGTTTCTTCAGTAACCATTCAGAATGCAACCCCTTACAAACACACATTTCAAGATGTTCAGATCATTAGTATAGAAAGCCTTGATTTCTAGAATAACAATAATTTATCTATGGCGTTGCTATGATATCGCACAATTCAGAGGCTGATTGCCCTGCCCACCTGTCAAAATCCCTTGCTGTCCCTGCAATCTCATCTGACCACTGGAGGGGGGGGGGGGTTAGCTCTTTTTACAACAGTCATGGCATAAGCCTGACATACTAGAAGCCCCAAGTACTCTGAGCCAGTGAGAAAGAAACGGAACACATTTGGGGAATAGCCAATTCTTGAAGGCTTCTCTCTACATTGTTCAACTACCAGAACATTGCTAGGAACAGCTATACCACTCTGCAAAGAAGAATCCAAGTGCAAGTCCATGGTTTCCCCCCCCCCCCACATCGATGGGCAGATAAGGAAATATGGGTAGTATGCTATTAACCTTTCTCCTTAGCATCATGGATAAAAGTAACTTTGATTAATCCTTACTTAATCATAATATTAGAGCAATCCGCCTCACTGCAAGGAGGGGATGGGGGCATACTTTTCCCATAGCATAGCTTCCAACATTATCTGTGTACAATAATTCAACTTAAAAACAAGAGATTCATGGAAAAATGGAGATGAACCAGGCGATTAAAACCATGGCTCAATGGAAATTAGAAACTCATCTTTTCTGATTGTTAAAACAACGCTACCGCGATACAAAAGCTGGGCTTGCATATCTCCAAGCAGCCCACCCTCAGACTCAGTTTAGAGCAATAGCAGTCTTATAAAGCAAAAGCCAAAGAAAGACAATACACATACAATAAACATAGCACTGCTTTTCCAGCTAGTGGCAGTTTAAAAGGGGACAAGTGGCAGGTGGCAAGGAGCAAGGGAGGGAGACAAGAAGAGCAGCCATAGCAGACAAGGTGTACAAAGGCTTAGTAATTGCCCTCCGATAACATTAGTTTACTAGACTGCACTAGGTAGCATTTCAAGATGTGTTAATCCTTGCTTTCTGATACATTTCACAAAGATCATAAGTGTTTTGGGGTTTTTTGTAGACTCTCAATACCTGGAAAGCCCGGAGAAGAGCCATATGGTCACTAAATGTTCCTGCAGTAAATCTTTTTCTACACAGCATGGCTGCACGCTTTTGAGAGGCCTGCGTAGGTAACACAAATGGGTCGCGGTATGCAAGGGTACATGCTATTGTCAGAATAGGATCCAGGCACTTCAGAACAACGGCGCACAGCACCATTTTGCCAAGATGAGGTTCTACTGGTAAGTCAGCCAGATGATAGCCAAGTTCTGTCAGATCCTCCCAGGTATCCATAGCATCTATTGTCTATTTTTTAAAAGAGCAAACAAAATCAGCATACAAAGAAATGCACATTTCAAAAGCAGGTAACGACTAGACTCCAAATTTCAATTAGCTTAGCAACTATTTCTCTTGTCGTGGCTTCATCTGAAAATGCAAGTGAATTGTTTCATACAAACAATTCAAACACAGACTTGTGTAAAGCCACTTTTGATCAGATATTTCCAGGGCAAACTTGAGAGGAAAAGTATTAAGTAGGGCACTGATGAAATTGGGAAAGGTGCTTACGGAATTTTTTCAGAGCTAGTAATTTCAGTAGTTATGCAAAAATTTAGTGTTTTAGGAATCATTATAAAAGCTGGTAATAAATAAAAATACAGGGACAAGAGTAGCTTTATTTATATTACTCACCTTAAGCATCTGTACAGCATTTCTTATGATTAAAGCAGGAGGTGGTTCTGGAGCTTTCATCAAGAAGTCAGCAATTGGACAGTTGATGGGAGCTAGCAATTTTGTATGCAAACAAAGCTCCTAGAAATTAAGACATGTTTCAGAAAAACCAGAATACACAATATAATGTCCTTATATTGAATGAATTTACTTTATTACGGTCACAGACCAGCATAAGCAAAACATCTAAATAAAAAGCATAACAGTATCTCTAAGCAGATAATTATTAAATTAATTGGGAGCAAGAACCAAACGTAGATTAAAACATATACATAGAATACTTGATTAAGCATAGATATATTAAAAGATGTGTTTGTAGTGCAACTCTATACTTGTCTGTTCAGAAATGCCTTGGATTCCAGTGGGATTTCTTTAAGTAAAGTGGGTATATGTTTACAGGATTAATTAGTTACTTATTTTTTTTCCAAGTATTAGCTCAGTAAATGCATAGGAGAAAAACTGATTGCTCCCTAGTACTTAACAAACCCTTATGCCAGTCTGACATTTGAAAATGTGTGAACTAAAACACACAAAAGCAAATATTCAACTTTAATCACCCCTGATCCAAAACATGTAGTAAAGCTGCAACAAAAATAAAGAAACTAAGAATATTCACACTTTCACTATAGCAAGTCTGCAGTAAAAGCAGATTTTTATCTTAAACTTATATAATTGCTCTACTGAAAAGCAAGGTGCAATCAATTGCTCATTTCTACTTAAGCCTTGATATATAAAAAGCAGCTAAAGAAAAATGTTTGCTTGTGACATTCTACAGACATTCTGTGCTAACTCATACAATGTTGTTCCTGCAAAGGAATGCAAATAGGCAAACAAAACCAGCAACAGCATCATCAGTGACTACCACTGGACACAACATTGTCCAAGGCTGCTTTTTGGTATGATGTGAAGTAGAGGTTCAGGACACCTCTTAATACTGATCAAACTTCCACAAGTATTATATAGAAATACAATGGGTTATTTTAGATTCTTTTAAAATTGAGGTGTCCTATGGTAAGTGCTTCAAACAGCAACCTTCCATGTACTGGTCGTGTTCACACATCCTGATAAAGCATAGCTTAGCGTGACATGAATAAAGAAGAACTCTTGCATATTCTTCCCAACCAGCTGGGAAGCAAAGGTCAATAGTTTCCAATACCATGAAGCCTGAACCATTTCTCAGTCTCCAGAGGCTGCAGCTCCAAGTAAACTGGTGGGAGGACAGAAATTAAAAGGAAACAAACAATTCTAAACCATGGTTTGGAGTCTAAACTATGGTTAGCACAAGTCATGGTTTGGCTTGAAGGTTGAGTGGGACCACTGTGTTATAAAGCCCTCTTTGCACTTAACAATACAAGAAAGATCACTAACCTGTAGTGGCATTCTTAGTAGTTCTGGGGTCTGAAATTCCAGCATATTTTGAAATCTGAGTCTACTAAAAAGTCGGAAACAAATTCCAGGTCGACAACGTCCTGCCCTTAGAAACAGTATGTATTATTTAAGGTAAGTCAATACATAGAAGAGTAGAATTTTAAAAATCAAAGCAGGAAAAAGAGATGTTGAAAGTAGAAAGTAGATTTCATAAATAAGCTCTTTCAGAAGTGTCATTCATTATAACTTTTGCCTGAAGGGCTCAAATTAATTGGAAATGTAACATGCGCTTCTTAAGAATACTACAATATAAATTTTAAACACAGGGCTGGTATGTGATCCAAAGTGAATAGTGTGAAAAGCACAACCAGGTGTCTCCAAAAAGATATTATTTCCAGAAATAGTCTAAGAAAGACTTTGTTGAAAAATAAAAATAAAAGTACTAACATTTAAGCTTTTTTAAAAATCAAAATTAACCTGTTTCAAGTAATCTTATACCAGTAATTCTAAGAAATATTTTTTTTCTTGAAAAAGTAAGAATAGTCTGTCTGTAATCTGTTCTTAGAAGAAAATATTCATGATATTTGCATTACCTGCCCTTTCTCTGAATGGCACTAGCTTTTGAAATCCATACCATCTTCAGCATGGTCACACAGTTCAATGCATCAAAGGACTTCTAAAATTACAAGAAAACACTTTTATTAGAATGTAGATTTAGAATAGCAAGGTGAAATGAACACTTGAATGATAAAATAATGCAAATTAACAATAGTTTTGTGAAGTGATTTTGGCATACATTGGCCTGGATCCAGGCTTGCCCTTCCAAGAACGGAAGTTCTCTTTCCACTTATAGAAGGCACTGAGATTCATTTGAGGCTCCTGCTGGTGAGAAGGGAGGAGGTGAATTTCCCCGATTCCACTTTCCATGTTGTTGAAAGATCCCCAAAGCAGCTTTTTTGGGGCACAGAGAGCTGCTGGGGAACTGGCAAAAATCAAGTCCCACCCTTCCTGCAGCAGAACATCCTCCACTGCAGACTCAGGTCGCATATATCTGTGTGTGTGTGTGTGTGTGTGTGTGTGTGTGTGTGTGTAAAAACACATCAGTCATAAAGACACTGCAGGCTCCACTGTGCCTTATTTCTGAGGAAAACATGAACCCTGGGTGAAAGCCAAGACCCCTGGAATCTCACACTAGTTGAAGACTGGGATGGCATGTAACAATATTTTACACATTGTAATAAAAACCTTCTTTAAATGTTTTGTTTACAATACAGCACACTTTTAGTTTATGGTAAACTAAAATTAAACATGAGTCTAAGATAAATTTGAGGGGTTTTTTTGCAATATACAGTTGTGTTTTATTTTCACCTCATTTTTAGCAACTGCTAAACTTCATTTTATATAAACTACTTAGAGACTACAGTGGTACCCCCGGTTGCCAACTGGATCCGTTCCGGAGGCCCGTTCGCAACATGAAAAGAGCACAACCCGCAGCGGCACGTCTGCACACACGCGGGTTGTCATTTGCCGCTTCTGCGCATGTGTGTGACGTCATTTTGCGCTTCTGCACATATGTGAGCAGCGAAACCCAGAAGTAACCCTTTCCGGTACTTCCGGGTCGCCGCAGAACATAACCTGAAAGAACGTAACATGAAGCACGAAAACATGAGGTATGACCGTATTATATCAAGCAGTATCTTAAAA
Source organism: Podarcis gaigeae (assembly GCF_964106915.1). Classification (NCBI taxonomy): domain Eukaryota; kingdom Metazoa; phylum Chordata; class Lepidosauria; order Squamata; family Lacertidae; genus Podarcis; species Podarcis gaigeae. Next base: position 21,933,358 of record NC_139687.1, read on the forward strand.
AAAATAGATAAACAGGCAAATGGCATACCTCCTTCATTTTTCCAGAGTCAATCACAAAGACAACATCATTAACTGTGATGCTGGTTTCGGCAATATTTGTAGAAAGAATCTGAAACAACACATTACGCTGTAATAACAGTCGATGTGAAAAGAGTGTGGATTGATAGAAACGGTTAAAAAGTAATTTGATACTTGCTATTTTGCGGATGCCTGGGGGAGAGGTCTTTAGAACCTTCTTCTGATCTGATGTCTGCATATTTGAATGCAGCATAAAAACTTGGAACCTAATAACAAAGAAGTATGAATTGAATGAAATGCAGTCTTCTAAGAGTAAAACCAATATACCAAAATAAGAGTTACATATATTTTTTTACCTGTGAGCGTTATCAGCAAACCTCTTGTCATCAAACAGGATGCGGTCCCTCAAGCCAACAATCTCATCGTATCCAGGAAGAAAAATTAAAACCGCTCCTTTAAGACAAAGTTCCAAAGTGAAAGGAAATAGAATAAGAGAAAGCTATGCTTAGCACCTGGTCTTTCATCATGAGCTCAGGTGGTAGAGCAGAAGACTCATGGGATCATGTCCCACATTGGGCAAAAGATTCCCACATGGCATGGGGTTGGACTAGATAATTCTCATGGCCCCTTCCAATTGTATGATTCTAAGCCTAGACAGGGATGGGCTACATATGGTCAAAGGGCAAGTTTGGAGCTTGTGCCCATTAATGTAGAATGTGTTAGTGTGATGCAAAACCTGCCCATCTCCATTCATACACATGGGGGCCCTGTTTATAAGAACCATCCATAGGAAAAGAGGAGTAGGGCATAATCATAGTCAAATGCATTTGCAAAATAAGAGCAGTCTTGCTGATCAGACAACAAAAGTCAATTTATTGCAGTACTCTACTTCTAACAAGCTCACATGTGGAATACGACAGCCTTTGGCTTCCAACAAATGTTTTCTGTGCATAGTAGTCTATGTGCCAGAGTACAGATTAAAGCATGTGCGTATAAAAGATTGTTAAAATGAATATTAGCACTACACCTGCATTTACCTGCATCACAGCTGTGACAGATGTTGTATAGCAGGTGCATGATCAGGTCGAGATCTACTTTTTCATCATCAAAGCTGTGATGATAAGCCTTTAGGAGTTCTCTGTCTTCTGCACTGAGTTCACTAGCATTTGCATGGACCAAAGAACTTTCATCGAGATTACCCGACTCTAGTGAGGCACTAAAATACAAGCACCAAAAAATACACATGTCAAACAATTGGCAATACTTGCAGAACATGGAAGCAGATTTATAAAATATCATTCCTGAAGCTGTTGGTTCCTTGATCTACTTCCACTATTATCTGAAAACCACAAAGGAGTCTTCCCACAAACCCAGGGGCCTTTGAATCAGCTGGCCAGATCCAGTTCCCTATCTATGCTTTAGAAAGTACAGGCAGTTCTCTGCCATGTCCTCAAGCACAATGGGATAGCTTAGTCGACAGCGCATGGGACTCATAATCTCAGCAATGTGGGTTCAAGCCCCAGTTGGGCAAAAGATTCCTGCATTGCAGGGGACTGAACTAGATGACCCTTGTGGTCACTTCCAACTTTACAGTTCTATGATTCTATGATTCCAGAGTTAATAAACACATTACCAATAGGACTCCAACAGATCAACCACTTCTGTCTGTCCGAAGTGCTTAGCCCAGTCTAAAGCTGTCCTGTAGTAATTATAAAAAAAAATAAAACAAGCATTTTGCTTAAGTACAAAAATGTAACCTATGAACAAAGAACATTTTCAATCATTGTTAGTTACATTCAGGACGGCATTTTTAATCTTATTTTATTAGCATATGACTAGAGGCAAGAATCCCACTGGATACTTACAAAAAACCTTTGCCTAGAACTTTAATACATTTTTTTCCAGTGCTAAAATAAAGTCAAAAATTGAAGTAGAGCCAAGAGGACGGGACTTGATCAAAAGCTCTATTTCTTTTAAAAACCAAGGAGCTCTAACTGATATGTGGAGATATAATTAAGACTTTTTTGATTATATAGATTTACTAAGATAATGTTTGGGAAGTGCTTCCAGCTACTAGGAAAAGTGCTAAATGACTACTATTATTTATTGAAGTCATCGGAAGATTCTTCCGCCTCAATTTACTGTGCAGAGAAATATACCCGATTCTGAACTTCGGCTATGTCTACATTGCACATAATTTCTCCCCAATTCTCCTTGAAGCATGGAGGAGATTCTTGCAAACAATTTTTGCTTACAGCCGAGTGTCAAATTAAATTGGAACAAAAACCAAAACAGAACTTAAATTAGAGGTCAGAGAGCATAGGCCAAATTCATGCACTGCTTCCTCAAAAGACAGGGCAGTAATCATCACGCAGATCTAGCCTGTGTGCATGAGCCCTGTTTTAACATGACATCTACCATGTGGATACTGAAGGCATGGTGGGGGTGGGAGAGGTAGGTACATACTCAGTACTCCACCCTCATTAGAGGCATGTCTGAATAGGGTTCCACTAATTGGAAAAAGCAGAACTAATACAAACTTAGAGTAACAAGATTCTAAGCAACTTGTATTTATTAGTTGAACTCATAGCACTATAAACTACCAAACCCAGCCAAATGAATTGTAGAAATAAAAAAAAATCTTCATATGGGAGACTTTTAAACTTTTGGACAAAAATCATGTGGCACATTACATCAAGGCTGAGCTAACCTGCAGCTCTCAGGCAAACCCTCGGCCTACTTCCATGCAAGTGGCAAGGAGAGGAGAAGTGGAGGAGCAGGCAGAAAGAGAACGTAGGGAGGTAAAAGGAGAGAAAAAAAGGGATGTTCTTCCCACTGTCTGCTCTGGCCCCACTCACTGATGCCACCAGTTATGTCCACTACTGGCATGGGGGCACCACAGATTACCCTGTGGGAAGGCAGCAGTAAACAGTAAAAGTATCCCACTCATTATAGAGTTGAGTTTGTTGAGGTTTTGCTCTTCAGGGGTGGGGAAGTTGCAGACTAGTAGACAGGAGCTAGTTGCTTTAGTAATGCAACAGACAGTGATGGTCTTGTCTTGTAGGGCAGAAGGACAATTCTATAATCTCCCACTTCCCACTATATTAGCTATAAATTGTTGAAATTTCTTCTATCTACTTCAGCATAATCACACAAATATTTAAGCAAACACTGAAATATATTACAACAGACTGGATCTCTGACAATTAGGTCTGCCAGATCTCAGGCAATACAGGGTATAGCACCAGCAATGTGGAGTAGATAGCGTGGGAACTAACAAAATAATCTTGTTGCTGTTTAAAAAACAGCTTATAATTTACCCTCAACATTTCCAATAATCCACAATTTCTCTCTACATACACACGCACATACACAAAGAAATGAATGGGGAAAAGTTGTTTTACCAGCCATTGGATGATTTGATGTGAATGTTTGCTCCCATACCAATCAGCTGTTCTACTTGACTCAAGAAACCTCTTCCAGAAGCTACCATTAAAGTCGTTGCACTTGTCTCGCTGTGCCTGTAGTCAACTAGGACAAGGAGAAGGGGACAGTTAGTGTTTAACAAATGCTCAACTCTCCAAACTATTTTGGCAAAATCTTTTCAGAACATTCTGGATTGAATCCATACCAACTTAGCTGCACTTAGTTCCCACTGAAATCAATGGGAAATCCATTTAAATTATGGCAGATGCACTCCATTGATTTCAACTAACCCAGGGTCCACAACTTTAAAGAGTCGCTTGCATGGATTCTTGTTACTTTGGGTTTAAACCTATGTACATTTACCTGGAACTTGCTCCAGAATAATATACAGAAGATTAAGCTGCATGTTTAAGGAAAAGGAATTGCTCAGTGGCACAGTATCTGTTTTGCAAGCAGAAGGTTGCGGGTTCGATCACTGACAGTCAGTGTGGACAAACTGAGATAGATGAACCAATGGTCTGATTCAGTACAGGGCAGCTTCCTATGCTTTGGGAAAATACGAATATTGCAGAAACACCAACTGTGGCATTCCACTTGCACAATGACCTTCCATTTTTGCAATGAAATTTGCCATTCTCCCCGCCTGCCCCCCACAGCCACCCTGCCCCCTGCTGCAGAGGGCTGGATCTTGCCTATAGTGATTGCTCATTAGTCCCAGTCCACTTATTCAAAAATAATTTTAAAGAGTTCCAGAAAACGCCTAACTCCAAGAAAACACATATTATTTTTAAAAGATATGGACCGGATTATTATTTTTTAGGGCAAATAAGGTATTTATGGCTTAGGCGCACAGTTCAGCAAGGGAAAGTTAAGAATGCAAACTTACCACTAACATTTTCAGTTAAAATAAGGTGGAACACCTGTGCAAAGGCATCAATGTCTTTGTGTAGCCAAATATCAGAGAGACAAGCATCCATTTCTTTAATTAACCAAGGTTCAAGGCAGTTGACATCTTTTTCAGCCTGAAAATAAGGAAACAACATTACCTTTTTATGTGAATGCTATCTAAGAGCAACAGAAGATCTCCGGTTGCTATTTCCTCACCCTGAAACTGAAAGAATAAGAGGCTGCAATGTTTCAAAACTTGCATGCTAGGTGCATGCTTCATTGGCCTTCCTTCGACTTTACAGAAAGGATTTCTTCCAGGTTGATTGTCATGAATAATATACATTATGGGAAGTAACACTCTTAAGTTAAAGAAAGGCCAAAGACCTAGATCTATATACATAGTGGAGCTTTTTGCTGTCTTAACTTTCTATTCTTAATGGCAGCCCCTCCCTCTCAAGTTTAAAAGTAGCTTTTACTGTGCCAAAGTGAGAGAAAGTCCTCTGCAGAAGGCAAGGCATCCTGAACTCATGCTACTCCCACATTTAAAAACAACACAAAATTACACATAGGTGTTAAAAAGAGAGCAAGAGAGAGCCCCACCATGCACAAATACAAAAATAGGCATAATCACTAACATATACTATATGAAAACAGTAATGAGTCACTTGGATGCCTGACTTTACAGAAATCCTGGAGAGCAGGAAAAGTCAGGGGGACCTCTACGAATGCAAATCTGTTGTGTATGCAGAGGAGACTATGCTGACTATGAGCTTCATACACAAATAAATGTTGGTGGAAATTTGAACCTAGATCATACCGTTCTTGTTTCATAACAATTCCTATCAACATGAAATATTAGAATCCTTAAACAAATTCATACCAACTGACTGAACACTGTGTCACCACCATCATCCAGCAGATCATATTCTTCAGCCACATTTGGTACTGCTCTCTGGCGCTGCAATTCTGACTTGCTGTTGTCTTGTGCAGAATACCATTCAGTCAGAGTTGTCTGTTGTTTTTCCTCTGCAGAACATTTTAAAATGTTTTACACACAAAAAAGGAGTAAGGGTGAAAATGTATATTTACTTGCTAGTGTTTCACAGTATATTGGGGGGGGGTTTGCAATGTTTGCTTTGCTCTAGATACATCTCCCTTCTAACACCTGCATATATAGATACCTACCTCGCTGTTTTTCCTTTTTGTATTTGATCATCTCTTTATTTGTGTAGCCTGTGCTTCTTAGTAGGTCTTCAAGGAACATCTCTTTTACTTCAAATGGTCTTCCTGGTACTGAAGACATGAATATAAATAATCAAGTTTATGCTAAATCATCAATATCATACTTAAACCTGTAGCTTACAGGTTTCAAACTGCTAAATCTCTTTCTCTCTATACAGTGGTACCTCCGGTTGCGGACAGGATCCGTTCCAGAGCTACGGTCAGATCCCAAGGTTTCCGCAACCAGAGGGACTACTTCTGCACACGTGCGGCGGTATAATACTTCTGTGCATGCGGCAAAAACCTGGAAATATACTTCCAGGTTTGCCGCTTACGTATCCCAAAGTTTATGTAACCAGAGGGATACGTAGGCAGAGGTACGACTGTATATAGATATACATATGCCATGTAAAAATAGTAAATAAGTACCAAAAAAAGCAGTTCAAGGCTTATAGAAATGCAGCTTTAATATTTGCATATTGGATTAAGGAAATTGTATACTAATTGTTACAAGCTTTCTCAGCCAGATGAATAGGTCTCTTCCATGGATGTCTATTTTGTATTGTTTTAAAAGATATCTGTTCTCAATTTGTGTGACTTTTACCTGTTTTTTGTTGCATTGAGACATGTATGTGAAAGGCAGCAGTAGCAGCAGTAATAGTAACAAAAATAGTAATACATTGATTTGATTCCAAAGTTTGACATGTACTACACCAAGCTAAGGAAAATGCATTCAACTTAATTTAGTAGACTGATTCCTACTAGCATTTGAACTTACTATATATCACTGGACAGCCTACAAAATATCTGAGAAAGAGGTTCACATCCAGGGCAGCACTAGAAAGTATGAGTTTCAACGATGAGTGTTTTTGTAGTGTATCTCTTAACTTCGTTAACAAGAAGTCGCTGAACCGATCTCTCTCATGGACTTCATCCTGCAATATAAACAACAAAGAGAGCCCTCTTTAGAACAGAGTTTAAAAAGTTTGCCACAGTATACTACATAACTTCTGCATTACAAATTTTGTCATTTGTTGAAAATAGTTTTATATTTTTGCAAATAAACCTGCTAGGCATTTATTGTGATCTATGTAGAATTAACACAGCATTCATCCAGAAGCAGTAATCTTTCTCATATTAGCAAAAGTGCTAAAGTAAGCTGATTTGACTAACATTTTACTAGGTTAAATTTATTCAGCGGGTTAGGTATATGTTCTATCCAACTCCTACTCAGCCATTCTTGCAGACATGCCACCCTATTCTCTTATCCCCCTCATGCTTTCTCTTGTGAGCATGTTCTTTGCTTCAAGGTTTCACCATGTCATCAGTCTAGCAGCACATCTGATATTGTGGGCTATATGTTAACACCTGTGTACTCTTATAGTTCATTGGTGCATACATTATTCCACAGTTCTCTGTGGTGACAAGTTTACACCATAGCAGACATGGCAGTTAAGCTCTCCTTTAGTTTTTAATCAGCCATTCACTGTCCACTAAAGACAACTTTATTGAATAAAAACTGGAGCTATTTTATTTTATATTATTATTATTACTATTATTATTATTATGTTAAATTTCTATACCGTATCCTGAGCCATTTAAGGCTTTAGTATTCTGTTGACTAAGGTAGACACAACTCAAGTTCAGAATTGTAGTTATCAAGCTTTATGTGCCTACCATAAGCTATTTGTAGCCTCTTGGTTATCTGAATAAACACATCTGACAGCAAGTGGCTCAAAGTCATGCATTCAACTACAAGTTCCTTCGTATGTCAGCCAACTCCAAAACTATAAAGTTGATCATGGTGCTCCTTGTGTCAATTTATGCATAAACAAGAAGAACTTTACGTCAAGTTTCACAACTTCAAAAATTTGGCATTGTTATTTTCGTGAGAAATAATTAGTCAACCTTACCACAATGACATGAGTTACAGTTGACAGTGCACTATCTCCTGCCATTAATGTACGTAGTAATACACCATTAGTGCAAAACGTTAAAAGTGTCTTTGGAGAGACCCTGTTAAAAATACAAAACAGCTTATGAAGAAGTATTTGCACACATCACAGATATGAAGTCATTGCAAATATATCACAAATTTATCACATCCAGCCCTGTTGACTATGCATAAATACTATCTGACCTACAACTTTTAGTGATACAAGATTGCAAATAACCGCTTGCCTGAGAGACAAGTCCGTCTTCCTGTCTTCAGGACAAAACCATGTTTTATATAGTAGTATATTCAGAAAGGGAGCAAAAACACCCACTGTCTGTCTGTCTGATACATGCACCCTTGTCTCCGCTGTCAGAATGCATGGAACAGATCAACATACTGACTTCTGAAAACCGCTCATTAGAGTGTCTTTTTTCGAGCCTTCCACCTATGGACTTTTACAATGCTTGATATATTCTGAGCTGGAGAGCTCTTTTGCTTCCATTTCTTAGGTTCCACAGTGCAGCCCTGTTTAATCGTGTCATGGAAGCGTTATGCAATACACATTTAATTTTTTTATTTAAAATGTGTAACCCCACTCCTTCAACTTCACAAGTTTCAGCATGGCTTTCAATTAAAAGAATAGAAAAAGAGGGAAATGTTACTAAAACAGCAGAGCAAAGGGAGGAGCCTAAAAGACCTTGACAAAGAGGTCTTCACCCAATGCAGATAAAAAATTACACCAGGCAAGTGTTCCTGTGGTGAGCATTTGATAAATGGGACACTGTACTGGGGGCGTAGGGCCCACTTAACTTTGAAAGGCAGAGACTCAGCAGATGGCTTTGAATTTTGAGGAGGTTCATAAAGGAATTGCAGGTGCCATCAGAGGTGAGCTGTGCAAAACAGCACAGCAGCCATATTTGGAACCCCTCGTGGCTACCTGCCTTACCTCTGAAAGGAAGAGCCCCAAAGGCTAAAAGAACAGGGGGAGCAGGTAAGTACCCTGTTAAATTTATATCTGCAAGTACAGTCATATCATGGCTCCCAAATGCCTTGGAAGTCGAATGTTCCAGCTCCCAAACAATAAAAATACCGGAAGTGAATGTTCCAGTTTTCAAACATTCTTTTGGAAGCTGAACATCCAACAAGGCTTCCGCAACTTCTGATTGGCTGCAGGAAGTTCCTGCAGCCAATCAGAAGCCGTGCTTTGGTTTCCGAACGTTTCAGAAGTCAAACAGACTTCCGGAATGGATTCTGTTCAACTTCCGAGGTACGACAGTTATACATTTCTGCTCCATTGTCTCACATTTTTCTAAATGTTTCTAAAACACTTTCTATCCAAAACTACAAGCAATATTGGCAGGACCTGCTTTCCAGTCGGATTTGATAGCCAATCGTCTGCCCAATCTTCTCTCTTCTCTCAGCAGCAACCCTTTCAGCCACAGCAATTGCTGCTAAACGTCTTGGCTGAGTGCAAAATATGCGACATGGTATTCCGTTTTTGTAGCAGTCATCAAGTAGAAACTGGGGAATCTGAACACAGAGATTTTAGATTAGCGTTGAAAAAGTTGTAATCTGCACCCTCCTCACAAGAGGCCCAGTTCACACATAATACTGAGCCAATCTGTGCAGACTACTGGAGATGTTCTTTATGCGGCTATGCCATGCCAATCAAAGCCAAAGGCTGACTCAGTATCTTGTACAAACCAGGACTTTTGATTACAGCCTCTGGTGGGTGAAGAGAGAACTTAACCTGTTCAGACGACGTACTAGGCCAAACCATGGACCAGTCAAGAACAAAACAGCTCAAGCTCTTCTCTGGAAGCCCATATGCTCAAACAGTCCTGCTAAGCAATATTTTAACTTAGGATGACATGTGAACCAGGACACAATTTATTACGACCAACTGAGAATGTGGTCCAGCCAAACCCACTCCAAGTGTCCTGAATAGATATCAGTTTTCTGCAAAAAGATGCTTCAGTAGTAAAATGCATAAAAAATCAAAGTTGTTGAAACTTTATAAGAAACCAGAAAAAATAAGTCATCAAAATGAAAGTGTATTTCCATTAGTAGACAAAACTAAATACCGTATTTTTCGCCCTATAGGACGCTCCGGCCCATAGGACGCACCTAGTTTTCAGGGGGGGAAATCAAGGAAAAAATATTATTTCCCCCTCCACAGCTCTGGGAGCAACGGACAGGCTGCACGCAGCCTGTGCGCTACTCCAAGACCTTCTTCCTGCTTTTGCAGGGGGTGGCGGAATTCCCCCACCTCCCGCAAAAGCCCACGGGAGCCGCGGGCGACTCCTGCGGGCTTTTCAACCAGGAGGGAGAAGGGACTGAAATGGCCAGTCAGTCCCTTCTCCCTCCTCGGGGAAAAGCCCCCAAGAGCGGCGCGCTCTTTAAAGGCTGTGTGGCTCCTGCGGGCTTTTCAACGAGGTGGGGGAATTCCCCCACCTCATAGAAAAGCCCGCAGAAGCCGCACAACCTTTAAAGAGCGCACGGCTTTTGCCTGCTTTTGCGGGAGGTGGGGGAATTCCCCCATCTCCCGCAAAAGCCCACAGGAGGGAGAAGGGACGGACTCGGCCAGTCCGTCCCTTCTCCCTCCTTGGGGAAAAGCCCCCAAGAGCCGCGCGTCCTTTACCTCGTAGAAAAGCCAGCAGAAGCCGCACAGCCCCTTTAAAGAGTGCGCGGCTCCTGCGGGCTTTTCAACCCAGCTTGTGGGGCTGGCGATGGGGGGAAGCGCTGCTTTCCCCCACCGCCAGCCTCAAAGAGCATTCTTCTGGCTTTGCGTTGCTATCGCTGAAGCCAAGGGGCCTGCATTCGCCCCATAGGACGCACGCACATTTCCCCTTCATTTTTGGAGGGGAAAATGTGTGTTCCTATAGGGCGAAAAATACAGTACTTGAGATTTAAACTATTTTGGAATTTGTAAATAAGCAATTCAAAAGATCTTTCCATTTCAAATTCTGATAGAATACATACCTGAGTAGTTTTTCCTGATCCAGTTTCCCCCACAATCAAAATAACTTTATTTTCTTTAATAATTCTAACAATTTCATCCTGCTTTTCATAAACTGGTAGAGACTGCCGAAACGAATCAAATTCAGATTCTCCCCGTTTCACTGGGATTTGAGGGATGCCATTGTTAAGTCGCCCACTTGTTTTGCTCATTTCTCTATTCTCTAAGAAAAGACAAAAGTGATGACTGCACCAAACTTGCTATTAATCTAAACAGATGCACGCCCTGTCTTTTAAGTATGTAAAATTGAATACTTCCTAGCAAACTAATCAAGATTACATTTTTCCCCACAGGGGAGGGGGAAGTAAACAACCGGGCTAACAGCACGTAATTATATCACTACACAGGGGTTGGGGAGTGCTCAGTGCTAAGCACAAACAAGGCTTTTATCTTTAGAAATGGTATGCTTCACTTACACATTTAGCTTTGCTTTGCCCATGTTTACAGCCAAACGTGAGGTTGCCACTTAGCAGCCGCACAACAATTAGTGCTGCTGTGGGTGTTCAGAACACCTGCAACATAGCATGTCACAAACTTTGGTGAAAGCTGTTAATGACTGTTCTTGCTAGTCTTGTAAAAGGCTATTTCTTCATTGGCCACTGAACCACACAATCTCCCAATCTTTTTGCATGCATAGGGTTTGGTGGGGTTGAAATGGCTTTAGCACAGCATCCCACAGTGCTCCGTAACACAGCAAGACTGTAGATCATACCATTGAGCTTCAGTCTACCGTAAGAAGAAATGCATGTTTTCTAGAGAGAAAATGGTCTTTTTACACGGCTAGGCAAGTATAAAAATGCTTTGGAAGCATCACAGGAAGAGCCCTGTATTTGTCTCTTAGTTTACATTTTCTCACTGTCCACCCGACATCCATATCTGCTTACAGAATACTCCTGGCTTACAGACAGGAAAGGTAGAATATTCACCTCAAATTTCTTCTTCAAAATCTGCTTGGTAGGGCTGGGGGACTTGCCAAAAACGGTATGGGAAATAACACAAGAGGCTGCCTGGGAATACTGAACTGGCAAAAATGGCCTGTCCTCCCATTAATGGGAGCCTCCGGCTCTATTACAGCACCTTCTGTTAATAGAGGGGGCATAGGGGAACCAAGTCATGGTCTCCTTTGGTTTGATGTGCCACAATTTTTGTGCATTTTAATCTGAAAATATAGTGCACATATAGGTGTATCTCATATTATCAGAATGCACAGCTTGCAAGGTGAAGAGCTTTCATTCTCCACCTAGCAGTGCTTTCCAAAAATAAAATGGCAGCAAGGTAGTGCTATAAAAGCCAAGTCTCTTGCAGCACCATCAAAATGCAATGAACGTACCAGCACTTATATGAGAACCACATTTGCAAAAACATTATGCAGTTGTAATTGTGTCATTATACACACATAAGCCATAGACCTCCAAGAGTTTCCAAGCATAGCTTGGGGTGTGCAATAAATTTTCTCTTCACAATTCACCATTATATTTCTTAACAGAATATACTCAACGCACCAGCTTCAACAGCAAAAACATTTCCTCTCTCTGTCTTTGGCAGAAGCTCGGTGCGCTCTTTATTGGTGACAGGAAATCGCTGTACAAGGCTTCTGATAGCATGTTTTGTGTTGGGAATCAAATTACATGTCATTACTGTATGTGCCAACTCTGAGCCATCTTTTTTCTTCACAGTTAGATATCTGCTTGCACCTTTCCTAAAAAATAAAAAAAGGAAGGAAGAATTCTTTCATATTCAGCACCAGGAGTAACCTTTACAAACACAGGTGAATTATAAGACCCACAATGAAGCAGTTTTCTCAAAACATTAAGATATGCTAGGACTTCCCAAATACGTGAATTAAACTCTAAACACATTGCTATGCTTTTTGAGTCAGTGTCAACTACACTGACTCAGAAATATTGTTTCAGATGCTACATGCCGTAGATTTTTGATCCTGGATTAAGTACCTGCATAAAGACAAAGTATCAATGTGGCTTTAATGTTCGGCATAGTAAATAAACATCTAACTTCAAATCTGATTTGGTTGGGTCTTGTTTTCCAGTAGGTATGCTTCAAATCTCTTCACTGCCTGACACAATAGTCTCATTAGGGACTATCATATCTCAGTTTAGTAGCCCAATGTATAAGAACCCTAACCCCTCAGAGCAAGACACAGCCTTCCTCAATCTGCTATGCTCCAAAATCTTTGGTATAGCAGTGGCATTACAGCTACAGCAGCCAATCTCTGCTGCCTTACAAAGTAGGTAGCATGCAGAAGAAAAAGTTACTGCAGCAATGGCTACACAGTCCAAACTTGGGAGCCATATATGGTCACCTTAAAGGAAGAACTACTTATCACAGGTAATCGGGCAAAGGCCAAATTATGAATCTGCCTCAGCAGTGTCAACAGATATCTCACCGCACCCTGGCAGTACTTCTACACAGAACTGTTTGAAACAACAGAACACAAAGACTCTCAGGAAGAATTCCACCTCAAGACAATACTCAAAACTGAAAAACAAAATTGTGCCAGAAAGATGCCTATTTTCCCATTCACATGGGTAAGTATTTTTAGCAAGGTACTTACCCTTTACTTTTAGAAATAAGACCAAGCGATTGACTCAGTCGATGAATGAAGGCTCTTTCAGTACTAGTCAAGGAGGAAGGAAATTCCATTTCTGAAAGAGAAAGCATACATGTATGTGCCTACATACAACTATGTCTACATAGTAGAAATACATCACCCCTGAATAAACAAGCAATGACTTTTAAGGACGATAAACTAAGAACTGCACTTACTCTCGTAGAACTCAGTCCCATTGAATTCAATAATAATAATAATGATAATAATAATAATAAATTTTTATTTGTACCCCGCCCTCCCTGACCAGAGCCAGGCTCAGAGCGGCTAACATCATATAAATAATACAATATGCACAAAAACAAGCAATCAATTGATTAAAATGCATCCCAAAATTAATTCAAATAAATTAAAGTTAAAGTTAAAACTGGACAAATGACAATCCTCAGGTTAAAATTGAAAGCGGTTAATACTCGCCAGGACCAACTGTTTCCACTGATATTATAAGGACCTGTGAGCAGGCTGGGAAACCTCCTTCATGCTTGTTCTTATACAACGAGAAAATGAGTCAGACTGAACCCTGACCAAAGGCCTGGCGGAACAACTCTGCCTTGCAGGCCCTGTGGAAGAATGTCAAATCTTGCAGGTCCCTGGTCTCTTGTGAGAGAATGTTCCACCAGGCCAGAGCCACGGCCAAAAAGGCCCTGGCTCTGGTTGAGGACAGTCTAATCTCCCTGGGGCCCGGAATCTTCAGGGTGTTGTTATCTGCAGACCGTAAGGGACATACCAGGAGAGGCGGTCCTGTGGGTACGAGGGTCATGGCCCTATAGGGCTTTAAAGGTTAAAACCAGCACCTTAAACCTGATCCTATACTCCACCGGGAGCCAGTACAGCTGGTATAGCACTGGGTGAATGTGATCCCAAGGCGAAGACCCCGTAAGGAGTCTTGCCATGGCATTCTGCACCCACTGGAGTTTCTGGGTCAGTTTCAAGGGCAGCCCCATGTAGAGTGAGTTACAATAATCAAGCCTGGAGGTGACCGTCGCATGGATCACAGTGGCGAGGTCAGGGTGAGAGAGGTAAGGGTAATAAGGCTTACTTCAGGGTAGATATGAATAGGATCACACTATGTATTGAATTTGATCAGAAAGAAAGATAAAGGAGGAACAAAGGAGATATTACACACAATGCATAGTTTAAAACAATTAGTGTGTGAAAGTTACTACCACAAGCTATTTAAGCATTTAAGGTCCCCAACCCTAATCTGCGGGTTGCCATCTGATTGGATTTTATTCTGATCCTGATCTGATTTGAGGATGTATTTTAATTGATTGTTTGATTTTATGTTAATGTGTTATACATTTGATGTTAGCTGCTCTGAGCCCAGCTTCGGCAGGGGAGGGCGGGATATAAATAAAATTTATTATTATTATTATTATTATTACTACTACTGTGGTAATTGCCACAGCTATTAGCTGCTGTTCCGGTATGTCCAGAAGTAGAGGACAAACTATGAGCTAGCCATCACTTTGCTAGTGATCTTTCTACAGTATAAAGCTTGCTGCTTCTGGAAAAATAGTGTAGCAACTTAGGATCCAGCATGACCATTTTTTATGCTCCATTCATTGGGTTTTGCTATATAAGTGCATGAAAAAACAAATACGCATGCCGTTATTATTATTTTATTTATAGTCTGTCTTTTTCCCCTGACAAGGTTCAAGTCAGATTACAGATAAAAACGGTATATGTCATACTTAAATATGGGAAGGGCCTCTTCTACATAAGTGATACAACTCCTGCATTGCATGCCCACGATCCTCGGTTCAATCCCCATCATCTCCAGTGAAAGGATCTCAAACAGCAGCACTGAACTAAAGAGGCCAGTGGGGTAAACTGCACCCTATAGTAGACAATGGGGACCTGTAGTGTTCTACATCAACCCAATCCAGTATGACCAGTTGGTCAGGGACGATGAACTGAACTCCAGCAACATCTGGGGGGGCAAGGGCCATGTATGAGCTGAAGATGGGTGCCAGACTGGAAAAGGACAAACATTAGTTCCCTAGCCCACAGAGTTGCTACAAGCCACTGAGACAGCACTGAAAACGAGGGAACGGTGATCTGACCTATGGATGCATGCAGCCACACCACCACATCTGTAGCAGAGGTGCCAACTTGAATAATATAAAAATAAAATAGGGGTGGCACGTTAAGCTGTACCCCACATAATCACATGATATGGTGCACATACACCATTTGAATAGCAATGCCCATCAACTTTTTTTGGGGGGACGGCCCCCTCAAATATTTCATTTGGGGGGACCAAGACCCCATAGCCTCTAAGAGTTGGCAGGTACATACAAAAGCGAGATCAAGACTAATACAGTGGTACCTCGGGTTAAGTACTTAATTCGTTCCGGAGGTTCGTTCTTAACCTGAAACTGTTCTTAACCTGAAGCACCACTTTAGCTAATCTGGCCTCCTGCTCCCGCCGCGCTGCCGAAGCCCGATTTCTGTTCTTATCCTGAAGCAAAGTTCTTAACCCAAGATACTATTTCTGGGTTAGCGGAGTCTGTAACCTGAAGCGTATGTAACCTGAAGTGTATGCAGTGGCGTAGCGTGGGGGGTGCTGAGGGGGCCGGCCGCACCGGGCGCAACATCTGGGGGTTAGGGTCAGGGGCGCAAATCCACGGGTTAGGGGGCGCAAATTACTTGCCTTGCCCCGGGTGCTGACAACCCACGCTACGCCACTGAGTGTATGTAACCCGAGGTACCACTGTATGCCTTCACCAAGGATGCAGCAGAGCTAGTGCTGGCAGGTGATGCTCAGCACAGGACTGCAAAAAAGTAATAATAATAATAATTCGGTTTTAATAGGCTTACTGAAAAGCAACCCTGTTCTGGACTACAACTGGTTGCCTGGACTCCTTCGGCGCCCTGATGGACTAACTAGGCGCTGACCCGCGAAGACCCACCATAACAAACCCGCCTCTTTCGACTGGGGCCGCTTTCAGGTCCGCCCCCTCCTCCACCCTCGGGGGAAGGGAAGGGGAACCGTTACCTCGCTGGTCCCCATAGCGGAACCTCTCCAGAGCGATGTTCACGGCGATTTTCACCTCCTCGTCGATGCGAATGTCCTTCAGCCCTTTGGAGCGGCCGCTGCCGGCGCAGGAGGACGAGGCGGCGGCGGTGGACGGGCCCCCGCTGGGAGCGCCGCCGCCCCCTCCGGGAGGCCGCGGGGAGACGCTGCTCGGGCGCGACATCCCCCGAAAGCTGAGGAGGAGCTCGGGCTCAGAGGCACCGCTAGAGGGGGCCGGGCTAGGCCGCAGGCGCCCCGTACGCGAGAGGGAAAGCGGAAGGAGGACGCGCCTCCTCTGAGGGGCGGGGGGAGGGGCGAAGCGAGGGGCAGGGCCTGAGGCGGGCCGCGATGACGTCACGGACTCCTGGGCGGGGAAAGCAGGTGGCGAAAGGGCGAGCGGGCGGGCGCGCCCAAACGCAAGTTGCGCGTCTGGGTGATTGGGACGCCGAGCCTAGATTTGAGTTTATCGTAGGAGGCAATAATGTTAGGACAACGCGGGCGGCTTGATTTCTCTTTATACGCCTTGCAGCCGATCTGAATACACCAACATTCCTAGCTGGGGGAACCCAGAAAACAAGGGCGTGGCCAGAATGTATATGGGGGGGGGGAGCAGAAAGATACTCATCTGCCTCTACCCCCTGAAATGGTGGAATATTATGCCCAACGTGGCGCTCGAACCCACATTCCTGAGATTAAGAGTCTTATGCTCTTCCAACAGAGCTATTTGATCAAAATCAGATCTCTTCTCCTGCACGTGTTCTTTAATTACATCCAGAAAGGGCCTCCAGTAATCTGATTGCATTATATTTTCACAGCACCTGCTTCTTGACAGGGAACACATCTACACCATATATTTAAAGCAGTGTGCCATTCATCCAGTGTGCCGTGGCACCCTGGGGTGCCTTGAAGGATATTGGTGCTGCAGGCAACACCGGCCTCTGTCCCTCTTTCTTTCCCTCCCTCCTCTGATGCCCTCTCACATCTCTGCCTCCCAAAGGCTTGCATGGCTGTTTGTTGTAGCAGCCAAGGCTACAATGTGCTCCCCAAGTGAATGGTGCCTCTGGGACTGGCCTAGGGATGCTGGGTGCCAGGAGCTGAGACGGCCTCAGAGTAAGCAAGCAGGCAGGCAAGGGAGCCCAGCCAGCTAGTCCGTCAGCCCTTACTGTTGAGGAATGGACAGACAGGTGAGAGGCTAGGCAGGCAGGCACTGTGCTGGCCTTTCTTGTGTTTGCTGTAGGCAAGGCCTTCCTGGGAGCTGCATGCCTTTCCGCCATAGAGGGCCACCAGCGCCTGCTGCTGCCTCCTGAGGGAAGGTGCTAGCCTCATGTTCACCTTTGGCCAGTCTCCACTGAGCCACTAAGGCTGGGGGCATCCTCTTCCCATGCCCTTGTGGGTCAGTGTGAGGAGGCACCTCTCTTTGGGGCAGGCGGGGGGCAGCTGAGAGACCAGGGGCGGCAGAGCTGAGAGACCAGGGGCGGCAGCTGCAGCTGCCCAGAGGACTCTCAAGGAGAAGGGAGAGGAGAGGAGGCTGAGGGAACACTCCACAAGGGAGGATGTTTGAAAAAGGGTGAGAGGCTGACAGATTTGCAGCAAAGGGGTGACACAACTGGGCTCCCAAGCCCCACAGGGGTGCCTCAGAGAGAATGTAGTTGGTCAAGGGAGCTGTAGACTCAAAAAGGTTGAAAACCTCTGGTCTAGCAATTTTTGAATGAAATGTCTCAACAACAGTTGTTAAATTGCTTTCTTTTGACCCCGAGCGCTCAGAAAAAATCTGTCAAAATCTTCCTACAATTTCTAATTTTAGTTAAGGTTTTTTTTTTTTAACAGTAGTACCTTGGGTTACATACGCTTCAGGTTACAGACGCTTCAGGTTACAGACTCCGCTAACCCAGAAATAGTACCTCGGGTTAAGAACTTTGCTTCAGGATGAGAACAGAAATCGTGCTCTGGCGGCACAGAAGCCGCAGAAGGCCCCATTAGCTAAAGTGGTGCTTCAGGTTAAGAACAGTTTCAGGTTAAGAACGGACCTCCAGAACGAATTAAGTACTTAACCCGAGGTACCACTGTATTTACTTAACTAAATCTATTTACCATTCTTTTTTTACACACACAGCCCGATCCCATCTGCGGCTGTTTGGAATTGGCCCCCTGTGCGCGCAGTGTGAGATTTTCCCCTGTTGAAATTAAAGCGTCAGAACTAAACTGCAGCTCCTGCCTGCAGGTAACCAATAGGACATATGAAAATGTGTGTTCTCTGCTGGGAGCAATACTGCTGTCACATGCAACCGAACCACCTCTGGTTCTGTGAGCGCTGCACAAGGGATTTGAGGCTCTCTCCGTTTTGTTGTATGGTATACATCTGCCACATGGTGGTGCCAGTCTAGCAACTGTAGGGCCTTATCAGCATTGTACATTCAAAGCACTCTTAAACCGTCACAGTTTAACTCCCCAAATTCCTGGGAACTGTAATTTAAAGGGGAGCCATAGGAGCCAATTCCGAGGGGCTCCCCAAATGATGTGTGTGCTCCTACGTGATCAATTATGAGGGGTGGGACATACCTGCCCCCCCCATTTTATTTAAGTTGGCACCCTGAAGGGTTTGCCGAAATTTGTTAAGAGACGCCTGTTTCCCTCACAAAGCTACTGTTTCCAGATTGGTTTAACAGTCGGACCTTCCTCACAGGGAATTGTAGCTCTGTGAGGGTAATAAGTGTCTCCTAACAATTCCCCACCCACCCCAATGGCCTTTTATTGTGAGCAGAAGTGAGAGTCAAACATGAGTCTTTGTGGCTCATCATAGTTCTCACACTGAACCTTGGTCTTCTGAACATCTACAACTACCCTAGCTTTCCCTGAGCCTCTTTCTTCTGAGCTTCTTCCATTTGTTCCCCATCCCAGTAATAATTGCCTTTTCCCATGCAGCCACCTTTTGTGATATCACAGGTAGTCAAAAGCAACAGCTGGGGATACATCAGCACAACCTCCCCAGTTTTGAGTGAATCGGACAGCATCAGGTTTTTTGGTGATCCTGTGACCCCGCGGGTTAGGGTGCTGAGTACTCCGTTTTGGGGTCCGATGCAGAACGTGTTGTTTTGGTCACAAAAGGCTACTGCAGGACTTTTGCCAATGTTTTGGCGCCAGTTTGGAAAATCGGACATTGGGTTTTGGTGACCCCCCTGGGTTTGAATGTCAATTACTCTGTTTGTGTGTGGGGTGCTGCAAAACGTGGGCCTTTCACTGTGAAACACCACAAAACGATTACAAAACTTTGGCACCAGTTTCAAGGGGATCCCAGGTTTTGTGGTTTGTAGTTAAAGAAGCCAAAATACATTAACAACATTTCTTGGCACCTACTTTCTTCTTTAAATCTATGCCACTTATCTCTTAGGAAATTTCACTTGTAGGAATAAAGTATGATAAGAGAAACAAACATACTGTTAACTATAAGCATCTCACGGCCAATGCTCATTAATAACAGAAGTTTCCTTTGCACTGTGTCTTGAAAGGATAAACCACCTAGTGCCAGAGCAGTTATGAAACCTATAAACATGTTACCTATAAACTCCAGCTCAATAAAAAATGAATCCATGTCTGTAACCGAAGCTTTGAAAGATGTTAAAAAGTCTTTGATCTTCCTTTTTTGCAATTTGGAAACATGAAGCCATTTTTCATGTGCTCACATGCTGTGTTCATTGTATCATCTCTTTTCATCCATCTTCTCCTTTGATTGAAACAGACCAAGAGGACAATCCTATGTCTACTCTGAAGTAAGCTGTTGAATTCAATGGGGCTTATACACCAGAAAAAGAGATTTTTAGGATTCATCCTTAACTTTCTGTATGCTTTTGGATGCCACACTATAAAGTATTTTTACTTTTTATAATAAAATACTGAAACTAGGGGTCCAAGTTTAAAGCATATGCTATAAATCACCTATTAACCCCTTTTCTTGGTGTCACTACTGAGGACCAATTTTGTCTGCAGGCAACTCAGGAATACCCTTTGTAAATCTTGTTTTCCTCAGGTAAATATTACTTACACATAGGAAATATTGTACGACCACATGTAGATCATTGCCTGTCACAACTGCACACAGGCTGGGAAGTAGCTACTAGTCACGACTTCACAAAAACACATCACAGTAAAATGCACACAAAGGTAGTTGTCACATGTGAATCTACATGAAGGCTACAGTTTCTTTTTTTGCCTCCACAGCAGACCTCTTTGCCCATGGATGAACCACCCTCACTACCCACAGAGTGAGAGGTCTAACCCTGTCTAATTTGTAATTTTTTCACTTATCTCATCCATCCCCAAATCTGTTTTCTTCCCACAGGAGAAAACACAGGAATGGCTTTCTTTTCTCCCAGGTGAAAAAGCAGCTGGGCTAGTGGAGGGGAAATGGCAGGTTTGAAAAGCAGCCTCTTCCCCCACTGTTCCTCTCCTTAAACTGAAAACCCTATAAGACTCCTTGTGAGCATCTTGTTTATACTTCTCCTTTATGCCTACAAAGCAATAGTGCTTAGGACAGTGTGACAGCCAGTACTTTAAGGAACTGGTTTCACCACTTTTACTTCCCGTTCCATTTTTATAACATGCTGATTTTTACTGTGCAGACAAATTATGACAATATAAATGTTGGGATGAAGCAGGTTTCAAAACACTTAGTAGAGACAAAAGTTGCTTACTTTTATCCAGCGCACAAATCTAATAGAAACTTACACACAAATCTAATAGAAATCTAATAGAGTCTCCCATAAATGGTTCTAGTTCCATCAGATCCATCATTGCAAGCAACATGGATATGAACATCCTTTGAGAATCTGCTTGTGGTTTAATGTCTGAAATGCTGTGGATACAAGACTTTAATACTGCCATTGATCAGACCAAGTGGAGTGCTGATTGGGACAAGATGCCATGTTCCTCAAACTAAGCCTGATTGAAAGAGAAGCTTATAATACAAAGGTGGTAACTATCTCTCTACACTCTAATAAAACAACTAAACACCATTGGTCCAAAATGTAGGAGAGATGTAGGGACATATTTCCATATGTGGTGGCCTAGTCCCATCATTTGGGCTTTCTGAGACTGTGCCTTCCAAAAAGTTAGCCTCATTATTTCTCAATTTCTTTGCACGCTGTGGGGGAGGATGTCATACACAAGGAACTTCTCATATTCCTATTTGCAGCAGCATGTTTAACCATTGTGAGATGTAGGAAGGTGATGGACAATGTTAACATTATGGGATATTGGTACCAACAAATGTGGAATATTGCCTTAACTAATAAATTTCCAAAGCAAATACAAGAAGAACTAAAGGCAATTTCCATATGATGTGTCTTATACCACTTTGGGATTTTCCCAAAGCATCCTGCGACCTATTGTTTGTTAAGGGTTTGTAAGTTCCCAAAATTTAGGGGAAGCCAAGGCTGTTAAAGTGATACAAGAATGCTTTAAATCAGAGGTTTTCAACCTTTTCCAGTCCACAGCTCCCTTGGCCAACTACATTCTTTCTAAGGCACTCCCCCATCCCACCCTGCTGTCCAAAAGAGAAGTGTCTCTTCACACTGACCCACAAGGAAGAGGATGCCCCCAGCCTTAGTGGCCTAAAGGAGACTGGCCAGAGGTGAACGTGAGGCAAGCTAGCACCTTACCTCAGGAGGCAGTAGAGGGTGCTGCCAGTCCTGCATGGTGGAAAGGCTCCCTTTCAGCACTGAGCACTCAGCTCCCAGGAAGGCCTTGTCCACAGCAAGCACAAGAAAGGCCAGCACAGTGCCTGTCTGTCTAGCCTCTCACTTGTCTGTCCATTCCTCAACACAAAAAAAATTCCTTCCAGTAGCACCTTAAAGACCAACTAAGTCAGTTCTTGGTATGAGCTTTCGTGTGCATGCACACTTCTTCAGGTATCTGAAGAATACCTGACTATGGCAGACCAACACGGCTACCTATCTGTAACATTCCTCAACAGTAAGGGCTGACGGACTGGCTGGCTGGGCTCCCTTGCCTGCTTGCTTGCTTGCTTGCTTGCTTACTGCAAGGCCACCTCAGCTCCTGGCAACCAGCACCCCCTGGCCAGCCCCAGAGGCACCATTCACCTGGGAAGCACATTGTAGGCAGGGCTGCTGCAACAAACAGCTGTGCAAGCCTTTGGGAGGCAGAGATGTGAGAGGGCATCAGAGGAGGGAGGGAAGGAAAGAGGGACAGAGGCCAGTGTTGCCTGCGGCACCCTGACCATCTTTCATGGCACCCTAGGGTGCCACGGCACACTGGCTGAATGGCACACTGCTTTAAATATATGGTGTGGGTGTGATTACTGTCAGGAAGCAGGTGCTCTGAAAATATATTGCAATCAGGAGATTACTGGAGGCCCTTTCTGGATGTAATGAAAGAACACGTGCAGGAGAAGAGATCTGATTTTGATCATATAGCTCAGTTGGTAGAGCATGAGACTCTTAATCTCAGGGTTGTGAGCGCCACGTTGGGCAAAAGATTCTTTCATTTCAGGGGGTTGGACTAGAGACCCTTTCAGTCTCTTCTAACTCTATAGTTCTGTGTTTCTATGCAGTGAAGCACAGCAACCAAGGATTAAAAAAATATAATGATGCCGTGTCAGTAGTAGCGAAACTGTTTCAGTGCCAGGATAACCTGTTTGCTGTTACACACAGTCTAATTATTATCTCTAAAACTTCTTGGGAAATAGCCTGTAGCTTAATGAAAGGTGTTTCAGGTGACTGGATTGCTGCCCAGTGGGGATGTGACTGTTGGATGCAGTGCAGGCCATGGTTGTGATTGGGGACCTCTTTGCTGCTGCCATCACTGCCACGGTCACTAGTACAGACAGAGGTCCCTGGTGTCTGTTGTGATTCTGGCTTTGTCACCACATGAGGGGAGGTCCCACATTAGTGTGTGTGGGTAGTGGAGCAGGCTGCTGCTGTTGCTGCATGCTTCTGTTCTTGAGTGCTGACCTCTCTGCTTCCATTAAAGCTTTCTTTCCCATGGACCCATGCCTGGTGGCATGGTTCCTTGGTGTTGAGATGCTGTCTGTGAGCTCAAGGTATGTAGGGTGGTTGCAATTGCCATGCATTTGGGAGAAGGGATATCCATGTGTGTTTGTTTGTAGGAACCCAAAAGTTTCATTCACAGTCTCAGCTTTAGTCCAAAGCACAGGACACAAGATTTAGAAGTCTGTAAGCAAAGTTATAAGATGCATAGCTAGGTAAAGGTAAAGGGACCCCTGACCATTAGGTCCAGTTGTGACCAACTCTGGGGTTACGGCGCTCATCTCGCTTTATTGGCTGAGGGAGCCGGCGTACAGCTTCCAGGTCATGTGGCCAGCATGATTAAGCCGCTTCTGGCGAACCAGAGCAGCACACGGAAATGCCGTTTACCTTCCCGCCGGAGCAGTACCTATTTATCTACTTGCACTTTGACGTGCTTTCAAACTGCTAGGCAGTAGCTAATACGTTATTCCAAGACTTGATACACCACCTCTAAATTGACATTTTAAAAGCTGGATGTGACCAGTCTGGTACTCGCCCCAAGCAAGAAAACTGTGCTTACAAGCAGGGCCATAGGCACTAGGGGTGCAGGGCACCCGGGCGCTGGGCTCTCAGGGGCGCCAGGCTGAGAGTCCGGGGCCTGAGAATTGAGTCCAGGATGAGCCTGCTTGTTGGTTAGAGCGTCATGGTGGGCTCTTCTGCTGCGCGTGGCTCTGCGCTGCGAGTGTGGGGGTGACCAAGCCAACGAGACACTGAGGCAGCTGGCTGGCTCTGCCCTCCTGCACGACTGGGACTGGACAACCGGCGGGGGGGAGCACCGGGTGGATCTTTGCACCCCAGCGCTGCATATGCTTGACAGCCCTGCTTACAAGTGTGCGTTCCTGCAGGTGTTTTGGATCTGAGTCAGTCCCTCTGACTCTCCTGCCACCTCTGCCCCCTACAGCCCCACCCATTCTCTCAAGGGGCAAAGAAGAGGCTGACTCAGATGGCTCCCCCTCCCTTTCTGTGACATTTGGCAATGAAGGGGCAGAAAGCCCTCCCAACTGAGTGTTGGCCTCTCTCCACCTCTGACCCATGGATTCTCCTCCTCCAGATGTCACCAGCCCTTCCCTTCTTCCCCTTCCATGGTTCATTTTACATATCCTACATTCCTGCATATTTTACTATAACCATTCAAATCAGTTTTCCACTTTTATATCAAATATTATTTACACTGTTGAATTTATCTTAATGCTGCCAGCATTTTCAGCTGTGTACAGTTATTCTCCATATATTCAATAAATGTTTTCCACTCTTCTTTAAATATACGTAATGCTTGCCCTCTTATTCTATGTGTTAAATCTGCATATTCTGTCAACTTAATTTGCCAATCCTCTTTAGTTGGGACCTCGCTCACTTTCCATTTGGGGGCTAACAAAACATGGGCCGCAGATTTAGCATACAAAAATAACTTTTTCTGACACCTAGGAATTTCTCTCTGAGTTATTCCCAATAAAAAGGACTCTGGTTTTTTTGGGAAAGTAATTTTAAACATTTTGTTCAACTCATTATAAACCATTTCCCAATATGCTTGTACATTTTTACATGTCCACCACATATGAAAAAAAAAGGTTCCCTCCACTTCTTTACATTTCCAACATGCATCTGATTCTGATTTGTAGATCTTAGCCAATTTACTAGGAGTTAAATACCATCTGTGGATTATTTTTAAATAGTTTGATGCATTTATTTGTGTGGTAACTGCCACACAATAAGGTGGATCCCATAATCTGAATTGCTCTTTTACCTAATTTCTAGTTCATGGCAAATTCTGGGGTATAATTGAAAATATGGTGCTATCAAAGAGAAACCAAAGATGTTAGCAAGTCACTTGTTTTTCATTTCTAAAGCATTGGAGTATGTTGAAAGTTATGGGCCTTTTGTCTCTTACAGGTACAACAAAATTGGCTCAGGGGAGGCTCTTGCTAGTTCCTCTGCCCTCAGAGACTTGGGTTGGTGATGGCTCAGGAGAGGACATTATTTTTATGATTGTAGGTTGATTAAACATGTTTTAATGTTGTAATCTCCCTTGGGAGCTTAAGGTGAAGGGCAGGAAATAAATAATTTGTCTGACCTGAGGAAAATAAAATGTACCAGGTTCTGGCTGGCTGGAGATGAGTGAGTGGACACCACTTCAGAATACAAAAGATATTTACAGTATGGGGCTTTAGCTGATTTACACTGAGTGAGATTAGACCTGTGAAATATCAATGTGACTATTTTGGGTCAGTTTAGCACATTTCGCTAAACAGAACTGAATCAGGCAAAGTGACTTGGCAGAAGAAGCAAATAAGAGATCTGAGGAAACTTTTGTACTTGATGAAAATGTTTATTAATGTAAACAAAACCCAGGCCCAGTGCCAGGTTACTGGAGGCCCCAAGTGAGGGGACTCTGCTTTTGATGCTATGCGTCTTTGCTGCTGCTTCTGCATTCCTCCACTGGGCTGTAACATAGCGTCAGCAGGGAGAGAGCAGTGACCCAGGCTGTGCTCCCTTGACAACAGTCAGTCCCAGTCAGATGTCCAGCTTGCCAGCTGCCAATACCTAATTGAAATCACCTGGTAGCCAAACAAGAATCATATAAAATGTTGTCATATCTATTTGACATTTTAGAGAAATATTCTCCATCCAATATATGACTATTAAAAGACGCCTGCTCCTTGGGAGAAAGGCGATGGCAAACCTAGACAGCGTCTTAAAAAGCAGAGACATCACCTTGGCAACAAAGGTCCGTATAGTAAAAGCTATGGTTTTCCCAGTAGGGATGTATGGAAGCGAGAGCTGGACCATCAAGAAGGCTGATCGCCGAAGAATAGATGCTTTTGAATTATGGTGCTGGAGGAGACTCTTGAGAGTCCCATGGACTGCAAGAAGATCAAACCTATCCATTCTGAAGGAAATCAGCCCTGATTGCTCACTGGAAGGACAGATCGTGAAGCTGAGGGTCCAATACTTTGGCCACCTCATGAGAAGAGAAGACTCCCTGGAAAAGACCCTGATGTTGGGAAAGATTGAGGACACAAGGAGAAGGGGACGACAGAGGACGAGATGGTTGGACAGTGTTCTCAAAGCTACAAACATGAGTCTGACCAAACTGCGGCAGTGGAAGATAGGAGTGCCTGGCGTGCTCTGGTCCATGGGGTCACGAAGAGTCGGACACGACTAAACAACAACAACAGTATATGACTTGAATGAGAAATGCATAGTTTGCTACAAAAACAAGTCCTGCGATACCTTAAAGACTAACATTTTTAATGACAAAAGCTTTCATGGATTACAGAACAGATGCATGACGTGTTATCCTAAGACAGGGGTCAGCAAGGTCGGATCGGCCCTGTGGAGAACCCTCCGTGGGCTGGATCACGCCCGCCATTTCTGGCATCTGTGCATGCGCAGACGCGATTTCCGGCACCATGGAAGTGAGTCCCTGCACCACACTGTGCTGGTTTAGCACAGCGCGTGAGCGGGCAACTTGGTTCAGGGACGGATTGTGGGCCAGTCAAACGATCTCCACGGGCTGCTTCTGGCCCATGGGCCTTAGGTTGGTGACCCCTGTCCTAAGATGTAGGTATACAGGTATACCTTGGAAATATTGCAAGTTTGGTTCCACACAACCGCAATAAAGCAAGTACAGTGGACGCTTGGGTTGAGGACATGATCCGTGCGGGATGCATGTTCGCAACCCACGTCTGCACACGCGCGGGTTGCAATTTGGCGCTTCTGCACATGCGCAAAGCGCAATTTAGCACTTCTGCACATGCGCGACTGCTGAAACCTGGAAGTAACCCACTTCAGTACTTCTGGGTTTCAGCTGTCCGCAACCTGAAGCGTCTGTAACCCTAGGTATGACTGTAATCACACATTTTTTTATTTATTTCCCAGTGCATGTAAAAGTTATGTTTACACTATACCATAGTCTAATAAGCCAGGTCCCTGGCTGCAGGGGTAGGAGGGGGAAAACCTAGCTCCAGCCCTAGCCAGTCCCACTCCCATGGCTGGAAGAGGAGCGGTGGCTGGGGGGGGGAGGGGGCTAGGGGGTGAAGCTAGTTTTTATTTCACCCGGGTCAAAGATCCAGTTTGGCACACACACACCATGCATATTTGCATACCCCAGGGTGCCACATCACACTGGTTGAAAACCACTGCCCTAGCGAATCTTACCTGGCAAGGGGTACCTTGCACGTGAAGGAAGGAGCGGGGGGGGGTAATGTGGGAAGGGGGGAGTTATTCTTTTGCTGTTTTGTTTTTAATTATTTACTTGTTTTTATCCTGTATTTTATTCTGTGAACCGCCCTGAGATTTTATGATGAAGGGCGGTGTTATAAATCAAATAAATAAATGCGGGGAAGGTAAAGAATGACTTCTATTTCTGATGCCACTTTGGTTGTGATTCGCTTTGAGAGTTTGTGCTTCGAATGAATGAATGCTGCGTTGACCTCAGAGCGGGGCTAGGATTTTGAGGGGGGAAAACCCAAGAGAACTTGCTCAAAGCCAAATCTGGGAAACTCGTCGGGGTTGAGTCGCGAGTTGCGGTTTTTTTCCTTCTATGCCCCTAGCTGGTCAGCAGCCCAAGCGGTGCTCTGCAAAACGCCGGAGAAGAAGCTCCGGCCCTTTTCCTCCCGCGTCTCCCTCGAGGGGCGCGCGACCCCTTCGCCAGAAGAAGGTGGCTGAGGCGGGCGGGCGGGCGGCTGCTGCTCCTCCTTGCAAAGGCGCGCCGGATCCCCAGGATGCCGCTGATTGGCGCGCGAGGCGGCGCGCGCTGAATTCGTGCGCGAGGCGAGGAGAAGCGCTTGCCTGGGATTCCCCACCCCCTTGTTTGCATTGTGTGGCCCTCGCGCCGCTTTGTACGGCTGCAGGGCCGGGACGGATTTGCGCGCGCGCACACACGGGCTTGTGGCTGAGGGAAGCACAGACGGAGAATTCCCAGGGACCGGACTTGTGCGGACGTTGCCACCGCCTCCTCCTCCTCCTCTGGAGAAGAGCGCATGATGGCGGCAGCGGCCGCCCCGGCCGTGGTAGTGGAGGTGAGCCTGAGCAGCACCGCCAGTAGCAGCAGCGACACTTCCAGCACGGGCGAGGAGGAGAGGATGAGGCGCCTCTTCCAGACCTGCGACGGCGACGGCGACGGCTTTATCAGCAGGTAAGCGCAGCCGCTGGGGCAGCCGGTTGCTCTCTCTGCGCGCGCGCTCTCTCGCGCATACCCGCCGAAAAAGTGGCAGCTCAACTTCTGAGCAAGTTTCTCAGATGCGAGTTGCGCTTCATGCACGGCGGAGGTGCAGGGGAGGTGCCCCCGGACAGACCGACCGACAGACAGATGGACGCTTCTTGGGCAGGGGGGGGGGGGGTCAGCAGGGTGGATCAGCATCACACCCAGGGTAGCGTGCTGGCCAACCACACAAATATTTTACTAATTTTTAAACAGATACAAATACAATAGCCATCACACACTTAGCCAGCAGTACAGCTAATTGTGTTTGTTTTATCCATTGTCTCTAGACCCGTGGTTCCCAACGTGAGCACAAACCCCCCCCACAGGGGCGCAGTTTTATTTTTAAGGGAGACAATTTGGAAACTTGTTTAGACCAAGTTAATGGCCTTTTAGGCTTCCTCCGCATGAATAGTACAGTGGTACCTCGGGTTACATGCACTTCAGGTTACATACGCTTCAGGTTACAGACTCCGCTTACCCAGAAATAGTACCTCAGGCTAAGAACTTTGCTTCAGAATGAGAACAGAAATTGTGCTCTGGCGGCGCAGCGGTAGCAGGAGGCCCCATTAGCTAAAGTGGTGCTTCAGGTTAAGAACAGTTTCAGCTTAAGAACGGACCTCCGGAACAAATTAAGTACTTAACCCGAGGTACTACTGTAGTTCACTTTTTGAATAATAAGAATTATATGGCAATGGGGGGGGGGGCGGATCAGGATTTTAGAGATGCTTAGGTGGGGCATGGGACGCAGGTGGCGCTGTGGGTTAAAGCCTCAGCACCTAGGACTTGCCGATCGAAAGGTCGGCGGTTCGAATCCCTGCGGCGGGGTGCGCTCCCGTTGCTCGGTCCCAGCGCCTGCCAACCTAGCAGTTCGAAAGCACCTCCAGGTGCAAGTAGATAAATAGGGACCGCTTACCAGCGGGAAGGTAAACGGCGTTTCCGTGTGCGGCTCTGGCTCGCCAGAGCAGCGATGTCACGCTGGCCACGTGACCCGGAAGTGTCTCCGGACAGCGCTGGCCCCTGGCCTCTTAAGTGAGATGGGCGCACAACCCCAGAGTCTGGCAAGACTGGCCCGTACGGGCAGGGGCACCTTTACCTTTTTTAGGTGGGGCATAGCATACACTTTACACATTCAGTATTCAAACATATTACTTGGCGTAACCCCTCCACTGAAAATATTGAGCAGTTGGTATAAGGAGGTCTTCTTTTTGGTCATTAACATAGTTCAAGAGAGGGGTCCACGTTTCTTGGAAGGTGTCTCTATTCATTATGCCCTTAATTTCCCCCCTTTATCTGGTGAGATGCTGAGACATTGCTGTATCCCAGATATTATTTTCCCATATGTTGACGGGTATTTCAGTCTGGTTCTTCCGTTGCTGAGCTATCGCTAATCCTGCTGTGGTCAGGAAGAAGCCTACTAGTTTGCCTGTGGCGTGCCGGCCTTTCTGGCAAGGTGGTCGCTGTGACTCTGGAAGCCTTCCTATAGAAATCGGTGGTTAAATCTTTCGAAAGAAACTTCTACCCAGCAAGTTATTCCTCTCCTCTTTTTTTTGTTATTGTGGTGCCAGGCAGTTATGTTCTTTGCCCTGGAAACTCCTGAATGCATAAGTGCTGATTATAGCTGCATAGTTGCGGGGACTCCAGGCGTTCTGTTTGCGCCCCGAGGCACTTTCTCCTTCATTACGACTGTGCATGCTGAGCTGTAGTTCAAATTAAGCTGAGCTGGTAGTATTAGTTTCATTTGCAGCAATGTTGAGGGAGCAGGTTGAAAGGAGAAGGCAGCTTTTCAATTTCAATGTTCCACACAAATGTGAAGGCCCTTGTACTCAGCTCGGGAACTTGCTTTAGCTTGGCATTGTGGCAGCAGTAGCGGTTCACACCCTGCTGCCAGCTGGGGAGAAGGCGGGGTCTACCTTTCCTGTTCCTAGTTGTCCAATAACTGACCCCCTTGCTAAAGGTCTTTAGACTGCATGATCAGGGATGGGGGTGAAGTACTTGGAAACCTCTGGATTTCCTTGGACTCCAGCTCCCATTGGCATCAGCAAGCATAGCCAGTGACCAAGGGTGATGAGAATGGTAGTGCAATAACATCTGGAAGTCAGTGGGTTTCTGGTAGCTGGTCCAGAACATCTCAGGATGCTTTGGTGGAGCTAAAAGGAGTGAAAGACTTGATAATGGTTTTGTTGACCCCTGATGTGGTTGTGTTGATGATCTTATCTAAATGGATGACACTTTGGAAGAAATAGAAACAGAAGGGTGTTTTTTTTAGAGGGTACCTGTATATAACACTTGTGAATAATGACTTTCATACAGAGTGTGCACTATCTGCAGGTAGCACTTCCAGCCAAGGTAGCATTGGCATAGCCGGGGGGGGGCGGGGGGGCAGCTGCTACCCCTGAGATCAAGTAAAATATTAGAAATACTCAACTGACCAATCACATCGGTTCTGCCCTCTAACAAAAATCCTCCCCCGCAACAAAAGTCCTTGCTACACCCATGCAAGGTGGATAGCATACAGTACATGTTATTTCATTTGTTCACATGCATTGTTTTCCCTCTAGTGGGAAGAAGCAAAACAAAATTCCTATAAGCACTCCCCCAGGAAGTCTCTCCAATTCCACTATGTGTATTTCTGTGACATGTTTATGGTGGGGTGCGGGGGAGGGAAATGTCGTGTTTTACAGGCCGCAATGAATAAAAGCCACAGTTCTACTTACAGCTTGTCTGATTTTCATAGATCATAGAATCAAAGAGTTGGAAGAGGGACCCTGAGGGTCATCTAGTCCAACCCTCAACAATGCAGGAATCTGGCCCACAGACGTCTCTGGGTGGGCTTGAACCTCCAACCTTCTGGTTAACAGCCAGATGCACTGAACGATTGTGCCACCTGAGGTGCTAGTGTAGGGCTAGTTTTAAGATACATGTTTTAAAAATGTTTGGAAATCAATAGATGGTATTATGTAAGGGAAATTTTATTTGTGTGTATGTGGTTAAGCTGTCAACACATAGTTGTTGGGTTTTGTGGATTACCGTATTGGCCTGAATATGAGCCACCCTTTAACTTTTCATAGTCAGAATGTGGGGGGCCACATTCCAACTGTGGAAAGTTGAAGTGTGGCTTATATTCACAACTTTATGGTATGCAGCCGGGGGGGGGGGGGCAAACAGCGCCAGGAGCGCAGCAAAGTGGAGCCCGCCTCTTGTGTAGTCCCTCACCCTCTCCCCCAAGGTGGGGAAGGGAGAGGGTGAGGAAGCGGAAAGGCGGAAACACAGCCCCCCCCCCCGCCGCATATGTAGCCAGGAGCAGCGAGGAATGGAGCAATGGAGCAGCTTATATATAGGTATTTTTTATTTCCCCCACTCCAATTTTAAAGGCGTAGCTTATATTTGAGTTCCGCTTATATTTGGGCCAATACAGTAGTTATTGGGCCAGGAGGTGTAGTGTCCATCTCTTGCCACCAGTACACCACATACATCTTTGTAACTCGCCCTTAGTATTGTAATAGTGTTTCCACATATGTTGACGGTTTTAAATGGACATTTTGCTTATCTGAAACACCTCCATTGTCAAACATATGAGTACAATATTTGCTTTTGCAAGTTTGGAAGGCATAATCCTCTTAACATGCATTCCATATCTTCTTGGGTATTGAAATGGTTCCCTGGTTATAATCTGGAGGTTAGCTCAGATGTTCAGATTTGTCCAAGGCAAGAACCCTAAAAGCAGTAAAGACAAGGCCAACATTTTGCACGCCATTCACTTATGATTGGATTAGGTGCTGGGATAAACCAAGGTATTACCCTGGCTCCATAAATATAGAGAGAATGGACAGTCAATGTCCATCCTTCACGCAGTGCTCTAATGCACAGTTGTTCTTGATGTTAACACATTTAATCTCTTCTTGTACTATCGCAGGGATGTCCAACTCCCAAGAGACTGCGATCTACTAAAAGAATAAAAAACTGGCAACGATCTACCCCTTTTTGGGGGGTTCAAGTCAAAGTTGCTGAGCTTT
The DNA here is from genome assembly GCF_964106915.1 of Podarcis gaigeae. NCBI lineage: Eukaryota > Metazoa > Chordata > Lepidosauria > Squamata > Lacertidae > Podarcis > Podarcis gaigeae. The sequence continues at coordinate 21,965,770 of NC_139687.1, forward strand.
TTTAGGGAGGAAAGTACAGTGGACATGATCCATTCCGGGGTGCCATTTGCACCCCGAAAAGTCCACAACTAGAGCGGCGCTTCTGTGCAAGCGCGGAGTGAAATAGAGCGCTTCTGCGCATGTGCAAAGCACACAGAATGCTTCTGCTCATGCGCAAAGCATGCAGAACGCTTCTACGCACACACACGCGGCGAAACCCTGGTCATGGCCCCAGCAGAAGCTGCATGCTAGTTTAACTCCTTGTTTCCAGATGCAAGCCTTTAGGCTTGGCTTTGCTCTGCAGTAAATAGTTCAGACATCTGTATGTTTAATTGGGAGAAGAGAAACATAAAACCTATAAATGCCCAACTTCTGGAGCACCACTGAACCAGTAAATCCCAGATAGACCACCAACAGTCACAGTGAACAGTTCAAGAGTGACTGGAATGCCTTTTCTTTTAAATGTGCAATTTACTCTGTGGGTTATGAATATTTAAATTTTTTAAAAAATCAGTTCTATCATTCATGCAGCTCTGAAATTAATTTAGCCTTCTTTTGTCATTTCCCTACCCTTTGTGAAGCTGCTTCTTGGCCACCAGAGCCGGTTGAGGGAAGAACTGCATTTTATTCTTTTGGTAAAGGCAAGCACTTTTCCATTGCACATGTCTTCCATTTAGCGTATGGCGACAAGTTAGTGCAGAATGCAGTTGTTAGGCTCGTAACTGGGGCAGAGCAGTGGAACCATGTGTCGCCAGTCTTGAAAATGCTTCACTGGCTGGCAGAGAGCTACCAGGCCAAATTGAATGTGTTAGTACTAGCATATCAAGTCCTAAATCAGGCATAGGCAAACTTGGCTCTCCAGATGTTTTGGGACTACAACTCCCATCATCCCTATCTAGCAGGACCAGTGGTCAGGGATGATGGGAATTGTAGTCCCAAAACATCTGGAGAGCCAAGTTTGCCTAAGTAAAGGTAAAGGGACCCCTGACCATTAGGTCCAGTTGTGACCGACTCTAGGGTTGCGGCGCTCATCTCGCTTTATTGGCTGAGGGAGCCGGCGTACAGCTTCCGGGTCATGTGGCCAGCATGACTAAGCCGGTTCTGGCGAACCAATGCAGCACAGGGAAATGCTGTTTACCTTCCCGCAGGAGCGGTACCTATTTAGCTACTTGCACTTTGAGGTGCTTTCGAACTACTGGTTGGCAGGAGCAGGGACCGAGCAACAGGAGCTCACCCCATCACGGGGATTTGAACCAGCGACCTTCTGATCAGCAAGTCCTAGGCTCTGTGGTTTGACCCACAGCGCCACCCGCGTCTGAGTTTGCCTATGCCTGTTCTAAGTGGCTTGAAACCTGAGTACCTCAAAGAGTGCCTCCTGCAATATCAACCATCTATGACCCTATGATCAAGAGATGAAACTTTATTGGTGGTGGTGGTGCCACTGGGAGCTGCCCAGTTGGCAGTGACTTGTGGTAGTGCCTTTTCAGTGGTGGCTCCCTGTTTGTGGAATGCCTTCCCTAGTGAGGTGTCATTATTGACTTTATTTTGGGAGAGGGAATTAAAACAGCCCCAAGATCACTGGTTGCGAATGTTTTTTCATAGTTTTAAAGAGTATTTTAAAACTGTTCTTGGTTGTAGCTCTTTCTAAACATTTTACCATTACTTGGGTTCCTTCAGGAGGAAGGGCAGGATATAAATCGAATAATATATATTTGCATACATAATGAAGTTAAATGGAGTCTCAGCTGTGGGAACCCTTTGCTGCGCATTAAACTGAAAACTCTTTAAATACTTGCTGGGTAGCAGAGCCACACATGGAGAGGAAAAGAGCACCTCCTGAGAGAACAATTAATTGTCAGTCTATGAATAGTTAGGCTGACATTTTAAAATGGCAGATAAAAGGATAATTGCTGGCTGATATTGGATGGGAATTCAATTTGGCAGTGGAATATAATTTGGAACTCATCTAGTCAAATGGCATACATTATACTTTCCTACCAGAATACAGACATTTTTGTAACTAAATTACCAAAATGCAATAATGTCTGTTTAAAATTCAAATACTGTAGTACACAGCAGTAATGTTTTTGGCAATTGGTGTTTTTTATTATTACATAAAAAGTGATGGCAGAAAAAATGATAAACATTTGTTCTTTATTTATTTATATCCTGCCTTTTCTCTCATAGTTGGGAGTTGCAAAGCTTTGCTGGAAAAAATCAACCTGTGGAGAGATGGTTTAAAAGCCTCTTCCTCCCACTGAACGTTCAAGGAATGTTTCGTGGCAAGTGCATTTATGCACACGCAAGAAAGGCCTTTAGGAGAGTGGAACTGCACACGACTCGCTTTCATGTATGTAAGAGACATTCTAGCTGTGATTGCAAATAATAATAATAATAATAATAATAATAAGCTAGTATCCTGATTGTAAAATGACAAGACTACTGCAGAAACTGAGAAGTTTCTTGGGAAACAATTCAGCATTGAATAGAATTACTGGAACTCTTAGGGAAAACGCCTCTCCACTTTTGAACTGTGGTTTAGTTTAAAGAATGGTTTTGGTCACATGGGTTGTGTGTATTGCTTGGTTAAAACGGACGTGCTAGGCATTGCTCTGAAGAGTTGACTTTTCTCTCAATGGTCTTGCCACCCTGTGATTTAGACCAGTGTTTCCCAAACTTGGGACTCCAGCTGTTTTGGGACTACAGTTCCCATCATCCCTGACCACTGGTCCTGCTAGCTAGGGATGATGGGAGTTGTGGTCCAAAATCAGACCGAGACCCAAGTTTGGGAAACCCTGCTCTAGGCACTGGAGGGGATGGTGAGTCTCACATTCTGGCAATTAGGAGATAGGCTCTTCCTCCCTAAGGCAAGCTTTCTCTCATATTTACAATGAACAGATAAAGGTTCCAGGGCAGTTCCAGTGAATGAATTGTTCTGTGTCCTGGAATCAGGTGTTTGGGTTTTCCTTTCTCCCTTCTCTGTTCCCTGCTTTCCTTTGGCTTTCCTTTGTGGCCCCTATCCACCTTGTTTCACGGGTTAGTGGTTTGCTTCTTGCAAGCTCACACATGTAATTTTAATAGGCAACTTGAATGCTGAAGCATGTGCTCCAATCCAAGATATAAGCTAGTGTCAGAAACGTTGAAAACATGACATTATTGCACAGGACAGTTCTGTTTTGTGTCATAATTATTTTTACAGATTTGCAAAATTGCTTTCCCAGATTTTTCTGTAAACCTTGTAAGCCTTAAATTTGTGTTCAGTCATGTATGGATGTGTAAGATAAGGTCTCTAATTAGAAAGTCAGGCCACCTTAATTACCAATGGTATAGGAGAGTACAGTAATGATCCCAGTTCACAACTGTGTTTTATAATTTGCCTTGTGTACTCTACATATGCTGTGTTTTTTGAAATTCCTAAGAGATGTGCTTTATTCTTACTTCAGGCAGAGAGCATTTATTTGCAACTGCACAGCAGCAAAATGTTGGAACAAGCAATGGTAACATGTTAACTTTAATTTCACTATATTATAAGGTTATGCTGTTGACCATTTCCTTTATTTGGAGTCCCCTCAAAATAGGGGTCATCTTATACACAGGGGCATGTTATACATGAAAAAATACGGCAACTATGTAGAGGGCCCCGGGATAATGTATTGGCAACTGTGACTACTTAGGGGTCTAAAATGGATACTTTTTTTCTTTCCTTTCACATATTGTTACAACTGTTATTTTATAGTCCAGACCAACAGGGGCAGCAGGAATCATGAGAGAAGTGATGACCAGCTTCACAGACACACATTGTGATATATCTCCATGTCAAATATTATGAAAACATTATCGCTTTGTTGATTTCAAACTGATTTTGGACTATGTATTGATACATCGCCTAGCCCTTGTGGGGATGATTGTTGTTTTTTTTAGCTGGGTCATGCCAGTGCAAGTAGATAAATAGGTACTACTGCAGCAGGAAGGTAAACGGCGTTTTCATGCACTCTGGTTTCCGTCACGGTGTTCCATTGCACCAGATGCAGTTTAGTCATGCTGACCACATGATCTGCAAAGCTGTCTGTGGACAAATGCCAGCTCCCTCAGCCTGAAAGCGAGATGAGCGCCGCAACCCCATAGTCGCCTTTGACTGGACTTAACCATCCAGGGGTCCTTTACCTTTTCCTTTATTGGTTTTTTTTTAGCTGGGTCATTGTGTATGATGTTTCTAGATGACCTTAGAGCAGCCATCCTTACTTGTTGCCCTCCATACATTGTTTGGAACGACAGCTTCCACAAGACATAGACTACTATTTATTTATTTAACAAAACTAGTGTGCCACTTTATGATAGCATCAACCGTTGTCTAAGCAGTTTACGAAAAACAGTATAGAATATTCATAAGAAAGTACTGATAAAATCAACAGACTTAAAAAACAAATGTGCACAATAAAGTTCCATATCTGAGTAGGATGGCTTAATTTTTATTTTATTTTTTTAAAGCAGGCATTGGAAATGGCAAAGGGACCTGTCTAATACTAAATAGGAAGGGAGTTCCAGAGAAATTGTGCTGGCACACTAAAAGATGGATTTCTTACAAGTGATTTCTTACATGAACATGATATAGCGCTTGTCAAAGTGTCAGTTCCGCAGATGGAAGCAGGAGAGTGGCGTGTGGCTTTAGGCAGTCTTTCAAGTCAGCTGCTGATGGTTTTGTACGCTTATAGAAACACCTTGAGTTTGACCTAGTAACCAGTCGGCAGCCAGTGCAGCGGGAGTGTAATACTCAAAAGCTTGCCCACTATTTTGTGGTATTGGTTGGCCTAATGTATTGGGATAGGGGAGCTGGGGCATCTGGCAATCAATGTGTCACTTTAGTTCCAGATAGTACATGGGTAGATGGCTCTTAAAAAGCCCGGGACACAAATTTAAAGCATGTGTCTAGCGGCTATGGTGGCTCATTCACCAGAAGCAACATATTGAGCGTTAACTCTGGATTCTGGAACTAAGCTTCCTGATGTATGTTGTGCTCTAGGAGGGTTAGCTTGGTCATAATCGTGTATACAGAGTCACTTAAGAGCCAAACAGAATTAGATAGTGAATATTAGTAAATGGAATTCAGGTTGGAAGCTTTGCACATCTGGTAGGAAAAATTGATGTGCTGCAATAAAATTGCTCAGGCGTTCTTAATTGTCTGCTTCACAGTTCCTGGTGATATTGGTAGGACTTTAGAAATATAGTTAGGTTAAATTAATGGTTCACCGAACAGAATTTTGAGCAGGGGAGAGCACATAAAATTGAGAGGCTAGGACTATGAGTAAGACTTGGTGACTTGATGTTTCTGTGAATGCTTTTCTGCACCTAGAATCCATGCTTTTGTTAATTCAGATTAAGGAAACAGAGCTACCACAGAGTATACATTGCACAGTGTTGCTAGGCAGACCTAGACTGCAGGATAGGTAATTAAGTGGTAAATTGTGATCATTCGACTGTCATCCATAAGGAGCATCTTGAGGGGAAGCAAACTGGGCAAACCAGCTTGCTGCAGGAGGAACCCCTTTGTGGTCCGTGGTTGTAACAAACCTAGATTCTAGTCACAGTGGTGAGCTTCATTTTTCCACAAAAGGCTTCTAACAAGGATGTAGGAAAGCTAACAGTGAGAGGATGCTGCATGGAATAAAAGGGCTTCCTGAGTAATCTTTCTAATGTAAAGTGTCACATTTTTTGTGATTCTTTTAAAGATCAGCGATATAAGGAGTGAATGGTGGGGAGAAAGAGAGTGATTAGGTATTAGGTGTGTTCAGTTACTACAGTGTTAACAAGGGACGCGGGTGGCATTGAGGTCTAAACGACTGAGCCTCTTGGGCTTGCCAATCAGAAGGTTGGCGTTTCAAATCCCCGTAATGGGGTGAGCTCCCATTGCTCAGTCCCAGCTCCTGCCAACATAGCAGTTCGAAAGCACGCCAGTGCAAGTTGATAAATAAGTACCGCTGTGGCAGGAAGGTAAATGGCGTTTCCGTATGCTCTGGCTTACGTCATGGTGTTCTGTTGTGCAGAAAGTGGGTTAGTCATGCTAGCCACACAACCCGGAAAGCTGTCTGTGGACAAACGCTGGCTCCCTCGGCCTGAAAGTGATGTAAGTGCCACAACCCCATAGTCACCTTTGACTGGACTTAACCGTCCAGGGGTCCTTTACCTTACTTTACCTTACAGTGTTTAATAACTTAACTAAAAGTTGCAATCCTATAAACACTTTGCTGGGTGGAAGTAAGTGCCTTTGAATTCAACAGGTCTGTCTTTTGAGGAGAAATGTATAGGATTGCACTTTGAAGCTTCAATTAATTTAAAAGTTGCACCTGTTTGATTAGGCAACAGATTAAAAAGAAAGCACATTGCTGTATTTTTTAAAATGCAAGTGCTTAAAAAGCTGCTGGTGACAAGCTCTATCTATTCGTAAGAAGTATTCCCTGCACCTTTTGTTCTACAGGACTGCTGTGTCAAGAGAAGTGTTTGTTCTAGGCGCATTTTGCGACAGGGAATTTCATTAGTGTGAGCAGTTTCTGAGCTCTGGGTGCAGTACTGCACCTAAGATTTCAGATTAAAACTGCAGAGTGGAAGGAAATGAGGGCCTTTTTCTGCCTCCCCACTTCCAGCTACTCTCTGAAGACTGGAGAAGAGACCCTCTTAAGAATAGTAGGGGGGTGGGCAGGGGAAGGACTAGACCATGTGAAAACTGCAGTTCATTCATTTTCAGCTTTGTATTCTTGTTATATTGGGACGTGGGTGGCGCTGTGGGTTAAACCACAGAGCCTAGGACTTGCCGATCAGAAGGTCAGTGGTTCGAATCCCCGCAACGGGGTGAGCTCCCGTTGCTCGGTCCCTGCTCCTGCCAACCTAGCAGTTCGGAAGCACCTCAAAGTGCAAGTAGATAAATAGGTACCGCTCTGGCGGGAAGGTAAACGGCGTTTCCGTGCGTTGCTCTGGTTCGCCACATGACCCGGAAGCTGTACGCCGGCTCCCTCGGCCAGTAAAGCGAGATGAGCGCCGCAACCCCAGAATCGGTCACGACTGGACCTAATGGTCAGGGGTCCCTTTACCTTTATCTATTCTTGTTATAAAAAAAGCACGCCTAGACATTCCGTTGTTGCGCCCACAATCTAGGTTTTTTGTGTTTTTTTTGAAGTTAATTTTTATTCAAATTTCCAATAACCAATCCATTTATAATTAAACATCCAATTTAACTTATACATTCTTTTAGACTTCCATCAGCCTATCTGACAATTTTCATATTTATCACAACTTCTCACATTTCATACATTTATGTTGCACTTTGACAATCCCTATTTTATCTTCTCTTTTAAGCGACATTCCAGTTTATTTTCACAGAGCTTCTTGAAATCCAACAAGCGTTATTCCCTGATCACACACAGTTTTCATATACTCTGTAAATTTATTCCAGGCGCCCACAATCTAGGTTTAAGGTACCATTTAGCTCCTAGCTTTCATCTCAGTTTCTAACACTGGTCAAGAGATTGTTGGTATCTGTTAACTGATACTATGCAGTGGGTTGATGACATCAAAAGGTAATTGTGATGGTACACCAACAAACAACCTACTACACAGTTTTAACTGTCTCTGTGATGACCACCTTCCAACAACCCTGGGCTCTGGGTGTGTGTGAGAAGCAGGATCTTGGTGCCAAGGCCTGGACACTTGACCTACGCCTTTTCACTTGACCACCTGTATGGTCCCTATGTGCACAAAAACTGTTTGAAACCTGAGAATAGTAGGGTTTCCATGCTGTAGTTTGTATGTGCATAAGGACCACACAGGTGGTCTAGTAAATGTGTTTAGTTTGCGATGGGTTTAGACTTGCCTCCCCAGGTTTACTGTACAGGAAAAGGCATTGTGAACTTGTGAAGAAACCTGTTTGAATTGGTGTGTGTAGCACAGAGAGCTAACATTTATGAGCTTTTTGTGATTTCACGGTCTGTACGTCAGATTTTAGCATACAGGTTTAGAGATGGTGTTTAAACCGATTTTTTTTTATAAAAAAGAGTCTCTTGCAATTTAAATAGGTGATCTTATTCCTGTATGATGCCACTGAAAGGAGTAATTTCACATTTTTATGATAATTGTTACATGGCTTGCTGGAGGAAGAAGGATTACTCTTGTGTGCTGATAACCTGAGAAGTGGTTTTACATTGTCTCCTTATGGTTTCTAATATATTTGTACAGATTCTTATTTCACATATTTCAGTTTGTCACTAGATAATTTGTTTAAACCTATTTTGGAAGAGATTAGGGTAGTCATGTGTATTTTATCCACATGTCTTTTCCTCTCCATTTTACAGCCCACATTGAGTTTGAACAGGACTTTCCTTACCAATGACCTCAGTTCAGGATCTGATAAGCCCAGAAATGATACAGATAAGGCGGGTTCAGCGCTCGCCCACCTGTCCATCCAACCTCTGCTGAAAAACCTCCAAGGAAGGAAAGTCCACAACCTCCCAAGGGAGACCATTCCACTGTCGAACAGCTCTTGCTGTCAGAAAGTTCTTTCTGATGTTTAGTTGGAATCTATTTTCTTGTAACTTGAAGCCATTGGTTCCAGTACTAACTACCCTCCAGAGCAGGAGAAAACAAGCATGCTCCCTCTTCCACAAGACAGCCCTTGAAGTATTTGATTGTCTGAACATGGCCAGTATCAGCATTTGCACTCTTTTGAGCCTTCCACTTGATCAAGGCAGAAGCTTCTGAAATACAATGCAACCCTTGTTTTATTTTGGATTGCTTCCATTTTCTGAGTTCAAAGATTGCTTTCCCCTTCATGTGGGCCTCATGCCAAGCATTTTTGTCTGAGGAGCCTTCCTTAGCAAGTGTAAATTGGGACTAATAAGAAGGAGAAAAGCATTCCAAGATGTAGAGAATTGTAATGAAACCTTCCCCTCCTTCCATTTTTAAAAAAGTAAACAAGGGGTAAAGAACAAATTAAAGTCATAATGCACTTCATTGAACATTTCAAGCAGGATGGGTGGTGGCAGGGTTGTCCAGACAAGCCTGTGAAATTGGTTTGGAAAGAACTACTTGAATACCTGTAAGCTCTCTCTACTGTTGCTGAGAGTATTCATGTGCATCTGACAGAAGTAGCAGCGAAAATAGGGACTGCCTCCTTTGTTTAGTGGCTGTTCTCTGGGTGTAAATTAGCACGGTTCATCTTAATGAGAACATTTGCCACCTAATTCCTGCTGATACTTTTATTGGGAGCTAAATTTTAAAATATGCAAAGCATATCTGCACAATCTCAGTAAAGGTGGCAAGAAATTTAGAACATTAAATTATATATTAAAAAAAGGTTAACCGTAATAATAAGAAAGTGCTACCCTCCAAAATTAAAACTTGGCTCATGAGAGCATTAACTGTGAAGTGAAACTGGTATGGTTTTGCCAAATAAAATTCAATACAGCAATTGCTATAAGAAAGATTTACATTTTTAAAAAAGACATAAATCTGATGATAGCAGATTAAGAGCATTTTGGTAACCCTGTGCTTTTTTTTCTTAATGAACTCACCCCAAACCGAACTGTCACTATGGAACACCTAGAAGAAAGTTATTTTTAAAAATTTGATAATCAGAGAAATATGTTAAAATATTAATTACTATATTGCTTCGTCTTTGTTTTATGTTACAAGTCCCATCATCCATGACCATTGGTTCTGTTAGCTAGGGATGATGGGAGTTGTAGTCCAAAACAATTAGAGACCCAAGTTTGGGAAGCCCTGATTTAAATTGATTACAATATTATGTTATGTATATTTTGTGAAGGAATAAAATTGTTTTGTTAAAGTATATAGCTGGTGTAGTTTGATCATAGGGGATTGTGAGCAACATAAAGAACCCTACATCCTTGCCTTGGGCCTTTTAGTCAATCTACAGTAGAGTGCTGCTGCTCTATATTCAGTAGGTGCTGGCAGGTGTCAGGGACCGTGCTGAGGAGGGCTGCGCTGAGGAGGAATGGCGGGAGCCTTCCTCTTCCCCTCCCCCTGCTCCTGATCAGGATCCTGAATCTTCCCAGGAGCAGGAGGATAATATAGATTTGGAACAGTGGTTTGCAGAGGGACATAGTTCAGAAGGCAGAAGCTAGGAAATACTAGATGGGGAACAGCTAGGAGAAGAAGCACGGGGTGGGGGTGGGGGGGAGAGCCAACAGATTCACTGTCTCTAGACATTCCTCTGCTCAGTCCAAGGACAAGAAGAGCTGATAAGGTGGAAGAACAGAAAGCACAGAGATTATGAGCTTTTTTTCAAATTATAGTCTGGTCCCAACAGTGTCTGAGGGACAGTGAACTGGCCACCTGTTTAAAAAGTTTGAGGACCCCTGTTCTAGAGGCTGTCACAGGGCTGTTTCACATGCTAAGGAGGTTTTTACATAGAACTCAAGGTCTCCCTGAATGCAGTCGGATTGTTCTTTTATAAACAGGACCTAAATAATAAATCCTTAAGCCAGTTTGACAATATTGTTTTCGTGGATAGGATTCCTACTGTGTTTATGCTGCAAAATTTTGATCTACTCTGCTGCAGACTTCCCAGGAGCCTTCTAAATGTCTGCATCACAGAGAATTGAAGCTATTTTAACTTGCCAGTATCTCTTTGATCAATTAATAGTGTTAGAAATGAATCTCTCTCATCGTACTCCTATTAGCATTGGGACTTTTCCCAGAGTAGCAGCTGGTGGTTGAAATACGTTGCAGCAGGAACATTGCCATATTTCACATTCTTTGACTTCTCTTTGGGGGAGTCCTGCCTTAGTAGTGGGGGAAGCCACTAAGGTTTCAGCTTTCATGTTTGTCTTTCGGTTTTCATTTCTTATCTCTTAGCAAGAATGTTATGTTGGCTTAACCATCTTGTAGTTCTGGGATCTTTAATTGGATACTGCTATGCAAGTTCTTTTAAAATAAGAGCTAATTTCCTGAAAGAGGCAAATTAGCTTTGATTTCCTCTCCCCAGCCCCACATGCTCAAATGGGTATTTATGAGTCGAAAACACTTTCTGTGTCACTAAATCAGCAAGGTTAATGGACACTGAGTGAACCAGATATGCAGTAAATCTATGAGTACATTCCACTACATTAATACTGGAGTTTTAAAAAATATATGAATGATATACAATGACTGACAGTCTTGGCAGTGTGGAAGATTATAAAGCATGTGCAATATTACATTTTGTGGCATGTAGCAGTAATATGTTGGAGGCCAGGAAATTGTTCCCCATGCTTATAGCTCTAGGCAGCTTAGGTTAATTGTTCCGAGCTAAGCTTTTCCACATTGATATAATTTTCAGATGGGTTCTAATGTTGGGATGGATTTTAAGGGCTCCGTAAACTTGTGTTAGAATTTAACTGAAAGGCAAGACTTTGAAACCCACACATAGCACAGTGGTACCTCTGGTTACATACGCTTCAGGTTACAGACTCCGCTAACCCAGAAATAGTGCTTCAGGTTAAGAACTTTGCTTCAGGATGAGAACAGAAATCGTGGCTCCAGCGGTGCGGTAGCAGCAGGAGGCCCCATTAGCTAAAGTGGTGCTTCAGGTTAAGAACAGTTTCAGGTTAAGAACAGACCTCCAGAACGAATTAAGTACTTAACCCGAGGTACCACTGTACTAGCATAAGACCTAAAAGGTGATACTAAAAAGCACTGGCAAATAAAAAGTTATTCCCATAGTATCAAAAGGACCCCAAAGTTATTCGGCAGTTGAACAGACTCCCACAAGAGGTGGTGGACCAGGGGTCAGCAAACTTTTCCAGCAGGGGGCCGGTCCAATGTCCCTCAGACCTTTTGGGGAGCCAGACTATATTTTTTGGGGAAAATGAATGAGTTCCTATGCCCCACAAATAACCCAGAGATGCATTTTAAATAAAAGGACGCATTCTACTCATGTAAAAACACGCTGATTCCCGGACCATCCGTGGGCCCGGTTGAGAAGGCAATTGGGCCAAATCCGGCCCCTGGGCTTTAGTTTGCCTACCCATGTGGTGGACTCTCTTTTTCTGGAGGGTTTTCAGGAGAGGTTGGATGGCCATCTGTCCTGAATGCTTTCGTTGAGATAACTGCTGCTGAAAGTTGAACTAGATGACCCTTCCCTTCTATCTCAGCAATGCTATGATACCGTGAAGTTTTCAAGGCTTCTTGATGAAAAACTTGGAAATAATAGTGTTACGCTACCATTGGAAACCCCCCTCCCCCCACGTCTAAAGTTCTTTTTGGCATGCATAGAGGAAATTCCTTCATTTTATTTGTAATATTTTTTTTGTTGCCATGGGGTCACAGGGTGAGTTACAACAATATAATCATACAAGTAAAACAATTGCAAACAAAGCTAGCATAGTGTAGGTTAAACAAAGCAGAAGAGCTAGGTCTCAGAAAAACACCTGAGCTGTCAAAGCCAAGGTAAAGTGTACAGCAGTCCCAATCCACCGTTCCCTGAATTTTTTTTTGGGGGGGGGGTGGAACTTCCACATCTGACTTGGTTTTATCTGCATGTATTGGTGTGGGTTGTTTTCAGCTTTCAATCTTAGGCTGTGTTTTTTTTGCAGATTTGGTAATAGAAATGGCCAAAGGTTGTACCCATGTATACTGTGTGGTTCACAGAACTTGTAATATGTCACCTCATGTTTGGGAGTGATTGTGTGGAGAGGAAAATGCCCAATTCACCTGTGTAAACATTGAATTGGTTGCAGTAGATATAGCTTTACTCTTAAAAATGTCAGAACAGGGATTTGTTTGGATCTGAACAGCTGTATGGATTTGTTGTATGATCACATTCCAGCCAAACAAATATTTAAGACATCCTTTTGTAGAACAGATCGGCATTAGAGTTTTGAAGTGTGTCAATAGAACATTATTATAATTTTATTTTATTTATTAAATTTTTATCCCACTGTTAACCCCAAAGGAGTCCAAGGCAACAAACAACAAAACTGCAAAAGAATACAATTAAAAGAAAAGGGGAAAAAACATTTAGAAACAGTCACATATTCTCTCAGCTACTAATTTCAAGGTTTTAAAAGTAGGGCTGAAAATAATGCCAATATATTCCACATCTGCCAAACCAATGCACCTCTTTGGTTTCAGATAGCAGCACATGGGTAGATGAGTAAAAAAACCCAGGACACAAATTTTCACAGCCTTCTAGCGGTTATGATAGCTCATTAACCAGAAGTAATGTCTTTAGTGTTAACTCTGGAAGTGTATACTCGATTCTGACCAAACCAAGCCTCCTAGAGCACAATATACATCAGTTTGTTTTACTTCTACTTCTTTGTTTATGTGTTTCATAACCTTTGTATAGTCTTGGTCATTCTCAGTTGCAATGATCAAGGCACTACAAATGCCAGAACATAAAGTACGGGTATGTAGTATGTACAAATGCCAGAACATAAAGTACGGGTATGTAGTAAGGGTTTGCTTTATGTGGCTCTGCCAAGAAAGCACTTGGAGTTTACCATATGTTCAAATCAGGGCCATATTAAGCATATGTGCCGCCGGGGTGCAAAGATTCACCCAGCACCCCTTTTTTTAAGGGAGGTGAACTCAAAGTTGCTGACTTTTTTTGGGGGGGGGGGGTGATCACTCACTTGTAACAATGACAGAGTGGAAAAAACTGCTTTTGAAAGTCATTTGGCGCCCCTCAGAGTTTGGTGCCCGGGTGCACCGCACCCCTTGCACTCCTGGGTAGAGATGGCCCTGGTTCAAACATCACTTCTGTAGCTGAAATCTTATCTCAAAGTTCCTTTTAATAAATGGGGGGGGGGGAATGAAGTTACTTTATCAGACTTGAAAACTTCTTTTGAATTACTGGCTACTAATCATCCAATATAGAGGTGCTTGTCTTTGTACTAAACTACAATTATTTGGGTCTTCTCTTTCTCCCTTTCTACTTTCTCTCATGTTTCTAGGAATGACTTGCTGATGGTTTGCCGCCAACTGAACATGGAGGATTCTGTGGCTGAGATCATGCATCAACTTGGCGCCGATGAAAGTGGGAAGATTTCCTTTCAGGAATTCACACGATGCCGCATGCAGCTTGTGCGAGAAATCAGGAAGGAGGAAGTGGAACTCTCTGTGAAATCAGATGACTCTTGCAAAAAGAAAACATTAAGGGATAGAATAGCTTCCTGGCCAACAAGCAGCAATAACAGTTTGGGTAAGCGTTGTTTCGTTATGCCTCCATTGTCTAAAAGTAAAGATTACACAGATACAGCCACATTGTGGTATCATCTAGTTCAGGCTTCCTCAACCTTGGCCCTCCAGACTACAATTCCCATCATCCTGTCCACTGGTCCTGCTAGCTAGGGATCATGGGAGTTGTAGGCCAAAAACATTTGGAGGGGTAAGGTTGAGGAAGCCTGATCTAGTTTACTGGAGTAAATCATTTTCTTTCCGGCATGCTTGTTTTAGCATCATTTGCAGAATTTGTGCATGTATTTTAAACTATACATATTGGGAACACACTACAAACTGCTATGTGTGAAACATTTTGCTAAACATGGCTGTGTATTTATTTCCTACGTCTATGCACAGGTGTGCTTTGGAAAATGTTTGAAGTGGTCGTCAAGATCTCCCCATTGATACTTGCTTAGTTCTCAAGCTTATGGTTCTGGCAAGTAGCAACAGCTTGTTTCTCTGCATGAAAATAGAGAGCTGGGAAAGAGGATCTTAGGCTGCATCTGTTTCGGGCAGCTCTGCCCCTAATAGTTGTTTATTGGGCTTTTTAAAAAAAACACCTGAAGTTTTAGGACCAGAGTTAACACGATCTCATTTTGACTGAAGTCCCACAAAACTAGGAAATTGATGCCTTTATAGATGCACCATGTGATCAGCAGTGATGCTGTACCTTGTCACAGACTGACGTGGTGTTTTCCCCTGTGAAGTTAGGCAATGATGTGTCCTTGCTTCCATCTTATTAAACTTCTTCCATCTTATTAAACTTCTTCTTGACTGATCTTCCCACAAATGTGAGTGCAATAACTTCTCATTCTCTTGCAAACCTTTTTAGAACTTAGATGATTGCTCACTTGATTTGAAGATTACTGTAGGAAAGAATATCTAACTATACATAAATAAAAAGTTATATAAAAATATATAGAAGGCCAAGTGTTCCAAGACCATGGATAGCCACAAGGTAGAACAAGTTGATTCCTGCAAGTATCTCAGGAATGGCTTTCATTACCAACTGGACTGTGCAATGCAAATTAGCACAGTCCGAACAAAAATATACACTAATTGCATTGCCTTGATATTTCTTCACAAAAGGCAGTAAATTTGTTGCAGCACCTTATGGGTGAACACAGCAAAAGTTGCGAACCATAATTTGTATGGAGCCTCAATCTGTTTTTCTGGGCTTAAGTTTTCATTAGGAACAGCTTGGTGTTTCTTTCTTGGACCTATACTGGGTACACCTAAATGTGTTGCTAGTACTACCCTTAATCATGGAAGTCAGACTTAGCTCATTAAAACTTGGAATGGGTATACTTTACTCACTCTGAATCTGCTTTCCTGCCCCTCCTATTTCTCTATTGTATCAGGCATTGCTCAATTCTTTTGTATCTATGTGGGAAAGAGAGTTAATGGGGAAAGTTTCTGTTGCTGATTCGTCTTCTTTTTATCTGCTGTCTTTGTACCTAGTGCAAATCTATGGTTTAGAGAATAAAAGATACAGATTTGAAAAAAGCTACATGCATCAGCTAATGGACCACCTGCAGTACAGTCTGGGCCTGTCTTAGTCTGCCTCTAACAAATTCATATCACATCTACATTTTTCTGTAGTTACCTAAGTACAGTGGTGCCCCGCAAGACGAACGCCTCGCAAGACGGAAAACCCGCTAGACGAAAGGGTTTTCCGTTTTGGAGGCGCTTCGCTAAACGAATTTCCCTATGGGGTTGCTTCGCAAGACGAAAAAATCTTGCGAGTTCCCGCGGGTTTTTTCCGCTGCTTTCCCCCCTTTCCTAAGCCGCTAAGCCGCTTATCAGCTGTTCCACTGATAAGCCGCCTCTCAGCTGATCGCTAAAAGCCACTAGACCGCTAATAGCGCTAATCCGCTAAGCTGTCAATGGGCTTGCTTCGCAAGACGAAAAAACCGCTAGACGAAGAGAATCGCGGAACGGATTCTTTTCGTCTTGCGAGGCACCACTGTACAGAATAACAGTTTTGTTGGCACATTTTAACGTTTTGCCCTCTAAGATCCTACATAGCAAATTAGCCAAGCTTCTCTTTAAGGATAGGTGCCATCTTTGCAACTTTAATTAGAGCTTGAAAGACTTTCTCCTGGCCACTGAAAGTTGCACCAGATTAAGTTTCCAAAGCGAACTGAAGTTTATTCGGAGGCAGCCTCACTTTTAATGGGTTGCAGTGATCTTACCTAGAGGTTTCCAGAGCATAGACGACAGAAGTTAGGCTATCTCTGTCCAGATATGGTGGCCCTGCCAAAGCTGATGGGTCAGCAAGGGATAGGGAAGTACGTTCAAGCTATATACCCTCTCATTCAAAGGGAGCAAAGATTGCAGCCTTGCTGGTAGCATCAACATCTGTACTTTAGTTTTAGTATAGAACATGCATTCAACCTGTATAGGATGTCAAAGTAGGGCACATAACATTAAGCATTCCATAAACTGCATTTTGGTGGAAAGGCCTTCTTAATTCACATTTTTTTCTGGATGCCTTTTAAAAGGCCATTATGTATGAAAATATACTTTGTGCTGTGTAGGTTGTTTAGACTGTTAAGGGTTATTTTATAATAGCAAGATGCAATATTTTGCAATCTCTTAAAAATTCCTTCATTAATAGAAAACATATGTTCTTAAAAAAACCTGGTTTCTCATGAAGTCTTAGCTTTTTAATTATGTATATTATGTGAAACTGTTAGTATTTTGCTATTCTACTTGGAGCTGTGTGAGTTCACAGCCCAGATACTCGATTATTGACACAGAAGAATATAAGCATTTCTTCATTTTATATTACGTTATATATAAATAAGTAAATGCAACTTTCTTAAGTGGGTATTAGCTTCCTAGTACTGGTAAGTTTACTTTGGATTGCAGGTTTAGTTGCCACCATGGTGGACTTGATTTAAATCATTTTTTTTTACAGAAAGACTCATTCTTGCTGGTATATTCTTAATATTTACAACCAGATGAAGATTTCATTTTTGGAATAATAAATTTTCAGAGTAGTTTTTATAGTTATATCAAAAATTACTGATTTGGTTATACTGTTAGAAATACATAGACCGATAATTATGAAATTATTGTGAGGTTTAGTAAGTTAACTATATTTGGACAACTTTTCTTCTGTACTTTATTGGAAGGCAAAAAACAATAATTTCCTTGAGAACAATTTAAACAATTAATTTAGCTAAAACAATAACATTATAGCATATGTATCCATGTTTGTTAACTGATATGGTTAAACTTTTTTTTTAAAAAAAAACCAAAAACCTTAGACTGAGTTTTAGCACACATGAAAAACTTAAAACAAATCCTTATTTCTTGATGAATAGCCTTTGGACTATAATGGAACTTAAATAGAAAACTATCTTTAGAAAGATTTTTCCTCCAAAAGCATTTTATTTTTAAAATCCAATTTAAATAAAAAAACTGATTGAAATTTTAAAAAATCCCTTTTTAAAAAAAAAAATCATTGATTTTTATCCACCCTGGTTGCCAGCACTTGACATGATAGTTTTATTAGATTTGTAATATGAGAGTGAATAATGAATTGATCAAGGCCAGAATCTTAAGCATTAGGCCATGAATGGGGAACCTGTGACCCTTCCATTGTTGCGGGACTACATATCCCATCATCCCTTATCATTGGCCATGCTCACTGAGATAATAATAATAATAATAATAATAATAATTTATTATTTGTACCCCGCCCATCTGGCTGGGTTTCCCCAGCCACTCTGGGCGGCTTCCAACAGAGATGAAAAATACACTAAAATATCACATATTAAAAACTTCCCTGAATGGATGGATGGATGGATGTTGGACTCCAACAGTGTCTGGAGGGGCACAGGTTCCCCTCCTCTACTTTAGGAGATCATTTAAACCATTGTTTTCCAAACTTGGGTCTCCATCTGTTTTTGAACTACAATTCCCACCATTCCTAGCTATTAGGACCAGTAGTCAGGGATGATGGGAATTGTAGTCCAAAACAGCTAAACACCCAAGTCTGGGAAACACTGATTTAAACCTAGAATGAAAGAAACAGACCTATGTCTTAGGCAAAGATCCCCAGACGACCTGGCTGGTAGCCAGATTCTGCACCCAGATTTGTAGGCACAGATCATCCTCTAGAATAAAATAGCTTACTAGGGAAAAGCTGAAGTCACCCTTTGGGGTGCCTCAGGGTCAATTTTTATGGTAGCCCAAATCTCAGTTGTACGGGTGTATGTATATATCTCAATTTTAACTCATGAGCTATTGCTGTAATCTGCTCTAATTGTATATTTTATCTTTAGGAATGCTGCCATCATTGTGTTATGCGAGCTGGGCTTTGACCGTAATAAATTATCTATCTAACACACCTATGCCTTGTTTTTATCTTGTTCTAAATAATTGCCTGCTAAAAGTATGGTCTTTGTTTTGTAGCTCAATTCCAAACTAACTTTATAAATAATTTTATAAACTATACACTTCGTTTGCCAATTGTTTAAAAGCATTGATGATAATTTTGTATCAAGAATGTGAGCAAAAGTTACTTTGAAATAAAATTATGCTTTTGTGCAAGTCTTTGTTTAATGTTTATGCTGAGGGATACAATTGCAGTGATAGCTGTTTACAGCTTGAAAAGTGTCTAGCTACTGCCCTTTTTCTGAGGTGTGTGCCTAATCCTGGCTACTTAAGTTGAAAAATTCCAGAGAAACTGTGACTTAGTTCTCTAGAATTATGTTTCATCATGTATGAGATTGATACTGACTTTGCTGCTGTTTGTTGGTGAACTACACAGCTCTTTTCACCAGAGGGTTAATTGACAAGATAGCATTAGGGTGCCACCTACTGAAAAAAAGAAGACAAAACAGTCCGGAAAATCTTTTGCACAGGTTGGAGGGCTGGGAGACTTGTGATTGTGGAACTGAGGTCGTTTCTGAGCTTTAAGAATAGGGCAGGTATAGAACGCAGGCCATTGAAAGTATCCTATGTGTTGATATTCCATGACAGTCTGAAACTGTTCTGCTTGTAGAGAGTTAGCATATTGCTAATGTTTGTCCAATAGAATTGAGCCAAATGCTAAAAGTACCTAATTTTAACTAGATTGTAAATGTGATTTGCCAGAGTATATACTGATCCCTCAATGCAAAAAGTGAAGTTACAGGGAACCAGGCAGAGGGCCTTCTCGGTATTGGCACCCTTCCTATGGAATGCCCTCCCAGCAGATGTTTAAGGAAATAAACAACTATCTCACTTTTAGAAGGCAGCCTGTATAGGGAAGTTTTTAATGTTTGATGTTTTATTGTGTTTTTAATATTCTGTTGGGAGCCGCCCAGAGTGGCTGGGGCAAACCAGTCAGATGGGTAGCTAACAACAACAACAACAATGATGTTTTAGCTCAGAACTCTACGCCCTCTTCTGCTTTAGAGTTTGGCTGTAAAATTTCATGGGCATTTAGTTTTCATGTTGGTCTTCTGATGTTATAAGATTACGGCTCTTATTACTATGCACAGCACTCTCCAGAATAAGCGTTTGTAGGTAAGTAATACCTCTTTTTAGTGGAGCCAAGGGATAAAAAAAATATTGGGAGTTCTCATACAGAACAAACATGCAAATTGATTTTAAGGCTAGTGGTCATAACAGCAGATTTTTATGTATATTGGCACTGAGTTTGTATTTCTATTATGTATGCTTTAAATGCCATCTCTGGCATTGTTGCACACCATGCTGGGAGTAAATTAATGTTTGCAGGTAGATGTACTATCCTCAGATGGCTACCATCGCCAACTAAGCTTTCTTCTGAGTAGACCCACTGAAATTGAAGGTCCAAAGTTAGCCATTTCAGTGGATCTGCTCTGTGCAGGGCTAACAACCCAGGTTGGGAATAAGCTTCCTTGAAGTGAGCAGTGTTTGCTTAAGAGTAAACATGCATAGAATCGGGCACTCCTGTCTGTAAATAGATTAAGACAACATGACTTTCCAAGGAACTATTTATCTTAGTTGCAGAAGAGCATTGGTCGGGAAAAGTGGCAGTCATGTAATACACAGAACAATCTAACATGAAGAACTTGGTGGTAAACATGTTAACTGTGTTTTGATCCAAGGTTTTACTGCAATTAGCATAATGTCAATATAAATGACCTATTGTAAGAACTGTGCATCCCATTTCCTGTGTTCTCTGCAACTGATATGTGCAAGTTTTCATTAAATTGTCTTGTGTGTGAGTAATGGTGTAGGTCAGTCTTAATTAAATAGAAAGCAAATGATTTGTTGTGAGTCACCTCCGAAACAGATATGCCATACTGTAGCTGTGCTGGCAGTCACTTTATTTTTGTTTTCTGAACTTCAGGGGGAAGAGCTCACTATTATGTAGCTAGAAACGTAGCAGCCATGAAGAGGGAGATATCAGTAGACTAAGGGGGACACTGAGGTATGCACAAACACATAAAATCTGTCGTGGGGGGACCCTAAGGGGAGAAATCTCAAAATTAGCTACTTTGGAACTAAATGACATGGATTTTTGAGTGGGGGGCGCGATGATGAAATAAATTTGGCTTCTTTATAATAGAATGTTTTCCCTTAAGCAGAATCTGATAAAATTGGGACATTTATATTGTTGCTCTGATCTTTCAAGGCTTGCATAATAAATTCTTATGCATTTTTATTGTCTTATGCACCCTATAATTACATAAAAGGAAGAATCGTAGCATTTGTTCTCTATAAAAGCTGTGAACTGGTCATTAATAATGGGTGGGGTGGAGGAAAAAAGGGGGCATCTCAATTTGTAGGCTTGAGGTTTGTAAATCTGTCAAGTTTATTGCCCCGGAAAGCAACTTTTCTGTATGCAGAATTTACCTATAGAGTTGCCAGACTTCTTGCTTTGCAAGACTTGCTTTCACTTGAAGTATTTTTTAAATTGGAGCTGGAAATGGGATTCCTGCCCTGATAATTCCTCATACAGAAGCAGAAGTAAGTGGGGGAGAGGCAGCCGGCTGGAAGAGCAGGAGAGGTACTGGTATTGGTTGACACCAAGCCTAGTGATTCCCAAACTTGGATCTCCAGCTGTTTTTGGACTACAGTTCCCATCATCCCTAGCAGCTGGCGAACCAAGTTTGGGAAACACTGACCAAGCCCCTTACCCACCTTGCAAAAGCAGCTGCTCTTGTTTCTGGGAGGTATTTTCATCAGGACTGGGCCCCACTGAGCCTGTAGACCATCAGCCTGAGTGGCTGCAGCTGTTCAGGGTTCTCTCCCCAAACCAGCTCACCTGCACTGGTGTCTTTGGGTTAAGGCAAGGGCTCTGCCCCTTTTATTGTTTTGTAGGCTTTGTGAGCAATGTTTATCTGGAGGTGAGAGACTGGATGTGGTCTAGATGTGGGTGCGAGGCAGGAGAGGAGTGTGAAATTTTTGTGAGTCACATCTGGCTTTTGTTTTTGTAAATGTCTCCTTGTGGATGTTCCCCCAGACATCATCCTCTGCTGCATTTCTATGTCTTTGAGGTGGGTCAAAGATGTTACGTGTTGGGGCCAGGGTCAAGGGCGGGATGGGAGTGGGACTGGTATCCATTGGTGAGGAGGAGTCCATCAGAACCCTTGCTCTTTCTGCTTCTCCCACTGTATTTCAGAATCTGGGGATACTGGGCAGCCAACCCTCTGGCCTGGTGGTGCTGTTGCTAAATGCCTTGTCTGCCCAGAATAAAACACCACTCATCCCTTGTCAGGGTTCGAGCCAGCTTAGGCCAGCAAAATAAAACAATAAGTCACCCAAGGCTAATGAAGTTAACTGCTTATTCAAGGAAACAAACCACAGCTCCGGCCTAGTGTTACACTCGGCAACCTTTTCCAGGTCTTGCCCTGATGAATCAGTTGCAAGGACTGAAGGTCCTGGCCTTTCCAATGTCCACTAGGACTCTTGTTCAGGGTCTTTCCCACACTGTGATGATTATTTCCATTGTACTGTCTCTGTGTCCCTGCCCCATGTACGTTGAGGCCAATGGTAGGACCATGGAGGTTCACACTTGCCACTGGGTCATTGGGGCAAAGTTCTACCCTCCATTTATTTCAAAAAGTGCACAGTTTAATGTTCAAGTTCCACTGGTTTTGGTGGAACTGGAATTCTCCGAATTCTCCTGATTTGTGATTCATGGTTTTCTCTAGCGATTCAATCATGTGTTAAGCCTATTCTTTACATGAGTATCTCAAAGTCTAGCAGCACAGTGCATACTTTGCTTTTTTAGCATTGGATTTTACTGGTGTATAGTTGAGAACTATAAGCATTATATGAGGAGAAGTCACCATTATGCATGGAGCTAATACAAATTTTGGCATTTAACTCCTGCCTTGGCTCAGTGCACTGCAGCTGTCCTCTGATTGTTCAGATATTGTTGTGATTAAGTGGAGATTTTGTGTATCATTTTTCTCATAGAAGATGCAGCTGTAAATCTTACAAAACAAAGGTATAGAATGAGGATTCCTTTATATTTATCTTATGGTAAAACAATTACTGGTTTCTGGAAAATAGTTTTCTTATGTCTGCGTCCTAACTTCCCTTATCAGGTGCTTTAAGGAGCATGTATGCTCACCTAAGGTCCACAGGTCAAAACAATAAGGTCACAGTGAAATTTGCTTGATAATGATTTCACTGTGACCTTGTTGTTTTGACAAATCATAGCAAGGTAGCTTAAAATAAAATACCAGCCTAAAAGCAGAGTTGCCTTCTTAAGTACCGAAAAGAAGAAAGAACCCGAAATAAAAGCTGTTCATCAGGCACCGATTACAAAATAATGGGAGTGCCAGATTCCCTGTAGAGGAAATGCAGAGATGATAATGGAGGGCATCATTGAAAAAGTCCTGTTTCCTGTCGCAATTCAGCATCCTTTGGAAGTCAGAGTGACCCAGAACAGAGCATTAGAGACCATTCTTAACACCCAGGTGGTTTCATGCAAGGAAAACTGGTCCTTAATGTACCAGTTAGGGTCAATATCTGCACTTTGAATTGTGCGTAGGAACAGATGGGAAGGCAGCACAACTCTTTGAGAACTGAAGAGATGTGTTCCATTTGTCTGATTCCAATTAATCAACTTACTGATGTGCTCTGCACTAATTGCATTTCTACAGCAAGCAACACCATGTACTCTGAATGAGATACTATCGGTGCAGGAATAACTGCAGCTATACCAGGGGTCAGCAAACTTCTTCAGCAGGGGGTTGGTCCACTGTCCCTCAGACCTTGTGGGGGGGATGGACTATATATGTTTTTTTGGGGGGGAGAACGAATTCCTATACCCCACAAATAACCCAGAGATGCATTTTAGATAAAAGGACACATTCTACTCATGTAAAAACACACTGATTCCCAGACCGTCTGCAGGTCACATTGAGAAGGCGATTGGGTCGCATCCAGCCCCCGGGCCTTAGGTTGCCTACACCTGGTCTGGACTGTCTTTATCAGGAGAGGCTGTAACTGGTGCATTAGCCTAAGCTTTTGAAAGGTGGTTTGTGCCAGTGCGATTGAGACTGCTTGGATAAGGCTAACAGCACCCCTAAACTACCAACCTGATATTTTAGGGGAAGTTGAGCATGGAGGAGGTAGGTTTTATCCCTCCATATGCTTTTACAATAACCTTGGGCATCAACAACTGAAACTCATTCAGCCACCTAAATAGGACGGCGCTTTCAACAAGATTTGCAAAAAAATAGTGTCCAAATCAAAGCAGCTATAAATACAGGATATATTATCCTTAAAATATTTTACAAACAGGACCCTACAGGCCTCCGAGGGCTCATGTCATTCTGAAGTTAACACATTTTTGCCTTTGAAGCAAGCTTTTCAGTGGGATTGGGAAATAGCAATTTGCCCAAGGCTATGGAATGAACTTAATGAGTATTAAAGATTGAACAGCTAAATAAGATTATTCCGTGAGCCCCCAGGATAGATAAAATGGTTACTAAATATTTAGTAAATATTTTAGCGTGCACATAGTAACCAAAACGCAGTTATTTCCCAAGTGTACTTGTGGTTATACACAGTGCTATTTTTCTAGAAGAATAGGTGCTGGAACCCCATGAATACGTCCCTTGTTCTTTTATAATGCCAGTGGTGACCACCTGAAAGGTGCTGGAACAGAGTTCCAGTGAGTTCCAGCTGAAAAACAACAACCCTGTTTATGCTTAAGCCAGGTTATGTCACAACTCTTTTGTGTGGAGAGCTGGCTCTGGTAATCCATGTGTGTAGAGCAAGGACTACTCGCTGTGAGATGCTGCCATTTTTACAGTAGGACATTCTTGACTTTGTGGAACATAGAACAATATTGAACCTTCTTGTTTTTGTGTTCACTTACCCTGAAGCTAGTACGTTTCGATAGGGTGCTTCGAAAGGAGGACATCATAATCAACGAGAAAAGAGTCGCCAAACTTGTAAAGAAATAACAATGTGCTATGGCCTGTTTGTAGATCACAAAATGTTATGAATTTATCCCAAGAAGAATGATTGGGCTTGGCATGAAATAGGATTTGGTTTTGTGTGCTTGGAACTACCCTTTGTGGTTTTCTGCTATTGATTTCTCTCTTCCTCTTTCTTTGTAGTTTACCAAGAAGTATGTTCTTCATTTCTGTAGCTGCACCATTAGTCTAAATAAATGAATTAGCTTTTCCCTTGCTCTTGTTCATCTTGACATCATACAAATCTATAACTGATCTGTTTTATCCAGTTAACCTATTTGGTTTAATTTATATATTATTGTTTAAAAAATGGTTTGACCAATTGAAAATATGAACCTGATTAGTCAGGGCACCAGGTATTTTAATTTTTTGTCTCAATTCAAAAGCTAAAATACTGGCAGCTGAAAACATCTTAAAGGCACTCTTGTCTCACAAAGGTGTTAAAGTACTTGAAAAATCAATTGCATCTAGTGTGTAGCTATGCAAAATGACCTAACAGGCATCAGAAGTCCAAGTTGCTGTTTCCTACACTCAGTATAATGTTAGAATATGATAAACACACTCATCTCCTTGGGATCAATTGTCCATTACAACTGAAGATCACCTGCTATTGATTTCAGTTAAAAAGAAAAACCATAAGGGGAAAATGTGTTTGATGCCAGAGGATCGAAGTAGTGGAGAAAACAGATGTTTATAAATAGTGTTTCCTCAAGCTGATGTATGTATTTTTATTGCAGGAAAAGGCATTTTATATAGATTTGTGTCTAGATTGTTTTGAAAATAACTTTATCCTACACTATGTCCAGCATCTTAAAATAGTCTTTGTTTTTTTAAATGAGTCTTAAGAAGATAATAGACTTCATTGATACGGTGTGAACCAAAATGCTCATTTTAAATTTTATTTTTTTAAAAGGTGCACAATTGCTACTAATCGTTCGGCACTTCACTGTTTGGTTTCCTTTCACACTTAATCATTTTGAGCAAATTTGATCAATTTAACTGAAAATGTGATGCAGACATGACTGTGTAAACAAACATAAAACTGTTCAGCTAGATCAGTCAAACACACTCCTATAAATATCCCAGCAAAATTTATCACCATGGGTATGCTTAAGGTTACTAAGAGATGGTATGGCTATGTTAGGTTTTTAAGATGTTCAAGTTTGTATTTCAACCTACCCTGTAAAATGGAAGGTAAAGTTATACAGTATTTTGTTTTTTGAAGCTCCACCCCTCAAGGGTTATAAGCTCATTTTTTCTTAGTGGTTTATTGTAAAGGAAGTTTCTTAACTTGCATGTTGTGTTAAATACATACTTTGGTGTTACGTGATTTTTTTTTTAATAAAAGAAAATAAAATCACATTTCTGGATAGAGTTAGGACTTGGGAACTCAGGCTTTCACAGTTTTGTCTCCCCTTCTCAATCCAGCTGTTACTTATGTCAGGAAGGAAGCTGCTGTGAGGGAGGCTGACATTTAAGGTAGGTGGAAGTTGTGGCGTTGGAGTGAAGGGTGCTGGCAGATAACCAGGAAATAAAATTAAGATAATAGAATTGTAGAGTTGGAAGAGACATTGATGATCATCTTCTAGCCCAACCTCCTGCAATGCAGGAATATGCAGCTGTCCCATGTGGGGATTGATCCTGTACTCTTGGCGTTACCAGCACTATGCTCTCTAACCAACCGAGCTATCCACTGGGGAACACCATGAAAAAGTTAAAAATGTGGATGGGCAATATTCTCTTGAGGGTGTGGAGAAACGGGTTACTTTACCCTACATGGGATTGTTAAGAATTCCCTTCTTCCCCATGGAACATACTAAGAGGTATTTCACTAGTTTGATATGAATTGCGACCAACACTTCAATATACTGTCGTAATTTCTTTGGTTAGCTTTATCATTTCTGGGGTGTTTCATACTTTTCTGAGCTGATTATGCTGTTACAGTATAGTAGTGATGGTGGCGATTGCTTCTGCTTGGGAGCTCAGAATGTTGAATGTGTACTCAGTAAAGCTTTATTAATATGTGCACATAATTGTTCAATAAAACAGTTTCTCTGCTGCTACTTCAAGAGCTTATGGCCTACTTATCCTTACATTTTAATCTAATAAGCTCACTGTCTCAGCAGAACATTTTTATCCAGTCTGTTTTCAAAAGAATATGTTCTGTTCTATTAGCTGTAGAAGTATTAAGGTAACAGGGTAGTTGTTTTGAGGCCCAGTAATCAAATCTCTGAATATGAGGAAGTGTTGAATGGTGACAAGAGGCATCCTTGTTAAATATACTATTCTTATTCTTATTTATTATTTTAAATTTGTATACCGACCTATACCCGTTGATCTCAGGGAGATTCTCAACATAAAACCACAATATGAAAAACATAAAATACATAATAAAGACAAAGACAACTCGATAATCTCCCCTTTCATAACACATTTGAAAAGGGCAGCAGATGTCATTCAGTCCATGGCCTGGTTTTCGCCTGGTGCCTAAAGGTATATAATGAAGGTGTCAGCTGACCCTCCCTGGGGAGAAAAGAAAAGGCCTGTTCTTGTGTTGCCACCCTCCAGACCCCTCATGGAGGAGGCACATGAAGAAGGGCCTCAGAAGATGATCTCAGGGTCCTCGTAGAGTCACATGGAGAGAGGTGATCCTTTAGGTATATACTTCTACTGCGGCTTGAGATCACTTATCTGGAAGTACATTCAATCAAAATTTGTAGAATTTGGATGTCATTTATTTGGGGTGTGATTTGCTTCCCTGTTGACCCTCTGCTGGACCTTAGTTAACAAAGGGGGATGCTGGTATAGAAGTTTGTTTCCATGCATACCACCAGCATGGAATGAACTGGGTCATTATAAGGCTCCTCAAGTCCATCTGGGTCTGTAGTCAGACCACACAAAGGAGAGAAGGCTGAAGTGAGCAGGCAGGCAAAAAAACAAAACAAGAACCCTGCTCTGGTGATTGGTGCAGGTCGTTAAAAACATGCAAAGGGGTCTGTTCTGAAGTGTAATGGTATCTGTTGCACAAAGGCTGAAGAAGAATAGAAGATTCATATGGTGTAGCGTTGGTCTTCTTAGAAGAGTCATTGGTGCTGGAATGCCTTTGTGACCAAAGGGTGGAATTATTATTAATAGACTATCAGTCATGAGCACGGGGCATCACAAATTAGCAGCAAGAAGACAGGCCCCTGGAAAAAAAAAAGCATAGGGAACTTAAAATATCATATTCAGCCCATGAGTTTATGGTGGAAGTGAAATTAAGCAGGGAAAAACCATGTATTCTGATCACTTATATATATTTAATTTCAGTAGGGGCCGAGGACCAGGGCCTTGTCTCAATAACTCCATGAAAAATATGAGGTTTGGGAAGAGATTGGAAGGAAGGAAGGTGTTATCATGAAGGTTGCCTCAAGATCTCAACTTCTGTGATCACCAAAGTGGAGAAGATGTGGAATTGGACTGTTCACTTCCTTCTAATAAACTAGCCTTCCCCTCCCCTTTTTCCTAGGTACCCTCTCAGGAGCTAGAGAAAGTTGGGAATATGATTCTGGAGCTAGAGACCTTCAGAGCCCTGACTTGCACAGTCGTTCAACTCTGCAGAAGTTCTTGGACTATGGAGGCAATGCCATGAATCAACAAGTTGCAATGCAGAGACTTCTTACACAAGCTTCCAATTTTAGTAATTCAGTTGGAGGAAGTTACCTGGAACTTGCCAACACTGTGAGTACACTTTTAGTTCACTGAAAAGTCTTGATTTTTTGTGTTTTTCCCTCCCCCCCCCCCAACTCAGATAGTAATTAATACTTTAAATCATAGTCCATAGGAAAACACCAGGTGGCTGTTTTCCTCTGAGAGAACATCATTAAATTTTTATTTTTGTAAATAATCAGTCCCCAGCACTTGCTTTGTTGTGGAGGATTGGTATTCAAAAACATCTTGTTTCCATAACTTACTTGGTTGTGCTTCTATGATTTATTCAAATTTGACTACTAAAATAACTAGCATGTAAAATCTGTTTAGAAATTTAAATTAGCCCGTGTGCAAGTTAAGTCTTTATGCCAGAATCGTACAGAAGGAAAAATCAGTCTATTATTTATTGGTTTTGTTCTTGTTTTCTTGAAACTGCATTCTGAAAATTCCTTGGGGTGCAAACATGATACACTCTCACTACAGAGAAGACTCATATGCATTCTCAATTCTGTTTAAGGAAAGCCTAAGAGGAGTTGTTGTCGTTACCAGCTGAGCAGGTCGAGCTTTTGGAATCTTGCTCCTCAGTTTGTACAGACTGTAAAAATGAAAGAATGAATGTGCGTTCCTTGCCAGGCAATGGATTGGAAAGTAATGGTATATGGAAAAGAGTGAATTAAGCAACACTATGAAGGCATTGCCAAAAGGGGAGCTGCTGCTTTTTTGATGAAGGTTTGTTGTGAAGCCAAACTTCCACAGCTGGTTTTAGATGACCAGGGCTTGGCGAGGGAGTTGCTATTGCCACAACTGTAGGTGTGCTACATCCTTCCATGGGCTGAGAGGAAGCCACCCCTACATGTCCACTGTGCTCCCTACCTGCTGTTTAGCTACTATGGACTGGGGGAAGGTGCCATATCCCTTGGTGCGGTGTGCCTTATTGTGGAAATTTGGAAGTAGTGTGCTTTAGGCTACAGACTTGGTTTTTGAGATAGATTAATATAGTAGTACCTAGGGAGATGATTTCATGTACACCAGGGATGGCTAATCTATCGTCTTTAAGACATTGCTGAGCCACACCACCCAACATTCCTGACCACTTGATATGCTACCTGAAGCTGGGAATCCCACAACATGTTAGCCACTCCTGATTTACACCAACTCCTCTCCACCTCCTCTGTGCTAATCTGATATATATTATGATCCCTCTAACATTTGGATTTGTGTTTGGTTTATTTACAGCACATGTTTTTTCACAATTTTGTAGGATGCACCCATCTTTTCCCTGTCTTCCTCAAGTCCCAATACCCTAAAAATTCTCATTTGCTTGGTTGCTATTGATTCATCCATGTTCAATCTTTTGTTAGCTGCATTACTTGGGAGTGGCTGTGGCAACCCAGTCACATGGGTGGCATATTGAGGATGATGATGATATTTTACTGTTTTGTTTGTTTTTTACTTAAGGAGCTTTTAGTACAGGAGTATACATTTGTTACGACCAGGTCCCATTCCATTGTCTAAACGAGGCTTAGCTAGATTGTGCCCATTGGTAACTTTCTCAAAAGGAATTTGCAATGTGATAGAGCAGGAGGATCTGTAAGAGTCTTTATGTGTGCTGGACAGAGGGCAAGTATATGAGGGAAGGGGAACGGGTGCCTGAATGTGTATGAATTCAGGATTGTGTGCATGTAGGGAAGAGGGTGCATTCAAGAGTCCAGATGTGCACACAGACAACAAAAGAGAGGAGGAGCACACAAGAGTTCTGCATGAGTAAAAATCTGCAGAGAAAGCGTGTCTAATTCCATATGTATTCAACGTTGAGAATATGTGACTGAGCAAGAGAGTTTGTGCAGATGTAAGAGAGAGAGAATGCACATGAAATTATGCACCTGAAGGTATGAGAGAAAAGAAAGTTAGCCAGGGTATGTGCATATGTGAGTGAGAAGGTGCCTGAGGGTGTGTTTGTGAGTGCATGCACACACACTTGTATCTGAGTGAGAGTGTGGCGGCAAGAGAGTGTTGGCATACATCTGCTGGATGAAGAGAGGCCAGGTGAACAAGAATGTGTATATGTACACATAACAGGTGGGCGAAGCTGCAAAGAGTCCCACAAGAAAGTGTACTGCATTCGATTGTATGAATGAGAAACAAGAGTGCCTGTGTGCAAATTTATTCAGACTTTTGATGGACTGTATCGCTATTGCTGGTGTTTATTTTAGTTGGCTGCTTGTAAGTATCTGCCTTGTTCATAGTACTTGTAGGATGTATCTCACTTTGTTTTAAAGGGCAAGAGCCCATAGAATTGCATATGCAGCGAAGAGTGGATAAGAAATGTTTCAAATAAATAAATGTGCTTGCCATTGAGACATTTTTCTGTATGACTTCTTACGGATGCTAAAGTGTGTGCTTTACGTGCATGAAAAGGCAGCTGCTCACTCGTGAATTTTTGTAAGGGAGGAGGGATGTGTGTGTGTGTACACACACACAAACACACGTGTGTGAGAGAGATGTGCATGTGTGAGAGGAAGCGTATGTGGACCTGCCTTTGAAATGAAGTTTCCCTTTATGTAAACAAACAAAACTAGATGCTGCTGGGAGTTAGAGAGGCAAAAGGTCTGAAGTGGGGAGCCTTTTCTACTTGTGCAGTTCGGACCCTGACTATGCCATTCTTTCCCAGAACCACGTATCCACTGGCCACACGACATCTTCTAATACAGAATTAGCTCGGAGAGCGGTGCACATGTATCTTTCTCATTCCTTCCAGTTTGATTTCTGCATCAGCAGGCAGAATTCACACCTCATTGGCCCCCAAGACTTTAGTTTCCAGTCCTCCTTCACATGCTAGCATAGCTACCGAGGTTCAGTGATCTGACCAGATCTCCTTAAATTTTATAATCCAAGCCACAAGTGTCTTATTTAATGTGAGCTGTAGTCAAACATTTGGAGACTCACATTTTTGTTTGTTTTTCGGTGTTTACACATTTCTTCTCTTTTGAAACTAAAGGTTCTTGATGTAAAACAAGCTTTAAAATACAGCAACTAAATAATAATGAAATATGATGCCACAGTGTAGTATGGAACTCAGAATTAAAAGAGGGCTAAAATGGATTAACAGGATCAAAACAGAATTAAAACTCCAGAAACGAGGTTCTCACATAATGATAAAAAAAGACTTAGTAGCCATGCACCAGCACCAGTGGGGTTGGGGGTAGGGGTCACCCAGAGGTGGTGTCTTGGGGAAGGTGACACTAAAGCTGTGAAGGACCTTAAAGATCTAAATGAGCAAAATTAGGCTTGGGAACCGCCTACAACAGCCATATTTTCTCTTCCTACGCTATCATTTGGGAATATGTTTTTGTAGATGGTAGTTAACCCCTGAGCAAAGCTAGCTTTTCCAGGAGTGCCCTTCCCATCTTTATTCTCTCAGACTGCTGACATCCCAACACTATTGAGAAATGGAAATTCATATTGCCTGCAAATTCCTAATACAGTGGTATCTCGGGTTAGATACGCTTCAGGTTACAGACTCCGCTAACCCAGAAATAGTACCTCGGGTTAAGAACTTTCCTTCAGGATGAGAACAGAAATCATTCTCTGGCGGTGCGGCGGCAGCAGGAGGCCCCATTAGCTAAAGTGGTGCTTCAGGTTAAGAACGGACCTCCGGAACGAATTAAATACTTAACCCAAGGTACCACTGTATTCAGTGGTGCCAAGATGGGCCTCTTTTCCAGTTAACTGTGTTTTCTCTTTGTCACATTGAAACTCCAATGTCTACTATTTATAACCAGTCTAACTTGGATTGTGATTGATTACTTCAGCTTATACAAGTAGCTTTTATCCGCACTAAAAACAGAAATCAAGACTTATCACTGGGGGTTAAATTTATTTCAAGCTGCAATGCAAATTGATTTTGGATGGCTGCCCAAAAGAACATTAATGGTCTCCTCACACTGAAATAATGGGTTACCATTTGTCTATTTAAGGCATATGCAGTGCCTTAAACTGAAAACCAAACACTGTAGATGTGGATCAGATATTGCTTATATGTAACTGGCAACAAGAAAAAGCTTACCAGGCCCCACAATGTTTTACTAGCCTGCCTGCCTTCACATAGTGTGTTCCTGTATGTGATAAGACAGCTTTGTGTGTGTGTTTGTGTGTGAGTGAAATCTGGCAAGCTTGAATCAGTGAGACCTGAGTTTGAATCCCTGATTAGTCGTAAATGCTGACTTTGTACCAGTCACATCTCATACCGTTGCCTACCTTTCAAGATTTTTGCAAGACTACATGAAATAATTTAATGTGTGCTTCCCTGATCTCCTTGAATTGGATGGAAATCGGATAGATCAAAAGCTTCTTGTCCAGTGTGTATTATTACAATATTGCAATATAAATTGTTTCATGATTGCAGTCAAAATATTTTTACAGGTACAGTATAAGTCATCCTGCTCCTTTGAATTACTTTTAGACCTTCCAAGGGTCCCTATTTTCCTGATTTCAAGAAGCCATCCTGGTTTCTGATTTGATCCCAGAATGTCCCGCTTTTCCTTAGGATGTGCCTATTTCCTTAGGATGTTGGAGGGTATGGAGTTATCTGACCCCCGAGCCGTCTGAAGGCAATCCTGAATAGGGAGGTTTTTAAAATGTATGATGTTTTATTACATTGTTATATGTATTGGAAGCTGCTCAGAGTGGCTGGGGCAACCCAGTAAGATTGGGGGGGCTATCAAGGCAAATCTTAAAAAATGTAGTATAAACACGGGCAACTGGGAAACACTGGCCTGTGAGCGCTCCAGTTGGAGAACAGCCTTTACCAAAGGTGTCATGGGCTTTGAAGACACTCGAACTCAGGATGCAAGGGAGAAACATGCTAAGAAGAAGGCATGCTTGGCAAATCCACACCGTGATCAACTCCCGCCCGGAAACCAATGTCCCCACTGTGGAAGGATGTGTGGATCCAGAATTGGCCTCCCTAGTCACTTACGGACTCATTGTTAACACTGTGTTTATGGAAGGCAATCTTACTCGGCTACAAGTGATCGCCAAAGAAGAAGAAGAAGAAGAAATAGTAAAATTATCAATATGAAATGGGACATCCCTCTTTTCATTGGAGAAATGTTGGAGGGTATGTACTTTTAATCCAGTGCTTTTATTTCTTGGTTTGATTATAGTTCATTTTAATTTCCCATTCTGTTTAGGTAAACATTCACTCAGTGTATTTCTCTGAGTGGCTGGCAGGGGGCATTCTTAGACAGTTAAGCCTCTTCCTATGTTACCTCATTAATTCCTTCTATTGTAAAGAATCAAGAAACATAGTTTGTACCTGAAGTAAGTCATTGAAATCACCACAAAGTAACAGTTGGTATTTTCAACGCCCAGCAAATGCAGGTATTTCTGGGTTTTAATAATCTTTTAAAACATACAAATATGGAATTTTATTTCATGTCCAACATATGGCTTAATATTTCTCTAGTCATCAATTATTTCACTTTCCTATTTCCAAAAGGTGTTATTTGTTTAAATTCCCAAACTAAAAACTGGCACCAGCAGATGTCAGCCATTAGTTGAGGGGCAAACAAATGGATCTAAGGAACATGCTCCATTATGGATGTTCTTCAGAAAGCAGACATAACTTAATAAGTTGTAGTACACTTGCTCTGTTGGGAGGAAATGGGATCTAGAATATCATCAGTACCGCAGTGCCAATATTTTGGAACATATAAGGTAAAGGTAAAGGGACCCCTGACCATTAGGTCCAGTCGTGGCCGACTCTGGGGTTGCGGCGCTCATCTCGCTTTACTGGCTGAGGGAGCCGGCGTACAGCTTCCGGGTCATGTGGCCAGCATGACTAAGCCGCTTCTGGCGAACCAGAGCAGCGTACGGAAACGCCTTTTACCTTCTTGCTGGGGCAGTACCTATTTATCTACTTGCACTTTGACGTGCTTTCGAACTGCTAGGTTGGCAGGAGCAGGGACCGAGCAATGGGAGCTCACCCCGTCACAGGGATTCGAACCGCCGACCTTCTGATCGGCAAGTCCTAGGCTCTGTGGTTTAACCCACAGCGCCACCCGCATCCCTCTTTGGAACATATAGTTCAACTTTATTTTCACCATTAACATTTTTAAATGCTTCAGGGCTCTTCCTGTGAAGGTATTTGTCTTGCTCTGTTGCATTGCTCTAGACCTCGTGTGTGCAGGAGGTCTATACATTGAATGGAAGGAGAACTTTTGCTTGTGCATTTTGCTTCACTCATCAGGGGCGCCGACTTATAAAAAATATGGGGGGGGCCCATACCGGGGTCCTGCCCCGGGAAGTTTTCTAAGATCCGCTCCCGGCCCGTTGCTGCTGCTGCCGCCCGCCTCGTGGCCCCTCGCCAGCTGAGGGAGGGAGAGAGACCGAGAAGGAGAGAGATGCGTGGTGGGCAAGGCAAGTGCCCGCCGCGCCTCGCCTCCCACCGCCCCTCGTGCCGGCCGCCCCCTCCCCTCCCTTCCCCGCGCGCGCCGCTCGCTAGCTCGCCCTCCTCACCCCAGCTCTTGGCCGTTCGCCCCAGGAACTCGCCGCTGTTGGGGTTGTAGATGAACCTCCGCCACTCGGCCATAGACTGGCTGAAGGGCTTCTCCTCCTCCTTGGCCATAGCGAGAGAGAGAGAGAGAGAGAGAGAGAGGCTGGAAAGAGAGAGAGAGCTCGGTGGTTCGCAGGCGGTTTTTCCCCTGCCGAAACAACAGCGGCTCCTCAGAACCGCTAAGTAACTCTCCCTCAGGCGCCCGGCGGGAGAGCAGAAGAGAGGAAAAGGAAAGAGGGGCTGGCACGCACCGAGCAAAACTACTCGCGCCGCCTCTTTTACTACCGTAATAATTATTTGTTTTAACTCATTACTGAATGTATTTTAAAAGGTAACTATCATCAAACAAGGAAAATAAAAAATACCAACATAATTTTGTGATTTTACAAAGCATAATATAACTACCGTATTTTTCGCTCTATAACACGCACCTGACCATAACACGCACATCATTTTTAGAGGAGGAAAACAAGGGAAAAAAACATTCTGAATGAAACAGTGGATGTATCATTTTTGTGCTTCATGCTGTGGCCACAGACATGTGATCTGATGGTGAATTTGGGGTGACCCAATGCAAAAATCCTGAGGATCCATGTGGATCCATGTTTTGTAACCACGTTTTTGCACCATTGCAGCCCCAGGGAACAGTGGGTGCGTGATTTTGGGGGGGCAGGCTGTAGCCATGGACATGCTATGTGCTCTGATGGTGAATTTGGGCTGACCCAGTGCAAAGATCCTGATGATCCATGTGGATCCATGTTTTGTAACCACGTTTTTTCACCATTGCAGCCCCAGGCAACAGTGGGTGCGTGATTTGGGGGGGGCAGGCTGTAGCCATGGACATGCTATGTGCTCTGATGGTGAATTTGGGCTGACCCAATGCAAAGATCCTGAGGATCCATGTGGATCCATGTTTTGTAACCACGTTTTTGCACCATTGCAGCCCCAGGGAACAGTGGGTGCGTGATTTTGGGGGGGCAGGCTGTAGCCATGGACATGCTATGTGCTCTGATGGTGAATTTGGGCTGACCCAATGCAAAGATCCTGAGGATCCATGTGGATGCATGTTTTGTAACCACGTTTTTGCACCATTGCAGCCCCAGGCAACAGTGGGTGCGTGATTTGGGGGGGCAGGCTGTAGCCATGGACATGCTATGTGATCTGATGGTGAATTTGGGCTGACCCAATGCAAAGATCCTGAGGATCCATGTGGATCCATGCTTTTTAACCACATTTTAAGTGGGGAGGGAAGGAAAAACACAGAAGGGACAAGGAGCAGGAGAGGGGTGTGCAGAGAAGCAGCTGGCTAAGAATGCAGGAGAGGGGTATAACAGGAGGAGGGAGGAAAGGAAGGCAAAAGTTTTCCCTCACCTACCCACCCAAGTCAGCCAGCTCGCGCTCTCTCTCGCTCTCTCTCTCTCCCTCCTGCACGGAGCACAGAGACACACTCTGCTTTCCCTCTGCCTGGAGGGGAGGGGCTTTCCCTGCTCTTTGTTCCGTTTGAGCAAACACAGCAAGGAAACAGAGCAGGGTGGGCAGTAAGACCCTGAGGCAGAATGCCGGAAAGCAGCCGCTTCCTCTTTTCAAGTTTCCCTTCTAGGAGAGCGCGATTTGATTTTTGCTTGCTTTTTTTTGCCTCCCCTCGCACCACTTGGCTCCAAGGACCACACATTCGCTCAATAACACGCACAGACATTTCCCCTTCCTTTTTAGGAGAAAAAGTCTGTGTGTTATAGAAGGAAAAATACGGTAATAATTTTCTTAAATTATTGGAGGGGCGGAGCCCCCCCAAACGAATTTTTGAGGGGGCTCGGGCCCCCTCAGGCCCCATGGAGTCGGCGCCTATGTCACTCATACACAGAGCTGTGGCCTTAGCTGAGATTAGTGGCAGCTCGCTTGTCAGGAAGCTTTAAGCTCTGTGGTGGCTGCTAACCACTGGACTGGGATTTCTTGTCCTGTTGCTGCTAATAAGGCTGTGACTTTCTGATCTCAGTGCAACTTTATCCCGAACAAACATGCATAGGATTATATATTTATGTAATTTAATACATTTATTATCCTATCCTTTAATACTGGTCAGCTCACAAAATAATGAAAATAGAATCCCCCCCCCCCTCACAGTTTTAAAACAAAATTTAAAACCAATTTGCACAGTGTCTTTTGGCGTAGCTATTCCTGTCTACTGGAAATTGAAGGTCACCTATTACTCAAGGTGGGATTTGATAAGAAATAGGTAAGAAATGTGCAGAGGTCTGTTGCCTTTTGCTTTGGAGAAGTGAATTATGAGCATATCTGGGTCGTTGTCTTCCCTGCTCCCATCTTACTCTTGTTCAACTTATATATTTGTAAATAAAATGATATTATAAATCTCTAGTTACAGTTCCCTTCTTAAAAAAATGTGCCTTCAAAACTTCATATGACTAAGAGTTGTGGGAAGCATGAATATCTTGGTGATACAAATATTTCTCTTTCTGACTCATCTACATGTACAAAAAGCATTTGTTTTTGTTTTCCATACAAACATATTTCATGTATACAAAAATATACAGCCTGTTGAGTCCATTGTGTATGATTTAATACAGTGTTTCCTTTAAAATGGCATGTGACTTATTTCTGGAATCTTGCTTAATGGACTTTTTCATCACTGGTGGAGGGGGGAGGATTGCTTGACATCTGATTTGAATTTCCTTCCCTTGAATTTCCTGTGAAAGACCAATTGGGGTTCTTTTACTCTGGGAGAAAAAATAAAAATTGAACAGTCCACAGACAGTGCTTTTATAAAGGAATAATTAGTAAGCAGGCTGTGTGTCCTTGTGCCAGGATCTAATTTTGTCTGGGCTTTGCATTGTCCATCGTACTGGAGTTTGCATGGATAATTTACATAAAAACCGAATGCTAAGCCTGAAATGCGTTTGAAGACTTGGTTCTCAATTGTTTGTGCCTCTGCATTCAAAATGCCTTTAACGGTTTAAATTTTCAAAAAGAGTGTTTAGTGAAAAATACCCCACTAGTTCTGTAGAGACTGAAATGCAATAGTAGGTCATAAGCTGGTTGTCTTAAAAAAAAAGAAAAAGAAAGGGGGTGTGCCTGCTTATTAAAGGAAAATTGGGCGTGGTAGTGGTGGGGCATATTTATACAAAACCAATAAGTTTAAATCCTGCAAAAAATGACACAAGTTTGTCCAACGCAGAATTGTTTAATATACAGTGGTACCTCTGGTTACGTACACTTCAGGTTACGGATGCTTCAGGTTACAGACTCTGCTAACCCAGAAATAGTACCTCAGGTTAAGAACTTTGCTTCAGGATGAGAACAGAAATTGTGTGGCGGCAGTGTGGCAGCAGCAGCAGGAGGCCCCATTAGCTAAAGTGGTGCTTCAGGTTAAGAACAGTTTCAGGTTAAGAACAGACCCCCGGAACGAATTAAGTACTTAACCCGAGGTACCACTGTACATATTTTACACACAAAACAAGAAATTTGTCTGAAAATTTCTGTCTTAAGTGTTTTATTTCAAAATATTTATACAGTGGTACCTTGGTTTATGAACTTAATCTGTTCCTGAAGTCTGTTCTTAAACCAAATCTTTTCTTAAACCGAGGGGCGCTTTCCCTAATGAGGCTTCTTGCCGCTGGTGCCCTTCCATCATTTGGCTTCCATTCGTAGACCGAGGTAAAGTTTGCAAACCGGAACACTACTTCCGGTTTTGCGGAGTTCGTAAACTGAATAGTTCATAAACAGGATTGTTCGTAAACCGAGGTACCACTGTATACGGCTTAATTGTAAAAACCTCAAAGTGGAATGACTCATTTACGTGTCTCTTTTTTTTTAAGTGTCCATCACTAGAAAGAATGACAGACACTGGTTGTTGATGTATGCTAGCGTTCAGTGTACATGAACTCACTTTTGCTGTGTGTTTCATAATACCTAGTTTATCTCAGGGCTTCCCCCAGAAACCAGCCTCTAGTAAAGCGGCATTTGCATGCTTTGTGTGTTTTAGTGTTCTAATGTTTCATAAATGTTTTATTCAATATATTCTTATAGCTTTCCTATTCTGTGAACATTCACTACGAGGCTGCTTTCCCTTCTCCATCATGCCCAGAAGCTAAAGGTAAAGGGACCCCTGATCATTAGATCCAGTTGTGGCCGACTCTGGGGTTGCGGCACTCATCTCACTTTATTGGCTGAGGAAGCCGGCGTACAGCTTCCGGCTCATGTGGCCAGCATGACTAAGCCGCTTCTGGTGAACCAGAGCAGTACACGGAAATGCCATTTACTTTCCCGCCGGAGTGGTACCTATTTATCTACTTGAACTTTGACGTGCTTTCGAACTGCTAGGTTGGCAGGAGCAGGGACCGAGCAATGGGAGCTCACCCCGTCGCGGGGATTCGAACCGCCGACCTTCTGATCGGCAAGTCCTAGGCTCTGTGGTTTAAGCCCTTGCTCAGAAGGTAGGCAATCCTTTTCTCTCTCTTCAAGATGACCCACAGTATCACTCCCATGCTCTGAGCCAGGAACCATCTCCTTCAGAACAGCCAAATGTTGTATTTCAATGTGTGCTCTGTTGCTAAAAGGATATGCAAAATGAGCGAGAACTTCCGAAGTGTATCTTCTCAGAGACTGGTGCTTAATAACCTAGCATGCAACTGTATGTGCGGGTATGAATGGGCACCATAGATTCGAGAGTTGTGTTTTCCGTGAGGGAGAACTGTGCAGCAATCATATTGTCTTGGCAAGCAAGAATATGTCTTAGTACATGGGTATTCCATGCTGCCATTTATTTTGTGTTTGGAAATCTGGCTACAGAAGAGGGGGGAGAGTTGAGAAGGAATGATTCCCTGCAATTGTCTTGGCTAGGACAAGCAGCCGTTTGGTTCTTCCACTCTCAGAAGGTCCATTTCAACGGCCATTTCACCTGGTCAAACATTTATGTAACCATATTAAGCATTCGTGGCTGAATTTGCCAGCCATCCTATTCCCACCTCCTCCCTTCTATTCTTAAGTCTGCCTATAAGATTCTGAGCCTGCAGGTAGAGACTGTATTGCTTTTTAAAGGTTATGCAATGCCTAGAGAATGTTCAAGCACTAGAAAAATAAGTGTGCAGTTTTTACTCTGTTGTGGAGATGATTGCTGAAAAACGTTACTCCAGTCTTGGTGTATGTTTATGGCAATAATGTGATGTTTGGATGGTGATTACTTTGCAGTGCCATTTTTAGGAACTTAAAAACGACAACACATTATCTTTTTCTCTGTAGTCTGGGTGCTTTCATTCTGTACCACAGTTGTCGTTGGTGTGTGTGTGTGTTTTAAAAAAAGGCAAACTGAATTTAATTTTTCATTCTTTGAAAATGCAGCTGTTTAAAGACTGCCTTCCTGCTGGCCTTGACATCTTGGGAGCACACCATGTTTTAAAAAGTGGAATTAAGTAGGAATTGAATACTGTATTGCATGATTGGTGTTGAGCTGAGACCAGTGTTAAATATTTTTTCCCCTCCCCAGCATCTGGAATAAACATTGGGGCATTGAAACTCTGTTTCTCACTGCTTTAAACAATAAATAACGTTTTAAACAGCTGTGTGACAATGAACAATGAATCTTTAGCATAGATGCAATCTCCCCTAATCTCCCATAGAAAACATCCTGGTGAGTTGAACCTCAAACTGCTAAACCTGTTGGTGGGAGGTAAAAAACAAAACCAAAAGGCTGTGCAAGTTTCTTCATCAGTGTAAAGTCCTGTTTGGGCATCTGGTGCCACTGGTGCATCGGATAAGCACCTGGATTTTAAAACACGTTTCACATGTCCTTATTAAGACTGCAGTACAAGCATCCTCCATATCTGGTATCTCCTTGGTAGTTTGTGGTTGTTGTTTTTTTACTTTTTTATTGCTCTACATAGTTATGTAATAGGGTGCATACTAACTGCAGCTGATATTTTTGGCAAATGCCACACTTTGTCACTGATAGATTATAGAAACAGGCACTTTCCATGAAATCAAACATACATTTTCTGGTTGACCTCTAGGTTCTTTTGATTTGCAGCCACTTTGGTTCTTCTGTGGGCTGCTGCGAATGGAGCTATGGTTTGCCTTAGCTTACTGTTGGAATGAGGGCTGATGGTTTGTCGTCTTTCTCACAAGCTGTTTGTTCTTGGTCTACAGCAGCAGCAGCAGGACTGAAGGAGGAAAGTGGGCTGTGATCTCCTTTCTAGGAGCCCACACGTTTGCACTAAGCCATGGTTTGGCTTAGTATTATGTTACGAACTGAGCCATTGTTATATACAGTAGTTTAAAAGTGAAGCATTGTGTTCGCTTGCCTAGGATCTGCTTGCCTTTCTTAATCTTGTATTTGCTTTTCCTACAAATGCTTTGTGAGTATGTGTGCAAAAGCTGTATTTACTTTTCTCATCTAGCAGCCTGCTAAAACCGCTTGAGCATGCTGCCATGCTTTTGGAGTGGCAAAACCTTTCATCTGAGTTAGCTTCCTTGCTATTTACATATACCGTTGATTCTTTCATCTGGCTTCTTGTTTTTTTTCTAATCTTGGTTTTATTTGTGTTCATTAATCATTCTTAATCCAAACTCTGTTGTTTTTTCCAATCTAATCGTACGTTAAAGCACTTTGTGTCACTTCAGCAATATCAAAATTTGTTTGTTCCATTGTATGCCATTTATATTTGACCTGGCTTCGCAAGCCAGTAAACTGCAAGCAGAAATGGCATAACACTCAACCTTGCTTCTTTCTGTTGGAAGCCATTCTGTAGGATATAAGATGTGAACTTCCTTGTTTGTGTAAGTATTTTATTGCAAAGACATATCCTGAGGGACTGTAACAGAATAATGCTGTTCTCTCCCATTGCAAGCTCATAGTCTGTGCTCTGACTTTCTAGAATATAGCCATGAATAATGTTTTCATTTTATGTGAAAGACTATTGTTACACACACACCCCAATCTCTGAGCGGTGTGAGATTCCAGGGAGTTCCAGGCACGCTTTACCTAGGGTCTGTGTTTCCTTTCACAAAATGAGGTACAGCAGAGACTGTGGTGTCTTTAGGATATATGGTTTAGTTGTTGTTGTTGTTTAGACGTTTAGTCGTGTCCAACTCTTCGTGACCCCATGAACCAGAGCATGCCAGGCACTCCTGTCTTCCACTGCCTCCCGCAGTTTGGTCAAACTCATGTTGGTAGCTTCGAGAACACTGTCCAACCATCTCGTCCTCTGTCATCCCCTTCTCCTTGTGCCCTCCATCTTTCCCAACATCAGGGTCTTTTCCAGGGAGTCTTCTCTTCTCATGAGGTGGCCAAAGTATTGGAGCCTCAGCTTCACGATCTGTCCTTCCAGTGAGCACTCAGGGCTGATTTCCTTAAGAATGGAGAGGTTTGATCTTCTTGCAGTCCATGGGACTCTCCAGAGTCTCCTCCAGCACCATAATTCAAAAGCATCAATTCTTCGGCAATCAGCCTTCTTTATGGTCCATACATGACTACTGGGAAAACTATGGCTTTAACTATACGGACCTTTGTTGGCAAGGTGATGTCTCTGCTTTATGGTTTAGTTACACACATATATAACCTGAGCCTACAATAGAGGGATTCCCAGCATTACATTCCAGGAGGGTCTTGCTTCCTCCATAGGCACAATTTAGGATTTAGAAAGACACCAGCCATGGCTCTGACTTTCTCTCTGGCTTGCTGCATTTAACAGATGGCAACTATTTTCCTCCAGCCCACATCATCCCCAACTGCAATCCTAAACTCTCCACTCTGCTTTGTCTCTGCTAACTATCTCAGAGCTCAGGGATGAGCTCCACCCATTTGCTGGCTGGCACAGAGTCTTTGCTTTACTGATAGCCCATCTCCCTATCTTGTCTGCCTGTCTCATAAACAAGAACTGGGGAACCTGTGACCCTCCAGATACTGTTGGAGTTCCATCTGCACCAGCTAGTAGAGGCCAAGGATGATGGGAATTGTAGTATAGCATCATTTGGAAGGCCACAGGTTCCCTTTCCTTGTCTTTGGCAGCCAGAGAGTCTTGAATGGATTTGCCACCTTTGCTATCTAACTCGGTCTTCAAATACTCTGTCCAGTATAACACCTGTCTGGTATGGCGTTGGTATGCTTAGCTCTACAACTTTTAATATTTCTACAGGTAGAAGTATATGCATGCTATGTGGCCTATTTGAAATAAATATTCATATTAAATAAGCATTGATATTGGCTAAGTAAAACTTCACAACACCCATAGGTTTCCTCTCTTGTTGCTAGTAATGTTTATTGTTTGCCTCAAGGGTGTAAGCCAGTCATGTTTGGAAAACTGGCAGCTATAAGTGCAGCATCCCTATCTTGCTTTACTGGCTGAGAGAGCGGAAGTTTGTCCGCAGACAGTTTTTCCGGGTCATGTGGTCAGCGAAGCCAGAGCAGTGCACGGAAACGCCGTTTACCTTCCCGCGAGAGCGGTACCTATGAGCTTTCGAACTGCTAGGTTGGCAGGAACAGGGACCAAACAACAGGAGCTCACCCCGTCACGGGGATTCAAACTGCCGACCTTCCGATCGGCAAGCCCAAAGCTCAGTGGTTTACACCACAGCGGCACCCGCATCCCTCGAAACATGGGGGTAGCCTGTGCTTATTTTATAGTAGATCTGGCTAGAGCAGGAGAATCAAATAAAATCCTGTTCCAATAGCAGTTGCCCAAGAAAGGAATCTTAAGGTTTTGTCACAATAATGATAGATATGAATTCTGTCTCCAGCAGGGAGTGAGAGGTTGCAAATGAATCTGTAGGCCTTGCATGTGGAAGCATCCGTACAATTAGCATATATTCTTGGGTGTTTATCCTCCGTAACTGAATTTTGTGACAGAATTGAAGTGAAACTCTTGTAATTCACATGAGCCTGTGGTTTTATCTTCTGTGAATCATTACCCATACACAAAGCTGGCGAGGATGATAGGATCTGATTTTTGTTGTCATTTGTTCCAGTGGGAAAATGCACCTGCCTTTCAAGGTAGCCCACATTTCCAGTTGTGTTCTATAATGTCCAAGAAAGACCAAGGCAATGCCGGATTTAGGGTGGTGCAGGCGGTTCTTCCGCACAGGTCACCGAGCCAAGGGGGCACAGAAGGGAAGGTCAGAGGGAGAAAGGAATGAAAATAAATATTTGGAGGGTGGCATTTTTTGTCCTCACTCAGGGTGCCATATTGCCATAGTCTGCCCCGACCAAGGGCAACATAAATGTGTATGTACCTACA
This sequence comes from Podarcis gaigeae, assembly GCF_964106915.1. NCBI lineage: Eukaryota > Metazoa > Chordata > Lepidosauria > Squamata > Lacertidae > Podarcis > Podarcis gaigeae. The sequence goes on from NC_139687.1 coordinate 22,009,872, forward strand.
CTCCCATGTATGCCTTGGCATATACTATCGTACACTTGTGCCATCTGCCCATAACTTTTCCCCATCACCACAGATATAACTGCACTAATAACAAAATAAAAAGGGCAACTAGAAACTGCAGAGGAATACGGAATACCGGTTTAATATAATGCCTCTTTCAGAGATTGCTCTCTTATATGCACTTGTAGTTCCACTTCATCAGATTTGAATTAGCAAGTAAATGCTTCGGCTAAACGAAAATTGATTATAGGAATATGGATTTAGCAAATAGGCTTAAGATACAAAACTGTCCCTGCCTCTTTGAGAAGTACTTACAGTCTTAAGCTACAATGTCCAGCCAAGTACATGGGCAGCTGTTTGTGGCTCTGGGAAGATAATTTGATCTTTCCAGACTCGGATAAAACTTGGATAAAAGTTATTATTTGCATTGAAAGTTTTCTTGTTTGTTTGGTGCTGGGAATCAGGTAAAATAGGTTCATGCACTGTGTTTATGTGACTCTTGCTCACCCCCGTTGTTTTATTCAGGGTTTTCAGACATGATTCGCCCAGGACTCATCTGCGTGGTTTTAAGATGTCGTATTTCTATCTCTTCAACTTAACTAGATCATGAAAGAAATACAGATGAATATGAGAAAATATTAAACTACTTCGAGGACTCGCTACTTTAGCAGATGGTTGCCAATTCTACATGAGTGGTAGATTACTACATCAAAGTGTATTTCAAAAATGTTTGATAGTAGTATATTTGTGTGCTATGCTTGAAAGGTCAACCTGTCATTCCCTGCCTTTGTGGTTGATCAGAGCTCGGAATGGCAGGTTCAGAGCGCTGTAAAAGGCGCATTTGTTCTGACAGCCTTTTTAAAATTTATATAACAGATGCTCTTAACTGAGGCTTTTAATTGAATCTCTGCTATGGTATTGAGGTTTTTCCATTATAGGGAAGTAATGCAACTTTCATCAAAGAAAACAGTGGTGCTTGACCAGCATTTGCGGATGAATTGATGTTGTAATTTGTGTTGTTAAAGAACATACATGGTACCAAGCTGAGCGTGTCTATAATGTACACATGTGGATGGAGATAAGCAAGTAGTGATTTTTGTGCACGCTTTCAGTTACGGTTGTAAACTTCAGGTTTTATGCGCATTATGTTTCAGGTTGCATGTGGGCTTTTCATGTTTCCTGCCCTGTAGCATATAAGCTCTTTAGAATGCACAAAGTAGAAGGGGTTTGAATAATCACAGCCTCCCAAAACAACTGCTTTAGCTAAACATCCAGTTATTTGCAACATACTGACTAAGAATTGATCTGATTTAAGCAAGTGCTCCTATTACTGGGGGAAAGTGCAGGTGCACTTTTAAAAATTCTATCTGGCTTAGGAATAGTGCTGTTTTGTATCCTGCAGTTCATCTAAGCACAGAAAAAGGACATGGGTGGCGCTGTGGGTTAAACCACAGAGCCTAGGACTTGCCAATCAGAAAGTCAGCAGTTCGAATCCCCGTGGCGGGGTGAGCTCCCGTTGTTCAGTCTCTGCTCCTGCCAACCTAGCAGTTCGAAAGCGCAAGTAGATAAATAGGTACCACTCCAGCGGGAAAGTAAACGGCGTTTCCGTGCACTGCTCTGGTTTGCCAGAAGCGGCTTAGTCATGCTGTCCACATGACCTGGAAGCTGTACGCTGGCTCCCTCGGCCAATAAAGCGAGATGAGCGCCGCAACCCCAGAGTCGTCCGCGACTGGACCTAATGGTCAAGGGTCCCTTTACCCTTTACCTTTATAACTTTAAAAAAAAAGTTTTTAAGCATGTGGGCCATTTTTAAAATTTGATTGTAGATCATCTGGAGACGATAAAGTTGGTTTTCTGGGGGGGGGGGACTGAATTGGGGATTTTAATCTGCCCCCCCTGCAAATTAGGATAGTTTGCATCAGATAAATTTCTGATACCATAGAGCAGTGCTTCCCAAACTTGGGTCTCCAGCTGTTTTTGGACTACAGTTCCCATTATCGCATGACCACTGGTCCTGCTAGCTAGAGATGAAGGGAGTTGTAGTCCCTAGAACAAAGGCAATCAATGTGGTGGCCTGTTTTGCCATGAGACAAAAGGGGAAGTGTCGTCCTACCTGAGGCAGCTGTTTCCCTTAGCCTCACGGGTGGACCAGCCTAGCGGTGCCCTCCAGATGTTTTGGAATAGCAACTAATGTAATCCATTAACCTTGATGGTTGTGGCTGATGGGAAGTTGTGACTGATACGGAGAGCATCACGTTGGCTACCCCTGACCTAGAGAATGTTCTAATTTCACCTGTTTATTTAGTAAACAACGATAAACGAAACTGCCAAGCTTTCCTCATGCTGTATTTGCAATGGACATCCATTCATAGAATCCTAGAATTCATTCTTACTAATGAACTTGTGAAACAGGACAATGACCATGCCAAAAAAAAAAAAAAAAGCACAAGAATATTTTTCACAGCATTTGCAGTCCCACATCATTGACTAGAGAAGTGTATTTTTGGATAGCCTGCATAAAAGAAATAGAGACTCACAGGAAGATTTCCAAGGGAAGAGACAGGACGCTGCTCCTTGTCCTGCCAATGACAATAAGAAGCAGAACTAGTTTGGCAAAATAAGTACTGTATAGGGAAACTATACTTAATTTATGTACCTCACAGAATTTTTATGCCCCAGGCACACAAAGCCTTATTTTCACCTCTCCTGATAGATGTCTAAGGAAGACAGAGCATAATGTTTATGTGTGGTGCTTAACTGTAGTGGATCAGTTGTAAAGAAATTTTACAGCTCTTGAAAGAGTCTAGATAGTTGATGCTATTATAAAGAGAAAGCAGGGAAGGAATTGGTGTACATACTTCAGGAATTGGACACAGGGTGGACTTCCAGGAAAAGCGATTCACCTTCTCTGACTGAAAATGTGAACTGGGTGGAGCCGTGCAGATTCTGATCCTACAGTCATTGTTCTCCTTTGTACTGTGTATTGGCAAAGGCAAGTTTTAAGAAAACATATTTTTTTTAGGTCACTTTACACATTTTATTGCGTTCAAATTTTCCATGCTGTGAGTAGAGTTCACTTACAGTATGTAGTCTGAAGAAGTGGGGGAGTGTAAGGACTGAACACTTGAGAGAGGTGCTTAGAATAGCCCTACAATATAGTCTAAAAATGAAGCTGTGAGGCAGGTTTGAATTTACAGTCCCCCACACCTAACAAGAGCATTCCTCAGGTTGTAGCGAAGCTCAGTCTACTTAAATTGTCCACTTAAGCTTCCTCCCAGCCTTAAATCTGGTGCTCAGTTGCATGTAGAAGTGTTGCACTCTGTTGACTTCTGTAGAAGTATGTTGAATATTTCAAAAATTCAATTAAGTACTGTTTTCATATGAAATAAGAATGCCTTGGCTGCTGCTATATTTTCTTTTGAGCGTGGGTGTGAAAAGGTTTAGGTTGGTGCACAATCACAGCTACCATTGCTTTAAAGAATGCACATGTTAGCTGTTTTTGAGAGGTGCTGACTTACCTTAGAGTAAGCCCCATAGAATCCAATGGGATTTCTGTTGGCAGACATGCATAGGATTTTCTAACTTTTGAGGCGCGCTGTCTCTCTCTCTCTATATAGATATAGATATAGATACACAATAAAAAACCCTCAGTGCTGTTTCTTTTCAGGACATGAGGATCTAAAGAACAAGATGCAAATTGTAAAATTCTTTGTCAAGCCAACAATCTCAAAAGCTTTTTGCTATACTGATTCCTACTTTATTCACACTGATCTCTTTGATTATCATTTCAAGCTCTCTTAACCTAGCATCTTTTCTCTTTAGAATGTCTAGCGGATAACTCCATTGGAGCACATTAATATATATATTTTTCCTCCTAAAAAGTAAGGGGAAAAGTAAGGTGCGTCTTATGGAGCGCATGCAGGCTGCGCAGCTATCGCTGAAGCCAGCAGAGCAAGAGCGAGAGCTGCGCAGCGCCTCTTGTTCTGCTGGCTTCCCAGGAAAGCGGGAGGAGGAACGGAAGGGAGCCCTTATGGAGCCCCTTCCTCCTCCCACTTCACTGAAGAGGCGATGCGCAGCTATTGCTGTTGCTCTGCTGGCTTCAGCGATAACTGCACAGCTTGCTCTGGCTTTTCAGGGAGGTGGGAGAAGGGATGGAGGGCAGCCCGTCAGTCCCTTCTCCCACCTCCCAGAAAAGCCAGCAAGAGCCGCTCTATCTTTGAAGAGCCGCGCCGAGCGAGCGTTTCCGCGGCTCCTGCTAGCTTTTCTTGTTCTCCTCCTCTAAAAACTAGGTGCGTCTTATGGTCGGGTGCGTCTTATAGAGCGAAAAATACAGCACTTTAGCAAACTAAACCAGTGGTATAGCTCAGAAAATTGAAAACTTTGCCTCTGTAACTTTTACACGTAGGATAATGGCTTTCGGTTGGGGCAAAATGCTTCCCGTAGTTGTTCATACAGATCTCAGTTGTTTTTGGTTCTTAACTAAAAAGCTAGCTAGCGATCCAGCTGTTGTTAATAATTTTAGTTTTGAAGTAGGAAAATATCCTTTGAGAGGAGTGGTTCTTTTCTTCATTTTTATGGAAAAACCCTTTCACTGCGATTGCTTCATTTTAAAGGACAAAAGCCCATTGCTATTTCCACAGCAGGGAGACAGATTATGATTATGGCCATAGTGCTGCGTATGGGTAAGATACTCCTTTCATCTTTGTGGGAAGCAATCAAAATAAGCAATTCCAATTTCAGGAAGGGCAATTGCTGTTCTGTGGATAGTTTGTTATGTAATCTGCTTGATATGCCCAAGTGAATTCCTTTAAGTTAAAACAAAAGGTTCTAATTTTAGGTGCTAGGTATTCATATTTCTATACTTAAAGCGGCGTATACGGTCAGGCAAGAGAAGGTGAACTTCATGGCTTATTGGCATTGCAAACAAGGTGCTGTGGTGTGTGTGTGTGTTTGTGTGCAAGAAGGGACCAGAGAGAGAAGGTGGAGGGGTGCATTTTTGTGCTAAAAAGAAGGGAGGTGGTTATTTTGTTGTGCTTGCATCCTTAAGCCCAGTGTACTTCCTGGAGCAGACACCATAACTTGAGGACCTATCGATTCAAGCGGTAAAAGAGAGAAAACATAAGGGGAGGAGTCGAGACATCATCTGTGAAATCATGTAAAGGAAGGTCCCTGTAGATGTTCTTCTGTCAGCACGAGAACTACATACCCACATGGGTGCAGGGGTGCTTAAATGAACCAACTGTTTGGGCAGAGCTTGACTGCATGTGTCTAACAGGTAACAACCCCACATCTATCATTGTATCCAGAGATGTAGATGTGTGTGTCTTTTGCATTGTTAATATTACTTACCTTTAAATGAATTCAATGGATTTTATTGATAATGTTAATCTTTCTGGTAAACCAATTAGAAACTACAATCATATTTGTTGAATGAATAAAATCTAAAGGGTACTGGATAGTACCCAGCTGGTACCACTCCACTGACTAAATGTATCTGCCAATATGATGGATTTCGTGTGTTATTAAAAAGGGGGAAAGAGAAGGCTAAAATACATAAAAGTTGGCATACCAAGAATCTGAGAAACTTAACAGATGTCAATAATAATTGCACTACACAAAATGATACATTTTAAGGAATGAAATGGATAAAAAGAATAATCTAAGGGAAACATAGTTTCTACATTCTTAACAAGAGAGGATGCAAAAAGCCTGCTCTGCTTCTCTGGGAAGCGTTTTGCCATTCTACGTCATTTTCTGAGGGACTGTTAACAGGTGGGGGTCCAACAGATACCAGATAATTTGAGAATGAAATGGACGGACTAATTTTGGCAGATTAGTAAACGGTTTGGTGGCATGAAATATTGGAAAAGGGAAACTAATACCAACTGTGAAGCAGATTAACTTGGGCAGAGACATGACATTTTAAGTAGATTTAGTATTTCAAGTGTGCCAAAGTGGCCAGGAAACTGATTGAAGTGCAGTTAGTGTAATGGGATTTCCCACCCTTATATTTTACTTTTCCATTTTATTTTCCAAGGCACTGATGTCTGAGGCTTACTTTCTGTTGAGAGTTACTGTACTCTGGACAGAGCACGGCCTTTATGACAGACCTGTAGTTTGCAGCTTTTCCTTTCAAAATACTTGCGAGTGGTAATCAGGAAAGGATTAGATCAGTACTAATGGAAAAACTCAATGAAACACACATGTTGCTTCTTCATAACTGATGTCCCTGTTGTAAGGATTTAAAACCCGTTTTTCCATGGGTAGTAGTGTCTTTAATTGGCAGAGATCTTCTCTTACTGTGACCACTTCTCCATTCATACCTTGTGGACATCCCATTTCAGGAAGAATGAGGATAACACATGGTCACTGAACTGAATATATGGAGGTCCTCTGAGTTTCATTAGAATCAAAACTAATTCTTACTAACAAGAGAAAAACATTGTTTTGGTAAATACATGTGATTGCTATCTGTGGGTCCTGCCCCCCATCAGAAACCTAATGTTCTGTTCCTAGAAGTGTAAGCCACTGACACTGGCACATATGGTGTTGATACATGTGTTGGAATATTGCTCAAATTGCATTGTTGAGTGCTTAGACAGAACTCAATAAAGTTTACAACAAGCTGAATACCAACTCTTGTACGTGCCTATGAAGAGTGTAGTCTAAAATTACATTGGCAATACAGTATGAGCAATTTCAAATATGGATACTTCATAATTAACATTGATTTGTGTTTAACTCTATTTCTAATGAACTGTTAATGATAAATATTAATTAAATTGAATAAAAATAGGTAGCATCTTATGCATCTTGGACTTTGATATTTGTTAAACGTTCATAATGCATATAGTACATAATGATGAAAACTGAATTCCTTAATTGACTTGTCTTATATTTATGTAGCATACTTTAAGGAAAAGCTATTTTCCACTTCAGCAGATGGCTCTCTCAGGACCTGGCTCTTCATGATGATTAATGGTTGCCTTTCAGATACTAAGGTGCTTTCTTCAGTCAAACATCTATTTCCCTCTACACCACTCCTATGTTTTTACTTTCTGCGTTCAAATAAGATTTCGGTGCTATCTGGTTAGGTCCAGTGACACAATATTGGGTGAAGGTCACCACTTCAGTCATTAGGCTTGGGAAAAGGTTTGGAACCTGACGAATGAATAGGAAAACAACCTGAATGTAGACTCAAATACTATGATTATATGGTCAGATAAGAGGGATAAGATGTCTTCTTCCTGCTGATGCAGACTTACAGTAAGGCTGAGCTTAAAACCAGGAAGTGAGATTTGTCAGGATCTGGAAGACCTGGGGAGTCTTTAGGACACTAGCAGGAAAATAGTTGTGGTTTCCTCCAGAGGGAAGCTGTTTTTCCTCTAGCAAGTCCATAACAAACCAGATGAAAAGTACTGGGACATCCTATAAGCAATGGCACAACTAGTTAATTTTAGACCTTGGACTTAATGGTCTTATGGCACATAGACTGCTTTAGATGTACTACTACTACAGTCCTGGAGTGCAAAATTAACAATTCTCTTGTCTGCCCTTTCCCTGCCATTCCATGCTTTGCAGCTGGATCAGGAACAGGAATAAATGTGCAGTTCTTCCAATGAAGAGATGTAGAAAGTGGATCCCTCCAAGGATCAGTATTGGGACCTTTGCTTCTTAACTTGTGCGTTAATGATCTAGCGGTGAGCAGTGAGGTGGTGAAGTTTTGCTCACACGAAATAGTTCAGGGTGGTTTAGACAAAAAGGGATTGTGAAGAGCTCCAAAAGGTTTTATCCAAATTGGGTCAATGGGCAGTAAAGTGGTGAATGTGATTTAATGTAAAGGTAAAGGGACCCCTGACCATTAGGTCCAGTCGTGGCCGACTCTGGGGTTGCGGCGCTCATCTCGCTTTATTGGCCGAGGGAGCCGGCGTACAGCTTCCGGGTCATGTGGCCAGCATGACTAAGCCACTTCTGGCGAACCAGAGCAGCACACGGAAACGCCATTTACCTTCCCGCCAGAGTGGTACCTATTTATCTACTTGCACTGCATGCTTTCGAACTGCTAGGTTAGCAGGAGCAGGGACCGAGCATTGGGAGCTCACCCTGTCGCAGGGATTCGAACCGCTGACCTTCTGATCGGCAAGCCCTAGGCTCTGTGGTTTAACCCACAGTGCCACCCGCATCCCTGTGATTTAATGTATTTAAGCATAAATACAAGGGGCAAAAAACCCCAACAAATTTTACATTTATCCTAACAAGGTCTGGACAGATAAGGACTGATCAAGAATGAGACTTTGGGATTGTTGTGGATGGATCTATAAAGTGTAGATGTTGTGAAAGAGGTGAATTTCATGGTTTCTTTCTGTAGATATATTGAACTATTGCTACATGCAATTTATGCAAATAGCTTAGGTTTGTCAGCATTTCCATAGAAGTAGGGCATGCCTACATACAAGTATCTCTGTTTAGGGTGGTTGATGGTCAGTAGCTGTTTTTTGTCAAAGTTCTGCTGAAATAGTAATTTAAAAGCAAATTCTAGCAGATGTTAATGTACTATATGTTTTTTTCATTTAATCAAATTAGAGTTATGGCGATTTAATTTTCCATCCAGCGTGTGCCTTTTTCATAGGAGACGGGTGATAGTCTACAGGAAATTAAAGCGTGCAATTCCTTTGCGTAAGATAAGTCCTTGTACAGATACTCTCACCCTATCATTTGACTCTAGCAAAAGGAGGGACGCACCCATGTTTATGACTTTTTATAAAGCATTATGATGCTACTTGCTGCTGGGTGTGTGTGACAGCCTCTTTTTAAAAGAAGTAATATATGATGCTGACCTTATTGCTTTTTGTGTATTTTGCAACTTGCTCCAATTGTCTAGTAGCTAGGCAGCACACATAGGACAGTGTATAATATACCAAATAAAATATCTTACTTTGCTTTCCCTATATTTTGTATTTTTCTCTCCCTGTGAATTTCCAAGATACTAAATAGTGCAATCAGGTTGGAAGAGGGAGAGTTAGATGCTACAATTTTATGCATTTGGTGTTGTATTTTGATGATTGTGTTATTTTGGTTTCCATACGCTTAAAGGCTCATGACCAAGTAAGAACTTGGTTTGTTTGATTTTGAGAAGTATGTTTTTCATTTGCACTGAAGTCAAAGCACAAAAGGGGTGGCTTCAACACCACCATGTATTTTTAAAACCATTTGCTTTTGCCTTTTTTGGTGCACAGAAAAGTACTTACCGTAGCTCACGTGAAACATGTTTGGGGAAACTTCTTGTAAAGAAAGGTGAAGAAACCTTTATAAACCAGTAAATCAAATCAACTGGATCTCTGAACAACCCCCCCCCCCCACAAGCAGTCTATCAAAATATATTTTAGGTTTTCAGAGCTGCTTTCTGTAGGAATTGGGGTTTTGAAGGGAAGGCAGATTTCACACTGTTTCCTGCTTTCGAGTGCTTGCTTACTTTGCAAGTCATTAAAAAAATAATAATTGTGTTTTAAGTCTTTGGCTTCATGTGAAGAAAGCAGCACCGAAGCGCTTGGAAATTCCAGTAAGATCTGCCCTAAATACTTGTTAAATTTTTATTTGGAAGCTTCCTCCTGAATCACAAAAGGGGAAGTTCATTTAATGGGGAAATAAAGAACCTGCAGCAAGGTCACTAGGTGGCTTCTCCCCTTGCTTTATTTGGTTTGCTTTGCACTTTGGAACACAGCAACTTGCAATTAGCACGCAGAACTCTGGAAAGGACGCCTGCAATTCCAAAGTGAGCTTTCTGTAGCATGTGTGCTGCCTTCCTTCCTTCCTCCCCCCCTCCCCCCTCCCCATTCTCTCAGTCCCTCCTCCCTTTCGTACCGCCTCTTCCATGCACCCTGTAGCCAGCAGCAAGACAGCTGTGTTTGATCATAAACCACTTACAACTCCAGGCTCTCTTGGAAAGGGGAAACTTTGGAGCGAGCAGCTCGTTGCGTCTTGTGTCCTGTTCTGTCCTCCACCTCCCGATCGGATCTAACCAGCGCTCTTTGAGTGGGTTTGGATGCTGTGAGTGCCTATGGGGCTCCCAAATTTTTTTCAGATGCGCTGAACTCATTTGGGAGATGCTTCCCCCCCGCCACGATCTAGCTGCGAGGGGAGAATGAAGACATAAGACGGAAGCCCAGCTCTCCCAGGCAGTTTTTAGTAGCCAGGAGAGAGATCGTTACGGCTCGTCTGCACTCCTGTCTGGCCGTGCACTCTGCAGTGTTTAAATGAGTATCTTGCAGCAATGGATTGTTTGTGAAACGGCAACCAGCTCTTCCCCCCCCTTTTTTTTGCCTCTTTAGGAGAACCCTGTGCATTGTTAATTTTTTTTAAGGCTAAATGTTGAGTGAAAATGGCTGTCTAGAGCAAAATGTGCAAGACAGGAAAAGCTCAGAGACGGAGGGGGTGTTGAATCTTCTGGAGCAGAGCTTGGAAACCTTAAAATCCATAGAAAGCAGCCAAGCCCTGGAAAGTCTAATCATGAATTCTGGAGTTGCCATGAAATATGGAAATGACTCCTCCGCAGAACTGAACGAGGTAAGCTGCTTTATTAAATGTCCTTGCGTGTTTTTTTCACGCTTCTTGGGTTTTGTTTTCCGAATAGAGTGTCTCCCTTTTGCGGGGGGGTGGGTAGGTGGGTTATCCACTCTGGAAGGCAATGCAATTAAACATTAACGGGTGAATGTGCCCTTGTTCAAACTTGCAGTGCTGCCCAGGAAATGATGTGAGATTTGAATTGTAAGGATTACGTGGTAAAGGGCAAACGATTGCAACTGTACAGAGGTCCGCCTCTCCCCCCCCTCCCAACTTGGCATCCTACTGCAAGGAATCCTTTCCCCCACCTCCGGAGTGCAGCATTTTCAACACAGCATTCCTTTCTGCAGTAGGTAAAACAAGCAGAGTGAGATCCCCTTTGAAATCAAGCAGATGGCAGCTAATTTAGAATGGGAAATAAAATAAAATATTAAGACAGCAGCTTCAGCAAGAAATCATGTGACACAGTTGATTTGTATTAAGGCACACTTGGTTTAAATGCATACAATTTTACCCGGTGGTGGAAGAAATAAGTCCTGATAAGTGTTTCTTGTTTTTTTTCTTGCTGGGCCAGTATTGCACTGTTCATCTTAAGTTGTTCCAAATTTGTATTCTCTTTTCTGAGTGCATGCCAGTATTTTATGACTAAGACTAAAATCTTGTGCACGCTTACTCAGGAGTAAGTACCATTGAAGTATCCGAGACTTATTTCCAAGTCAATCTTCACACTATGCTGCATGTCATTGTAACTCTCCAGATCTGATGGCTACTAAAATGCCACGGGGCATATCACTGTCTCTCAGAAATGCTTTAAAATCTGTCACAGAGTACAGATTTTTAATGCCATATCAAAAATCATTTAAATGGTCACTTTTGGATATGCAGTCTTTATTTGTTTTATTGCTTGTTTGCTTTACAGCTTCTTCATATAGCATATTCTGCAGGAAGATGAAAGCTACATGGATTATGTTTATTTATAGAGTTAGTATTTCTGGCTTTTTGTGCAGTTGGAAAAGGCATCAGACATAAACCTGAAATGCAAGGGACAAATTGGCATCCTGGCAAGGCTGGACAAAGGGATAAGAATTTGGTCTGGGAGGTGGAGGAGAGGGTGGCCAAGATTCAGTCAGTGGTGCTTCCATATTTTATTTGTAAGCCTATATTTTGTAAGAGAAATTAATAATTGCCTTGGATGATAACTGAGAGTTCAGTGTAAAGACACCAGACACCTTATTTTCCTAAGTGATGGGAGTCTGCTTCAGAATTCTTTGCCAAAACTCTTAATTCTGCCCAGCACTGCTATTATATGGAATACAGCATTCTGGTTGGTTGAGTGCTTAGTTCTGTCTTGGTGTGACCTGAAGGCACATCCTGTTTAGACTGAATGGCTTGACACCTATTGCAAGTTAAAAAAACAGAATAAAAACTGCATCTTGGCATCAGTATAGTAGCAGTTGTGGACAACACTCAAGCCTGACCTTCATCATGAGTAAATGACTCAATGAATGAACTCCTAAAAACTTGCCATAATTCGGATGGGCCTCTTGCACTGTAATCCTAAACACATTTGTATCAAACTAATTTCTAAGGATCCATTTTTACATTACCTGAGCGCTGTGGTTTCTTTCTGTTAATCCATTACATATTACTTTGATCCACCCGTGTACAGAAGTAGACCAACGGCATGCTTACTTTTCATTCTGTTATTCTCATTGGCATTCTTAGGATGATGGTTGTGCAGCCTGGTCTTCATAAATTGTGTCAGCCATGGTGACACTGACAGTGGCTTGTGCTGTTGCAGATGGGAACAGAATGTTATGCTTGGCAAGCAAGACCGCTATCTAACTTTGCCTAGCCTAACAGGTAGTATCCCTTAAAATACAAAATGTGTGCATGGTTACACTGATCCATTGGCTCCTGCACATTCCAGTGCCTTGGAGTGCCCTGTGGGTTTTTGGCACAGGCTGTGACCCTGCTACTGCCCCTGGCACAGATACTGCCAGCTAAGGCAGCTTTAGAAATGAATGCTGAGAACACTAGTACCAGAGTTGGGACTTAAAGCCAAGGTTGAGCTCTCCAGCAATACATTTCTGGGGCAGTAGACCAGGTGGTTGTTTGGATTTTGGCTGGTTTTGAATGTGTGTGGGAGTTTTTTTTTACAGCAACAATATTGTATCTATATTCTGTGTTTATTGGTACTTGCTTGGCAAGTGAATGCTTTTGAGTTTCATTATTGATAGGAAGACAATGCCTTTGAATCCATTGGAGAAAATACTAAACATTTTCATGTTCTTATGTTGCTGTACGTTAAATAATACTTACTCTAACCAGAAAGCTGCAGTAGCATAAGTGTAATACTTTCATTAGGATTAACATATACAGTATGTGTTTAAAATCATGAGCAAGCTTTCTGATTTTTATTTAGCCACCCCAATATATTTTTTCATAGCGTTGAGTATCTGTGCAGGGATGATGGTTTCTCCCAGGAATTCAATACTGGAGACGAATGTCTAGGATTATATATGGAAGTCATGATCTGTGCTGCTTCCCACATTTTTTAGTAATTGAATATGTTGCAAATAATTCATGAACACAAAGCTGGCTCCCTTGGCTCTAAACTTCACTGATTTATGAATGCCGTACTAATGTTAAGCTTGTGTGTGTCTGTTTTTGTTTTGCTCTGTGTCTTTTGTGTGGTTTATTGAAATATGTGAGGTGCTTTATCATAATGGCTGTTGTATCTCCTTTCCTCCTGCTTCTCCTTAACCCTTGTGCTCTCTGTCATTTTCTCTCAGTCTCCTCCTGTTTCCACTCGCCTTGCCCAATGTGCTTGCTTTCTCGTGACATTTGATTACATCTACTTGGCCACCGGGAGACAGTAGTGTCATGGTCATTAAAGGAACTGGCTGTTGGCTGGACTTTTACTAGGATTATACAGTCCTACTGAGAGCGAGTTTCTTTTACAGTAATCCCACTATGTATACAAGTAGCCTGATTCACACATGAGATACACACAGGAGTTATTTGCTGGTTTAGCCTTTGGGGGCATACAGTTGTACCTTGGATCCCGAACGCCTTGTAAGTCGAACATTTTGGCTCCTGGACACCACAAACCTGGAAGTGAGTGTTCTGGTTTGCGAACATTCTTTGGAAAGTGAACATCCCACGGGGCTTCCGTGACTTCTGATTGGCTGCAGGAGCTTCCTGCAGCCAATTAGGAGCCGGACTTTTGTTTCCGAACGTTTCGGAAGGCGAATGGACTTCTGGAACAGATTCCATTCGACTTCCGAGGTACCACTGTACTCCTGTCTCCTAGTATGGATGACTAGGAATGTCAGTAGGCTCAACTAGGTTATAATCAACAAGTAGCTATATGTCAGTATCCCTTTAATACGGCAAAAAGATATTTGCACAGCAGTAAGTGTCATCAAGCAGACACAGAATATGTGCATGGAGAAATCACAATGACAATTAGAAACTGAGTCAAACCATTGGTCTTTCTAGCTCAGCTAACTGGCAGCGGATTTACAGGATTTCAGATAGAGCTCTCTCCAATTTCTACCTGTGGGTGGTGGAACATGGGACCTTCTGTATTCAAAGCAGATGTTCTGTCCTGAGTCGTGAGAAGACCTCTTGGACTGTCTGGTTGGAGGAGCTTGAGTTGGAGGCTGATGATCCTTGGGAGGGACCCAGTGAGCTGGGATGAGGATAGCCTTGGCACTGGCATGAACAGACAGCTCAAGCCCAACCTACCAGAAGCAATTCCCATTTGTTTGCGCAGTCCAAAGAAACATTCTGCTTGCTGCGTTAAAGCTATGTCTGCCCCAGGGGACATGTCAACCGTTGGATCAACGTCTTAGCTCACTTAGCTCTGCTATGCACTTTCTGTGCCTTTAACACTTGGCTTGATTATTTGCCGTACTGTTTTAAGCATTAAAGATTTTGGCAAAAACCATAATCTGATTTCGATTTCTTCATCCAGCATTCTACCACTCAACTATGGCCCTTTTCCAAAAAGGCTGGGCAGGGAAAATTAAAATATCAGTTTTGAAATTGATTTGAACAGCCCTACTATCTTGACTGAAACATATTAATACAGAACATTTTCTGGGCATCGGTTTTAGAGTTCGGATGAAGATCCAGTTTTATTCTTTTAATTGTAATTTTCCCCAAGAGGGAACTATGTTGAGAATAAAGGATGTTGTCTTTCTTTAAACAGCTTTCCCCTGTAATTGCTCCCTGCAATTCCCAAAGCTTTAAATAAACCCTATTTTGCTCTAAGGAATGAATATGGCTTGTTAGAACGGCCAAAAGGTAAAACAAATCTTGTATCAGGACAGATAACATAAGGATGTTTTCAGTTCCAAAATATAATTTATTATCCCAACCTGAAGTTTCTGAACACTTTCCAGGACATGATGTTACTTGTTACAAGCGGTTTGGTGTATAGGCAAAGATCTGTAATGCATTAACTGGGAACAGGTTTTGTGTGAATTTCAGGTTGGAAATAGTGTGTCACAGGTGTATTGTTCCGTCCTTCATTTTGTACTGTTGAGCTTGTCTATCCTGTTTTTGGTAGACAACAATATACTGTGTCAGGGCATTGTGTAAGTTTATAATTAGCCAAAAGCTGAAGCAGTTTTGTGGTAGCCCCTATTATGAACTTATAGTGCAAGAGAGTATATGCCATTGGCCAAGATAAAAAAAAATGGAGGACACAAAAATGTTGTCAGATGAGAATCCAATTTTCCTAAAGTATGATGCCTGTGAGCTTATAGGTATCCATATATAATTTGTATTGCAGGTTGCTAAATCAGCACTACCTAGTGACCTTCCGCTTACGCTGTCAAGTACTTAAAAATATTATTTTGACATTGTGAAACATAACTTTAAAAAGGAACGTCCCATGCGACTTAAAAATCTTAGGAGTTCTGAAGGAATATTTTATTTTATTAATAAATTTATATCCTGTCCTTCCTCTGAGAGGAGCTCAAGCAATAATTTATTTCATTTTATTTAATATAACTTTTGTACATCTCGATTGTGAGAAAAGGCCTTGGAGCAATTTAAATTTGAATCATCTTTAAAAATTCCAGCACAGACTGCGAAAGATCTCTACTTAAATGGCTTTCTAAAAGATGGAGGTCTTCAATAGGTGCCCAAAGGGCAATAGAGGTGGCATCTGTCTTAATGTTCAACAGGAGGGAATTCCAAAGGGTAGGTGCCATGACATGAAAGGCCAAATTCCAATATTGTGCAGAACAGTGATAAGTCCTGTTATCTAAAGAAGGCCCTCTCCTGTAGAGTGCAGTGATTGATTGGGTGTATAAGAGGTGAGATAGTCTTGTAGATATCCTGGTCCCCAAGCTACATTAGGGTTTTATATACCAGAACCAGCAATTTGAACTTAGCCTGGTAGATAATTGGCAGCCAGTGTGATTCTTTCAACAGTGGAGTAACCTGGTAGCAAAATTCTGCACCAATGAGCAGTTGAGCTGTTGCATTTTGCATTAGCTGCAGCTTCTGGACCAATGTCAAGGGCAGCATCATGTAGAGCACATAGCAGTAATCCAACCTGGATTCCAGCACCAATCAGATATTCCCAAACCACTAAGTCAAGGTGTTTGATGTTAAAACAGGGGAGTATGCTTCCAATGAGTGCCGGGATTTCATTTCAATCTGGCAATGAGGAAACACTTTGTCATTCCTTTCTGCACTGCTGGTGTAATTTCCCCTAGACCAGGCATCCCTAACCTGCAGCCCTCCAGATGTTTTGGCCTACAACTCCTATGATCCCTAACTAACAGGACCAGTGGTCAGGGATGATGGGAACTGGAGGGCTGAAGGTTGGGGATGCCTGCCTTAGACCAAGTAGGGGAAGCCCATTCCACAGTTCCTTCCCAAAGTTGCTCCATTCCTCAGGAAAACTCTTTATCGTTGCTGCTATAGGGAGGTGGTATAGGATTTTCTTTGGCTCTACATGCTGTTGGTGATGCAAGTAGAATGATGTTATATTAGTCATGGAAACAACTGGGACTCTTGCCAAGTTTCTTATCTCTCTGCCTTTATGCCTTATCCATATAAGAAAAGTTACTTTAATGAACAAAAAATAAAGATTGTACATTACTATCTCAAAACATATGTAAGGGATCACGCTAATGTTTTTCCACCTGTGGGTGTAGTAGATTTCAGAATATTAGGTATGTTATGTTTAAAAAATAGTATCTAGTAGATTCTGGAAAATAAAATCTTTGCGAATTATAAAGTATAATTATCTTTTGGTAGGTTTGTTAAATTGAACTAGTTACTTTTACATTTTGGTTTTTAGGAACTTTCTTTTGACCGCTCTGGTGCAAATATCCGTTACTATCAATCTTAACATATGCTACCTAGTACCGTATTTACATGAATCTAATAAGCACTTCAGTTTTCAAAACCATGGAACCAAAAAAGTATTTGCTGGCACAATCAAATCTAATGCACAACCTAATTTTCACGATGTAATTTGGCCAAAAAAGGTGCACATTACATTCTAGTAAATACAGTATTATCATCTCCTAGTAAGTACCTGAATTATTGGTATCCATTAACAATGTGGCGGCCATCGGTGTTTCCTTGGTTGATTAAATATTTGACTCTAATAGATTTATCGAGAGGCTGGAATCTTTTTTGGTAACTTCGGAATTCTGATTGGAACATTCTACTGGCATTTTTCAGAATCTGCCATTATTTTCATTAATTTGCTTACAACATCTTGCATGAACCCTCTCTATTACGGCAATAGTTAACCAATTCATACCAGTCATATCCAAGCACAGGGCATTTTGTTGACTAAGGCAAAGGACAAGATCTCTCTCTCTCTTTCCCGTCTCCCTTCCATGTGCTAAAGCCACATGAGTTGACGGCCGAATCTTATTTCAGAATCCCGTATTTTTCGCTCTATAACACACACCAGACCATAACACGCATGTAGTTTTTAGAGGAGGAAAACAAGAAAAAAAATATTCTAAACGAAATAGTGGATATATGATTTTTGTGGTTCATGCTGTGGCCACAGACATGTGATCTGACAGTGAGTTTGGAGCAGCCCAATGCAAAAATCCTGAGGATCCATGTGGATCCATGCTTTGTAACCACGGAGGAGGGAAGGAAGGGGAACCATGGATCCTCTGCTCACGACTGCAGCAGATCCCCCACGCCACCCGCAGGCATTCACTCCATAACACGCACAGACATTTCCCTTTACTTTCTAGGAGGAAAAAAGTGAGTGTTATGGTGAAAAAAATACGGTATATTATCCTTCACCATAGCTGAGGGCAGAAAGACAACTTACAGGGTGCAAGGCAGACCAGATCTGTCCTCTTAACAGAGAGAAACACATGAAGGGTTCAGGAGGAATATCTGGTGGGGCTGCCACTACAGCTCACTACCTAAGGCAGTGGTTGGCTGCCTTACTTTGCCCAGTGGTATTGTTGGCCATGAATCTTGTAAAGGAATCGCATATGGATGAAAGATGCTATGACTCATAGGTCTCCAACGTGTTTGCGCACATTTGCACGCCAGAGAAGCTGTTGCGTGAGCCACATACATGAAACAGCTTTCTCCTTCTCGGCTGCAGTTTCTTGAAATCAGCTTCCATGTTGCAGTTAACCTTGGAAAAAGCTGCATTTGGCTGAAGAGGAATTCTTTCAGTGGCCTGGGGATGGGACCCCTTGAGCACACAAAAGGCCTCTAAGGCTGCCTATGTGCCCTCAGGCAGTGGTGTAGCGGGGAGCAGACACGGGGCAGTTTCCCCATGCGCAAAATTGTTAGGGACGCAAAATTTCAACACCTGGTGCTGCCTCAATATAGCTGTGTACTTCCGTCACTAGGGTTTGTTGAAAATGGTTTCTCTGTGCGAACCGGGAAGGGACCTCTCCAGATAATGGAACAACTCTTCTTTTCTCATCTCTGTGGCTGCAATCTTCTGAGCGACACAGACTCCATTAGTTGAATGCGCATGCATACTGCATCAGTTTCACTCCCTCCCACCCCTCTGCTCAGCCCTGCGTACTGACAGCCTACGCTACATAACTGCCCTTGGGTGCCATGTCCGTTACCCCTGTGCTGTGTAGAACTATGGTATGGTCCAGTGTGAAATTTGTATGTGTGCAGACACATGGATTTTAACTGAACTGAGCAAATGACAGCGTTGAAGGAAATGGTAGTGGACTTAGAGCCAGCTGAAATTCAAATTGAGTTGACTTGGGCTGGGAAAAGAGAAATGAAAATGGAACTCTGTTTGTGGCTTTCACACAATTCTGTAATACATGCAGAGAATGTCAGCAAAGATTGCTGTCTGCCTTTGCTTCATGTTGTTGCAGATGCTTTGTTTGGTAGTTTGCTGAATGAATGAGGTATAGCTTGTATTCGTCTATCCTTGTGTAGCTGAGCTCAGATAGCATTGCTCTGCTTTCAATGAAATGTAATATTAGCACTATTTATCCATTTTTAAATTGGCATCTTCAAGATGGCCCAGTTAATGAATGATGGAAAAGTAGCAACCAGAGGGTTATCTAATTTTCAAAAAATGAATAGATGTAAGGGATGGTTTTTTATGGTGGAACTCATGGACGGTAGCCAGGAAGTCTAGATATCAAAGTTAAGAGGAGACAGTTTTTAAAAAAACTACTTTAAATCAAACCATAATTATTCACAACTAAACAAATAATCTAATCTGCTTTGTTTAAAAATGTGAACATTTTAGATGAATTGTGAATATAGACTGTCTTTTTAAAATGGGTAGATGAGACATTTCTGGCACTCCAGTGTACTCTCCCACTGGTTGTAATTAAGTATGGTAAGTAAATGATGCGTGGCAGATGTGTGTAACATCTTCTTGGTGACTTTTTTTTTTAAAAAAATGAAAAGCAGCTGTAGGAAGCTGCCAGTTTGACCAGAGGATTGGTAGTTGAGAAGGGAGCACTAATCCCTTGCCGTTTTGTGTTCAGAGTCACAAATCTGCAGCTATTTTTTCACTTGCAGGACAAAACATAAGGATATATTTATTTTCCTTCCTAGTACAGGGGTTAGAAACATGGGGTCCAGGGGTTGAATACTGCCCTCCAAGTCATCCTGTCTGGCTCTCAAAACTTCTCCTTCATACCTTAAATGCTCCCCCCCCAAAGTGTGTGTGTGTGTGTGTGTCCAGGAATTCTGACAATGCTTGTTGCTTGTCTGGATAGAAGATAGAGAAGGGTATGAGGATTTGTAGAAACTAGTTCAGGAGTCGCCAACCTTTTTGCACTAGTGGGCACATTTAGTGGGCCCTGTATACCTGAAGGAGTGTCTTCACCCCCATCGTTCAGCCTAGACACTGCGGTCCACCTCTGAGGGCCTTCTGGCAGTTCCCTCACTGTGAGAAGTGAAGTTACAAGGAACCAGGCAGAGGGCCTTCTCGGTAGTGGCACCCACCCTGTGGAACACCCTCCCATCAGATGTCAAACAGATAAACAACTATTTGACTTTTAGGAGGCATCTGACGGCAGCCCTGTATCAAGAAGTTTTTAATGTTTGACACTTTATTATGTTTTTATATGTGATGGAAGCTGCCAAGAGTGGGTAGGGCAACCCAGCTGGATAGGTGGGGTATAAATAATAATAATAAATAATAATAATAATAATAATAATTAATAATAATAATTTCAGATTCTGAGTGAATGGTGTGGGTGCAAATCACAAAAACGCTGCCATAGAGAGGATGTGGCATAACACAAAACATTTCAATTTCAGGGGCTACTTTTTCCACTTAAAAAAAGAAGAGATTTGGAAGATTGTTACAGGTGTCTGCCATGTACTTTGATCCTCCAAACAGCCCCCATGGATTGTTATATTGTGTGTGCTGCAATGTGAAAATCTAGATTATAGCATCAGTTTGGGGCCTTGGTATATATCTACCTTTTTCCTCTAGGCTTGGGCACACAAATGGGAAATAAGCCAAAATCACATCCATGAATTTGCCTGTAGTCTGGTTCATTGATAACATTTCTAGTATGCTATTCCTAGCGTGACAGACATGCGGCATTTCTGGTGTATAAAACACATCACTTCAAAGAATGTTTACTTTCTGGATTTGTGTGAGCTGCTTATCAGTTGCACACAATGTTTGAGGCTTGCATGTCATTAAACTGAAGCACTATAAAAAGATTTCTCAAACACAGGGGCATTGTCAGTACAGATAATGCTGTTCTCAAGACCTCCTAATGAAAAAATGGCAGAGATTATGTAATTCATCTGTATGCTATTAAAATACTTGCAGCTAATAGCCAGGCACTAAGAAATGCACTATGGACTGCATAGTTAATAAGGCTGAACATGCGTTGCCTGAAAGTAACATGCCAGGCATAGTAGATTACCACAGCAAATCTATCCCTATACCTGTACAGCCAGAAATTCATTTCTTCAAGATTATTTACAGTGCAACATAATAAAAGATCCCGTAACCTTAGTTAGAAATCCAAGGGCACAGATCCCCTAACCTTACTTGGAAATCCAAGGGCACAATTTTTAACTGGTTAATTTTACTCAAAACTGTGCCACAGTTTTTGAAATCCTTTAAATGTTCATATATTTCTATGAGCTTCTGTGGGCTCAGTGCCAGCTTGCACGATGAGCTGGTGACTTTGCTGTGACACTGGAGAGATTAAGAAAAACCACTTGCTTGCTTGATGTGCATACATTGATATTATTAACTAGATTTTTGCTTATACAGTTTGGAAGTAATTCACTCTGTTCGCTTTTTCAAAGTACATTTAAATAATGGAGCATTAATTCTAGTTTTCATTGGCTTGAAAGAGAAGAATTAAACCAGCTCAAATAAGGAGGGCAGAGATTAACATAGGTTTTTGACAACATTATATATAATTGGAATAAAATACAATAAAAAACCCCAACCTTTTATTATTATTAGCATTACTAAGTAGTATTATTCACTTAAAAATATTCAGTAGGTAAGCTTCTAGTGTGAACATAACAGAAGTGGAGGTGTTTACTTGGAATCATGCCTGAGGATTTTGAAAATCACAATTTTGAGGAGACGGATGTTATTAATAAGAAAAATGTAAATGTCACTGTGTTAAATTGCCATCTTCTATGCTTGTTGTGTGTCTGAGGTTACCACTTAAAACACAAGCAATACTTGTCTTTTAATTACCTGTACTTCAGTTGTACATTTTGGGCTAATGTACACATGGTAGGTACATGAAAACATTGTCCTGAGTGGTAGCCAGGATGCTCAACTATGCAGTGGAATGTTCTTCCTTATTTTTCCCCCAAGGGTGTTACAGAAAAAGTCAACATATTGTGGGTGAAATGTCTCTGGCATCCAAGGTGAGCTGCATTTGAGTAGTTTTACCTGCAAAATCATTTCTACCACAGCTTGCTTAGAAGTAGTAGCTGCTATTACACCCCTCCCTCCCCAAACCACCCCCTGCTGAACATCGGAGTTCACCAGTTTAGTCCATATTTTGATGTTATTTTATTGATGTTTGCTAATTTTAATTCTTCATTGTTAGCTGCTCAGAGATCAGCATGGTTGTTGGAAAAGTGGAGTGCAACCACAAAATCAAATATGTCCCAGAGCCTCCCGAAGGGATTCTGGTTTTGAGGGGCTACGATGGGCAATGGCACCCAGGCCTGGTGATCATCCTCTGAGGCCCTTCTTTGTGTGCCTCTTCAATGAGAGGTCCAGAGGGCGGCAACATGAGAGCAGGACTTTTCTGCAGTGGTTCCTGTTTTTGGAATACTCTCCCCAGGGAGGCTTCCTTGGCCCCTTCAATGTACAGGCATTCCTCTCACTTATGTAGGAGTTACATTGTGGGACTCCGTGTGTATAACTGAAATCACATGAAGTGGGGAGCACTCCACTTAACAGGGAGGGCGTGTGGGGAGAAGAGAGGAAGAGACTTACGTGCGCCACCAGGGCTGCTGCATGGAAGTTGCTTGGGGGGCCACAACCCAGCCTGTCCCAAGCCTTCCCTCGCTTGGGGTCGCTGTCCCAAGCCTTCCCTCCAATCCCACCAATTGCAGTAAGCGAGCAGCTGAGATCAATTTCTAAGCAGCAGCCCCAAGCAAGGCCTGGCAGTGGCCCCGAGGGAGAGAAAGCTCAGGACAGGACAGGCAGCGGCCTTTGAAATGTCTTTGTGGTAGGGAGGTTATGGGCTTGTTTTGTTTTTGCTCTTGTATTATGTATTTTGTGTTTACATTTAGTATTTTTACGCTGTGAACCGTGCTGTGATCTTCGGATGAAGGGCAGTATGGAAATTAATTAAATAAGTTATAATAGCCATTCCCTGAGCCTGGTTTTTGTGTGCAGTGTGCCTTAAGCGACATAACATAACAGTGTCTCCAGGGGTGCCTGGAGTGCAACAAAGCTGAACAAAACCAGTGAAAGCTGAAGGATTGGAGAGGTAAGGAAGAAAAAGAGCTTAGCGGTTGTCACAATTTCCCACCAGGTGCACTCTTGGCTGTTTTAATAGGAAAAAAAATGTCTTTAGTACATCCCTATAGATTCATTACTGTTTTGTCCTCTTACCTTTCATATTTGAGTACTCTGCTGCATTCCAATTCCTCCATATTTAGGCTCCTGATTGGGTATGTTTGTTTAAGAACTATGAAAGCTCATGCCATTGAGTTTCAATACCTATTCCTTTTGGAAGTCAAAGAAATACACTAATCGCCTTTCACAGATGAGCTGTTCTCTTAATCCCAGGAAATTGCTCTGAATTCCTGTTTTTTCTGTGTTATTGGTGGGTTTCATGGTAAATCCATTTTTCTGCGTAGAATAGATTGCATGAAAGCTAATAACTGATTCTAATCATGTATGGATAAGTTGCTCCATTCAGAGTGTCATACAGCAATATTCTTAGATTAATAAGTCTTCAGTTTGCATCAGAGTGATTGGCTTCAGACCTTTCTAGCCTCCTACACTATTAGCATCCATACACAGATGGCATATGCATAAAAGCAGCATTAATCATTGTGAACAAAAGGGTGATATAATTCCTAAATATGTTGTAGATGACTAATTGAAGATGCTTAGGAGTATCACAGAGTGTTGCGTTGATACCAATATCTAAAGACATGAAAACTTATTATTCATTTGAATCCTAGACTGAATTATCACAGCAAACCTTTTGCGAATGAGAACTGATAATCATGAATGCAAAATTAGTACTGTTTATCTCTGATTGTTAATGAATTTAATACGTTGTTTAGTATAGCAATATACCAGTGCAAGATTCATCAGATTAATTTGAAGCAATTCCTTCTTCCTGCAAGCTCATACGTCGTATTCCATGACATTTGGAAGTCCCTCCTGACCCTCTTGAGAGAATGGGCTACATGGGCTGTAGGAAGGACGAGGGGAAAGGAAAAGATACGCGTGCCATTTTTACTTCTGTAAAGTTTCTGTGTCATTTGCCTTCAGACAATTCCTTGAGACCTGGAAATTGGAACTGTGCCTATTCTAGTACACACATAAGATTTATTGTTTGGGTTCCAGTTTGCAGTTGGGCATAGAAGCTGGCTTGCCTTATGGTGAGAGGCCCAGCAAGAGCAAGACTAGCAAATGGGAGCAGATATCTGATGAGAGGACTGACACCTCTCGTCTTACCCTCCCTCTCTTCCGCTGCCTCTCTTCCGCTGCCTCCATGCCACAAACAACAGTTTTTTGGTTCCTGGGCCCATTCTGTATTGGCTCCTTCTCTCATTTCTGAGTTGCCCCTTCTCCCATCTGCTGCTGTTCTAGGGCACAACCCATTCTTCTGACCCACATTCCATTCACACAGGTTTCACTACAGAACACACTCGAGGTCCCTGCTTCTCCTTCCATTTTAAGACTAAAGCTCTGTGACTGACACCATGGGAAATAAATTATTGTACTAGGGGCTGTCATCTGAAATGCTTTCTGTACTGTTCCGGCACTGAAATATAACAATATTCTTTAAAGAGCATGAAGATCCATAAAATCCAAGCCATTAATTACACTGCAGTACAGTGATTGTCAATACATCCTTTGAGATAATCTCAAAACTCAGTTTTTCTTAGCTAGGCTGTGTGTATTCATTTATAGTACTGCTTTTAGGCTCTCAAATCAGAAAGAAATTGGGATGAATACACTTTAGAAAAGTCTACAGACCTCTTTATTACATTGGAGGGTTTGATTTAAGAGCTTGTTTACATTTCAGAATGAAACATGTAAGTGCTAAGAAAATTTTGCAACGCCACAAGAGGCTGAAAAGCTATTATGAATCTCTTTTTTTGTAAAATAGCTCTAATTTGCTTTAGATACACAGTACATGATGTAAAATTAGCTAGAACCTTTCTAAACAGGGTGAAAATCTGCTATGGAAACAAATTATTACTTTCTCTTTTGTACAAGAGACAACAGACTAACCACCACTGCAGCAACATGGACATTTCTTTCTTTTAAAGAAAATCTAATCCTGCTTTAATATTAATTAATTCCCAAGGCACTCTGTTCAGTTTGTTCTCATTCTCTGCTGTAACCTTTGAGTGTGTTGATCATCAGAATCGACCTGGGGACCAAACTAGCTTATAAAAGTAGGCAATTCCTCTTGATAAGACGTTCAAGTGGGAGATCATTAACTCTCTCCAGGACCCCTGAATGCAAGTTATAATTTGATTTTGCTAATTATTTTATCTTCCATGTTTGTGTCGCCTATTTATCTGCAGTGGGTCTCACTTCCTTGTTTCCTCCCCTCCCTTTTCCCCATGGCATTTTGTGCCCTCGCTTGCTGTAATTACTTGGGTTGTGACAATTTTCATGTTGGGCATTCAGAAATGCATGCTCTGATTTTCCTCCATGTTTACTTGATGACTGGCAATTGTCTCTTCAGCCAGGGACCCTGGATGTGTTTTTAAGGTGGTGTGGAGGTGGGGATGTCACGACAGTCAGGATATAATGACAACTATTTGCCCATCTACTGTACTTATTTAATGATCAAAGAATAAAGTTGGAAAGAACATTCAGTATTATTCAGATGAGATTCCCACAACCATTTCAATAGATTAACAGAAAAATCAAAGTAGTACTAATTGAGTGAATTAATGTCAAGAGCATCAGTCAGCTTTGCCTCTAGCAATGGTCTTTTATGCCTAATGGCTTGAGGGACTGAGTGTCCCTTCCCCGATCATTCTTACAGTGGGGAATCTGGTCCCCTAAGTATCTCATCCCTCTTCTCCGCTTCCAAGATGGTGTCAATTTGTTATTGTTTTATCCTATGCCTTTAGGTTTCCCACTTTACTTAAAGCCTTTCAGCAGAAGGTTGAATCATAGAATAGAATCATAGAGTTGGAAGAGACCACAAGGGCCATCAAGTCCAACCCCCTGCCAAGCAGGAAACACCACCAGAGAACTCCTGACATATGGTTGTCAAGCCTCTGCTTAAAGACCTCCAAAGAAGGAGACTCCACCACACTCCTTGGCAGCAAATTCCACTGTCGAACAGCTCTTGCTGTCAGGAAGTTCTTCCTAATGTTTAGGTGGAATCTTCTTTCTTGTAGTTTGGATCCATTGCTCCGTGTCCGCTTCTCTGGAGCAGCAGAAAACAACCTTTCTCCCTCCTCTATGTGACATCCTTTTATATATTTGAACATGGCTATCATATCACCCCTTAACCTCCTCTTCTCCAGACTAAACATGCCCAGCTCCCTTAGCCGTTCCTCATAAGGCATCGTTTCCAGGCCTTTGACCATTTTGGTTGCCCTCCTCTGGACACGTTCCAGTTTGTCAGTGTCCTCCTTGAACTGTGGTGCCCAGAACTGGACACAGTACTCCAGGTGAGGTCTGTCCAGAGCAGAATACAGTGGCACTATTACTTCCCTTGCATTTAGAAATAAATAAATCTGTATCTCCAAATAGCTCAGATAGTACAAATGTTTAATGAACAACAGCTTTGTGTTTTTGTAAGCTACATAGAGCACTGCATGTTTGTAAAACGTTAGTGTAAATGTTTAGGAAAGCTGGATAGAATCAGGTATTGTATAATGTATGCATGATGTTTATATTTGGTACATTGGGGAAATGGTTTAATTAGCCATTCTTAACTCTTTAAGCTATTAATTTCAATAAATAGCAGATACTGTTGCATTTTTAAAATGGCTTCTTGTTGACAGGTTTTACTACCACCTAGAAACAGAGTTGATTACCAAATCTTTCTACCAGTTTGTAATTTCCTCATTTTTCCCCCTTTCCTTACCTTTAAACCATACTGTGCAGCTCCATCAGTGGAAAGGAAATGTGACTTTTTCAACAGTTTTCAGGTGTCCCAAGGACTACAGTGGTACCTCAGTTCTCAAACAGCTTAGTTGACGAACAAATTGGCTTCAGAACGTTGAAAGCCCAGAAGTCAGTGTTGCGGTGTTTGAACGTTTTTCGGAAGCCGAACGTTCGACACGGCTTTCCCATGAGTGCAGGAAGCTCCTGCAGCCAATCGGAAGCTGTGCCTAGGTTTTCGAATGATTTGAGGAATTCGAACGGACTTCCGGAATGGATTAAGTTCGAGAACCAAGGTTCTACTGTACATGGTTTTTAAATATACTCATGAGCACTATACTATGGCCACTGTTAAAATGATCTCTTCCTTACTTTCTTCAACCTTTGCTGTAGATTTATGCTAGCA
Organism: Podarcis gaigeae; assembly: GCF_964106915.1. Classification (NCBI taxonomy): domain Eukaryota; kingdom Metazoa; phylum Chordata; class Lepidosauria; order Squamata; family Lacertidae; genus Podarcis; species Podarcis gaigeae. The sequence goes on from NC_139687.1 coordinate 22,037,114, forward strand.
TCCGTTCTTGCCAAATTCCCAAAGTTACTACTTCTCCTGCTTTAGATGTTTCAGGAGAGGTGTTCTTGTCTTACCTATTTTTTAGATTTACAGTAATGATTCTGCATTGCAATACAGAAACTGTAGAGGGACTGCAAAAGGTTTTTATAAGAATGAAATTACTGTTTATGTTTGTGAATGAGTTTGATAATTCTGTACCATAATTGTAAAACTTATCTCTAGTTACAGGATAATTATCTTGCTCTTTTTCAGCTGTACATATGCCTCACTATGGCATTTTGTGCCATAAAAATATTTAAATATTGCTTCTTAAGAAATTACAGCTGTAAAATTGTAACCACTGTCTGTTAAATTCCTGCAAATGATGTATTTTTCATTCTCCTCTCTTTCTTCAACCATACAACTTTCCCTTAAATGAATTACAAAATGAGACGGGTAGACTAGACAAAGTTGGGTAGGAAGGAACTTGGAATATGTATTGTGAAAAGTCAGACCATTAAAAAATATTGGACGATATTTTAAATTAGGGTATGATCATCTATAGGTCGATCCAATTTCTTGCCTGTTGCTTATTTTCCTGTTATTATCACTCTGACATTTTAGACTGTACTAGAGAAAACAATTGACCTGAATAAGTGGAAAGGGTTTTGGCCAGAGATCAAACTACTGACATTCTACTAGTACTAACCTCTTGGTGATATTTTGCTTTCATTAGTGCTACATTTCATAGACATGATGCTTTGCAGGTAGATAATTGGCAAATGTAATAAATAATACATGATTTATAGGTGTATACCAGAGTGATAATTTTAGCTATGTTATTTTAAATTAATATCTGTAAGTCTGCACCACCAACAAGTAGAAGGAAATAGTAGTTGTTTGAAGACTGGGTCCTGGCAACACGTTAAATAAATGAAAAACATAGGGGGAAATATGAAATAAAGCTATTTTATACAGTGGTGCCCCGCAAGACGAATGCCTCGGAAGACGAAAAACTCGCTAGACGAAGGAGTTTTTCGTTTTCTTAGCCGCTTCGCAAGACGCATTTCCCTATGGGCTTGCTTCGCAAAACGAAGCGTCTTCCCCGCTGTCCCCGGACCTCTTTTGAAGCAAGGGGCGGCGGGGAGAAGATCGCTTCTCCCCGTTGCCAGCCCCTCTCTCCCCGGACCCCTTTTGAACCAAGGGGCGGCAACGGGGAGAAGCGATTCTCCCCGCTGCCCCTTCCCTTGCTTTAAAACAGGTCCGCGCGCCTTCCCCTCTGTCCCCGGAGATTGCAGGGCAGGCAACGGGGAGAAGAAATCTTCTCCCCGCCGCCCCTTGCTTTAAACAGGTCTGGGGACAGAGGGGAAGGCGCGCGGCGCTTCCCCTCTGTCCCCGGACGGTCTCCATAGGAACGCATTGATTGATTTTCAGTGCATTCCTATGGGAAACTGTGCTTCGCAAGACGAAAAACTCGCAAGAAGAAAAAACTTGCGGAACGAATTAATTTAGTCTTGCAAGGCACCACTGTATCTGTCCTGTGTTTTTTTTTAAGTTTACTTGTAATTACAATAAAGAGAGAGTCACTGTGTTATTTTTGCATTATATCAGGTTGCAAATGGGAAACAAAAGGAAAGAATTATATAATACAAATTTCTATCCTCCTGTGTATGTCATTACTACTTTCAAATAGTCTGTATAAATTTGGGGTGTTAAATTATCTATTTGAAGTCCATCTTATGCTGTGGGCCGAAGAAAACTAATAATATAGGAAGGCCCCTGCTTGATAGAATGAAAGCCCTATTGAGTCAAGCATTATGTTGTTTTGGTGGCAATCAGATGGTTATGGGAAGACTTCATGCAAAACATGAGTTCAGTAGCACAAATACCACTTGTTATCCCAAATAACTGGTATTCAGAGACATACGATTGGCAATATTGTCATCTTGATTTCATGAACTTGTCTAATTCTTTTATAAAATGGGATTATGTGAAATATATAATTGCTTATATTAGGAAGAAGCCGTGTGTTCCAAGCTGTCTAAAATAAAACAGTCGCTGTCCATTATTTTGCCTTATTTATCATATTTAAAGAGTATAGCAGATTGCAAAAATAATTTGTTGTTTTTGCAGAAGTTGTTGCATAGTATGCAAAATCTTGGAACCTACCTCTGTATAATGAATCTTTATGTGAGTCCATTGTACAAGACTTGACACATTTCCTCCTCCTGTAAAATGTGTAGCTTAGTTCAGTTAGTACAGTGGTACCTCGGGTTACATATGCTTCAGGTTACATACACTTAAGGTTACAGACTCCGCTAACCCAGAAATAGTGCTTCAGGTTAAGAACTTTGCTTCAGGATGAGAACAGGAATCGTGGTCCTGTGGCACGGCAGCAGCAGGAGGCCCCATTAGCTAAAGTGGCGCTTCAGGTTAAGAACAGTTTCAGGTTAAGAACAGACCTCCGGAACAAATTAAGTACTTAACCCGAGGTACCACTGTATGACTTTCATGGTGGAGAGACGTGATTTTAAAAATCTAACCACCTTGATTCTTCACCAGAAGCTTCCCTAGCAGCTGTGAGCTAGCACAATTAGACTTTCTCTTATTCAAGGATTTAGAGGTCTATGAATATACTTCATACTTTTTAAATAAGTAGTGTAAAAAAACAAAAACAAGGAAGAGGCCATGAAATTCCCTAAATTCTTGAGCTGCTTCCATATTGCTCCAGACATTGCTGCTGTGAGCTGACAGTTATAAATATGCTTTGGCTTCAACAATAGTATTAGCATTGCTAAAATTATGCCCTATATTTAGAAGTTGTAACAGAGTTTGGCTTACTTCCTTCTGAGATTTTTTAATGATTACAATAAAAATACCTTTCATCTTAGGATTTCACCAAGCTTTCTGGAACAGGGATAACAAACACAGTGACCTCTAGATCAGGGGTCAGCAAACTTTTTCAGCAGGGGGCCGGTCCACTGTCCCCAGATCTTGGGGGGGCAGACTATATTTGGGGGGGGGGGGAAATGAACCAATTCCTATGCCCCACAAATAACCCAGAGATGCATTTTAAATAAAAGCACATATTCTACTCATGTAAAAACACACTGATTCCCGGACAGTCCACGGGTCGGATTTAGAAGGCGATTGGGCCAGATCCGGCGCCTGATCCTTAGTTTGCTGATCTAAAATCATTTACATGTTTTTGTTGATGTTAATCTTCTTTGATAGAGATGTCTTGATGACGTCTTTTAAAATCAAAATTCAGTTACGCCTTCCTAGTATGAGACACTTCAGTTGCTTTCTCAGCTGTATGAATTCAGCCACTTTACAAGATTTCGTAGCTGAAGCAGTGTAGGACGTTCTAATGTCATGTTGTCATATGGGAAAAGCTATTCACAAATTATGATGATAACTCTTTTTCACACCTCCAGGTACATCAACCTCTAGTTACTGTATTTTTCTCTCCATAAGACGCATCTGACCATAAGACGCACCTAGTTTTTAGAGGAGGAAAACAAGAAAAAAAATATTTTGAATGAAACAGTGGATGTATGATTTTTGTGGTTCATGCTGTGACCACATACATGTGATCTGATGGTGAATTTGGGGTGACCCAATGCAAAAATCCTGAGGATCCATGGGCTTTTACCTCCCTCCTCCCAGGCAGCCTCTACTAGGTCCCTTATCTCTCTTCTGATCCCACTGATCAGCTGTTTCCTTTCAACACACCCTTCCCTCTTGTTTGCCTTAGTGTAGTATCTTTTCCTTAGATGGAGCAGTTTTTTGCTCCTCATTTTCTTGTAATTTCTCTCCTTATTGCTTTAGTCTTCCTGTCCCCCCCCCCCCTTTGCAAGTTTGCTGTCTTTACCTCCCCCCTCCCAGGCAGCCTCCTTTATCTCTAGCGTCCCTTATCTCACTCCCCGGTCGCAAACGATCAGCGGCTTTGTTTCAACACCCACTTCCCTCTTTCAAAAGAAAAAAAAACATGATCTGCTTTTTGCCCCTGGGCAATTCGGCTCCAGGGACCACGCATTCACTCCATAATACACACAAACATTTCCCCTTACTTTTTATGAAGAAAAAAGTGTGTCTTATGGAGCGAAAAATACGGTAGTTGCGGTTTGTTTGTAAAGTGGAGGTTCTTAAAGTGTTGTGATACTAGCGGAGGGAGAGTGACTGGCCTATCTCAAGATTCTTGTGAGAATCAAAATAGAGATATATGGAAATAACCACATTTACAACCCTGAGCTCTTTGGAGGAGAGGCAGAGTAAAGGTTGCTTGCTTTTGTTTACTAGATTTGTCCTAGCATTAATATAAAAAGTATAGGTTGTTGTTTTTCTAATCAATGCTCTAACCTCAGACTTTGGATAATGCAAGTTAAAAAAATCCAAGGTATTGGAATTTACAAAACTTTGAAAGACACAGCATTGGTGCAAGGAAATGATAAATAAGTCTGTGTGGTGGTAAATCAGCTGTCACGTGCAACCGGTTGTTTTTAATTTCTACAGGACTACATAGCCACTTAAGGACACTGAGTCTTGACCTGGTCACCAAGAGAAGGAAAACAGATCCCTGCCCTAAAAAGCTTATTATCTCTTAATTTTTAGCAGTGCAGGAGAATGACAAAGAAAGTGAGGACCAAGGTGAGAAAACAAAGGTTACATGCATGCACATTTAATTGCATGTGCATATTCTGTATTTATTGTTGGGGATAAGGATGAAGGGTTTAAGCCAAGGACTTATGACCTTGGTTTTCTTAAATTCAGGTACTAGCTTTACAATTTGTGTATATAGGCAATTTGAAAAATGTGTGCAAACAATTTGTAGTAGCACAGAAATAAGAAACATCATGGTATACCTACATCAGCACAACCGGACTCCATCTATACAGCTGCACAGACTATGTCTCTCCTGTATTGGCCTCTACAGCCACAGCAGTTGCTGTAACTCCCCAATGGTTTGTCCTTGCCCCCGAAGGAGCAGGCTCACTCTTCCGTCCTCTCCCAAGACAGACAGATGCCAACAACTAATGATATAGTAATGAGGAAAGCTTGTTTGTTCCCCTTTCTCCTTTTATTTCTGGCCACTTTATTTCTGGTCTTGCATATGAGCGTACCTCAGTAGAAACTTACAAAATTTATAGTTCTAAAAAACCTGCATAGAGTTGTTTCTTCCCCCTTCTAACGTGTCCTAGCCTCAAAGTTCAGACAAAAATGAACAGAAGTCCAAGGGCCTTTTTTATGCCGAGAAAGCCCCCCTCGGCTTATACTCGAGTGAGGGTCCTTTCAGGCTGCTCCTTCCTCCTCCGCCGCCTTTGCCGCCACCACCAAGTTTGTGGTGTGGTGAACCGGGTTATACTCAAGTCAATAAGTTTTCCCAGTTTTTTGTGGTAAAATTAGGTGCCTCGGCTTATATTCGGGTCGGCTTATACTCGAGTATATAGGGTATTTATATTGTTGAAGACATTAAGGCAGATTAGAATATCATAGCAAGCAAGACCTGTAGTTTCTGTGATTTTCACTTTGGAAGGTAAATCCAAAAGCGTTAATATTTTCTGAAATTTTAAAGGGACTAGTTTTGAATATAGAAGGCTTTTGCAAACACACTTATCTGTGAGCAGGATCAACAGGGTGACATTTCTGCTGGGTCTCAAGCCCAAAGGAGGTCCCAGATTTTATACACTAGCTTTGGGGGGACTTGATACATTTTGCAGCTTGCTCTTATATGTGACACACCTTCCTAGTTTAGAGCTGCAGGTTTAAGCAATTACGGGGTGATTTGATAAAATAATTTTGTGTGTCAACAGTTGTTTTACTTTTTATTATGGCCAGAGACCTCAAAATCTGAAAATTGGTCCCGCCATTCCTCTAAGTATGCTTGAGCAGGAGCACCAACTCCCCCCTCCATTGAGGGGGCTGATGCCTGACATCGTATGCCACATTGTGCGATGTTCTGATGTGGTATGTCACTTCACTGCTCAATATTGGGGGGGGGCCTGACCCCCTCCTTAAGAAGTATTGGGGGGCAAATTGCACCCCCCAAGCTGGCGCCTGTCTGTGAATAGGTACTGTTTAGCTCAATGGAAATTGCTTCTTGCATGCATAGAAGTGTGCTGTAAAGATTTTTTAAAAGGTAAAGAATATTTCAGTTGTTAAATTGGAATGGTGGGAATCCTTTACTCTGTTAGGCCATATGCTTGCCTTGTAGGAATCTTAATTTTGCCTGTGCTGCTACGTAACTTTTTGTAATGCTGTAGGATAGGGAAAAAGAAAATGACAGATCCATATGGATGAATTCCTTCATAATGGTCTGTTCATCAGGTGTTTACTGTTTTTATTTCAAGCTTTCAAATTAGCACAGCTACTTTGCATGAGAGTAATGTGCTATATTTCCCTTTCTGTTATGCATATGTTGTTCTAGTATTAAGAAAAAGCATACATTGAATGGTACGTTGTATAAATAAGCCAATAGCATCATTTTTCTTCGGAATGAATAGTGTATTTGTTGTTGTATATCTGTTGTTATTTAAAAGAACTGCAGCCCACACTGTGTCAACATCAATGTCAAAACCCCCATTGCTTTTAATAATGCTAGATCATACCGTAGGCAGTTTGCAATAGTTGATGGTATATTGCAATTAGCACCAACACAGTTTTGTGGTATTTAAGCAAAGGTGACTGCAGCTATCCATAGTATTTTACACTGCAGTGCTCACCCTGAAACCCTCCCCAACTGTACTTAATGCAGATGTTTTCTTCAAAGGAATGAAGGCACTGTGTAGCTATAATTACAGCCATACTTTGTAAATTTCTGCTAACTTGATTAAAACTACTCTGATCTGGTCGAAATCTATCTGAAATCTGAAACAGTCCAGAAACTGTTTAATCCTCTGAGCCAGTTCATGTCTGGTGTAAATGAGGTTTCAAAACTAATGGAACAAATAACTATCCTTTTTCTGTGCAACATGTGATACATTAACATTCTGTCTGAGGAGGAGACGATAGGGAGATTTAAGCCCCATTAGTCAGAATAACATTCATATGAGAAATCTTGGGACTATTTAATTCTAAAATACTGTTATAGATCTGCGAGCGCAAAATCCTTGCCCTATCAACAAACGTTAATTGAAAAGACTAATTTCCTGTTGGCAGACCGACTCTTGCCTTGCAAAGATATCTGCAAACATGACACGAAAGCTGGCAACCTTAACCCCAACATATGGGAATCCCTTGCAGACTAGGTGCCTGGAGACAGACAAACAGGTCATGAATCCACAGCAATGATCAGAGGAGGAATGACTGCTGGGAGGAGCACAGAGAGATGGTGCACCTGTAGCAGTAAAACCGTATGCCTTCATTGCCCCACCTGCAATAAAACATGTCTCTCCCGTATCTTGTCTCTACAGCCACAGCAGGTGCTGTAATTCTGCAACAGTTTGACTTTACTACCCCCCCCAGCGCGCACTTCCATTGTCCCTGAACTTGTTTTCAGTTCTTTTCCTTAAAAGTCTCTTGCATGTTGTTCACTTCTTGTCAATAGCACCACGCAGAGTTAACACTTTCATCCTACCACCATAACTAAAATACATATTTCTTGGTTAGTCACCTTTTTGACCCCACTTAATATATGACGTTCAGAGTGTTTGTGCCTTGGTGTGCTGCCACTTCACACTCTTTCACTTCTACATACACCTTTCCCTTTTTAATTCTGAGAATATATTAATAGTGTTATTCATCTTAATATGAGTAAAGCTAGGAGCCATCTGTTCCTCTGGAGGCAGTTGATGTATTAACCTTGTGAATTAAATTGCCTTCTTTTCATTACTGCGTTTAGGCTAGAAGACTTAATAAGATCCTCAGTGCTTAGCACACTATAGGAAGAGAATTGTATCATGAGGATATATTTAATGACACTCCTTTTTAGCATTTGAATAGCAATGCTTTAAGAATTTGGATGTGAGAGGATAGTTGTTGTCCATAGTTCTGAACAGCCTTTTATAATAGTTCTGCACAGCTAATAATAATAATAAATTTATTATTTTTACCCCGCCCATCTGGCTGGGTTTCCCCAGCCACTCTGGGCAACTTCCAACAAACGATTAAAAATACATTAAAGCATCAGTCATTAAAATCTTCCCTAAACATTCCCTAAAATCTTGGAAAATTGAAAAGTCGCACTCAGGCTACTGGGAGCTATTTCCATGCTTTACCATAGCATAAGGATAACTTTTGCATATTTTTGTCCTGTCCCTGTTCTGTTGAAGCTCCTCTTGGTGTGAATGTGTGTTTTGATTCCATTCCTTAGCCTTTGCCATCACCCTAACTATATTTATTCAGATACCATTTATTCCAACAGAATATACTTCCAGGTAAACATGCAGAGAGAAGGTGGGTTTGCTTTCTAGGAGTGCATTCCAAATAAGTCACTTATGCACACGTAAGGAAGCAGCAACATAGATAAAGAATACAACCAAGTTGACTGTTAAACATAATGCCATGTACAAAAAAATTTCACCTCCTCTTCAATACTTCTTTGGGGAAGTTCATGTGTTCTGCATAATGACAAGTCCGTGCAAGGCTTTCATTTCTGCTTTAGTAGCCAAGAATACTTGAGCTGTGATTTCACTGGAAAAGGAAATACTCCGCAGTGTGTTTTATATTCCCAGTCTGTTTGAATTTTATTACAGGAGTTGCCGAAGAACGTAATTCAAATAATGGCTCTGCAGAGCTGCTGCAATAGTATTTCCACCTCACTTATCTTCGTAAGATTTTCGAGAGCTTTTTCTTTACCCTTTACTTTAGTCTGGCACGCACACAAGATTTTGTTCCGTTCTGTCCACTCAAATCATTGTACAGTGCCACAGGCGTTTATGAATATGTCAACTTCATTGAGGGGTGGGGAAATACTGTAACAGTATGTCAGGGAACTGCCATCGGAGCCAGAGGCGGAGGGAAGGCTCCGGAGGGATGCCAGAGAGGGTCCCAGTAGGGAGAGAGGCAGCCCATCTGCTGGGGAAGGAAATCAGCGTAACACCAGTGGAGAAGGGGGGCAGATGGGGGAATCAGAGAGGAGGCTCCAGGACTCTTCACCGGAGACCAGCGGGGAGAGCACGGGTCCTCCGCTGCCCACACCCTCCCTGCGCAGAAGACTTCCGCGCAGGGAGAGTAGGAGGAGACTTGGCGTCAAAGAACTTCTTTGCTGGAAGAAGTTCAAGAAACGCCCACTGACGGATTCTGCCAGCGATTGAGACAGCCACGGGTGAAAGGCTGTCCAGACAGAAAGGGTTCAACCAGGCAACCTAGCCAGGAGTGGCGGCAACTTATGCACGAGCAACCCCTAGAACCATTACACAGTATGAGGATGGGGAGAATTCTCTTCCAAACTATATCACACTTACATCAGAAATACTGTGGGATATATGTTAATGATTTTCCATGAGGGGGTGGGCATACAGTGGTACCTTGGGTTACATACGCTTCAGGTTACAGACTCTGCTAACCCAGAAATAGTGCTTAAGGTTAAGAACTTTGCTTCAGGATAAGAACAGAAATTGTGCTCCAGCGGCGCGGCAGCAGCAGCAGGCCCCATTAGCTAAAGTGGTGCTTCAGGTTAAGAACGGACCTCTGGAACGAATTAAGTACTTAACCCGAGGTACCACTGTATCTTCCATGGAAGACCTGGCCTGTTTCTTACACTAATGGACGACACTGTTCAGCTCTTCTACATGTCAGCTGCATTCAGGGTTACCATAAGGGAAAAGAGGCACTTTTGGAGATAACTCAAGATTTTCTTTTCCATTGGAGTTCTGGGCTGGGAGGAGAATTTCCTCAGTGCTACATTTGGAAGTAGAGCAAACACTGTCTCTTGTTCTTCTGGGAATGTTCACTGAAGATCAAGAAACAGCATTTACTCGCCTTCCTTTCCCCACTAACACTGCGGTGAGGAGTGGAAACAAACCTTGGTTTACCATTGTGTTTTGTTAGGAGAGAAATAAACCACAAATGCCAGTTCTCACATAACACCAAGCCAACCTCTGGTTTGTTTCTTCCCCAGTCTGCTGAGGTGGGGAGCTCCGTGGAGCCTTTTCATCCGTGCACACTAGCATATTGCTTGTTCTCTTTAAATCATATTTTAATTTCATTTAACCTATGTTTCATTTCAAGTATGGTGGGACTTTATGAAGTGGTATGCACATCAGGCCTGTAGGTGATTAATGCAAAAACAATAATCCTGATATTATTATTATTTATTACTACTACTACTACTACTATTATAATTTATGTTACATAGAAACTAATATGAGGTGACTAGGAAATAGTAATGAAGCATAAAGCAAATGTGTCTGCCTTTGAATCAATTGGGTTTAGGTCTCTCTCCATATGTGTGTGTCTTTGCATGCATGGGGAATAGTAACTCACAGATGGAGATGCAAATTGGTGATAGTCTCACAGCTCACCTCCCCTATCTTGGTGCATCGTTTCCTCTTCTGTAAGCACACAACTTTAACTAAAACAATATTCACATTACAGTGAGATGCTTAAGGGAACAATTAACTAAAACTTAGAACGAAAGACAGGTTTGCATAAAATGTGCATGTCGTCTTTTATATGTATAGAGTAGGGTTGTCCTACGTCCTGGAATTCCCAGACATGTCTGGTTCAGGCTCTGGCACGGGCAACCCGGGCTCTGGTGTGGACTTCTTGTAATATGGCAACCCTAGTATAGGGACAAATATAAAAGTATTTTATTTTAAACAGAAATGAAGGACATCTCACTGCCATGGGGTAGATGTGATCTGTGTGCCTGCCAAGCCTGCTGTCCAAGAAGTAAACTGTTGGTGGGTGTCTTCACAGTCCCTGCTCTCCCTTCTTAAGGTTTTGTCTCTGCAAAAGGCACAGCCCTTTAAATGGAAGATTGCAATCTGCAGAGGAGGACACATGGCCATCCCTCGATCAAGGGAGGTCTCTCTAAGCTTGCAGAAGGATGTGTATGTACATAAAGAGCCATCATAATTCAAGACTTCCAAACACTCAATTTGCATTGGGCTCCGCAACTCCACAAGAAGGAGCAAGTTCTTTCTCCCCAGGGGCCAACACAGTTGGTAGTGATCTAGCAGACTTAACCAGGTGCTCCTTGCAGTGAGGGCGTCCTAGACACAACTCACTCAAACTGAAACATCTGTTGCCTTCTCATTTACACTCCTGGTGCTGCTTTCTCCTAGGCAGAAGGGCAGACTCTGCTTGATGATTAATATTCACATAATATTCCCCTCTCACATATGCGACATCTGTGTGCTGGCCTCCGCCAGTTCCTGTTTTGTTTTGTTGTCTGTCTCGTATACGTGAAGTATGCTGCTATGCTGGAAGCTGGGTGGGGTAGTGTTGAATTTCCTTAAGGAAGTGGGCAGATAAGTCCAGGGTTTTTAACTCAATGTTTTCTATATGTGTGTGCAGCTATAAAAGCCAAACATTGTTTGGTTTCCCCTTTCCTGGTATGTCGTTACGAAAACAAGAAATCTGGCAAAGATCTAGGAGGGAAGTTTCACTTTGTATGCAGCATAGCACAAAGATTTTGGTAAATGCTTTTAAACTGGGAGGAAAGCACGCTTTCATGGTCATCTTTTAGAAAGGAAAATGCTGCCAAACATGTGGATAATTGCTTCTTAAACACGGAAAGAGGCACCGCAATCATTGGCTGAAGCAAGATAAAAGCAACATCAACAGTTCTAAGGTTTGAGTCAAAGCTTTCTTGTCTGCAGAGCGCTTACAGCAAGACTGGTATGTGTGATACTGAATGGCTTTCTGTCTTGTTTGCTTGAAGAACTTGTTTTCCAGTGTCCTTAGACTTGTGGATCATCTGTAGGTAATCCTTTTTGGTACAGTTTGTGGACGTTGTGCCATTTTGTGGGCATTTGCAATGCGGTTATCCTAGGATAGAATATCTAAAAACATGACCACTTTAACTCCTTCTCACTCAAGTTTCTTTGTGGCCATACACCTTCCTATGCCCCCCCCCCCTTCAGTTCCTCTTTACTTCTTTGTTCCAGTCACTCTAGCCTTCCTTTAAGCCCAGGATCTTTTCCTGTTTTCACATTTTCTTACTTGCTGAGCCCTACTCATTAGATTTCGCCTTCCATAGTCCATCTACTCTTCACTTTAATTCTACCTTTATCTAGCTCTAATACTTTGTTCACCTTGACAGTTCCCTTGTTGTTCCTCCCTTTTCCTCATGTTGCATTGGAATTTAAGAGCTAGAGACCTCTTTATTGTGTTAATGCAGCTAATGACATTTGGTTGCATCCAACAAAGTCACACAGCCAAGGACTTTCTGCCTGTGGAGTGGGACTTCCTCTGCCCTTGCCTTCCCAAATTTGTTTTGGGGCTCCCTTAACCACCAATAACAGATTTTGGGAGGAAGGAAGTCCCATTTCTGGCTTAATAACCTTGTGCTGACAGAATGACTTTGTTGGATACAACCTCTTAGAATCATATGCTTTTAAACACAGAGACACATATTCCCTCTCCCTCTCCCCTCCCCCCTTCTGTCTCTTTCTCTGATTGTGTCTTATCTCTATCGATCAATCAATTGCTATACACCCTCCAGACTTAGAAATGGTGATGGAGCAGGCTGCCACTGAGTTCTTTGCAACCAAGTAAATGAGCTGTAAAACCTTCCCCCTGCTTCTGGAAACACCAGAGTTAGACAGGTCTTGCCACCATTCCCAAACTGAGTAGTCTATGAAGCTACCTTTTTATTTTTTACTGCTCAAACCAGCCACTGTGGTTTTTTGCGTTCAGGCTATGACATTTATTATTTTGTAGGCAGGTTAGCAATACTAAAAGCAGGATGAAGAACTGTTTTCTCACAGTAATTGTTGCTAAAGATTTCAGCGCAAATGCTTGTTCAGAAATATTAAATAAAACCACAATACAGCAACTTGTTTTCTTAGCATCAGCTTTGGAGAAGCTGTGAAAATACAACTGGTGATTGGAAATTCTGCTTTTCTTTTTGGCTCTTCTAATTACAGGTGTTGTATACTGCATGTGCCTATATTTGAATACAGTGGAGCCTCGTGTTACGTACCATTCTCCTTGCGAACAATGCGGGTTATGAGCTCCGCTAACCCGGAAGTAGATGCCCCTTGTTGTGAACTTTACCCCAGGGCGCGAGCGGAAGTAGCGCGCCGGCAGCGTGGCAGCAGCAGGAGGCGCCATTAGCGAAACCGCGCCTCATGTTACGAGTGGTTTCGGGTTACAAACGAACCTCCGGAAGGAATTAAGTTCGTAACCGGAGGTACCACTGTAGTTTCATGCAGGCACATCTGATTTGCATAGCCTCCACACAGAAGTGAATTAAGTCCCTTAGAATTGTTGCTCAGTTTGGCTGTGATCCCAAGTACACTTACTTGAAAGAAATTCTCTGTCAGGCTTGAATAAAACTCTCTGATGAGTTGGGCTTCCGTTGAGAATCCCTCGGGATGCTCTGTTTTTGTTTTAATGGCATTTGGGAAGGAATGTGTGTTAGCGAGCTGGCAAAAACGTTTGCAAAGGGATGTAGTCTTACGGCAAATACAGTTAGGTTATATAAAATAATGGATAGGTTTCTCTGCATGGTTCCATGTGGTTATGGTTAGGATTGCATTGTTTTACTGAATAGTAAGTATAATTGTTCAGATGAAAACTCATGAAGCTACTTTGCATCAGATTACTGTGTTTCAGTACAGCCTTCCTTGCAGGAGGAGCCTGCTAAGAGCAGTGGTGGGCTACTAGATACACCTAGCCAGAGTGGAGAGGTATGGTTTTTGTGCCCCCCCCCCGGCCTGCGCCCTTCGTGGGGGCAAACCGAGCCAGCCCCTAGGGAACACCCCTTGTTGACACCAGTGAATTCTTTAAGTAAGGCTGAGAGATGGATACCAAGCATTCCAAATTTTTACATGATAGGAAGGAGGTTTTTGCAGATCGGCTTCCTTATGCTGTTCATTTCCTTGTATTACTATAACAGTGGTACCTCGGGTTACAGACGCTTCAGGTTACAGACTCCGCTAACCCAGAAATAGTACCTCAGGTTAAGAACTTTGCTTCAGGATGAGAACAGAAATTGTGCGGCGGCAGCTGGAGGCCCCATTAGCTAAAGTGGTACCTCAGGTTAAGAACAGTTTCAGGTTAAGAACGGACCTCTGGAACAAATTAAGTACCACTGTAATCCTAGATACAGCATCTGTGGTATCTCAGAGCTGTGTTATTTTTGTTGAATGAAAAAAGATTGGAAGTAATACTTTGGGCATCTAAAGCTGCCTGCATTTACATTTGTAGGGTGGACTCGTACCTTGATGATTGATCCTCTCCCCCCCCCCCCTCCACTTTAAAATAAAATTGTACAGCTCTTTAAACCTTTCTACATAATATGCTTTCTTCTTTCCTGACCCTAGAGTTGTGATAAGATAAAGGGCACATGATCATGTCTGAAGGCTTGAATAGTTATAAAGATTTTTCTTGTTATAAATTCTAAAGGTCTCCTTTGCCATGAGTGCACATTGTTCCATCTTTCAAGAGGGTAAATCCTCTTTTCTAGGAGTCCAATCTCTCTTTGCCTTTAAAAAAAAAATTATCTTAGGTGTGCTGGAATCTAGCATGGACACATTTTGAAAAGAAGCAGCAGCTGTGAGTGTAGTGTGGAATAATAGAAGGTGTTAAATCTATTTAGATAGCCAAAAGAGGCTTCGTGGTCAGGTGTTAGTAGCAACCAGTTTAAGAGTTTAGCTGTCAGTTAAAAAAATATATTCAGTTGCAAAAGTTTGTTTCAAATGGAATGCATCCACATGTTCGGCCTGGGGCTTGTCTGTTCTGCACTTCCACTTCCATGGAAAACTGCAGGGTTAGAATCAGAGGGGGTGAACAGGAGTTAGGCCATTTTTGAAGGAGCAATGTCATTTTTAATTTAATGGTGTGGGGTGTGTGTGGATGGATAGATAGATAGATAGATAGATAGATGGATGATAGATGGGGGGGGGGGAGATTACTTTTTCAAAGAAGTAATCAAAGTGCAAACACCCAACAGTGCTTGTGCATACAGTGGTACCTTGGGTTAAGTACCGTATTTTTTGCTCTATTAGACTCACTTTTTCCCTCCTAAAAAGTAAGGGGAAATGTGTGTGCATCTTATGGAGCGAATGCAGGCTGCGCAGCCATCCCAGTAGCCAGAACAGCAAGAGGGATCGCTGCTTTCGCTGCGCAGCGATCCCTCTTGTTGTTCTGGCTTCTGAGATTCAGAATATTTTTTTTCTTGTTTTCCTCCTCCAAAAACTAGGTGCGTCTCATGGTCTGGTGCGTCTTATAGAGCAAAAAATACGGTACTTAATTCATTCCGGAGGTCAGTTCTTAACCTGAAACTGTTCTTAATCTGAAGCACCATTTTAGCTAATGGGGCCTCCCGCTGCCCCTGCGCCGCTGCAGCACGATTTCTGTTCTCATCCTGAAGCAAAGTTCTTAACCCGAGGTAATATTTCTGGGTTAGCGGAGTCTGTAACCTGAAGCGCATGTATCCCGAGGTACCACTGTATATGACTTTTTAGTCTTTTCCTGTTAACTTTCTAAATGAGGCTCTTGGAAGATCATAGAATTTTAGAGTTGGGAAGGGCCCACAACGGTCAGCCCCTTGT
This sequence comes from Podarcis gaigeae, assembly GCF_964106915.1. NCBI lineage: Eukaryota > Metazoa > Chordata > Lepidosauria > Squamata > Lacertidae > Podarcis > Podarcis gaigeae. The sequence goes on from NC_139687.1 coordinate 22,052,758, forward strand.
AATGCAGGAAGCTTTTTGACCAGTTTGGGTCTCAAACACACAACCCTAAGAGTAAGAGTCTACCTGCTGAGCTGTCCCACAGGCTTGATGCACTTGCTATAGTATTTGTACTCCTTCTGCATCTCAACCCCATGTTTCGGTCCACTGATTTGAGGGCATATAAATGAATAAACGGCATCTAATACTGTTTGTATACCCTATGAAATTATATAATTCCATTGATTAAATTGGGCAGTTGGATATGTTGGGCATAAAGTAAAGCAGTACCTCAATCATCTCCAGTGCTCCTTCTTCAAAATGTTCAGCAAACTCATTGGGATGGATCCTGTTTCTAGGGCACAGTGTTCCCAAAATGCTGATTCTGGATTATGTTGACACCCTGCTTATTTAAAAATATTTCTACAATCCTACTCCTAGAGAGGAGGTAGGCAAAAGTATACAAACACAGAGCTATGCAAAGCTATTCTATACTGAGTTTAGTAAGTAACTGCCTTCTACAAGAAGAGTGACTTTTCCAGAAATTGTTTTTCATTCTCTTTATGAAAAAGTTCATTATAACCCAAGTTTTCAGTTGTTTATGAAAAGTTTTTTGAATATATTTAAGCTTATTTTGGTACATAAGGAGCTGACTTATACTGAATCATACCATTGGTCTATCTTGCTCAGTAATGTCTACGCGGACTGCTCTCCAGGTTTCAGCCTTACCTGAAGAGACTAGGCATTGATCCTGAGACCTTCTGTATGCATATAAAATCTCTGCCATGGAGCTGCAGCTTTTCCTCTAAAAATAAAGCAAGATTCCAGTCCTCATTGTTCTGAATTAAGGACTGATTCAATTCCAAAAATATAAAGCTGCAATTATATTGAGACATATAGACCATTGGTCCACCCAGCTATCTGGCAGGGGCTCTCTTAAGACAGGGTTCTCTCACAGTCCTACCTTAATCCAGGGGTTAAATATGGGACCTTTTGCATGCAAGACATATGGTCCATCACACACCTTGATCTCCCCAGATAGGTAAGGAAGGATTGTAAAGAGAGGACACTGTACATCTTTGTGCACCCTTCGAGAAGTTTTTTTCTTGGGAGGGAGTGCGCTCTGCACATGCATGGGGGAGCTTCGTGTGTAGGTCCTTCTTTGTTTTCCCTTGTGGATTCTGCACAAGTTCAGGAACATTTCCCCCTTGGGTTCCCTGTTACAATTCTTCGGAATACATTTCACAATTACGAAAGACTTTTTCTGTAGCGTTTTTTGATGGCTGAATATTGGTGAGAGGGCGAAGCAGAGAGATGTTTTTAACAAGCAGTTTAAATACGTTCATTCAGTATCGGAGAGAAAATAATTTTTGTGTTGTGTAATGGGCATGGAGAGGTGGAGAAAATATGCAAATGCTTTGTGTATAACCCTCTGGCTGATGTGATTCGACCAGGATTTTGTGCCGGGCAGACAGGTGGCTTAGCTCGTCCAAGGAAAGTAAGTAGGTCAGTTGGCATTGTTAGCATGCTTTGATAAAATTGGCAGTCTCGCTGAGATCACGGCCATTATTGCTTCTTCTGAGGTTGCAGACCCAAGTTCCTTAATGGACATTGACTAACACCGTCACAAGAATATACTTTTAGGATATTATAGTTGTTAAAAGGAAATGCATCATTGGCATGGTTACCATTTCCCTATATAAGATGTAGGAATTGAAATGGAGAATGTATTTTGGAATAGGACACATTCTCTGATGTATTAACCACTCTTGCTGGTAGTCTCTCTCTCTCCCCCCCAGGCTTTAGGCCATATCTAAGCTGTTGATTGCTCAAGGGCATCACAGGTTGCACCTGACAATAAGACACACCTAGTTTTTAGAGGAGGAAAACAAAAACAAAAATTCTGAACGAAATAGTGGATGTATGATTTTTGTGGTTCATGCTGTGGCCACAGACATGTGATCTGATGGTGAATTTGGGGTGACCCAATGCAAAAATCCTGAGGATCCATGTGCTTTTACCTCCCCCCTCCCAGGCAGCCTCCTTTATCTCTAGCCTCCCTTATCTCTCTCCCCGATGGCAAACAATCAGCAGCTTTGTTTCAATACCCACTTTCCTCTTTTTTTAAAAAAAGCATGATCTGCTTTTTGCCCCTGGGCAATTCGGCTCCAGCGACCACGCATTTGCTCCATAAGATGCAGAGACATTTCCCCTTACTTTTTAGGAAGAAAAAAGTGTGTCTTATGGAGCAAAAAATATGGTATATCATCACATGGAATGGCAGTGCACCAGGACAGAGTCACATGGTTCGACGTTACCTTGGCAGCATGCAAGCCAGCGGGGTGAGTGAATTGATGTAGATGAAAGTCTCTTTAACCTGCACATTAGAGGCCAAACCTGGTGTCAGCTGCATCTTGTACTTAGCTTGAGGCCATCCAGTATTTAAGCTAGGGAGGAAAGTTATACAGTTGTGATTTCAAAGCAAGGTCTTTCTGCCTCTTGGCTTCAGAAAGATTCACCTTTTTTCATTTGTGTGTGGCTGGGGAGAGAATCTGTCTCAGGTGGAATTAATCAAGCTAGCAGCAGCAGGAGCAACAGAAGCAAATATACCCAAATGTCAGTGCTGGTTATAGGTGATGTTTTTGAGGCTTTTGGCACAGCTATAATAGCCAGAAGCTTTTATTTTTATCTAAAATAAAAATCGAGATGGACTATGTTCCACAAAATTCAGCTTTCATGTACAGGATGCTACTGTTTTCAGGTTTATTAAAACTATGGATCACATGATCTTTCCTGACAGCCCTGATAACAGGGAATTAATTGGCACCAGACACAGTTAACACTAGCTAGGTTTACATGTTAATAAGGAGCCCAGCTTAATACTGATGTTCAGGTAGCCCTTAGCAATGTCTAAGTCTAAAAAGGTGGACTTGCACGGATGAGCTGTGGAAAGAAGTCAGGATTTCTGCATCTCACCCCCAAGAATGATGGGGCAATGAGCCCGCAGTATGCATTTTACAGCATGTCAGCAAACGTTAAGGCTATAACGAAGTGGTTTCCTTTTAATAATGCTGTCGGGTTTGGTGTGTTGAAACTATTTTGATTCTACATGCTAACGGTCTAGGATTCCCGTTTATTATAAAAATAAAAATCTCACCTTGCGTGGAAATTGATTGCCGCTTTTGTCTTGGGTGTAAATTACGCTGAAAGAAAGAACGAGCCTTTTTGGTGCCTGTTTGCAACAGCTGTTATATGGTGAGAGCTTCTGTTGCATGCAAAACAACCATGCTGCCATATTCTTCTTAAAATACCATCTTCTTAGGAGGACCATGCTTTTAAAATGCTTTCCACTCTCTTATGGAAATAAACCAGTGTACTTCGAATCCCTGCGACAGGGTGAGCTCCTGTTGCTCGGTCCCTGCTCCTGCCAACCTAGCAGTTCAACAGCACATCAAAGTGCAAGTAGATAAATAGGTACCACTCTAGCAGGAAGGTACATGGCATTTCCGTGCGCTGCTCTGGTTCGCCAGAAGCGGCTTAGTCATGCTGGCCACATGACCCGGAATCTGTACGCCGGCTCCCTCGGCCAATAAAGCGAGATGAGCGCTGCAACCCCAGAGTCGGCCACGACTGGACCTAATGGTCAGGGGTCCCTTTACCTTTATATTTTATTTATGCAGTGTATATCCACCTTTTCACTGGGATGTTTAAGGTAGCCAACAAGCTGACTCTGCAGCCCTATGCATGTTTGCATGCGCATTCTTTCAAACTCTGTGAGACTTGGTTGTGAGTATGGTTGTGAGTATGTATGGATCAGGCTGCCCTTATTAGATGAGAGTTAGAGTTGAAATCATCCATAACAATTCCATGTCCCTTACCAGGAGGTCATTTGTCTGGGTTTGAGGCATTGTTTGCAGTGTTGGGTCAGAGACAGAATGGGGATGTTGCTAGTGTACTCTAGCCCCTGCTGCGTCACAACCTCCCTAAGCAAGATGCTAGAGGTAATCTTGGTTATGGTGTGGCGAGGGCAAAGAAACCTTACTTCTGCACCACCACTATATCTGCAAGCAGCTGTCTGGCCGAGCTTTTCTGAGCGGTGAATGGGCTTTTGTCATATGGCCAAGAAAGCACTGAAGTGAAGGGGAGGTAGTAAATTAATTTATCATTGTTACCCTCTGTCATTATGGAGCTCCCTGGCTACTTCAGGTGATATTTCCTGCACTGCTTTTTCTGGAAATTTAGCATGCCAAGTAGATGTTCTACAGTCTTCTGTGAAGGTTATCTAAGGTAGCATTAAGATTCAGAATAATCTTTAGTTCTGGAGGCTGCTGAAAGCTCTTATTGATATGTGATTAATCTTGATGGTGAAGGTACAATCACATCAGCATCTCTCTGATTGAGAGTAGCAAGAGCCATTTATGATGAGCTGGAGGGTGAAAGGAAAGCTCAAACAGAGTTGCACTTAGTTGATTAAAAGGCATCGTAGAAGCGAAGTCCGTGAAGGAGAACCGAACACCTGGTGTTCTTTTGATGCTCAAACAAATGTAAGGTTTGTTGAGCATAGACGTCTTGTGTTCACCCCTGGGAGGAGTAAGCATTTAACTGAGGTAAGAGCATTTTCCTTACAAGCAGAGAGGTGTGTTTTGATTATTAGATTCATGTTTCAAAAGTACAGTGGTGCCTCCGGTTGCGAACTTAATTAGTTCTGGAGGTTCGTTCTTAAGCCGAAACTGTTCATAACCCGAGGCGTGCTTTCGCTAATGGCGTCTGTCGAGCTACTTCCGCTTGCATCCTGGGGCAAAGTTCGCAACTGGGAGGATCCACTTCCAGGTTAGCAGAGCTCGTAACCCGCAGCGTTCGCAAGGAGGACGGTATGTAACATGAGGTTCCACTGTAGTGGTGGCTGATCTGCTGTTGAAAAAAATGTCTGCTTTATTTTTTGGGGTGCTGTCAATAAAAGAGCTGGAATAGAACTACGTCTCTAAGCATAGGCCTGGTTTGTTTTTCAGTCATCATGGCGTCTTTTGAAGAAAAAGGGCAGAGGAGGATCACTATAAGTGAAACAGCAAACAAAAATTCTTGGCAATAATCCGTAGTCTGCTCCATTTTCCAACATTAGGTAGAAATTGCAAATGAAGCACAATCAAATGTGAACAGCAGGTTAGAATGTCTGGCAGCATCACCATGGGGAATGCAAATGACCATAATTCTGAATTATGAAAAATATTTTTCTTTTGTTGGCCTTAGCAGAGTCACATATCTAGGAACAAAGCCATATATGGCCATATATGTACTGGCCATTATAAAATATGCAGCACAAAAAGAGCTACGTGACTGGACTGGTCACAAATAAATCTGGGAGAGAGAAAAGTTCCATAAATACCAAATTAGATCTTGTCATTCATTGAAAGTGCTATCCTTTACACCACTTAGAGATTTTCTTTGAATATTATTTATTTTATTTGTATTAATAAAAATACTTCCATACTGCTATTCATTTTTTTTAAAAAAAAAACCAGAGTGGTTTTCAAACCGTACAGTGAAAACAATATAAATTTTTTTAAAACCAGAGATCAGCTAACTTTTAAGTGCTTTTAAGTGAATGAATAAAATGGATTTACTCGTATTTGTGCATGCAGGACAGGAGTCAAGCTTTTGACATGATTAAGCAAGACTTTGGAGGGAAATACCCATTTGTCTTATTCTTCCTAATCAAGAATTTTAACATAGTTTAGGCACTTCTGGATGATACTGATTTTATAGACCTATTCCAGTCTGCTTCTGGCCCTTGCTGTTTTTGATTCATAGAGTATCATAGAGTTGTAGAGCTGGAAGGGACCACAAGGGTCATCTAGTCCAACCCCCTGCAACGCAGGAATCTTTTGCCCAACGTGGGGCTCAAACCTACAACCTTGAGATTAAGAGTCTCATGCTCTACCAACTGAGCTATCCCATTCTGTACAGCCTTCAGAATCAGGCCATTTTCAGCGTGTTCAGTTGATGTGTGACCGCCGATACACGAGTCATTTTGGACCCAGAAGAGGGCAGAATGGGGACAGAACAGAATCGGGCTGTAAGAGGGTGGGGCAGGCTTATACACACTCTGCCAGCGTGCATGGGGGCCAGGCACTCAACCCCCACGCAAATCAGAGGTTGCCTGAATATCACATTTTTAGTTCAGGCATCAAACTGCACACTATTCACATATGGGAAGGTTTTATGCATGCTATGTGGCTGTTCCCTTTTGGATTCTCCAAAACCATGACTTAAAACAGATCATGAACTTTTTTTGTGAATGTTACATAGAAGAAGTAATGTGCACATTCTCCTCGTAATTCATCTGGTCCTTATAATTAATGTGGTTCATGTGCATTTTGTGTCAACTCAACTAGCAATATAATCTTTTGACTTAAGCTTTTCATCTCTCTCTCTCTGGCTAATTCCTGCTGTTCGTTAAATGGGACGGCGGCCAAGTTGAAAATTCATCACAACTGTTGATTTTGTTTCTCAGTGTGTTGCGTATAAACGTTTGTGAATCTTCTTAGCAGAAAACTGAAGAAAAGTTCAGAGAGGTGAAGGGTGAAAGAAAAACTGGTTTGTTTCAATGAAAACTTGACTCTACTTGTTGTTGTTTTTCCAGTTGGAGGTTCTGAAAGAAACTGTGTGCTTTAGAGAAACACAGAAACTCTGGTCATGCCTGCTGGCTGGTACTCAGAATACACAGTATTTAGGACAGTGGGCAAAGAGAGAGCCTCATATTGTCCCATATGTTCTCTGACTTATATTTTGGCTAGCAATTCCTAACAGACAGTCTGGAGACCTTTCCTAACAGACAGGGAGACCTTTTCTCAAGTTCCAGGCAAATATAATTGTGCTGTGTTAATTCCAGCCTATGTAGAGGAGTATTATTTTGGGGTCATCAGGGAAATGTTTTCCTCTTGGATTTAAATTACGGGTTGTTCTATTCCTTTATGATGAATTAGCTTCTCGATTTCCTGTTTTTGAGTAAACTTTGGATAAATGTTCACTTACCTTGTATCTGAACCCTTGGACTATAAATCTGAATGAAACAATGCATCCCAAGAAATTTTAAGTGATGTCACTTACACGGTCAAAAAGAAGTACCAAGTAGAATTCTTGAAATATTATTATTTATTATTTATTAAATTTGTATAATCCCATCTCAGGGCGGTTCACAACACAAAGTTACAATATATGAAGCACAAAATGCATAATAAAAATAATAAAAACTATTAACAAGACTAATGTATGTACACTAATAAGCAGTCCAAATATGTCTGACTCAGCTGTTGATCATGAAATACATCTAGGTCACATTGTTCCTTAAGTGCAATAGTGGATATGTTTAGTTCCAAAGCCCACCATCTATAGTAGCAGTTCTCAAAATATCATCCCTGTGAGGCATTGGAGAAGTGGGGTCTTGATAGACCACTTCATAAAACTTTTTAGTTCTACAAATAAAGGCATGTCTACAAGTCAAATTTCAGTAACCACAACCATGCCTTTTTATGTGGTGAATATGGCTGTTTTTGCAAGCAAAGTATTCTGTAACAGTACCCAGGAACCAAGCATTCACTTAAGTTGCGGGCTTACTATACTATACTGTGATTCACATTTCCAGGGATTTTCTTCTTCTTTCTATAAGTGTTCCTGTTTAAAGTCTTACGGTCACTAAATTGCTTTTAGAACTGGACCAGACTTCTGGAATATATCATTCATAAAATTTATTCAATGCTTGATTGTTTAAAAAAAAGAGAGAGCAAAACCTCTAAGTAGTTTTAAAAGAGAATTAAATTATCAGCAAATAAAACTATATATTTTAAGAAGCGATAAACATAAACAAATTGAATCATATATCAACATTCTACATGTCATTGTGTTCTCTGATCTGGTAGTGCTGCTCTCTAATCACTTCATTTGTCATAGATAGCTGCAATTATTTGGTTTTGATAGCGATATCTTCTGCGTCGGATCCTTCACTACTAAGCATGAGCAGAAAGGCACATTCACAAAGTGCTCCTTTTGTTTCCACTAATTTCTCCCTCCTGTTGCAGCCTCTCTCAACACTCAAGTGTTTATGTGGGTTGCACAGAGGACTTCACTGAGGAAGGGGGTACAGCAGGATCCAAGCCCCTTTTCTTCATTAATATTCTTGTTTAAATTCCCCCAAGCTTGAGCTTGCTAAGTTACGGTTCTGCTACTGACCTCAGACGTTTTACAGCTAAATCCTGACTCAAATAACGTCCTTCAGATTTCCACTTTTCATTTGCCCTATGAGGGAATAATTCATGTGTAAGAAAACAGATGCTTGCTTTATCACCTGCCTGATCTCTATATTTACAACAGGAAAACATCAATATGTTCCAACTGTTACGAAGATGTATGCTTCTAAAAAAAAAGGCTGCCTATGTGTAGATAAGTGTGTAATGTATGCAGCATTTCTCAAAAAAAGGAGACGGCATTTGTTGCAGTCTTAGAATAGGGGACTGAATTTGTTATGTGCTCTCTGGCTTTGTGTTCGTGCTTCTGTATCACCTATTTGTCTCAGTTTGAGGCAGAACAACAGACTTGATGGACCACCCTTTTGATTAGTTATGGCAACTCCTATGTTCCTAGTCAGAGTATGCAATTCATTCTGAGACCTTCATCCTAGTTTCACTGTCATTCTTTAATACTATATGACAGTAGTATGAACTGACCCGCGAGGTCCAATTTGTTCAGCAGCATACTTATCTTTACCGTGTCAAAATAGCTTTTTTCACTGCAGACGTTGCATATTCCACCGTAGTAATTAGGGCATCAGTGTATCTGAAGAAGTGTGCATGCACACGAAAGCTCATACCAAGAACTAACTTAGTTGGTCTTTAAGGTGCTATTGGAAGGAATTTTTTTTTGTTTTGACTAGGGCATCTTGGTGACTGAGGAAGCAGAAGGGAAGTCCTTTTTTGGAACCGCCCTTTCTCTTTCTCTTTCACACTACACTTCGTTTATACTTGGGATCCACAACCAAATGTTGTGGAATGCTTCGGTCCAACAACCTTCCCCACAATACTTCATTCCATTCTCCCACGTCTAGTTTTCAGTTTCCCTTCTGCTGGGGGCGTGGGTGGCACTGTAGTCTAAACCACTGAGCCTCTTGGGCTTGCCGATCATAAGGTCGGCAGTTCCAGTCCCTGCAATGGGGTGAGCTCCCATTTCTCTGTCCCAGCTCCTGCCAACCTAGCAGTTCAAAAGCAGTTGTGAGTAGATAAATAGATATCGCTGCAGCAGGTGAAGGGTAAGTGGTCACAGGTTCCCCCTTTCACACAATTGCCATACCTTGCTGCTGGTTTTCAAGAAACAAACTTCTCGAGTGTTGTGACAGGGAATGTCTAAGCAACCAAAAATCCATTCATTTTACCTCACTCTAATCTTTATTGAAGGGATGTGGGTGGCGCTGTGGGTTAAACCACAGTGCCTAGGGCTTGCCGATCAGAAGGTCAGTGGTTCGAATCCCCACAACAGGGTGAGTTCCCGTTGCTCGGTCCCTGCTCCTGCCAACCTAACAGTTCGAAAGCACCTCAAAGTGCAAGTAGATAAATAGGTACCGCTCTGGCGGGAAGGTAAATGTGGTTTCCGTGCGCTGCTCTGGTTCGCCAGAAGCGGCTTAGTCATGCTGACCACATGACCCAGGAAAACTGTCTGCGGACAAACGCCAGCTCCCTCGGCCAGTAAAGCGAGATGAGCACCACAACCCCAGAGTCATCTGCGACTGGACCTAATGGTCAGGGGTCCCTTTACCATTAATCTTTATTGAGGGATGTTGTCAAAAAGTCCTAAACATGGATGCTACTACGATCAGGAAGTCTGGACTACTCTCCAAGGCTCTAGAAAATATTGTCAATTGTTAGAACTTTTTGTAAACAGTATTTCTCCAATACAATTTATTGAGCCTGTATATGGGTGCATGCACCTTAGAATCTGCATGCATTCTCACAGAGCTGCTATTTTACTTCTTAAAGATCGTGTCCTGTATAGTTTGGCTGAATGTCTCCCATTCCACTGCCCCAACCCTCCCCTTCATTGTCTCGTATTTGTCTTGAGTCAGAGGCTTCATCTTAAGCTGAAATGAATTTTGGAGCTGTGGTCTTTCTGTCAGTTTCCACTCCGGTTGGAAAGGCCCTTTGGAAAAAAAGCAAAACTAATTCCAGATGAGTTCTAAAAGGCCACACAGCACATGTGGTCTCTTGTGCAATTACACTTAAGTCATTTGTACCTAGGCTGTAGGAGAATGGAGAATGGCTTAATTTGATGATTTTCCAAGCTGCTCCTTGAAGACCATTGAATTACACAGGCTAGCAGTGGAGATCTCGTTTGGAGAACGGCCAACTGGCAGCCAGAAAATCCAAATTGCCTCTTAAAGGCAAGCACCTTCATTTTAATCTTCCTTTTAGCTAGTTTATTGTAGCTGCTGTTTGTTGAATTGCAGAGGCATCTTTACAAAACTTAATGAGACACCATACTTAATATCACAGTTGCAGCCACCTAATTTGTTCAGCTTTTGGCAGTCAGGACAAGTCTTTTTTTTTTTTTAATCTTGTATGCCTCCTTTCTCTTCCTTTTGCTGAGTTCATTACTATATTTCTGGTGAAAATGTGGTAATAGCAGAACCATTCTTGCCATGCGGCAGGGTGAATGACCTGATTCAGGTGGTACCATGGTAGGTGGTATAGATGGGCAGAAACTAGTTTAAAAAAACGACTGTTAGCCTTCACAGGTGGAGCAGAGCATTTGGGGCATGCTTTAGACAGCAAAATATATTTGGCCAGCACTGTGTTAGTGTTGTGGTGTCAGCCATGCCCTGTCCATGCCCTGTCACCCTCGTCACTGGAAGGGTGAAGGGGCATGGCTTGGATGGAATTAGCTCTACCTAACAAATCCCTTTAGGTATGTACAAACCGCATATTTTATGGTTGGTCCCTTTTCACTTCCAAACTAACAGGCATGCAACCATATTATGCATACAGGCAACTCCCCACTTGCATGCGATCTACTTGAACACGACTGCACAGACAAGCAGCACCGTGAGCCCAGAAGTGGTGGGAGAGAGCTGGAAAGTCCATGACTCATGAGGAGACCCTCCCCAGAGCCCAAAGAGGACATCCTCCTAAGGACTGAGGAGAGGGTCTCTTCATGAGCTGCAGGCACAGCAGGGCTTTGTTGAGGCTGCTTAGCCTTCCCACAGCTGACATGCGGCTTAGCGCAGCAGCCGGTTTTACTTTTTTTGTGTTCGGCTTTTTGTAGTAACATTGATTTCAGAACAATATACAAGTAAATCATAAGAAGCCAACAACTAGAAAGAGACAATAATCAGTAACTAAAAGCAGCAGCACCAAAACTAAAAACAGCATGCTGCATTAAGTTGAACCCAGTGATGTGCTGCATTGAAAAACCATTATATGTTCTTGTTCATTTCCCTTTAACCGCAGGATTTGTTTCCTATTTCACGTAGCTGCTGCTTTGTTCAGCCATCAAGAAACCCTTACCCCTTGTGGAAAAGCCTTTTGCTATTTAATAAATCAGAAGCTTTCCTGTCATCTAGTCTAACATTTACCTCTTAGTTTTGCCCATAACTTATATTTATGTCAGTGAACACCAAGCTAAATCATTTCTGTTGGGTTGTCCAACCTGCAAAATGCTGCTTTTTTTATTGCTCCTCCGGCTGAGCTCAAAGATCTGCCTTGTGTTCAGAGTTCCACATAAATGAAGCCTGCGGATAGGAATGCCTTAAAGTAGAAGATCAGGGCTGTGACCGGTATTGAAATAACATCGTGATAAGTGTTTCAACAAGGTAATATACCAGTACAAAAGTTGGAGACTTAACAGCTTCCCAGGGGGTAACTCACCTGAATGATAGGTGTCTCCAGCTTTGTTTGCTCTCTCCCTCCTCCCTCCTAACCAATAAGAAATGATGATAAGGCCTTGCACAAACCAGCAAACTCTTTCAGCTTAAGGTAAAGGTAAAGGTACCCCTGCCCGTACGGGCCAGTCTTGCCAGACTCTGGGGTTGGTGCGCCCATCTCGCTTAAGAGGCCGGGAGCCAGCGCTGTCCGGAGACACTTCCGGGTCACGTGGCCAGCGTGACATCGCTGCTCTGGCCAGAGCCAGAGCCGCACACGGAAACGCCGTTTACCTTCCCGCTAGTAAGCGGTCCCTATTTATCTACTTGCACCCAGGGGTGCTTTCGAACTGCTAGGTTGGCAGGCGCTGGGACCGAACGACGGAGCTCTTTCAGCTTAGAGCTCAGCTAATTATGCATAGCCTGCTAACAATGCAGGAGAAACCCCCATGGCTAGACAATCAAAGATCCAGCGGCAAAGTGTCTCACTAGTAAAACATGTCACAGATCTTCACCATTTCTCCCTCAGCCTAGGAAAAGGTGGGCAGTTTTCGAACACACTGCATATTTAATACTGCTTTCCAACCCCCAGAATCTCTGCAGCGTTCTTAGCACAGCGCCCAAATTCTTTTCCTTACAGCAAGAGATTTATGGCTCAATTAAACTTTTTATTAGATTACATTCCGTCAGTAGCACACGCAAATCTTAGACTTTTTTTTTCTTGTCTGTTGTTTTCAAACGGAGGTGAGGGCAATTACATAGTCATAGTCATACATTGTCATACTTCAGTTTCCCCTCCCCCTCCTTTCTTCATGCAGTTTTCCATTTTGGCTTATTAATACCAATATTACCTCAGCGTTCCTTCCTCACTTGCAAATGCGGAATCATAAATATATAAAAGAAGCTTAGAATAAACAAATGGTGGGCTTCCCTTTCCCCAACCAACTTTCACGCTGAAGAAAATATTATCTCAATTCAAACCTTTGATCCATGTAGCTAGTATATTCAGCAGTATGTTGTTGCAACCCTTTTCCATCACATGCTGGTGCTTTAAAGCCAATTAAAGATCCAATTAAATGGAGAACCTCTGCTTCTTAATGGCCGCGTAGGAGGGTTTTTGCCAGGCAAAGTACTTTTGCATTCAGCGCCTCCCTGCCTCCCACATTCCGTACCAGAGCGAGAGCCAGGTACCGAGACGAACTGCGAGTGAAGCCCATTCTCCCTGTACCTGGGGGGAATTTGCAAGGATGATTTACCCTCCATCATCCTTGTTTTTCATTCACCAACGATTCCCCACTGTCATGGGGGCTGCCTCCATTAAGTCAGGCAGGACCGGAAGCCTGTATAATATAGTTTTCACAATATGAATTTATCCTATCATGGGCACTTGAACCTTGGTTTCTATACATCCTAAATCCCAATTTTACTAGCTGAAATATCATACCTGGTCACTTGTACTGCGCTGAATGTAGTATTTCTAGTCTTAAGATCAATTGATGAAAGACATACAGGTGCATAATTAGTTTACAGCTTATGAAACTTGAGTTTTTTTGCAGGGTTTATGGTGGGGGAGAACAGCAGCTGTTAGACAGGCAGAAATCCAACAGGTTAAGCATTTTCTAGAAATAAAATTGAGAGAAACTTCTTCCGGTGACATTGTCTGTCTGCCACCAAAATATTTTTGGATCCTCTGCCCCTTCTGCAAAGAAAGAAAGCATATATGCATAAACTTGCATATGGTTTGAAGCATATGCAGATTTTATGCAACTTCATGCCTTTTTTTGCAGGTGGTGCTGAGACCCCAATTCACTGGGCCCAGAACACCCGTTTGGCACCTCTACAGATTGAATCAACTCATGAGCAAGGCAAGAGAGACATACATGTGTCTATAAAGGCAGAAAAATTGTGGTGCTCTGTCATCAGGTAAAGAAGCAAGACCTAGAAAAGAGAAGGAACCAGGTGTAAATAACCCTTTTCTTTTTGGCTGAGGTTAAAGGGGGCTGACAGCTTTTCCTTTGCACCCGCCTCAAACAGATTCACTCTGAAGCCTTTTCCTAACTCTGAAGCATTTCAGATTTAAGGCTCGGGGGCAGTTAAGGGATCCTGACAATTAAAACAACAGCTTTCCCTATTAATTCACAAATGTTTGTTTTTAATAGAGCAACTCCAGACTTATGTGTACATTGTTGTTCCTCTGAGAGTGTGTCTCTTCGCATGTTGCATGCTTAGGCTAAAAGGTAAAAAGGAGGGGGGGCGATTGTCCTTAACACCAGAGGGGAGGAGGGAAGCCCTGAAAATCTATTTCCCTTTGGCACGGCTCAGTGAGTGTGTCCAAAGCTGTTCGCGAGGAAAGAAATTACTAAGACTAATATCTGCCCCAAACAAAAATTGTATGCAGGGCCTAAATGAATTCCATAGAATCCTGAGGATATACAGTGGTACCTCGGGTTACATACGCTTCAGGTTACATACGCTTCAGGTTACAGACTCCGCTAACCCAGAAATATTGCTTCAGGTTAAGAACTTTTCTTCAGGATGAGAACAAAAATTGTTCTCCGGTGGTGCAGCAGCAGCAGGAGGCCCTATTAGCTAAAGTGGTGCTTCAGGTTAAGAACAGTTTCAGGTTAAGTACGGACCTCTGGAACAAATTAAGTACTTAACCCGAGGTACAACTGTACATATATGGAGGAATGATGGTGATGAATTTCCCACCTTCACCCTAACATCCCAGGGTGGGTTACAACATTAAAACACAATATTAAAAACAGTTTAAAACAACTTACAACCACAAAAATAAGGAGAGTCTGAAAAATATGCATCTTAAATGTTAAAAGCTTGGGTAAAGAAATGTCTCTTCAGCATTCTCCAGAAGCTATATTATAAAGGTCCCACACATACCTCTGTGGGGAAGGAATATCACAGTTTTGGGGCTCCCACAGAGAATGCCCTCTTCTGAACCACCACCCTGAGTCTCTTGAAGTTGGAGGAACGACCAAGAGGTCCCCTCTGCTGATTTCAGCACCCATGACGCTGTGTAGGGAAGAAGTCTGTCTTTCAGATATTTGGGGCTTGAGCTGCAGGACAGCATTTGCAAAAGTACCACCGCCATGTGGTAGGGACATTGGTGCAGCCTCAGCCATGTTTGGTCAGGTTCAGACAGTTTTACGCCACCTGTGCTCCAGCTTAACCAACCCTCCTGTTACACCATGCACAGGTCACTGGAATAACAAAGTGACCTTGTGTGCTTCTACATCACCTTAAATTAATGGTTTTGTCCTTTCCGCTTCTCTGAAGTTCATATGGTTCCCCCTCCCCCAAGTTATATATATACCTGTTGGCACTTTTCCAAACTTCATCTAATTTCTGAGCAAAGAACCGTTTATTTGCCAGGGCCCTCATGGGGGTTTTGCAACCTTATCTCATTTAGCCTTTTGTCTCTGCTAGATAATTGAAGAGCATCTTTATAAAACATTGTATCCTTTGTTCTCTACCGTTTCGTTTATAGTTTTGCCCTACAAGAGTTAATACGTAGACGCAAATTAATTGCTTTTTATGGAGATAATAATGGTAACGTAAACACATCAGTTTCTAAAATGAATGGCCATCTCCACTTTTCTGCTATTGTGTGGTAATGATTTTTAACAGCGTAGGGCTGAAAGCATAAGGTTTTATTTCTTGTCCTAAATGTATACTGCATGAGAAACAACCTAAACAATGTTCTTAATTTAGACAGTGTGCCCGAGGGCCTTTTCACACACTGTGCTTTTGGATGTACAAAATATTTGAATGTACATCTAAAAACCTTCAAGGTGCCGTAGGTTTCAACCAGAATTGTGAAGTGGGGGGGAGTGTTTAACTCTTTCCCTGTTCATCATTTCTCCACTTAGGTGCTCTTTCCCGTGCAGGATTGAAACCACTGGTCGGTGTGCATTTTGAATAATATTTAACCAAGCAGCCCATGTTTGTGAGGTCCACAAGCTTGCACATCCAGTGATGTCCATAAGTTTGTGCAATCTGTTGTACAACAGGACTTCCATTTCTCTTCTTCTCTTTCCTCCAGTCCCACATATGCCCAAAAATATTGCTCCAGAGGGTCTTCTACCCTTCTGGAGAGATTTGGGGAAGCATGCAGGGGAGGGGACTCCCCATAACTCAGTTCCAGCTCATCTCAGGTGGCTACCATTCTAAGAGAATGAGGGAGACGTTCATGGTGAGTTCTGGCACCTCTTCTTCTATAAAAATAGCACTGGAGGAAAGTAAGGTGAAACTCTGTTGCACAAACAGATGCTACTCGGGCCATGCCAAATCTCATTCCCTGCAATTCCTTTGGATGGTTTTCAACTAAGAGTGAATGCATTGAAATTAGCGGACCTAACATAGTGATGTATGGAAGTGAGAGTTGGACCATAAAGAAGGCTGATCATCGAAGAATTGATGCTTTTGAATTATGGTGCTGGAGAAGACTCTTGAGAGTCCCATGAACTGCAAGAAGATCAAACCTATCCATTCTGAAGGAAATCAGCCCTGAGTGCTCACTGGAAGGACAGATCTAGAACCTGAGGCTCCAATACTTTGGCCACCTCATTTGAAGAGAAGACTCCCTGGAAAAGACCCTGATGTTGGGAAAAGATGGAGGGCACAAGGAAAAGGGGACGACAGAGGATGAGATGGTTGGACAGTGTTCTCGAAGCTACCAGCATGAGTCTGACCAAACTGCAGGAAGCAGTGGAAGACAGGAGTGCCTGACGTGCTCTGGTCCATGGGGTCATGAAGAGTTGGACAGGACTAAATGACTAAACAACAACAACATAGTTACATTCATTAATTTAAATGAGTCTATTCTGAATAAAATCTGGTTGGATAACACCCTTCATGCTTTTTGATAATGGTTTGACTCCCTGCTGAAAATTTATAATCAATAACAGATGAAAAGAACCTTTTACAACCTTTTTCAGTGTGCAGAAATACATTTCACAGTGGCTCTGAAATGTTTAAAACAAAACAAAAATTATACCTGTTCTATTCCTAATGCCCAGAGGGGTAAATGTTTCCTTCTTATTTGGTAGCTGCTTCGTGGAGAAGAATATAAACTGATACGCTTTTGTTTTGAAATGATGGGAAGAATTTGGTTTGTCAGCCAGCCTGCATTTCCACGGTGCCTGACAACAGGCTACGCTGCTCCTATGATTAATTTATAATGGAAAACAGGGCATTCTGAAATGACCGCAGGGCCTGCGTGAAATGTGAACAAGCTCAAACCAAGATAAGCTGTATCTATATTTCAATTCCCATCTGACATCCCTACCTTCTTGATTATGAATAATATGCAACCTTTTGTGTGTCCTGAAGATTGGAACCTTTCCCAGTTGTGTTTATACCCCCTGTCTTACTCTGCGAGACTCAGACCCTTTTGTGTATCCCTTGATGATAGTATCTAGTTCAAACGTAGATGCAGGTCTTATTTAATTAATTCCCACCTTTTAAAAAATCTGCCTGGTTTATTGAAATAAGACACTTTGTTGAGAATCTTGGCTTCATGTTTCACACTCTTTTTTAACCGTTTGGGGACTCCTTTTTAAAATACAACACATATGAATTAGAGCCCTTTAATCTCTTGAAACATATGTTTTCAATTCTAAGACTCCAAATTTTGTATATCTGTTGGAGGGAAATATATTTTACCTATAATAAAAGCTGTGTTTTGCCCGCTCTAGCTTCAACCTTTCAGCCATATATATATATATATATATGAATGAATGATATATAATATACTAATTTTGCCACTTTAAACATACGCCCTTATAAAAAACAGTGGCATAAACATTGAAAAAATAATAGCTGCAATGTTTGTTGCTGCTTTAGGGAAGTCATGTTAATGCTTCCCTCCACCCCCCCCCACCCCACACACAAAGAGGTAATGTTTAGGGAATGTATTGGCAGAAGAATTGATGCCCTAAACATCTAACTGAAAATCACTGATGATCATCCATTCATTTAGCATTTTAAAAATGTGATTATACTGTTGTGCCATACTATGTCACTGTGGTAAACTGTGACAGCTCCGGTTTGGATTATACCAGTTCATTTGATCTTTCAAAAGCTACTCATTCATTTTTGCCAGATTGCTTTGCAAGTGCTGTATCCTGTCAGTTGTAGGAGAACCAAGTAAATGAGGGTGGGTGAGTGGGTGTTAAAAAAAAAAAATCAACAGTAGAAAGTTTCTATGATGTCTCTCACCAGGCTATACTGCTGCTATGATCTTGCCTCCTTGGCTTTGTCTACTTTCCCCCTTTTGTCAAACTGGTGTTTTCAATTTATACTTTTGCTAGAATGAGATCTGCTAACTACTTGGGACCTAAGGCAATTGCTCCTCTTCCCCCTTTTTGTCTCAAGTCTAAAAGCAGCTCTGATGCATGTTCAAGAGGTCAACTGGAATGGCGATTTGGTCAATGCATTTGGAGTCATTTATAGCTTTCAGAATTCCCAGCGGATTATTCCACCACACATTCTTTTTCTCCTACCCCCTTCCCAGTTTTTATCTATTTAGAAGTTCCAGTCTTGATCTACACTTCACAGGGCAGAGCAAGGAAATGTAGCTGAAGATGTTTACATATTTCGCTGCAAACAGTTTCCATATGAGAGGTTTTATACTTTCTGAGTAGTAATGGACTCTCTTATACTGGGGGAGAGACTTCTGGATCCCAAACAAACTGGCTTTTCTGAAAAGAATGTTTTCTCACGTCGTTAAAGCCTGTGCAAAAAGAAGAAAAAATCCATTTTTAGAGTGGTAAGATTAATTCTCTCTCATGAATAGGAATTTTTATAAGAAACCATCAGCACAGGCATTTTTTGCATGGATCTCTAAACTAGGATCTTCTGATAGCAACTGTCTATAAAGCTCAGCTTGTTATATATTCAAGTGCCTAAGTGTGTGAATGGCTTGTGATTCAGAGATTCTTCAACTGACTTTAGCTTTGAGTAGACCCTTAGCACTGTAAAAATAAGACCAAGGGTGTGGTCTAAAATGATAACAAGGTACTAAAATAAACTTATTTACTCTGCATAAGTACAGTTTAACTTGTCTTCTGGCTAGTTTAACTAGATGTGACTAAGAAGTAGCATGTATTCACTTCTTTATAATTATTTTAGTAATTTCAAGCATAATGCTTTCTTGCAGAAGACTGATTGGTTTTAATACTGAATCCCTCCTTGTATTCAGTAGAGCAGGGATGGGGAATCAGGGTGACTCTAGAGGTTGCTGTACTTCAGCTCCCTTTTACATGAAGTTGTTGTGAGATGTCATTAGGAGATTTGGGGCAAGAAGTCATCAGAATACCGAGGACACAGCTTTACTTCTCCAAAACAACTGGATGAGGAGAGGCCATGCAGGCCCTGAACCGGTGCCTGGATGTAATTGTGGTCTGGTTAAGGGAAAGTAAAATGATCCTGAATCCTAGCAAGGGAGAGGCTCTGTGGGCGAGTGCTTCCCATGCTTGAGAAATTAGCCAGTTGTCTGCCCTAGGCAAGGTTGCGGGATGCAGGTGGCACTGTGGTCTAAACCACTGAGCCTAGGGCTTGCCGATCAGATCGGCAGTTCGAATCCCTGCAACGGGGTGAGCTCCCATTTTTTGGTCTCAGCTCCGGCCAACCTAGCAGTTCAAAAGCACGTTGAAGTGCAAGTAGATAAATAGGTACCGCTCCAGCGGGAAGGTAAACGGCGTTTCACCAGAAGTGGCTTAATCATGCTGGCCACGTGACCCGGAAAAACTCTCTGCAGACAAATGCCGGCTCCCTCGGCCAGTAAAGCGAGATGAGCGCCGCAACCCCAGAGTCGTTTGCGGCTGGACTTAACTGTCAGGGGTCCTTTACCTTTACCTTTTTAGGCAGGGTTGCATCCCTCTGAAGAAGCAGGTAAGCAGTTTGAGGTGTGCCTGGATCCAGCTTTGTTACTGTTTGCCCAGGTGCCTTTGGTGGCTTAGGACTGGCGAATGTTTTTGTCAGCTTTGGCTTGTGCAACAGCTGTGAACATTCCTGGACAGGGGGTCGTTAAGGCATTGGGAACTTTGAAGTTGGATTAATGCAATGAACTCTGTGTGGGGCTTTCCTTTTGGTTGGTCCAGAAACTGCAGTCGGTGCAGAATTCTGCACAACAGTGGCTGACATCATCTCACCTTTGCTCAAACATCTGTATGGGCTGTTACCAAGTTCAAGTCTTTACTATTAGTATATAGAATTCTTAACAGTTTTAACTTAAGGATCGTGTCACCCCATATGTGCCTCCTCAACCCTTCAGTCTGCAGGACTTGCCCTTGTATGAGTACCGTATAATGTTCATTCTGCATATGTGAGGAACCTGTCTTTTAATGTGGTAACATCTGTGCTTTGAAACTTCCTGCCTATTCATATTAGCCATACATCCTCACTATATTGTTTTAGAAGCAAGCTAAAAGCTTTTTGTTGATTTGTTTTACTCTAGGAAGCTTATCCAGACATATCACATGTCTGTTTGGATGTTCTCCTCTATTGAGTAATCCAAATTATGGAAGTTGGCTTTGTATGTATGTATTGTGCTGATTCTTCTCTTTACTAGCCTTTGGTCTTCCGTATATACTCTTCAGTTCCAATTCCCATCAGTACCAGTCAGCGTGGCCAATTGTCAGCTATTGTGGAAACTGTATTCCAACAAGTTCTGGAGGGCTATGTGTTTTCCATTCCTGATTTAGGGAGCTTACAGAACTTTCTGCACCAGGGACCATCCATCTGGGTGTTAGGTGAGGATGCTGAGGACCAGTGAAAGGGGAGCAGAAGCTTGCATTTAAATAAACTCTTAACCACAGGCAGCTTTCCAATGACATGGAATAGGCTAAGTTTGCAATCCTAAACTTACTCATTTGGGAGTAAGTTTCTTAATAGACATGAATAGGATTGTGCGGTATGTGACTCAGGGATAGCCCAGCCACATGTAAAGCAATGAATCCGAATTTGTAAGACTCTTATTTCTAGAAGCCTTCATAACAGTGTCGTCAGCATGTCAGCCTACTTCCTATTGCTGTTCAGCCAGATTCTAGATATGTCAGATTTCGTAAGTTGAGGGCTGCAGAGATTCCAGAAGGCTGAATGAGATTTTATTGTGCTGACGTAGAAGCATATAAGGAACCTGTCGGTCAGTCGTCTGCAGTGCTGAGAACAGAATGCAGCATACCTTTAGGTTTCCAGCTTGACACACCTGTTAATAAATTGACATGGAGAAGAAAGGTTCATAGGGCAAGACAATAAATAATTTCCTCACAGTTGGGCAGTTTATGGTTGTTTTTCTTTCGCAGCAGTTCATATGAACAAAATACTCAAGAGCAGATAAAGAGGTGTTGCAGTGTGCTTCTCTTGTTAAGATTTACGGCCCTATATGGGCAGCCTGCAGAACTCAAGATTTATGTGCCTGTAACATTACTTGGATTTACAGCCATGTCAATGACTGTGAGCACATAACCATGTTTCTTAAGGGCTCTTTCTAATGTAGTGAGAGGTCATAGCAAGGATGCAGACATTTTGCAGTGTTGAGAGGCATGTGCTAACATATATCACCCTGCCCATAATTTACAAGTGGTGACTTACATTGACTTTTTCATCTTTTTACTACTTTGGCCCATTAAACCCTTAAGTGGTCCATGACTATATTTGGCTTATTAAATGATTGTTGTGTGTGATGCAATGACTGAATATGGTGAGCAAAAGCAGAGAAGCCACTCATATTAAGAATTCTTCCCACTCCATTTAGTCTTCTTACTCAAATGTGAAAACTTGCTTCTGCCGATAAGAACATTAGTATAATTCATAGTTAGCTGGGGGGGATGGGGATCTGTGCTCTAAGCATGCATGGGATTAGTTGTTTCCCTTGTGTGACATGTAGAAGCTTGGGGAATGCAGAGCAATCTTCTACAGGAAAATTGCTCTGGGAATAAGGTTTCCAACATCAGGAACAACTTCAGGAAAAAACTACTTTGGAGGAGCAAACAAAAATTGTTGTTATGTGAATAAGCATTTCAACGATGCTTATGCAGGACTTTGATGTACTGTGGCAGAAAGTTGGAGAAGCAAATGGGGAAATATATTGGGGTCGTTCATTTTACCTTTCTCCACTCCTTGGAGTCATCCCCCTACCCAGCACCTGCTGTGAAAAAGCTTTTCTCATTTGGAGCTTAGTCCCAGGTTTCCAAGGAAAACTTCCGTTTATTTGTGGTTTACATTCTGAATATGAATCTGTGCAAAACATTGGCTCAGTTCAGATATTCTGAACAATGCAATGTAAGAGCCTGCTGGATTAGGCCAAAGCATCCAGTTTTCATAGTGGCAAGCCAGGTGTCTATGGGAAGCTTGCAAGCAGGACCTGAATGCCAGAGTGTGCTCCTCTCCTGCAGTTTGCAACAACTGGTATTCAGAAGCATACTGTTCCAGCCGTGGAGGAAGAACATAGCTACCAGGTAGCTATTGATACCCTTATTCCATGAATTTGTCTAATCCTCTCTTAAAACTATCCAGGTTGGTGGCCAATTATTGTATTTTTCCGTCTATAAGATGCCCACATGTATAAGATGCCCCCTATTTTGGGGGGGGCTCAGATTTTAAAAAATGGGGGAAGATGGCCCCATGTATAAGACGCCCCATAAAGAAGGCTGATCGCCGAAGAATTGATGCTTTTGAATTATGGTGCTGGAGAAGACTCTTGAGAGTCCCATGGACTGCAAGAAGATCATACCTATCCATTCTTAAGGAAATCAACCCTGAGTGCTTACTGGAAGGACAGATCCTGAAGCTGAGGTTCCAATACTTTGGCCACCTCATGAGAAGAGAAGACTCTCTGGAAAAGACTGTGATGTTAGGAAAGATGGAGGGCACAAGTAGAAGGGAATGACAGAGGATGAGATGGTTGGGTAGTGTTCTCGAAGCTACCAGCATGAGTTTGACCAAACTGCGGGAGGCAGTGGAAGACAGGAGAGCCTGGCGTGCTCTGGTCCATGGGGTCATGAAGAGTCGGACATGACTAAACAACTAAACAACAACAACATAAGACGCCCCCTAATTTTTGACATTATTTTTTAGGAAAAAAACCAAGTCTTATACATGGAATAATACAGTAACATAGGTCAGCTATGCACAGCATACTTTTTTTGTCTGTCTTCAGTTGTTCAACATTTCAGCCTAAAACACTCATCCGTCGCTTCATTGTTTGTTCCTGAGTTCTAGTTCTAGGGAGACAAACTTACCTCTACCCCTCTCCTTCCATGCTGTGCATAATTTTAAACACTTCTGTCATTTTGCCTCCTATTCACCTTTTCTCTCAACCAAAAAGCTTAACTATGAATTATTGCAATATCTCAGCTTACAGTACTGCAGGAATCCAGCAAATCAAAAAACCCCGAAACTTTGTTTTGAAGTTCGTTTGCAAGCCATGATGTCATATCTGAATAGATTTAACCTCATTAAAACTGTTGCCCGACCTTTGTAGCCACCGCTTCCAGAGACTGGAGTGTGAAGCAGACAGAAAGCAAAAGCAGACAAACTTGGCATGGTGCCTGAATACAGCCATTATAAAATTATTTTGATTTATGCCAACAGTTTTCAAAATACCGTATTTTTTGCCCCATAGGGCGCACCGCCCCATAGGATGCACCTAGTTTTTTTGGAGGGAAATAAAGGGGAAAAAATTTATCGCGCCCCCCCCCGGCGCGGGGCTGGCGCGGGGGAAGCCCGAGCTTCCCCCAGCCCCGAGAACAACCTGCTATCCGCAAGCCTAGGGAGCCCGGCGGGAAGTCACGCCGGTCTCCCCAGGCTTGCGGAGAGCTGCACGAAGCGCTGGCACGCTCTTTAGCATGCCCCATGCTTCAGAATGCAGGCAGCTCTGCACAGCCCAGGACTGCAGGCTGCTCTGCGCAGCCCTCGGGAGAACGGCGCGACTTTGCACCGGGCTCCCTAGGGCTGTGCGAAGCCCGGGACTGCAGGCAGCTCTGCGCAACCCTCGGGAGACTGGCGTGAAGTGGCGCCGGTCTCCCAAGGGTTGCGCAGAGCTTCCTGAAGCCTGGAGAGCGAGAGGGGTCAGTGCGCACCGACCATCTCGCTCTCCAGGCTTCAGCGAAAGCCTGCATTCGCCCCATAGGACGCACACACATTTTCCCTTCATTTTTGGAGGGGGAAAAGTGCGTCCTATAGGGCGAAAAATACGGTACTTTAATTTTTAAAGGATCTATTGCAGGGGTTGGGCATCATATTAAAATAAAAAACTGAATTGCCTAAATTGGATGCAAACAACAGACTATGGTTTTTTATAAACCAGAATGAGAGGGACAGAACTGCAAAGCAAACCATGGTTACGCTGTGATACTGGGCCTGGACCAGTGTGTGATATGGATGACCTAGAATTCCCAGTTTCCTTTACTGTTTCTTATGCTGACAGAATGAAATCTAAGCAGATTAGAATTTCCTTAGGATGATTATAGGCAAAGAAAAAAACAACAGTTTGAGTGTTGGTCCTGTTAAAGGCCGTCACGGGAGTAGAAGAAAATGTGATTTTGTGTTGTAGTGATAGACATTGCCTGGCTGTATTTTCTGCAGTCTGTGGAATACTTCTTCTCCCCAACCCCAGTAGTACATCTGTCACAGACATTGCAAGGATGGCTAGAATTTCCTGCTTGCATGGATAAGAACCTTATGGTGTGAGCCAGCCTTTACTTATAGTGACAATTGATATTGGCACCATAATAATGCAGAGTTTCTTAATTGTCTTGTTATAGTACAGCATAACAATAGTATGAAAGCCAATTAAAGTTGCATGTTGATTTCGCCTATCCTTGGGCAGGGAGGAGTTTTGTTCAGTAAGGAAGCAATGATACTTACTCAAATAAGGTTATGGAATGGGGGAAGAAGGCTTAATCTTTTGGAACAGGACTCAGGAGGTGTTTCTGGATGCAAACGCAGCAGCAACAACACAACTTCCATACTATTTTAAGCCTGTACACCAGAGCTTTCTAAACTTTTCATGTTAGTGGCACACTTCTTAGATGTGCATCCTAAAAATTCAGTTTTACTAGTAAACCAGAGGTTAAACTAACCCCTTATAAGAGCGTGGTGAGCGTTCATGCGGCACACCCACACACTGCAGCCGACACACTAACGTGTCACGACACAGTTTGGAAAGCTCTGCTGTACATTTTCAAGGTGATGCTTAGTAAGTTGTATTTCTCAATGCATGAAGAACAGAAGGTATAAATATTGTATGTGCTTCTGAATGATTTAACTTTATTTCGCTGACACACTGAAACCTGCTCTGGAGTGACTCGGAAGTTACTAGCTTGTGAACAGGCTTATTACACAATTCCATCTGCTCCTGCGTTGACTCTGCCCCTTTATGTGACCTGCATCCTAAATTATGAATTGTCACGAGAGATGACTGTTCTGTGCAGTTCTCTTAGTTGCCCAGTTGCAGTGAATATTTGGCTCATATAGGTCAAATATTTGGCTCATATAGGTCAAATATATGAAGTGCTGAATAGCACTTCAGAAAAGAAATTTCCCATTTCAAAAGTTTATTTTATAAAAACAAATGAGCCGTTCAGATGTGAATGACGTACCTCAGGCCCCTTCCTTCTCTGACCTCCACCCCACTTGCACCTAACTACTGGAAATGTATATATGTTTTGGAGTTCGGTCCACAATTTCATTTCGCATTGCTAGTTACGAGCTGAAAAAACAAACAAGATTCTGTACCCTGTAATGCACATTCTGCTGTATTTTTTTATTGTTGACAGCATGTTACAAATCACTGTAAAACCTGGTGTTTGGAAAACCTAGTTTCAAGTATAGGATGCCTGTTCTTTTGACTCTTTTAAAAAAAAGGGTTGTTTGGAAAATGTGCCTATCCCCCCCCCCCTATTTTATTGTATTTATTTAAACTGCTTAATATTTCGAAAATACCTAAGAGGTGTATGCTATGTACAATGTAAAAACAATATTCATTAAAATGTTTGTAAAAATCCTGACAACGAAACAGTATAAAAACATACAAAAGCAAATAAAAAGCATATTTGGGGATTCACACACAAAAAAAACAGGGAATTGGGGAACTCCTGGACAGAACGATGCCTCTTAGAATCATAGAATTGTACAGTTGGAAGGGTTCCCAAGGGTCGTCTAGTCCAACCCCCTGCAATGCAGGAATCACAGCTAAACCATCCCTGACAGGTGGTCATCCAACCTCTGCTTTAAAACCTCCAAGGAAGTAGAATCCACAAGTCTCCCGAGGGAGATGGTTCCACTGTTGAACATCTCTTGCTGTCAGAAAGTTCTTCCAGATGTTTAGTCAGAATCTCCGTTCTTATAACTTGAAGCCATTGGTTCGAGTCCCGCTGTCTAGAGCAGGAGAAAACAAGCTTGTTCCCTCTTCCATGTGACAGCCCTTGAGATATTTGAAGATGGCTATCATATCTCAGTCTCATCTTTTTCTAGGCTAAACATACCCATCTCCTTCAACCGTTCCTCATAAGGCTTAGAAGGTAAGATGTCTTAGAAGGCATCTGAAGCAGCTGGTGGTTGCTGCTTCATGTATGGCAGAGAGAAGGGCGTTCAGCACAACGGGAGCTACAGTAGAAAATCTCCATTCTTGGGTCACTGTGCTGTGATATTCTGTACAATGCAGTGCCATGTGTAAAATTTCCCCAGATCTACAGGAGCCAAGTGGTCTTTCAAGTAACCTGGTTCTAAGTTGTTCAGGGCTTTAAATGTTAACAAGACCTTGAATGTGAGCAGATAGCTTGATCAGTGGCCAGTTCTGTTCCCTCAGCAACTTGACTGCATTGTTTTGCACCAGCTGCAGCTTCCAGACCAGTCCTAAGGGACTGCAGTTGCTCCACCTATCTATCCACCAGTCTTTTTCCCTCTAAAAAAATGTATTTGGACACTGTGGCTGCAGTAGTCTGAGAGAGAGAGAGTCGCTTGACTCCATTATATTTTTTACTACTTCTAAAACATTGGAGAAGCTTCTTGATCCAGCGGTTGATGCAATCTTGAAAACCTGTTCTGTGGGGAAAACAAATTAGCGCAGCGTGTTTGTTGCATTTCTGTTTTGTCACGGTGCTGTTTAGACTGGGTGGAGTGCAGGGTTGAGCAGGGATGGAAGGAAAGAGCTGGCTGTTCAGCACAGCCCTTGACTGAGGCTGCCGTGCAATCCATTCCCGAAGCCAGAAGTTCTTTCGAGGTCAGTATGGGTTCTACTTGAATCAAATGCTTTTAGAACAGGGGTATGAGTGTCTGGCTCTCATTTTCTCTGTTGGCTTTTGGTAAGAGTACTGTGATCAGAGCAGAAAGACTCAGCAAGTCATAAGGAGGAAATCAATTTTTAATTTTGATACCATTACAAGGGCAGACTATTGCCCAGAGGTTTGTGTTATTTGGTCTTCACCCATTTGTTTCTACTTAGAAGTAAAGAGAGTGTGAGAACATTGGACTCGGCTTGTTTTTTGGGAGAAGATCAGTTCTTGCAACTTGTTTTTACTGAAAACGTATGAACTTTCTGCAACATACTGCAAAACATTTGTACTGGAGCAGCAAACCTAGTTTTTGCATCTCTATTTTGTGTGTATACTTTTGTATGCTACTACCAAAAGTTCTCTATCTGTATAGTGTAGTCATAATGCATGGTGCTTTATCCTAGTATAAAGAGTAACTTCAGATATAAAAAGAAGTCACTTTCCCAGTGAAGCTTACAAATTTTGATAATGGGAGAAAGAGTGGACTGGTATGGAGGAGGAGAGGAAAGAAAAAACAGCAAGGAGTTTATATGAGCAAATGCAACTGCATGCACTTTCAGATGCGGGGTTGAGTACAGTGGTACCTCGGGTTAAATACGCTTCAGGTTACATACGCTTCAGCTTGCAGACTCCGCTAACCCAGAAATAGTACCTCGGGTTAAGGACTTGCTTCAGGATGAGAACAGAGTTAAGTTCTTAACCCGAGGTACCACTCTAATTTGGTAGTCTTGTCATGTATGCACATATAATTTCTGGATTGGAATTTGCCATTTTGAGTTTAAGCCACAAGGCTATCCATCCTCCCGAAAAAATCACTGCAGCCTGAATTATGGAAGGAGGACATAACAATGCATGCAGACCCGCACAGGGTGTTCGTCATCCAGGTACATTTGTCCTGGGCTTCAGATGGCTAAGGTTCAGGGGGCCTCGCCAGGGTCTTGCTGGACTTAAGCTGTCATGCCAAGAACAAGACTCGCTAGTGCATTTATAGTCATACTTCGGGAATCAAACGGAATCCACTCCGGAAGTCCGTTTGACTTCCAAAACGTTCGGAAACCAAGGCGCAGCTTCTGATTGGCTGCAGGAAACTGGAACAATCACTTCCAGGTTTGTGGAGTTCTGGAGCCAAAATGTTCTTCTCACGAGGCATTCGACTTCTGAGGTACGACTATATTTATTTTATTGCATTTATATAACACTTTTTCTCCAAGAAGCTCAGGAACGTACATATAGGTCTGCCTCTTTTATCCGTACAACAGTTCTGTGAGGTACAGTGGTACCTCGCAAGACGAAAAACGCGCAAGACGAAAGAGTTTTCCGTTTTATGAGTCGTTCCGCAAGACGAATTTCCCTATGGGCTTGCTTTGCAAGACGAAACGTCTTGCGAGTTCTTGCGAGTTTGTTTCCTTTTTCTTAAAGCCGCTAAGCCGTTAATAGCCGCTAAGCCGCTAATAGCGTGCTTCGCAAGACGAGAAAACCGCAAGACGAAGAGACTCGTGGAACGGATTAATTTCGTCTTGCGAGGCACCACTGTATGTTAGGACGAGAGGCAGTGTCCACAGGTACACATAAGTGAATCTATATAGATCATTTTTATTGTAGAACTTGAATTTTCTAGCTGTGATAGGCAGGAAGGAGGGCCTGCGCATTTGCAGTGTTAGAGACTTTCTGCATTGATTGATCATTCCTGCACTTCAAGAATTTAGGTGCGTTTCAAAATGTCTTGTAAGATGCATGCTAATCAAGTATCTTAGACTGGGGTTCAAATGATTCCTTCTACATCTTCTATATAGCTATTCTCACATATATACGTGGAATGAAACCCATGGTAACTACTTTAGTTTGTTCAGCTACAGGGGGCGAGCTGTATCTTGAATCTGTTGGTGTTTCTACCTTTTTATCCTAGATTCTCACAAAAGTAACAGTTTAGTGAAGTCCTCTGCTCCCCCCCCCCCCCCCCCGGAAATCACCAGCAATGTAATGATGCCTTTTAAAAGCAATTCTTGCTTTTTTCTCAGATGGATGCTTAAAAGGGCCAATTGGTTGCAGCATTCCAGGTTCATGCTTTTAGGAATCAAACAGCAAGACTGTCTTGGAGAATTCTGAGTTGTCAAGTCACTAATTCTAGAAGATGGCTTACCCTTTAGGTTTCCCATTCCTATCTTGTCAGTGTATTTGCTGAAATGGACTTTGATTACATTCATTTCATCACTTGTGTCATAAAAATGTGTCTTTGTGTAATATTAGCTTTAAAAAAAGGTACAAAATTGAGAGAGAGAAAGTGTCTGAGCAAACTGTTAATGTATAGATCAATCACTTTAAAGAAATGTGTCTCTTTGCAATAGAGCCATCATTTGGGGTGGGGGGAAGGTCGACGGTTGAAATTGAAACTGAGCACAGACACCAGAAACATCATGACGCCTTTGTGGAACAGTAGTAGAAGCACAGGTTTTCCTCTACATTTTCAGAGCTGATACCTGTCTTACTGTGACTAAAGAACAAAGTCCTGATAGATCGAATCTCAAAAGGAATGGTATTATCCGAACAAGGATCTGGTGCTTTATGTTATTCCCCCCCCCCCCCAAAGGAAAAGACCAATTTGCAAAAGTAGTCATGGAGTGATACTATTCATTATGCACTTAGCAGCAGCTGTGAAAAAGGCAAATTCCTTGTTAGGAATCACCATGATAGGGATTAAGCTGACAATATCATAATGACTCTCTGGTTCATCCGTATTTGAAATGCTGTGTACAATTCTAGCCATACCTGGCTAAGAATATCATAGAGGTAGGAGGAGCAACTTCTCTACAAAGAAAGGTTACAAAATTTGGAGCTTTTTAGTTTAGAAGAAAGAGGAACATGACAGAGTTGTAATAAAATTATGCACTGTGTGCCAAAAGGGGAGATGGCGAACCCTTTTATAATACTGGAGCTCATGAGTTATCCAATGAAGTTGAATGGTGCTGTTTGCAGGACAGGGGAAGAAGAAGCATTTCTTCACACAGCACTTAGTTACCAGTAAATTAAGGAATTCACTACCAGAAGATTCCACCAATTTTGACCGCTTGTGGACATTGATATATCTTGTTAACTGTGTATATTAGTAGTCAACATAGACTAGACCAGTTCCTGTTTAAAAATGCAAATAAGTCTGGCAATAAAAAACACCCAGGAATATTACTTCCAAAGTTAGCTCAGGTCAGGGGTAGGCAGCCTAAGGCCCATGGGCTGGATGCGGCCCAAACACCTTCTCAATCCAGCCCACGGACGGTCCAGGAATCAGTGTGTTTTTTACATGAGTAGAATGTGTCCTTTTATTTAAAATGCATCTCTGGGTTATTTGTGGGGCATAGGAATTTGTTCATATTTTTTTAAAAAATATATAGTCCGGCCCACCACATGCATGGCCTGAGGGACGGTGGATCCAGCCCACAGCTGAAAAAGGTTGCTGACCCCTGGTTCAGGTAGATGGATGGTGAGGTGACAGGATAGCAAATGATAACAAAATTTAATTGCCTGTTATTTGCTTTCTCATGGTAAAACCTGATTGAAGAAATGATATTATGCTTTAGGATAAAGATTCCACAGAGTATTTTTCTTTTAAACTGAAATAATAAGATATTAAATAATAAGATATTTTGAAATCTGTTGCAGCATTTGATGAAATGAAATGTAGACTATGGAAACTCAGGCTCTTCAAATAAGCTAGTCTTTAAGGTGTGCAACAAAAAAAACTTTAAAATGAATAGCCATGGACTAACATTGAAGGTTATTCTGTCATTATCAATTACCACTACTGCTAAAAGACCCTCTGGCTAATAAAGACATGCTGCTGTAGAAATCTGTGGCGCTTACAGTATTTTTGCTCTTTCTGCTTGACTGCCTTGCATTTAGTCTTGTGAAATACTAACGCATTGAAACTTTACAGAGGTTCTGAGATCAGTTGAGCAATTCTGTGAGGCTGACATACAAGCTAAGCAACTTGTGTGTATAGAGAAGGATTGTGTGTGTCCTTTGCAAGTCTAAGTCAAATGCACGCTTATGCCATTTGTAATTACTATGCTTTTGGTCTCTATATATAGGCACTATGCTAACTGACTTTGTGGTCCTGTTTTTACTGTGGTTGCCCTATATTTCTTAAACTTTATTTTAAAGTTGAGGGAAGACGTCATCTCAACAAAATATTTCAGGTGTCATTATTTCCCAGGCTGACTGACTGCTTCAGTCCTACCTTGCTTCTGCGATATTTGAAGTTACCCAACAAATTCTATCATGAAATCCAATTTTGAACAATGCAGCAATACAGGTATTTTAGGACATCCACTTTGCCTGCAGAAAATGTAACTCAGATTTGTGAATCCCCCCCCCCCCCCCCCCCGTCTTGAAATCAAAACTGACCTTTTCACAATGCCGGTTAAGCCCACAGAAATGTTGCCGAATGTGCTACTAAAAGACTTCTGCTAACTTTCTATGCAACACAGTAATTTCAGTGTTTTTGCTACCACATACATTGAAATTGGTATTCAGGTCGCTGGTTGGTTTTGTCATTAAATTCAATTCAAACAGATAATGGTTTTTAAAAAATGCAAGTATCATCATTCACCATGACTTAGAAGCTGTGTGGCATGGGAGATTTGCAAGATATATTTATCTTAGAAACCAGTAGCTTGACAGCTAAGCAAAACATGCCCTTGTTATACTATTCAGTAAATGTTGTTTCCTGAGAGAAAATGATTTTAGATTTAGTTCATGAATACAAAGAGAGAATTGGATTATTTTATATTTTCCTCTTTGTATTTCCTTTGTCATTCTTGTAGAAACATAGCTATAAGAAATATGGTGGTGTTGGTTGTGATGCCAGATCTGAGTTGTACATATTCCAGGGCATAGGAGCACAGGTTATTCTTATTCTTCTGCCCCACAGTTAAAAAGTTCATGTTTCTTCCGGGAGACACAGTACTTTGTGTTATATTTTGTTAGAACCTCTGCCAATGGATAGGTAAGACTGACACATCGGTCAAATCTGGGCCATTTATCGAGTCAGATTCAAAAGCAGCATGCAATGAGTAAATGGGAACTGAGTGCCTACAGAGACTATGCAGGCAATGTGAACAGGCAGAATGGATAAATAATATCAGATGAGACAGGTAGATCTGATGGGGGGGGGGGAATCTTACGAGTAGCAGAGCCTTTATGTGGTAATAAACTGAATTAGAGGTATACAAGACTACTACCTAGTCCAATCCAATCCAAATAACTTTATTGTACTAGCCATTGGCCATGACAAATCTGAATAGAAAATGAATACAAGCAAAAGAGGTGTCACACCACAAATAATGGTCTCTATTTAGATCTCTGTGTCTCCCTTACACTGATACGTTGTTCAGGGTCTCCTTTCTAATCGTTTTGGCTGCCAAAGCAAAAAGGGAGACTTTATTAGTGTTTACATCTACCAGGGAGAGAAAAATTTCCTGTATGGACAGTAAGGTGAGAAACCATTTCCTAAGTCCACTGTATAGTGGGCAATATAGTAAATAGCGCAATATGTCTTCAACCTGCAGTTGCCCACATATGCAGAGCCTGTCTTCGTATGGTACCCTGTTAAATCGTCCATCTAGGATGGCCAAGGGCATAGCTTGAAAACGCAGCTCATTAAAAGCTAATTGTAGCAGCTTCGTGCAAGTCATAAAACATGTATACAGATAAAACATGTATGTCCTCTGTTTGGGAGCTTTTGGATTGAGGTATCTATTTTTACATGTGGACAGTATCAGTAGAGTCCGTACTTGTTGGCATCCATCTGTTTCGGAAGAGACGGTAGAGGAGTGCTCCTTGGGGGTGAAGCCAAACCGTTGGAAGATCGTAGAGACCGATATGGGAGAGACATGTTTTGGTGCAGCTGGGGCAGTTTAAGGCATCCAGTTGTGCTCCTCCCAGCCGTCATTTCTCCTCTGGTCACGGCTGTGTATACACAACCTGACTGTCTCCAGGGGCTGCTGTCATCTGCAAGGGATTCCCACGCTGTGGGATTTATCTTTGTAATGCAGAGTTGGTCTGCCAATGGGCCTGGTAGCTGAAGCCAGCTCCACATAGAGCACATCCTTCAGAATCCAGCCATCTTCCGTTCTGTGGATAGGTCCAAGCCAGCGTAAAGGTATCTGAGACAGAACTAAACATGCTGGGAATGTGGACTCTAGTATAAGAGTCTGTACTAGAGATATAAAATTCCTGGCAATTTTGAAGCTGTGGAGGGAAATGTGTGTTTCCCTTGAGTTTTTATATCTGTAAACTGACCAAAGTTGCAAGTTTATAGCTAAAACTCTGTGCTATGACTAATATTATTTTTCTCTAAGATAGTATTTTGGTTCATTCATATAATCCTCACTTGCACCCAAATACCAAATATTCTAAGGATGTAAAGAATATGTTAAGTCTTATAAATGGTAATTGTGGTTGACCAAGCCAAAGCTAATGGCCATGTCTGGTTGATGGTCCGGTCAAGCTGGTGTGACGTGAGCAAGGCTTTTGCTCTTGAGTCTGCATGAAGTGTTGTGCAAATGCTTGCAGCTAGCAAAATAATATACTGAAGGGTAGAATAGGCATTTCATATCCTAACAGAATGCTGAAAAGTCAGAATTAATTTGAAATAAACTCAGAAAAAGGCCAGAGTTTATATGTTTCGGACAGAACCTTTAAAAAATAGGAAGTGATGTGTATGTTAGGTTCAGATTAAGAGAGCATTGGGTATTCAAGCTAAATGGATAAGGGTTAAGATTATGGCTTTGTTCCATATTTTGTGGAGAACTGCTTTATCCAGACATTTATATATATGTATTTTTCATACCATTTAAGTAGCACTCTTAGCATGCAACCAAAAATAATAATTCAAGGGTACTCTGAGGTGACTATTCAATTTTCACAAGCACAAGGGATTGAAAGATTCTTACAAAAGAAGAGGGTTTAAAAGGGGGAGAGAGAAAGTGGAAGATAAGTGAGTTAGAACAGTCTGATATGGTTAGCTCTAGTTGTGTCAGCTGAAGATGAGGTTTTGAAGAAGAATTCTTCATTCAACAGACTGCTGGGAGACTTAAATGGCATAAAAGTGAACCAAAGTATATGAAGTCTTCGGTAATGTAGAATTCTGCATTTAAAGTCACACTAAAAGAGTAATGCACTGGAACTTCCAATTATATTAGACTCCATTGCATTTAAGTTTTTTATGGTGTATGTTCTGATAAGCAAATGTATTCAGCATTACAGCTGGAAATGTCCCAAATGAAAGCATATAATAGCTTGTCTTACTTTTTGATTTACAAATTCTGAAGTGTGAAACATCACACCCTGCTTCAGACACTTGTATCACCAATACTGCTCCAGAATACATATAAGGAAGTGGTGCATTTTGTAGATTACGTTTAATTTTAGCTGCACTTTGTTTTTGTGTTACAGCTCCACTTAGCAGCACTGGCATCTCTGAAAGGAGACATAGTGGAACTTAACAAACGCCTACAGCAAACCGAACGAGAAAGGGATTCGTTGGAAAAGAAATTGGCAAAGGCACAGGTAAGTGATTGTTCAGCCGCTGAAATGGTATTTGCTCTCAAGGCTTCAAACAATTTAATCGGTAAAAAGATAAAAGGCACTGTTGTAAGATAGCTGTCAAATAAGTGAGGCTTTAACAGTCAAACAGTGAAAATTGGTAGTTTGTTTGAGGCTGTTCAGTGGGTAAAAGGAACACCTCTGGATGTCCAGATAGAGGCTGTGGCCTGGAATAACTCTGCTCAGCTTAGGCTGCTGTGCCACCAGCACCCATTCCTGAAAATACCCAGAAACATGCACCTTACTTACATTAGAGGAATGCACTCTGCATGGACTACCTTTGAAAAGTCTTCAGATATTTCAGTTGGCCCAGACTGCATAACAAGCTCAGGGAATCATATTACCCCCCTAATATGCAAGGGTTGCCAACTGGTTGCCAACCTGTTTCTGGGCACAATCTTAATGTTGATTATCATTAAAGCCCTAAATGGCTTGGTTGCAGGATACTCAAGGAGCTGGTCTCCTCCTGTATCTTCCTGCTGCTCCCAAAGATCTATTAGAGAGGCCCTTCTTCTGTGTCCATCATAGAGCTGAGTCACTGTTGGCTGGGACAAGAGATGGGCTTTCTCATTGACCATGACCAAGTTGAGAAGTACGTTACTCTATGAGGTTAATTTGGTCCCATCTTACTGTTTTCCAACAACTGGTTAAAGCTTTCCTGTTCTCCCCATCCTTTTTTTCACTAGGCAGAATGTCTTGTGGCACACACTCATTTCTGAATGTTTTTCAACTCTCTTATTTAATTAATTGTGTTTTTATTTGTTGTAAGCCATCCTAACTGATGCAAATGCATTTGAAGAACAGGGTATACGTTTTCTAAATAAATATGAATGGCATGAAGTTCCACTCAGGAACAGTTAAACAAACATTTATTTTGCTGACATACAGTCTAGTTTGAGAGAAAAGAAAGACAGTGGATACGATTCCCAATAGCACAATGGGGCTTTTCCACCTCTCCCCTCAGTCTGCTTCAGAGGGTCAGGAGAACCCCCAGAAAAACATGTTGCGGAGACGAGAGGGGAGATTGCTCCCTCAGCACAAGTATTTCTGCTTGTCCATAGTTCTACAATGAATACCATCCAATGTTTTTGTTCTGACTCAAGCATTGTATGTATACTTCCTGTAGATGTGGTCCACCATTTTTTACATCAGTGAAAAGAGCACAATTTAGTGCAAAGGGATGTGTGTCATGAGCAAAAAAAAACCTCCAGTAAACAATTCAAGATATTTGTCTCACATTAGCAACACTGATTTTTATTTGTTGTGCATCGTTGGTTTGCAGACTTGAAGAGGAATGCAGGGTTAAATTATCTGTCATAGGATTTGCTAGCCCTTTTGTACTGCTTTTTAACCAGGCTTCATTTGCATCATAATAAAGCACTCATTCCAAGCCATTACTGGATTTTAATTTGCTGGCAAGGGCTGGTTTCTTAATTTCCATTGTTACATTTTTTAGGTCCAGCTTGGGCACCCAAAAATAAAATAAACATCAGCTATGAGGGAATAACTTCTTGAAGACTTGCTTGACCCACTCAAAATTCTCGTTTCTCATTTTGCAAGAGAGCCTGCCTAGATAATTGGTTACACACTTTGCTGGAAAGGGTTTCACACATGAAAAGGGTTTCACACAAAGTGTGTAACAAATTATCTAGGTAATTTCTCTTGTAAAAGGTGGGGATGAGCTGGTACCCTTTAAAAACAACACTCATATTAAAATAAAGTTACAGTACTTCAGTAGTGTGCCGGCAGCAGGACCCGGGCAGAGGTCAGTCTTCTCATTCATGCTAAACCATGGTTTGTCCCAGGGTTATGTGCAACCTTTGCCAATTTCTGAAAGAGCTTATAAAAAGCCAGCCAAGGAGGCATTTGCTAACAGAGCAGCCCATTCGCAGCAAGGAAAAAATAAAATTATCACTTCTGGATCAGGCTGAACAGGAATTACTACAACACCAGAGCTGAGTGTGGAACAAATTTAACAGCAGTTCAGTTTTATGAATTCCAAGTAGTTTTGAGTTGTAATATGGTCAGAATTCACAAATTTGCTTCCTGTATGTGACAACACTTGTGCCCATTACACAAAAGCACCAACCTCTTTACAAAATGGAATTTAGGAGCTTATAAGCAATGGAAGCTACAGTATCAAGTGAGCAAACATGTCAAGATCATCAAATTGCCAAATAATAGACATCTGGAAATCCCATGCTAATGGAGCGTTGCTTGTTCCTCACAGCTCTGCTGGAAAAGTTAGGCAATGCATAATCAAAAAGAGCATTCATTAACCTCCAAAGGACTGTTTTGCCAGGAAGCATTACACAACTGGAGATTTTTGGAGATACGCAATTCTCCCAGAAAAGAAACAGCAACTAGACATGTTGTGGCTATGCATACTGTGATGATATAGAAGGTGTATGATGTTGCACTTTTATCCTAAGGCAGGGTTTCCCAAACTTGTGTCTCCAGCTGTTTCTGGACTATAACTTCCATCATCGCTAGCTAGCAAGACCAGTGGTCAGGGATGATGAGATCAGCTGGTGACACAAGTTTCAGAAACAGTGTCCTAAGGTATTGTTGCAATAGCTAGTTTTGTGTATTGGAACAATAGGTCCAGGAATGTAATATTGGGAAATAACTGCCCAGGAACATCACTGCTGTGACACAAGAGTGAGGAAATAGCTTGGAGTGATTATACAGCTGACCTAGGTTCTTGACATATTGTTTTGGTTTGGTGCTAGATTTGCTTTGAAATGCTCTCTTTGTCAGACCCAACATCCACATATCAGGTTTCTTAATCATTCTCATCTGCCCACTGATATATTTGAACAGTACGTCCTCTGTACTATCAAGAGAAAATCTGTGCCTCAGTGAGGCTTTGAGGGGTCCCTCGGTCAAAAATGACGAAAGTGCAAGCTTTAAGATAACAACAATGAATTAACTGTTAGTGTCCCAAATCTTCTTCCTTGGCTTAAAATGCCATGCAGTCTGTAGAAATTTTTGGATGGCTTTCTAGATACAGCTGAATCGTGTAATGACTTGCACCGTCTTGACCTGTCGTGGATCTCTCATCGCTCAAAGATTTGATTTCGGCTTTATGCAGCTGTCTCAGTCTGTGGAGCAAATGCTACCACAGCTCTGGGGGTTAAGGTTAGGCCTTCTAGTTCAGTACAATAATACAGCTGCATTGTTGCATCAAATGCATTGCAACTTTAAGTGTATTAAAAGACAAGGGAGTCCTGCTGTTGTACCAATATCCCAGGCCTGGTGTCTTTTTCTTACCCTATATTTTGCTTTGTCTTTTTGTTAGCTCTTGAGATTTTCCAAGTACCTTTCCTTCATTGTGAGCCCCTCTTATCCCTATCCCAGAAACTAAAGTTTATTCATGTCTTTCATGCCTGGAATTAATTTTTATTCTATCCTGTTCCAAGCAAGGGCTCTACATTTGCAAGAATTTGTTGATTCTCATCAACATAGCCTTTCCTTCCTCATATTGTTAACTGCAACACATTGACCACTGAAACAAAGACCTGGGACTTTAGTTTTGAAATGGTAAAATTGTAAATCACCTATAATTACTGTGTGAAAGTGTAATGGTAGAAGGATGATCAGATATTTAAAGAGAAATCTGTGGAAGAGTGTAATTATAAACATGGAAGGTGGCCATAATTTTGGAAATGGCTCTAACATGAAGAGGAAGGTGCTAAGCTAAAATAACCAAACTTTCCATCTTTTCTGGAACTGCTGCTGCTTATGATAGTTAAATCTTCCATTTAAAAACTTCATCTACAAAAAAATACTACAGAAAAGCAATTGACCATACAGTAGTTTCAATTGCGGCTTGGTGCCCCAAATGAATTCAGTATCTCTGTGGTAATCTTGTAAGTCAGAGTTCTGTGTGCTTATATATGAAAGATTATTTGGAAAAAGGATGTTAGCGCATCGCAGACAGTGGTGGGTAATATTGGAGATATACTCAAATATACTGGTGTATTGCTCAGGTTTATGTTTTTGGACTGGAACAATCTAGTTTTCGTTTATTCAGTTGGGCAGTTCCACTTTAAACAAATTAGACAACCATGAAGAGTGGGAAAATGTGTTGTAGAATTTAGCATTAGTCTGCTTTGTACTGCAAGACTGAAAGTAGCAGCAAACTGCAAGAGCGGCAAAGCCTCATTCATTTATGATTGCCATATGAAACAAAAATATTGCTACTAATTATATTAGAGTGAGAGGAGGACATCAGTTTATAGACAAGCATATTGGAAAACAGGTCTTTGTTTGTTTATCATTGGATCCACATGTGTTTTTAAATACTTCAGTGATATTAAAATATTTTGTCATTTTTTAAAAAGAGTCTGCATGTGTGTGCGTGTAAATACCCATGATACCATGCATCATTTATAACAGTGATAACGACAGAGAAGCCCGATAGAGATTTCTTGCATGCATGATAGGAATGCAGAAAGAAAGAAAGGAAGGAAGGAAGGAAGGAAGGAAGGAAGGAAGGAAACAAACCCAGGGAGATGTTTTTGTACAAATAAACAATTTGATTTGATATCATATTCCCATAGAACCATTGCTCAATTTGGTCAGGTTTACTAAGAATCATGTAAGGAGTTAACATATGGAGTTGGAAGGTATATGTTAGCAGTGGCAAACATTTTAATTGCCACTAAATAGAGAATGCCCAATATAAAACAAGGTTAATAAATGCTGATATTTAGCTTCAGTGGTCAAACTTACAGAAATCGTACATTTGCAAGAAGACTGACAAAAAGGAGGAAAAGGTGAGCAATTTGAGTGCTTCAAGTGACCAGCTTATTTACTCATTTCCAGAATTTGCTGACTCATCTGTTGCTAAGTAGAAATACAGTGGTACCTCCGGTTGCGGACGGGATCTGTTCCAGAGGTCTGGTAGGATCCCACGGTTCCCGCAACTTGAGGTGCGCTTCTTCGCATGCGTGAGGGGGCAAAACCCGGTCAAATACTTCTGGGTTTGCCGCACGTGCATCCTATAGTTTACGTAACCAGAGGGTGATATAAACAGAGATTCGACTGTACCTTGAAAACGATTGAAAATACTATTAAGAACAGAGAGGAGGAGGGAGTAGAAAGAGAATGCTTCGTGACACAGCAGTGATGTTGCAGGCCAAGAGAAGTGGACTGACTGCCAAAAGGAAGAGTATAACAAGTAAAGAAAATGTGACTGTGAACTGAGGCCCCCGGCGACCTCAGTAGAACGAGTATCAGCACTGCTGACAAAATTTTATGGAAGAACTAGGATTTGAAACCAAGAAAAAATCCCTTGTGACTTTGCCTTCCCCAACCTGCCCGGACGCTGAGGTCCAGCACCGAGGGCCTTCTGCCGGTTCCCTCCCTGTGAGAAGCAAAGCTACAGGGAAGCAGGCAGAGGGCCTTCTTGGTAGTGGCGCCCACCCTGTGGAACACCCTCCCATCCATCAGATGTCAAAGAGATAAACAACTTAGAAGACATCTGAAGGCAGCCCTGTTCAGGGAAGTTTTTAATGTGTGACATTTTAATGTATTTTTAATCTTTGTTGGAAGCCGCCCAGAGTGGCTGGGGAGACCCAGCCAAATGGGCAGGGAGAAATAATAAATTATTATTATTATTATTATTATTATTATTACCTGGTACCAGATGTTTTGAACTGCAGCTTCCCTCAGCCCCAGCCAGCACAGCCAGTTTGGGGAAGGCTGATATGGAAGGTTTTACACCATGCACACTCAGTAGAATATAGAGGTTGAAAACCAGACTGGGCAGGTTAAAAACTTCCTAATATGAAAGCGAGTATCATGCAGCTAAATCTTAAAGAGGTTATGTTGGTGGCTCCCAATATCAACAAATATTGCCCTGTTGACAGATTTACATTCTTAGGAATTGCAGACTGCTCATTCATGCTGGGATATTGAACAAAATTAGGTTTCTATATCACTGAGGGCCTGGATTATGATGAACAAGACAGACGGAGCAAGGTGCATCATATGCTTAATTGGGTAAAAGCGTCTATAATAAATTTGGGATAAACATAGGAAAGTGTTGGCCCCATATTACCCTGTGTAACATTGCATAATGTCAAGACTTTATTATATCCTGGATAGTTACTAAGAAGAGAGACAAAAGAAAAAGAGGGAAGAAAAAGATCTGATAAGATGCAAGGATTACCGTATTTTTCACCCTATAGGATGCACTTTTCCCCCTCCAAAAATGAAGGGGAAATGTGTGTGCGTCCTATGGGGCAAATGCAGGCTTTCGCTGAAGCCTGGAGAGCGAGAGGGGTCAGCAGCCTGCAGCCCGAAACCCAGGGAGCGCAGCGGGGCGCACCCCGGGCTTCAGGCAGCTCTCCGCAAGCCTTGGGAGCCCAGTGCGACTTCCCACCGGGCTCCCAAGGCTTGCGGACAGCAAGCTCCGGGAGCGATGGCGAGGTTAAGCGCAACCTTGCCGTCGCTCCCGGACCCATTCTGGGGGCTGGGGTTGGGGGAAGCTCAGGCTTCCCCAAGCTCCGGGAGCGATGGCAAGGTTGCACAACCTCGCCTTCGCTCCCGGACCTCAGCCCTGAGGCTAAAAACGAAGCCAGGACAGCGAGCGGCATTCATCTCGCTCGCTGTCATGCCTTCTTTGCTCTTTGGGGCTCGGGGGGGGGGGAATAAATTTTTTTTCTTTATTCCCCCCCCCAAAAAAAAGTTCGCCCTATGGGCCAGTGCGCCCTATAGGGTGAAAAATACTGTAGTTGGAGGGTTATTGCAGGCAGGAGAAGAGGTTAAGGATGGACAGCAAGATGTTTTCTTAATACAGTGGTACCTCGGGTTAAGTACTTAATTCGTTCCGGAGGTCCGTTCTTAACCTGAAACTGTTCTTAACCTGAAGCACCGCTTTAGCTAATGGGGCCTCCCGCTGCTGCCGCGCCCCCGGAGCACAATTTCTGTTCTCATCCTGAAGCAAAGTTCTTAACCCAAGGTACTATTTCTGGGTTAGCGGAGTCTGTAACCTGAAGCGTATGTAACCTGAAGCGTATGTAACCTGAGGTACCACTGTAACATATTGCAAGAAAAACTGATGAAGGAACAAGCACAACAGGATCAAGCCCATTTTGAACTAGATCCAAATGCTAGAGGACTGTGAGCCCCTTTTTAAAGGGTCCATGGGAGCAGGGGTATATACATTTATCTTCCATGCCTCCTCCTCCTCCTCCTCTTCAAAGATTTGGTGCCATCTTTTGTTCTTGTACTGCAGTGTTCATTGTATGTGTCTGTCATCAGATAAGGTTTATTTTGAAAAATGTTGGCTGTACATTGGTTTGAGAGAGACCAGGATAGCTACTGTGGCTAAAGTCCATTAGCACCAGTCTGTATATCTTCAGTCAAAATAAGCAATGGCCATCTCTTCAGCGCACCACTTTGAGAGATGAAATCTGGTAGAGTTCTTATTTATTGACAGAAAGTAATTGTCACACACTGACATGTCTGAAATATTATTTCAGATCGAAGACAAAGGATGTCTGAAACTTAAAGCTTGCTAGGCCTGAGATCGGGTTCATGGGCGCCAGAGAGTAATTTGGTACAGTAATGTGCATCATGACATGTTTTCTTTGTGTAAGCTAAACGAGAGAAGTCAAACATGACATTAAAAGGGATTCACAGCATATTATAAAGACAGTTTTACAATTGAACTTACAGAAAATCACATTCTGAACTGAACACTATTTGAAGATGTCAGTCTTTACCCACTCTCTCATTTACTGCTGCCTCTTCAGCCAACTCTTCTGCCTCCTACTCAGACAGGCAACAACCAAAGGACACAATCCATACAAAAAGCAGTGTTGCTTATAGCTTATAATCTCATATTCACACCTCCCTTTGAGAAACTATAAATTAAGATCTATTCTTTATAATTTCCTATTCAAAACTTATATTTATATTTCCTAAGTGTGGGATTGTGAGAGACTGCAGGTGGATATATACACAGGAAAAACACACACACACTATAAATAAGTCAGAAATTAGATCGTTATAACAAAATAAAATCGCTATGGAAAACGCGTTTTAAAATTTTCTGCTCTCTGGCGCCATCTGGTGCTGCATGTTTATAGCGCATTCAAATCACTGTTCCTTTACTAATGTAGCTGAGTCCTACGTGAAGCATTTTATTGCATCCTATTTCCATATAGCTCCCCATTATGTCCACACTGTTCCTCTGAATGTCTTTATTCTGCTGCTGTTGTTTTAGTGTGAACAGTCCCACCTCATGAGAGAGCACGAAGATGTGCAAGAGCGGACGACGCTTCGCTACGAAGAACGGATCACGGAGCTCCACAGCATTATCGCAGAACTAAATAAGAAAATTGATCGACTTCAAGGAACTACTATAAGGTAGAGTGGTCCCTTATCAACTGTGTCAGCCTAACACCAGCATAAAGCTACCTCTTGCGCTTCGAT
Source organism: Podarcis gaigeae (assembly GCF_964106915.1). Lineage (NCBI taxonomy): Eukaryota > Metazoa > Chordata > Lepidosauria > Squamata > Lacertidae > Podarcis > Podarcis gaigeae. The sequence goes on from NC_139687.1 coordinate 22,095,976, forward strand.
AAATATTTGCTCCCATCTAATCATATTGGACATGGGTGGCACTGTGGGTTAAACCACAGAGCCTAGGACTTGCCGATCAGAAGGTCGGCGGTTCGAATCCCCGTGACGGGATGAGCTGCCGTTGCTCGGTCCCTGCTCCTGCCAACCTAGCAGTTTGAAAGCACGTCAAAGTGCAAGTAGATAAATAGGTACCGCTCCGGCGGGAAGGTAAACGGTGTTTCCGTGTGCTGCTCTGGTTTGCCAGAAGTGGCTTAGTCATGCTGGCCACATGACCCGGCTCCCTTGGCCAATAAAGCGAGATGAGCGCCGCAACCCCGGAGTCGGTCACGACTGAACCTAATGGTTAGGGGTCCCTTTACCTTTACCTTAATCATATTAGGTTGCATATACACACACGCATACATGTGTGTACGTGCGCGCGCACACACACATACACACACATAGATACGCATGCATGTACCTGCTTACAAACTTCCTTGTTTTATATCCCTTAATCCTTACAGTTGTATGCTGTTGCTTCCCCATACACTTGCCCAGTCAAAGAATTGTAGAATTGGAATCATCTAGTACAACCTCCTGCAATGCAGGAACCTACTGCCCAATGTGGGGCTCAAACCCACAGTCATGAGTCTCACGCTTTATTGACTGAGCTATCCATCCAGTAATACTTCTCTCCCCTGAGCCAGATATACACTATGCCGCCCAAAGTAAATAGATCTGCAGCCAAAAGACCCCTAGTCCTCCCTTTTGAGATACACCAGTGGGCCACAAACCATTATTGTGAAAACTAAACTTTGCATTTTGTTGGTTGTATATGTGAAACTTCTAAAGTGGCTTTTGTTTTTCTTTACACAATTTGTAAAGAAAATTTCATTGAAAGGTCTATGGGGAAATGACAATGGTGATGGTGTTGGAGCATAAATGTAGGACCCAGTTGGTGTTCAGGTTCAGATTTTGTCGGATTCTTTATGAGAATGACACTGAGTTTCTTCTATGTCGCTTCAATGTGATGCTGTCTCTTTCAGATACATTTGGTATTTGTGTATGTCTGGTAGTACTCTCTACAAAGTTCCTCTCTGGCAATACTAGCTATGGAATTCATCTATGGACTCTATCTAGAGCTGAAGGAATTTTGTTGCAAACATTAATCATATTGGCTGCTTTAGATCCTCACGCTTCTTCCTAAGTTGAATATATTCTTCCATTCGTGATCAGCTCTATGAAATTACCACAGAATGGTATTAGATCTTACAGTTGTAGGTTATGCTTTACTTCTGAAGTAACAGAAGATCTTGCACCTGAAAAAAAAATCACATCTCAAGTCTGAAAGAAGCAAAATGAGTTATCTGCAAAACCCTTAATTACTAATGAATTTGTAGGTGTCTCACTTCAAGATAGCTCCTAATTGGCTCATGACACTTGCGTAATATCTCATATATATTTTCACTGCCCAGAAAGCATTATACTTTATTCATGCTCCATAGGAGAGGAATCTTAACGTTAGAAGATTGATTTCTTAGGAGAGATGAGAATGCTGCCCATTCAACGCCAAGTGTAGATCAGAAGTACGTGGAGAACTAGCCCCTGCCCTCACTTTGGTACAGGAAATAAAAATGGCAGCTGCTTATTTTTTAGTAGATGCGACAAAAATATTAGCATAAATATAATTCTAGCAAACCTTGTATTCACAGAGGACCTAACACCTGAGGATATCAAAGTGCTTTACCAGCACTAATTAAAGCAGAGCAAATGTTGGAAACCAGCCAATGTCTGGATTGGGTTTTGAAGCCATGAGAGAATTACTTTGCACACACCCTGTCAACACCCCAGATTAATTCCTTAGCGAAGATAGCAGTGGGGAAATGCCAGTGCCACTTGCCTAATTTCTTGCTCTAATATGCTAAACTGATGAAGACAAACTTACATATTGCACTGTTCGTTTCCTTTTTCCAACCTTTACCTATCAGGGTAAGTCATTGCCGTAGTTTAAAGCAGGGTTTGGTAATTGTGATCTGATCAAAATGCCAGCAGAATACTCCAGAGGAACAGCCAACGAAGCTTTCCTGGCGCCTAATGGTTAAGAGGGAGCTGTATGGCACAATATGGAAGTTGTTCACCTACGGCTAGGGACCACAAATGGTTGTCCAAACATATTTCAAGATATCTTTGTCACTGGTATATAGTATACAATGTAAGCCAACTCCTTTGCAGGGTTGACTCTGAATAAGACTGGTAAAGGTAAAGGGACCCCTGACCATTATGTCCAGTCATGGCCGACTCTGGTGTTGGGGCGCTCATCTCGCTTTACTGGCTGAGGGAGCCGGTGTACAGCTTCCAGGTCATGTGGCCAGCATGACTAAGCCGCTTCTGGCGAACCAGAGCAGCGCATGGAAACGCCGTTTACCTTCCTGCCGGAGCGGTACCTATTTATCTACTTGCACTTTGACGTGCTTTCAAACTGCTAGGTGGGCAGGAGCAGGGACTAAGCAATGGGAGTTCACCCCGTTGTGGGGATTCAAACCGCTGACCTTCTGATTGGCAAGTCCTAGGCTCTGTAGTTTAACCCACAGCGCCACCCATGTCTCACGAATAAGACTGATACCCTAACTTTAAATCAAATTGTCAGGAAGGAACACAAAAAATATTTTTAAATGCAAAACACACACATAATTGCGTGTCAAAGCTCCAAGCCTCCCTCCTGAGAATAAAGACACAAGGACACAGAATTTTACGTTAATGTTAATGGACAAAATTTAGGCCACAACTTTATTGGTTACAGAATGTGAGTGGTATTGGCTTAGGCATTGGCATCAACAGATTATATCTGGCTCCTGCCCGCCATGCAGGAAGTCTGGAAGGGTAAACCACCAGTAGCGGGAGCCCCACCGATATGGATCGACTTGAGCACCCATTGGTTTTCTATTGGGGTCATGGCAAGGCCCTAGCCCCACCTCAGGCTTCAGACGAGATCTACACCCCTGGATTCCTTTAGCAGAATACCCTTGAGCACGGAGGGGCATGTGATGGCTGCACATTCCCTTCCCCAAACATTGCTATTCCAATGCCTAACCACCAAACCTTACAAAGTTGTGACGATTGCTATGAGGTAGGCGAAGACCAAGCGGCTGGTGCCAATTTGCCAAGTGGAAAAAGTCCTACCGGGCCCTTCAACGGCAACCAACCGAAGTCCATAGCAAGGCCAATGATGCAACCTGAGCAGAGGGTGGGAGGGCGGGAGATCTGTGGCACGAGGCTGCAAAGGGACGATTCAGCGTCACCCCATGGTTTAAATTGGCCCTGGCCATGCCCCCCAAGCCACCTGCTTGGCTAACTGGCATTGCCGTGCCTCCCCAGCATAAGGGGAGGCCCCCCACGCCGAGGGGGGAGGCTTGGCGGCTCGCCCGCAAATGTCCCCACAAAGAGGTGGAGCCAATAAAGTAGAAAATGGCCAATATATGTAAGTTGCATTAAAATAATATACAAGGCAGAGGAAAGCAAAATATCATTCAGTTATTTTTGTGTTGTCTTTAAAACTACCTTTACCTGTTCTTTATGATGTTTACGAATCACCTTGACACACATGTAGAAGATGATTCATAAATCATTGAAATTAATTAAAAATTAAAATAATCTGTTTTGCCAACTGCATCGTTGGGAAGGCAAGGAGTCCTTTGTAAAAAAAAATGAAATAAGCAATAAATAACCAGAGCAACAAAAATGTAATTGGCAAGCTCCTCTTCTTCATGCATTTTTTGTTTAATTCACATGCCAGGTTTGAAAGTTTGGCCTCAACCAAATATTGGTTTGCAATATTAATTTTCACCAAGCTGCGGTGGGGAGGAGGAGTTGTTTATATGGCTCATACTGCCTCATATTTTGGATTTAAAACCTCTAGGCTAAAAAGAATAGCATCTGCTGAGATAAATAAGATACTTTTCCTACTCAGGAAATGAACTGAAGTTGTTCTCTACCTAAGTTTGCATTCTGAAAGTGATGTAACACATGTTGTGTTTAGTATAAATAAATGGTCTTTTTGGAAGAATAGCAAATGAAGCTCACTAAAGCTTGTGTGTGTTAGCATTGTGTGTAAAGTTAGCATTGTGATAAGCCCATCCTCTTTACCACTCAGAGGTAATTCAGGTTTTAAAATGAAGAGCTAATTGCAGAGAGTCGGCATAAATGAGCAAACAAATTAGCCTTCTGACCAAAAAAAGACAGCTCTTTGACTGCATGGTAATTGTTTTTTGTCAAAAGCTAATTATTGTTGGCTTGTGTTGTGCCTAATAATTAACTTATTCATAGAACATTAATCCACGTTTATAGGTCTTCATTATCTTGTACTTTAATTTGTGCTGTTTGGGGCTTGGTTTTCTTGCCTACTTTAGCGTGTATCGCATAAAACCTTCAAGTGCCGCTTTGATCCAATTTTAACTTAGCCTTTTGGTGTATTTTGAATGTTTGCTTGGCGTCATGGACAAAAGGTGCCTCATGCTTCAGTATTCCTAAATAGTTAAAAAAGCTATACTTTCAATATGCCTGAGTTCACACTGAAGCAGGGCAATGCGAAGAGCAAATAGTCATATTTGTTTTCCTTTGACTTAATTCATTCTTCCCTTCTGTCTCCTAAAATCCATTGCAGCTGTTACTGCGACTGGAAAACTGAAATAAATGATTTCTGAGCACTGTAAAGTGGGAGGAGGGACTCATTGAAGCTCCTCTTCAGTGATTGGAAAAACCACTATGTGGTTCTTTTAATCATGGAGAAAGACAGAGTCTTCTGCAAGACTCCCCCCTCCTCATCCCCATTCAGTTTATTTACATAGGTAAACCACTAGCAATTATAGCTGCACAGAATCTTAGCAATAATGAGCACTTTTAAGCAACCATTAATTTAATTTAGAGCTTAAGACAAGTTCCCCGGATACCCAAATGTTACTTGCACATGCCACACAGAGATGAGAAGGAATTGTGCAAAATGCCTTTTGCAAAGCCATGTATGTGTATACACACACACTTTCCCAACAATTTTAATGAGTGCTTTTACGCAGAACATTCCATTGGGTTGTTTACTTACATGTTATATATGCTAGATGTGCTACAAGTTTTTTCAGAGTAATTCTTAAACTACCATTCAAAGTGATTATGAGGATAAAATTACAGTACCTGACATCCTGGAAGGAAGGGTCAGGTATAATGATAGATAAGAGAGAGAAATAATATTCTAAAACAATCTAAATAACCACGCCACCTGTTTGGTAAGATGGTCTAATGCACCTTATCATCCCCTTTTAAATAAGTATGTGGTGAATTTTGTGAACTTCAGAGGTCATATTCTAACGAAAGTTTTGTGGATATTTGTAGCTTATTAGATGCATGGTAGTTTTTGTAATGCTTACTTATTGCGGTTATAGGACCATCAGTTGTGCTGTTTCTCTTAGGTGGTTAAAAAAAGAAAAGAAAAATAATTTGTCTGTGGCTCATTCCTCAGGGAAGAAGATGAGTATTCAGAACTGCGATCAGAACTTAGTCATAGTCAACATGAGGTCAATGAAGATTCACACAGCTTGGATCAAGATCAAACTTCTGTTTCAGTCCCAGAGAACCAGTCTACAATGGTCACAGCTGACATGGGTGAGCAATATTTTGAATGCCTCTCATGGTAGTAGCAGAATATTACAGCAGCTTTCATAAGACAGAGTAAAAAACTTCAAAGCAAAAGTAAGGGATATGGTGGGGCATACTATTAGTAGACTTAAAGGTATATATTCAAGCTTTCCTGAACAGCAGTACATAATAAAAACAAACATTTAATGAACATTTTTTTTAAAAATACCTTAATTTTTATTATTTATTAGTACGTGGTACAGAAAACAAAAATAAGATAAACAAACAAATACTGATACAAAATCAACCAAAAGAAAATACATATACACACCCTACACTACAAACAAAAACCTTACACACACCCGTGACTTTCCTCCCCCACGACTTGACTTCCTTTGGTTTAAATTTGAATATTGTTATTGCATTCTTTGGATAATACATCTTATAACCATTTCTAATTATTATTCTCGCTTATACTTTACATACTTAATTCATGCATATCACCATATTCTTTTTAGAGCAGTGTTTATCCATACTGCTCCATTAAATGCCCATAATAAACTTTTAATAATGTATTAGCAGTAGAGCATAACTGAGCAACTTTTTGTAAGCAAAAAGGAGGAAATGGAAGCTAAACTTACATCATCTTCAATAGACGATGAGTCCTGACCCTTTAATTTTAGAAAGCTCACAAAAATATTTGGGACTATGTCTGATGTTTGAAATCAGAAGTCACAAACATATAAACAAAACCTTTCATTCTTGCATGTTCATCTAATTTTTTGCTACTTCTAATTATTAATTTACAAGATTATTTAGCAGGAGTTTCTTCTTAAATATCACCCTTGGTTATTATTTGGTGATTTCTGTTTTCTTTTATGCAGTGCTGCATGTAGCTGTATCATCCATTGCTTCTCAGCACTGCATAATCAAAGAATGTTCTTTCAAAGCCTCTTCCTTTCAGAAAGCTGTGCAATTTCTCTACAGATGGCAGGTTTCAAAGTAACATTTGGCTGAATTGGGAAGTGCTAAGGACATTTGTTTGTGTCAGAGTGACTCTGATAATGATGGCTTTTGTCAAACTCCAGCAGGTTTTCTGGTTCAAAAACTTAGGCTTACAGCCAGCACGTTCTGTTGAAATAACCTGCTCTAACTTTTGGGACAGAGGGATTTGGAATGTTGTGCCACATTTTGCAAGTTCTGAAGGGTCACTGCTATTTAGTTCAGAGGGACAACATATAGATCACACATTCAGTTCTGCTTTTGAGTATATGAATCACTTAGATATATGCTGATAAAAAAGGCTTGTAACCCCACCCACCGAAAAGCAGATTGTTCCCCACCATATTGTTGAAGCAGTATGAAATACTGAAGTGGAAACATTTTCCCCAAAGAACAAAGAAAATGGCTTGCTGTTAGCCATTTTCTTGATGATGTTTCACCCTTAAGTATGAAGGTTTACCATGCAGAATTCATAGCTGTTCAACTGTGGGATAACCTTCCTGTAAAGGGAAAATTAATACAGAGCGTCTGTAATCTTATTCCCTTGTTTGTGATGTTAGACAGACACGATTAATATTGGTTAAGTTTTGTGGTGTTAGGGACGACTCAAGGAATTTGGCTCCATATGTTCAACTGTAACGTTGCCCAAGGCAAGGTTATAGATGACTGATATAGCGATGTAGGAGGAGAACATTATTAACTTTGGGGGTTTAGATTTGTAAAGATACGCTTGTCTTAAAATGAACAATTTATGATACATATCTTGCCAGTTTCCAGACCTGGCCTGAAACAAATTGACATAACAGGACAAGAATATGACATAACAGGACAAGGCATTCTCCCTTGTATTTTGAGATGCCTTACACTACAGTTTAACCACCAGCCAGTGTGGTGTAGTGGTTAAGAGCAGTGGACTCGTAATCTGGTGAACCGGGTTCGCTTCCCTGCTCCTCCACATGCAGCTGCTGGGTGACCTTGGGCCAGTCACACTTCTCTGAAGTCTCTCAGCCCCACTCACCTCACAGAGTGTTTGTTGTGGGGAGGAAGGGAAAGGAGAATGTTAGTCGCTTTGAGACTCCTTCAGGTAGTAATAAAGCGGGATATCAAATCCAAACTCTTCTTTTCTTCTTCTGTAAATTAAAGTGGGGACTAAAACACTTAAGAGTCTGCTTCTCTTGTCATTCAGAGGATTCAGAGCAATAAAAAGGCCATAGAATATCAGAATGTAAAAACTTTTTTTAAAATAGCACACTGATTTAGTCAAGCTACTTAAACAAGCTATTTCAACAAGGGGCTGCATTCATTCTTTCTCTCTCATTCTGTCACTCACACACTCACACTCACACTCACACTCATACACACACTATACATTGGGGCTTTCTAGCAGTTTTTGGAACAGGAGTTCCCACAGCTGAGAAGACAAGTGTAAATTAAAACTTTGGCTTGTCTTGATTGCTGGGGCTCTTCATAGTGAAATTTGTAAAGATGGCCCTGATTGCTACATCTGTTTCCTGCAAATAGTGGTAGTGGATATCACAACACAATTTTGCAAGTTTTTTTAAAAAAAATGTATTTTCATTTCTTTTGATTTTGTATGTGTTTTATTTTATCACCAAATTCTCTGATACATTCATTTAAGCCCCCCCCCCCGCTTTGACCCCCTTCTATTGGATATACTCAGAATGCAAATCCATCTTGAGATGAAAAGGTGGAACTGCACATTGCACGAATGCAGAAACCTCATTGACATACGAAGCTAGACTCACATGTCATGATATAGTAGTAAATTTAGATATGCCTCTCTACTGCTACAGGCAATAAAACATCAAGGGCTAAAACAGCTAATCTCCCTTGCTGTATGTTGTAAATCCTATGACTGGGTTTAATCTACTTTCTCCTTGAGATGTGGGTCTCTCTAGCCTTGTTATAAAGTCTTATTTCCTGGGAGGAAAGCTGCCTGAGGGCTAGAACTTAGAATACAAGAGCTTGTTTGGGGCAAGGCATTGTCTTGTAAAATGTGACAAAATGTGTACAAATTGTCATGGCGCTTCAGGAATGCAGGCAACACAAATAGGTTTTTATCAGTTCAGCAATCTCCTTGGTGCATCTGTGAGAAACTGTATTTATAAAAACAAACATTTTGCAGCTGAATAGCTTCTAATGCAGGGAAATGGTTTTTAAGTGGAGCCGACAGGGCAGAGATATTTTTTTATGGGGACAATTAAAGCACTTTTTGCACATGAACGGACTTCAGAAAAATCCCATGCTCTCCTTTTTACCAATCCACATTGATATTAGTGTGGATTATGATTTGTTGAGCAATTTACTCAGTGTTCTTCCCAGATTAAAGCATACCGGTAGGACTCCTGTGAAGGTCTAGTGTGTCCTGTGAAGCTCTGCTGTGTCCATTCATGTTGCAACAGAGAAAAGAGAGTCTCGCATGGAGCAATGAGTTGGATTATGGGGGCTGAATTAGATTTGGAATTGGATGAAATAGCACCTCCAGATGCAACCAGGACCAGCATGATATGATATATGATATGATATGATATGATATGATATATGATATTATTTCTTACCCACTCTTCACTGTAACATCCCAATGTAAGAATACAAAACTTAATTCTGTTAATACAATTTACAGTCTAGGCAACCTTAATTTCAAACCTGTATTATGTGTACATTCTTCCCATGAAAATTGTGCCTCCCGTGGCAGTGCTGGTAGACTAATAATAATAATAATAATAATAATAATAATAATAATTTATTATTTGTACCCTGCCCATGTGGCTGGGCTTCCCCAGCCACTCTGGGCGGCTTCCAAAAATTATTAAATCCTCAAATACATCAAACATTAAAAGCTTCCCTAAATAGGGCTGCCTCTTCTATGCTTCAATCCTCAAGTATAGGAACTAGAAACATTTTTTAAATAATGGAAAAATTATTTGTGCTTTCAATCAAGAAACCGCAGGTTGCACAAAAATGCTGCTAGGGCGCCACATTCAGCTACCATTTATCCAAAAAGGAGGGACTTCGTAAGTTCAGCTGTGATTTTAATGGCCTTTCTGTTAGCATGTATTTGGCTGTCCATTGAATGAGATTATGGGTGTATGTTATAGGAGACAATGCAGATCAAAAACACTTCACTACAATGCTAATTGTGTAGCCACAACATTTTCCCACTCCTGTACTGTACTTGCACTGTAATAAATTGTCTGTTTCTCTGTTGGGGTGCTTCATGCCAGAACGTAATAAGTATCTGGATATTAATTGTTTTGTGATGTGTTTTCTTAATTGTGAACTCAAGCCCTAGATGTTTTGATGATGCTACTCTGTAGAGGCAAAAGAAGCCAGAATGAATTCATCCATATTTACATATTGAGAACATCTGCTAATGCTTGCCCATTAAATCTGAGCTGGATGTGGAGACAATTAATATAAAATTGGCATTGCACTAATAATAATTATTTATCAGTAGATCCCTGGAGAAAAGGACTCTGTAATATTTGAAGAAGCAACTTTTTCTCATACTAATGCCTTAGAGAATTAAAACATAATTCTCCGTTTAAAACAATTAAACAATAAAATGCAATGCTAAAATAAAATGCTAAAATGTAAAACACTAGGTTTGTGAAAATTAATTGCCTCATCTTGCTTAACCCCAGCCTTGTAAGAGGCAGCCAATATTCATTTATGGAAAAATGCTCAGGTTCAGAATTATATGGGTCTCCAGTGGGAAGCAAATAATCCCTGTTTTTATCTGTGGTCAGTCACTGGTGAACCAGAGCTCTCTTTGAGAAGCATAGATATAAGATGCCCTGCAGGACATAACGCAGTACTGTAATTATTCAAGAAAAAGTAATCGGCAGAAGAACAATGATGAAGGCTAGAACAATGGAAAGCAGATGGGTTAGCAGTATATGCAAATGTCTGACAGTATGAACTTCATTTTAGAATAATGTCTTCCTGGTGTTAAACCTTTTTAGATTAAGTCATTACTCTTGATCAGCACATAGCAAAACGTTTCCAGCATTCCCAAACTTTCCAAGCAAGGTTTTATCTGGGCTATAATCAGAAATGGTTGCTTCCATCTCATTTTGTGTAGCTCTCGTACCTATGAAAAAGAAATGGTTTATCATAGGATTAAGTGCTACTGAGTCCAGCCCCTTCTCACCATTATCACTACTGTGAGGCCAGGCTGACAGTCCAGATGTGCCATAAGCAGGAAGCAAGATCTACATACTTGCTGCTGTGGCAACATGCAGTTACCACACTGCATATAGTTGAAGACACCATGTTGCAGATATTATTTTTAAAAAGATGTTTGCAGAACAGATTACTCCACTCATGCTCCATGCCACATGGTGAAAAAATGTTGAAGGCCACCAAGCAGTCTGTCTTGGGGGTCAGGGAAGGAGCTGTTCCTTCCTGCTTCCAATATCATCACAAAATGACACACAGACCCCCACCAATTCAGTCACATGTGAAATACTTCTTTGTTTGTGAATATTTCCTGATCTTGAAAGTCAAGCCGGCAGATTTCAAGCTTGTCTAGTTGTTAGCCCCACAGTAAATTAGTAACTTTCAAGATTACCTTGATGTTGCTTGTGCTTGGGAGATTGTGAAGAGAAATGTTTGCCGATTTGAGTTACCTCTTGCAGGTGTGCAGCCTTCTCTTCCCCGCCCTCAAGATTAAGATTGAATGGAAACTCTGCCTATTGGTGACTTGGAATGTATGTCTGACATGTTCTTTCTGCCCCATAGATACCTGTAGTGACTTGAACTCCGAACTGCAGAGAGTGCTGACGGGACTGGAGAATGTTGTCTGTGGGAGGAAGAAGAGCAGCTGCAGTTTGTCTGTGGCAGATGTGGACAGACACATTGAACAGCTCACCACTGCCAGTGAACACTGTGATTTAGCCATTAAGGTGTGGAAACATTAGCTGGTTGCTAATCTTTATTACGTAATTTCTGACATAATAGAGCATAATTTGTACCTATATGGCGTCTTTCATCAGATAATCAAAGCACATGTTGTCATACAGTTCCGATAACAGGCAATAAAGCCTGTTTTACTGAAAGGATAATTAAGTCACAGAGACATCTTACCTATAAAAACGGGCTGAAAACTGGTTGTTGCCTGACATCTTATCTGCAGAGCTTTCTCTTGTCATTAAGCTAACCTGTTGTCACGTTACAGAATATTCACAAACATTTTAACTGTTGAGTGCCAATGTGTTGGCAATATCATACCAAGGAGTTTTGTGCATTGTAGATGCTTTAGATTAGCCTGTAGAGATGGAAACCAGGCCCGAGAGGTAGAGAAATTAAGGGACAAGGGAGCATCGATTCAGAAAAAAGGAAGAAAGAGAGCACAATCTGAAGGAAAGATAGATTGAGAAGGCCAGGCCGTGATGGAAATAACAGGTTCTAAAGTGGAGTTGAAAGGGCATGGGGGAGAGGTTTACATAGGGATGGGCGGAACTGAAAACAACCTAGCTATTCCTGAAGTCATTTCAGATATTATATACTTGTCTTACTGTGTGCTTAATTATAGGTGGTTTCAGTAGGGTAGGGCCTTCAATGCTCATTGTGACAGTGATGGCATATGGTATTCTCTGCAATCCGACAACTATGCATGGTCTAGCTGTAACATTTGACTTTCTAGCAAATGGGTCTGTTATAGATAAAGTTAGAAAGAAGCCACTGTGTTTTATCTTCATTGGTTGTTTCCATTGTAGAAGCTATGTTTGGTTTCTTCTTTTTCATCAATCTTTGTCAAACGTGCTCTCTGTGGGAGATATCCCAGTGCAGAGAAATCATTCTGCATTTGCTAAGGATAGGTGAAAAGACCTCTTGTTCAAATATTACTCTATTTTCCTAGAATTTGCCTTAGGTACAAGAGTTTAATGCCAGCTTATTAAGGTTCTCTTATTCTAAGGTTGGTGTGTGGTTGTTTTTTGGTGTGTGTTTTTTAAAAGAAAAAGCATAATAAAATATTTTTCCAGTTCTGGGAGCAAGAATAACAATAGTGTCTGAATAAATGTAATACTGCTCTTTTCTTTTCGCATAGAACATTTAAAAGGATGGCCTTGTATGCAGAATCTGTTCAATGATTTTGCATCCTATTGTGTTCATGTTAGAAGCACTGTGCTTTTACTACTATGCTGTATTTTGGAAGTCAGGGATTGCAGTTTGTTTAATCTTTTCCACCTCCCACATGTGAGGTCAAGAGGGAAAGTTGCAGCCTTCCCTTTCTTGCTGTGGTTACTCCATTGGAAACTGCCAAGTAGATAGTAAGGGGCTGGCAGTAATCCTCAATTCATCCCTGAGATGGTATACTTTAGCATTTGCTTTCCTTTCACAATAAATATGAGATGTGGCCTATAGGGTAAAATTATGGAAGATAGAAGAGACACTGCAAAAATTCCTCTAAAGGGAGAGATGTCTGAGCGCATGTAGTTTGCATATAAAAGATGTTTCACATAGACTCTTCTCACCTTCTGTACTTCCCTAAATTCCATACTTCATTGGCATTTTAAGAGAGACATTGTCAGAGCTATGAAAAGTCCCCTGGTGAATTTATTTTTGTACTTTGAATTGTGCAACATAGCTAAAGCACACTGAGAAGCAGCTTACAGTGCACATTTAGTTTTGAGTGTTAACAGCACTGGTAAATCTGGTAGTTTGTGTAAGTAAACATTTTCCTGCTTTGCAGACAGAAAGGGCCTTGAATCAAGATAGGTTATCTGAATGGTTATATACATTTTTTAAAATGCCTTGCTTGTTTAGGATACTACTTTTTGAATAGGCTAAGCTCCAACTGAGTGAGCCTCCTTGTGTAGGAAAGGATAAAAAGTTTGACTTTCCAGCTTAGCTACTTGTTGCTATCTCCTTTTTAGAAACAAGAAGTCTCAAAGCAAAAAAGAGGGGTAGTGGAACTTGCAAAGCACTGAAACCCCTCTTTTGACTCCATACTTGAAGTCAGGGGTAGAACAGCTGGGTTTGGTTTTTGGCAAAAATGGCTTTATGAGCTAAATGGAGAGGACTGGAAGGCATAATTAAACCCACAGGCTGAATGCACCCCTCCCTTGGATTAGAACCTTTTAAACAGGAGCACTCCACATACTGAATTCATTGCCTAGGAAGGCCCACCTCGCCTCTAAGCTGCCCTCTTTTAGGATATATACCAGGCATAGGCAAACTACGGTCCTCCAGATGTTTGGGACTACAATTCCCATCACCCCTAACTAACAGGACCAGTGGTCAGGGATTATGGGAATTGTAGTCCTAAACATCTGGAGGGCTGGAGTATATATGCCTGATATATACTAATAGCAAACTCATTATTCACATGTGGCTCCTTTATATAGCCTTCATATTTTCCATGTGGAAAACATCAGAAAGCTTGGAGGAACCCCAAGATCTGCAGAAGTACAAAAAAAAGTTTGGGGAACAAGACCTAAAATGAGGCCTAAATAATTTTAACTGAATGTTGGAGTAGGGGGACAGAAAACCAGGGAGTGGGGAGTAGAGTATTTTGGAAGAGGGCAGGGCAGGCAGGTTGACTGAGTGGAACACTGAACTGAAACAGTCCACACTTTTAAGAAATTTATACCCTGCTTTTCATCATATGTCTAAAATTAGCTTGCAGAAAGAAAAATACAGTATACAAAATTTGGGGGGCAAGGCAGTTTGAGCATATTACAGTGACCCTGGCTCGACTGCCTGGCTGCCAGTTAGCTTCTGGGCCCAAGTCAAAGTGCTGGTTTTGACCTATAAATGGCCTAGAACCACAGTACCTCAAGGTCCACCTCTCCTCATGGAAACCAACCAGGACCCTGCAGTCATCATCTGAGGCCCTTTGTGTGCCTTCTCCACAAGAGGTCCAGAAGGTGGCAACACGAGAACAGGCCTCTGCAGTGGCTTTCCATTTGTGGAATGCTCTCCCCAGGGAGACTCACCTAGCACCTTCATTATATATCTTTAGGTGCCAGATGAAAACATTCCTCTCACCCCAGGCCTTCCGTAGAGTTGGGTCTGCTATACCGAAGTTATGACTCCTTATTGGTGTCAGCCGTGCTTTTGGTCAATTGGGCATCACTAATAGCGCTCCCCCAGATGATTTCAGTGTTTAGCTTGGGACATATGGGGTAAAGTGGCTTTTCTGAGCCCAAGTTGTTCAGGCCTTTGTATGCTAGTACAAGAAGCTTTAACCTGGCTGACCCAATAGTGGAAAGGAAGCCAGTGTAGGTCTTTCAACACTGGTGCCATGGGCTGGCAATACGGTAATCTGTTTCCATCATCGGTCTAGCTGCAGGATTCTGCACTAGCTGAAGCTTCTGGGCCGTGCATGCAGACTTAATTTCCACTATTTTAAATGGTACTGATTTATTCTGTGTGTTTTGGTATTATGTGTTATGCTTTGTAAAAGCATTGCTGGGAAGCAAGGTAGAAGTATCGTTACTATATACATTCTTATTCCGGTCAAGTTATTTTCATCCTCTTTGGGTTTTCCTCTGTATTGCAGTTCTTGTCAAAGGGGAATATTTCAGGTGCTTTTTGCTTCTTTACTTCTCCCAAAGGCTTCTTGTTTTATTTCCTCCGTCACACTTCAAAAATGAAGTTCACCCACGCATCCAGAATGCCGAAACCTCTGAGGATGGAGGTGGATGGATTTAGTTTCAGAACTTCGCTAGGTATTAGAAATGATGAGGAAAATGTGTACATAAATATAATGAATAATGAGCAAACTGGGAAGGTAATCCAGAAATAAACCTTCCTGCAAACATAATGGTAGCTTTCATCGTTTGAAACGAAGAACTAACTAAAATAAAATGTGCTTCTTCTATTCATTTCCACCCACATGCAGTCTAGTTCCTCCTATGAAAGAGGAACTCTATGAAGTGGATTGCTGCTTTTGCAAACTACCGTATTTTTCCCTCTATAACACGCAGATTTTTTCTCCTAAAAAGGAAGGGGAAATGTCTGTGCGTGTTATAGAGCGAATGTGTGGTCCCTGGAGCCGAAAAATCAGGCAAAAATCAAATCGCCAGGCAAAAATCAAATCGCGGCGCTTCATGAAGAAGGGAAAACTGAAAAGAGGAAGCGGCTGCTTTCCTGCATTCTGCCTCAGGGTCTTACTGCCCACCCTCCTCTGTTTCGTTGCTGTGTTTGCTGAAACGGAACAAAGAGCAGGGAAAGCCCCTCCCCTCCAGGCAAGCTCCGGTGCTGCTGGGGGAGAGGGAGAGAGAGGGGGGAAGGGAGAGAGGGGGGGAGGGGGAGGGAGAGAGAGGGGGGAGGGAGAGAGGGGGGGGAGGGAGAGAGAGAGGGGGGAGGGGAGGGAGGGAGGGAGGGAGAGAGAGAGAGAGAGAGAGAGAGAGAGAGAGAGAGAGAGATATGGCTGGCTGGCTGGCTTGGGTGGGGGAAAACTTTTGCCTTTCTTTTCTCCAACCCGTTAAATCCCTCTCCTGCATTCTTAGCCAGCTGCTTCTCTGCACACCCCTCTAATGTCCCTTCTTTGTTTTTCCTTCGCTCCCCACTTAAAATGTGGTTACAAAGCATAGATCCACATGGATCCTCAGGATCTTTGCATTGGGTCACCCCAAATTCACCATCAGATCACATAGCATGTCCATGGCTACAGCCTGCCCCCCCCCCAAATCACGCACCCACTGTTGCCTGGAGCTGCAATGGTGCAAAAACGTGGTTACAAAGCATGGATCCACATGGATCCTCAGGATCTTTGCATTGGGTCACCCCAAATTCACCATCAGATCACATAGCATGTCCATGGCTACAGCCTGCCCCCCCAAAATCACGCACCCACTGTTGCCTGGGGCTGCAATGGTGCAAAAACGTGGTTACAAAGCATGGATCCACAGGGATTCTCAGGATCTTTGCATTGGGTCACCCCAAATTCACCATCAGATCACATAGCATGTCCATGGCTACAGCCTGCACCAAAAAAATCACACACCCACTGTTGCCTGGGGCTGCAATGGTGCAAAAACGTGGTTACAAAGCATGGATCCACAGGGATTCTCAGGATCTTTGCATTGGGTCACCCCAAATTTACCATCAGATCACATAGCATGTCCATGGCTACAGCCTGCACCAAAAAAATCACGCACCCACTGTTGCCTGGGGCTGCAATTGTGCAAAAACGTGGTTACAAAGCATGGATCCACAGGAATTCTCAGGATTTTGGCATTGGGTCACTCCAAATTCACCATCAGATCACATGTCTGTGGCCACAGCATGAAGCCCAAAAATGATACATCCACTGTTTCATTCAGAATGTTTTTTCCCTTGTTTTCCTCCTCTAAAAACAATGTGCGTGTTATGGTCAGGTGCGTGTTATAGAGCGAAAAATACAGTAATTTTCTATTTAAAATGCTACTGCCTCTTACCTTAGGCTTAGGCTGTGTATTGCAGATTTCCCCGGTTCAGCACTCTTTGGTTACAGGCTTGGATAGTTTTCTCTCTGTTGCTCAGCTTTGACATCTTCCAGTAGAAATACAGAGTATTTCCTTAAATCAGGACTCAGCCATGTGCAGTTGGTAGATTTAAATGGCAGTATGGCACACCTTTCAGTCTGAACGTTTATGGTGGGGCAGACTGCTTCTATCCTATCCTTCACTAACATAAGATGTAGTTGGTAGAGCATGAGACCTTAATTTCAAGGTTGTGGATTCAAATCCCACATTGGGCAAAATATTCCTCCATTGCAGGAGGTTGGCCTAGGTGACCCTTGTGGTCCCTTGCAGCTCTACAATTCTATGATTCTAACGTGCACAGCTTTAAAAGTGGTTTAGATATATCTGTGGAGCATAAGATTAGCCATTATGACGGCAGACTGCTTCCTGTATCAGAGGCAATATGTTCTTGAATACCAATTGCTGAAAGATGGGAGACAGGTGAAAAACCATCAGAGAGGTCACATGACCTTCCTAGAGGGCTTTAAAAGCGCTTTCTGCACCAAGCTTTCCTGCTATGGAGACCTTTTTCAGCTCTCTACCTTGCTTACCAGCCTTTTGGAAGATTTGTGAGGGCTCTGGAAGAGCCTGCAAGGTTCCTGCGATCTCACCCGCTCAGCTTGGCAGCATCGGACAGGTAGAAATGGTCATGCAGGAGAGCGGTTTGGGGGGGGGTCCCTCTGACTTTGCGTGCAGACCCCTGTCATGTATTGCCTTCATGTCCTTTGCTTGGACTTCCCAAAGGCATTTGGGAGAAAAGGATGCTGGATTAGATGGGCCTTTGGTCTGATCCAGCAGGCATCTTTTAATGTTCTCAAAGCCTCCAGTCAGTGATCTGCAACATTTTTGTTAGTGGGTTGTCACCACTCATCTGGTCAACTGCGGCTTTGGTTTTGCTCAATTAGTTCACCAAAGCAGCAGTCCACTTTGTATATCAACGGATTAAGTGGGATGCATACTCTTTCCTGTTTTTCACCTTAATCAGTGTGTTCGATGCCTAATGCACTCTGTAAATGCCACAGGTTTGCAGTTGCTTCCATTAATATTACAAGATGTAAACAAAAATGACAATTTTTTTAAATTGCTTCATTTTTTTCTTCAAAACAATGCTGGCATTTGCTAATTAAAATGGCTTCTGTAAAATGGAAAAGAGCAAACTGAAATGTGTCCATTAGTGTGAATAATACGTATAGTGTTACGTGTATGAATTATTGTTTCTTTAAAATATTCTGCAGACAGTCGAAGAGATTGAAGGTGTGCTCGGGCGGGACCTGTATCCCAACCTGGCTGAAGAGAGGTCTCGCTGGGAGAAGGAACTCGCGGGCTTGAGGGAAGAGAATGAGAGCCTTACGGCAATGCTGTGCAGCAAGGAGGAGGAGCTAAACAGGACGAAGGCCACCATGAACGCCATCCGGGAGGAACGAGACAGATTGCGCAGAAGGGTGAGGCCAATAACCACTTATGTGCCACACTCCGCTATAGAAACATTAAGAATATTTTATCAGAATATAAAAGGAGTTGGGAGCAGGCAGGATCCTCGCTTCCAGGCTCCATTTCTCAAGGCATTTACTGTTTTGCTTCCTCATCTGCCGTGTAGTTCTAATGGATTCTTTCTTCAACCTATTGAATTTCTTCAGTTGCCCAGCCTCATCTGCTCAGCATATTATCATATACAGGTGTTCCCCAGTTTCCGTGTGACCGACTCATGCATGACTACAATTTTAGTTGTGGTTGTCGTTGGGTTTTTTGATAGTATTTTTGGACTGGAGCAACAGAAAGGGGTTTAGATGCTTTTTAGAGAGTACTGCCCACTTAGGCTCTTTTCACCTATGCACATGGAAGCCCCAAACATAACCCCCACGGAAGTAGGGGTGCACCTGTATAGAGATTTGAATTGGAAAAACTTGATAAAAGGTTTGATCTTTCCTTGAACAACCAAGATACCAAATGATAACACTTTTCGAAAAATTTCAATATGATGTGCTGAAGCATGTGTTGTTGTTGTTGTTGTTGTTGTTAATAATAATAAAATAATAATAATATATACCACCCTTCATCTGAAGATCACAGGGCTGTTTACAGTCTTAAAACACAATAATATATAAAAAATTAAAAGATTGTCCAGTAGCACCTTAGAGACCAACTAAGTTTGTTCTGGGTATAAGCTTTGATGTGCATGCACACTTCTTCAGATACCTGAATCTGAAGAAGTGTGCATGCACACCAAAGCTATACCCAGAACAAATTTAGTTGGTCTCTAAGGTGCTACTGGACAATCTTTTAATCTTTGATTTATTTTGACTGCATCAGACCAACACGGCTACCTACATGAAACAAAAATATATAACACAGTAACAAACAAGCAAAATAACACCCCCACCCACAGTTTAAAAGGCCATAGATTAGATAATTAGCCAAAGGATGAAGAGAAGTGTTTTTGCCAGAAGAGCTTCCCTTTATTGTATCTAAGATGCAATACATAACACGGGAGCTTGTGCATAAACTTGCTAGTAGAAAGATACAGCAGATCTTCATCTGTTTCAACAATATACGCAGGGCCACAGGGGTTCCCCATCCCTTTTCTAGAGTACAGTCATACCTTGGTTTCCGAATAGAATGTGTTCCAGAAGTCCATTCGACTTCTGAAACGTTCGGAAACCAAGGCGCGACTTCTGATTGCCTTCTAATTGTGCAGGTGCACCAGAAACAATAGCGGAAGCCACATTGGATGTTAGACTTCCAAATAAACGTTCATAAAACCCGAACACTCGCTTCCGGGTTTCAATCATTCAGGAGCCGAAATGTACGAGTACCAAGGTGTTTGACAACCAAGGTACGACTGTATATTCCAATGCGGAACTCTTCTCTTCCCACTCCCCTTGTGAACACAAGAAGTCTAAAGTGTTTATTATTATTATTATTGTGCTAATTTGAGTTAGAAGAAAACCAGTCTTCTCTTACCTTTAATTTGAAGCAGTTGTCATGAATTGGTGACTGAATGGCTCATTTCTGGCTCAAGTCCTTGTTGATTGTATGGATTATTGTTGCCCATGGATCATCAAAAAACTAATTTCTAAAGGCACTTGTGGCTTTTTTCCTGTGTTGTGTTAGACTTGGTCATTCACTATTTTCACACTTGTAGTATTCATTTGCAGAAACCATCTCACTCAAAGCTTCGGTCCAGCACAGTCTAATGTGTGTGTGTTCAGTTACTGAAACAGATTGCATGTGTAACCTCCTATGTTGTTTAGTTAGATAACCAGAGCTGTAACGTTTTAAAAGTGTTCTCAAAGCAGTTGTATGAATCTGTGTGGAAGTCTCATCTGCCAGGAATTCTAGCTCTGTGAGAGGTACAGTTCCCAGAATTCTTTGAGGAAAGCCATTCTTATAAGTATGATTTGAATGCATGGTGTGGGTGTGATCTTCATTCATGTACCCTCCCTTTGCCCCTCACCCTATAACTCTTAAAGCCCCACCCCTTCCCTGCTTGTTCCATTCCATGCTCATCTTCCTGCAGCCCAAAATGAATCTGAAAGTTGCAGGTCCCTGCCTGGTCTTGGTTCTGAGACCGTAACTCTTAGGCATCTATACGATGTCTCCAGGGTAGCTGCCTTAATCCATCTGTGTTTGAAGATTTGGCACATTTATGTATCCTTACATGGAAAAAAATTCACAGATGTTTTTAGGGTGTTTCTTTTTTTTCAATTCAAGGAAGAACACTTGTTGGCAGTGGGAATGCATTTTATAGTGTTCACTTAAATATATTTACCACTTCTTGGCCAACGCGTTTTTAAAGCAGCCCTCTCTTATTCACCTTCAAAGCTGTGTACAATTTTTTTGCTGTGGATCATAAGACCTATTTGAAAGAATTTTAATTCAGATCTGTGTCTTTGAGATTTTCTGTTTAGATCCAGCCAAAATCTGGTTTTCAAGTTAGTGAAGATGATATATTGTCTTAAACTGGCCTTGTCCAGAATGGAGATGCATGAACAAATCATCAGTTTCCATCTAGCCTTGTGGCAGTCTAATGGCCTTTTGTGCCAGCTGGTGGGAGAGTTAAGGTTCATTACCCAGAGGAAGAGTACACAAGTGTTTTTCTGAGGTTCAGGTGTTTAATTCCTCCACTGTTTATTCCCACCTCCATTCCTTTCTTCCTTGGATGCTTATTAGAGCTTCTTTCTTCTACCCTGTTCTCCAACAGCTGATCTTAATTAGATAAATTAGCTTGGTTATATAGACCTGTCTTCTTACTGACACACAGTTGACACATGATTGACACACTGCTGGGTATTCTAACCCCAGTGTTGCTGAAAATTAATCACCAGACCAGCAGATTGTCACAGTCAGAAAGCAGGAGGTGAGAAATGTGGATGTAGAAGTTACATTTCTGGAAGGGTAGTTTTTGCAAAAACAGCAGTTTCCTGGTGCACCTTAAATTCTAACAAATTTATTACGCTATAAGGTTTCATGGACCACATTCCACTTAATCAGATACTAAGCTAATCAAGAGGATACACAACTAAAAATGTCTTGAATTGTGACAAGGAAATAACATCAAATCCTGTGTTGTCTTTGCATCAAAGGGATCGGATGTAAGAATCTGCTTTTGTAACTATTTCTTTTTGTGACTATGTTTTCCAAATATTCATGTGTTTTTGATTCCATAGTCATGTTGCAGAAGTCATTGCAGGCCTAATAAGAAAGGATTATGATGTTGAAAGGAATGCAAGTTAGTTTATAGCTATGGATATCTCCAGAGAACTGTTGGTGTAACCTAAAGGAATCATCTTTTTCTACACAACTACTAAATGTGTGAGAGCTTTGAACTCATTTCTTTTTTTTTTTGCAACTGGTCATTGTAGCTCAGGGCAACTTTTCATCCCAAGTGAGCCACACACCGAATTAAATCTCCATATAGTAAATTAAAGTGTTTGCAATATATTCAGTATAATGTAATATACACAGTTAATATAGCTAATTAAATATATATAATTGCACAATTAACATATTTTATATTTTTAATTATTAAACAAATTTAATACACAAGCAGATGAATATGCTTTCATTAACAACGCATCACACACACAAAAATATTCTTTTAAGGCTTTAAGTTTTTTTTTCTTTAATTTTTGCAAGGGCTGCCAAAATAGGGCCACGAGTTAGCCACCCTGAAGGGAGAAGCTGATACAAAGCCCTGATGCCGGGCGGGAGGAGGGAATTTGCTTCTCCAACCCATTGTTGGAGCATTTCACCTCAGGTAGCAAAATGCCTTGGGCTGCCCCTGAACATCCGCAGCTTAGGCGGGCTGCTGCAGAGAAGGCCCTCTCTTTGCCTGCCACAGCCTGAGCTTCTGAGGATGATGAAACAACCAACAGGGTGCCCTCCACTTCTCTTAGCATCCAAGATGATCTGTAGGAAAGCAGGCGGCCTTCCGGGTATGTGGTTGTTTAGGGCTTTTGGTGCTTTGAATTGGCCCTGGAGCATAGCTGTCAACTTACAGATTTGAAAATAAGGGACCAGCAACCTCGAAAATAAGGGATCAGCAGCCCAAATAAGGGATTTTGCTATTGTAAAGAGTTAAATACATTGGTAGGATTGACAGATGCTGTCAATCCGGCATGAGGCGGTTGCAGCACTGCGGCGGCCGCTGAAGTGCTGCCCTTCTGCGTCCCTCCCCATGCCCTACTCTTCCTCCTCCCTCAGGCCGCCTCCTCAGCTGCCACCACCACTGCCGCCTCCGGGCTCGTGGGCGGCGTGGGCGAGAGTCTCTCTCCCTCCCCTCTTTCGGGCGGGGAAGGGCCGATGGAACTCCTCGCACCAGGATGACGGCACCAGCGTGCGCTCTCTCTCGCTACTTCCCTCCCGAGCCAGGCGAGCATGAAACCCAGGAAATTTCAGGGACATCATCAATAAGGGACAGCAGCGGAACACTGCGCTGACATAAGGGAGTTTCCTGGCAAATAAGGGACGGTTGACAGCTATGCCCTGGAGACCGACTGGAAACCAGAGCAGCTGTTCCAAAACAGAGGTTATATGAAATCTGGAAGATTCCATATAATGTCATTGTTTATAATCATTGATAAACTTTTCCCCATGAGTGTGTCTAATCCCCACAATTTATGGCAATGAATGCCTTAAAATAAAACATTGGCCCTACTGTGCTTTTGTTCTTTTTCCCACCCCACATCTGTTCACCTCTCTCTAAGACAGATGAGCAGGGTCACAGTATGGTAGGATCTTCTTGGGGCTGCAAAAGAAACTGCTTTGTAACCAAAGAGGAGTGTCTACTTCCCTTCAGTGTTGAACATTAAAATATGAAGGGACAATTCCAGATCGGTAATCACAGAATTGATCATTACTTCTACTTTTATCCTTCTTTTGGGTTATTGAAAAATAGTGAAGTCTGGTGCTGTGAACTGTATGCTAATTTGGTGAACAGTGGGTTTATTTCCCTTGAGAGGAGTCTGTTTATTACACATGTCCATGTCAGCCACACTATGTAATGGTGAGCACTAGGGAGTTTATCTGCATCTGTAATGCAGTCAATAGCTGCCACACAAATAAATGTTTTCTTTGACCTACTAAATATTTTATATATGCATCCGTGAACCAAGAGTCACTTTATATTATTTCCCCAGAGAGTGAGGAAAGGAGCCCTTGCAAAAAAAATAAAATAGTTTTTTTGTTTGTTTTACACACACTAAATTGGGTAGATAAAAGTAGTTGAAGCCGAGCAAATCAATAGGGCTGTTGCTTTAGCCCAGTGCCTGTAATCAAACAAAGTGCTCTCAATGGGGTTTCGGAGCCTTGTTAGAGGTTTAATTAAATTAGATATTTAATGCATTCAGTTAACAGATTGTGCTGCTTTGCAGTGCAATAACTAAGAAATGACATGTGTATGGATTTTTATCCCTCGCAGGTCATTAGTAAATGAGGTAATTACTTACTTCTGTAGGGTGTCCATAATGTAGTGTTACTACCTCTGTGCAAAATAGCCATAGACAAAGAGAGCACCCTGAATACTGGAGTTGTTTGTGACCTGTAGAAACAGCTTCTACCAAAATATGCATCTTTGTTTTTGGGCAAACACGTGGACTGCTTATTTCCAGGAAAGCAATAACATGTAC
This sequence comes from Podarcis gaigeae, assembly GCF_964106915.1. NCBI lineage: Eukaryota > Metazoa > Chordata > Lepidosauria > Squamata > Lacertidae > Podarcis > Podarcis gaigeae. The sequence goes on from NC_139687.1 coordinate 22,120,187, forward strand.
AATGCTCTATAGGGCAACTCTGTCTGTAGGGAGATCTAGTTTCTCTGTAAGCTCAGTGCAAAATCTAGGGGAGCAAGCAAGATGAATGGTGATATTGCCTGGCCAAAGTCTAGAAATGTTCTCCTCTCCTTGCGCTTCAGTCTGCCATGTCGGGTGTGCGTGTGTGTTTGTTTAAATGCACGCCATCCAGTGACTGGTCCTCTTTCTCTACTTTGGAATGACCTTAGATAAATAATCTTGAAAATTCATGTAAACCAAAGAAGAGTCAGACTGAAAGTATGCAGACCAATATAATAGTTGACTATAACTCAGTTAAACACCAGTAGGAGGCAAAGTATTTGTTTTATCAAGGAAAATAAAATCTCTTAGTTCTTCATGGGAAACCCCTAAAAATTATTTAAACAGAGCTGAATAAGTGAAATTATAGACTGACTTTTTTTCCTTTGAGCTTCTTGCCAGGAGGAAGAAAACACTTGCACTAGCTTAACAGCCTAAAGTGGTTCCATCTTAGTTGCAAGTTGGACTATTTTCCTTAACAAGAGTCACTTTGACAGTTAGATAGTAAGGTAAAGGTAAAAGGTAAAGGACCCCTGAACAGTTAAGTCCACAGAACATCGTGACGAAAACCAGAGCGCACGAAAACACCATTTACCTTCCCACCACAGCTTTACCTATTTGTCTACTTGCACTGGTGTGATTTCGAACTGTTAGGTTGGCAGGAGCTGGGACAGAGCAACAGGAGCTCACCTTGTCGCAGGGATTCGAACCGCCGACCTTCTGATCAGCAAGCCCAAGAGCTCAGTGGTTTAGACCACAGCACCACCCACGTCCAGTTAGATATTATTGGTCTGTACACTGGGCGGTCATTGCAGATACAGATGTGACTTAAGTCTGCAAACAAAACAGATGGGCCAACAAAGAGATATCAAATTAATAGTAACAATAATACTGGAGATTGTGTGCACCTTTTCCCCAAGTACTACATTGTGTAACATTTGACTGCGGTTTTTATTTATTTGTTTATTGTCTGCTCTTCACCCTAAGGTTTAGCATTGGGGTAGGACCATCCAATTATTAACATGGCCTAAGGGGATTATATAATATATGCTGTGCTTTTTCTGGGGGGACGCAGGGGTACGCATACCCCTAAACATTTTATGTATCTAAGTTTGGTCTCATTGAGGGGCAGTATTTCAATATGAGTAGGAAAATGAGAATACCCCTAAACATTTTTTAAGGAAAAAAAGCACTGAATATATGTAAGGTAAAGGTAAAGGATCCCTGGACGGTTAAGTCCAGTCAAAGGCAACTGTGGGGTGTGGCGCTCATCTCGCTTTCAGGCCGAGGAAGCCGATGTTTGTCCACAGACAGCTTTCTGGGTCATGTGGCCAGAGCGCATGGAAACGCCATTTACCTTCCCGTCGCAGTGGTACCTATTTATCTACTTGCACCGGTGTGCTTTCGAACTGCTAGATTGGCAGAAGCGGTTATATGTATAATATAATATATGCATAATATAGCCACAGAATAGATAAATAAGACTAAATAGCTAATGTGCCTCACCTATAAAAGACCTCTGAATGCTTTTTAAATAATACATTAGTTCCTAAAAGTTAGCTCTGACATGACAAATCTCCTTAGGAAGCCTAATATATAGTATTAGGTCAGGAATGGGAAAGATTCTGCTCTGTGCTCCCATGAATCTTGCAGCAAAAGTTAGGATGAGGCTAAGCATATTTTTCTTACCAATCTTTACTATCACCGTACAGACATGCTGCTTAAGGGAACAATGTTCAACTGGCCTTTCCTCTGTTCTCATCATGCATGAAAACTTGTGTTGGTGGTTTGTTTTTTTTAACCAATTAGATATTTTCTAGACCTTTATTGCAAAGCTATGTGTAAAAGGCATTACTCTACAGACTTGCTCAGAATTCAAGCCTAACCACCTTCTGGAAGTTTTAAGACCTGGTTATTTGGGCTGCTTTTTGGGGGGGCTCTGAGTTAAGCTGCAAAGAATGGTTGGGAGAGAATTTTTCCTAGTGAATTCATGTTCCTAGTTGGATTTTATTTGCTTTGTGTGCGTAACTTGGTTACCTCTAGAAATGCATATGAGCAATTGGCAAAGGAATTCTATTTCTAAGTGGCATTCTAATTGTAAACCATAGAGGCAAAGCACATCAAATATCAAACGCACGACAAAATAAACCACCCTTAGTTTTTAAACTGGCCTTTTAAACTTTTTTAGGCTTATAATACATTGGTGGTTATGTGGTTTGCTAAGAGAAGGCTGAAGTGCGCAATATCTGCAAGCTACTCATAATTCCTGAGAGGCTGTGTTGAAATCTAGCCTCTCTGAGGAGGGATTAAAAACATGTGTCTATATACAGAGTCATACTGAATTCTAAAGTAAAATTGACCAGAAACGTAGCAAGGGGAATGTGCAAAGTAAACAATAGTAGGTAACTTTTTCCACCTTATGAACATTGTCACGGCTCGTTTTGGAACTACAGGTCCTCCTCATGCTGAGCATAACTGAGGCATTATAAACTGAGAATGAGACAGGCTCAAGTGACTCTGGGCTAGTATAATTGTGATAGAACACGAGAGCTATATTCTTCCAGGCAACTCATCCATGAAGCATGTATCCCATGTGAATAAATCAATCCTGGGAAGTGTATTGACTTTGAATTAGAGAGCGCTACTTTCATTTCTTAAGATACACCGAAGGTATCAGAGCCGTTCAATAATACTATAATAATAATACGGGTCAAGAAACCTTAAAATTAGTGTTCAGATCCCGACTGTCACTTTATTAAAAAGTGGAGTGAGAACTAGCAGTAACTACATTTCTCTTTAATTAAGATACAACCCAAGAGGCTTAGATTTCTCGGCTAATTTTTGCATGGTAATTACAGCTATTGCTAGCTTATTGCTGAAATGGCTGATTAAAAATTACTTTAGTAAGCGTAGCTAACAATTTCATTAGAAATCAACTTTAAGAGTTCTAGTCAAGTTTGTGTCTTCTACGTATATACTTAGAAACTGTAGAATACCTGATGTTTAGCGTATAGTTTTTCAACTGCATACTTATGAAAGTCATATGAATTTAAGAGTCATATTTTACATTATATTTAGATACAATTTACCATGTTATACTTTTGGATCACCTTGGTGGGGTGTGGATGTGGGGTCACAACATTTAAGTGGTGGACACTCCTTCATTGGAGATTTTTAAGCAGAGGTTGGATGACCATCTGTCATGGACGCTTTAGGTGAGATTCCTGTGTTGCAGGCAATTGCCATTCTCTGCCCAGGGAGATGGTTTTTGTCTGTAATTAAATAGCATAGTTGTTTTTTTTAAAAGACAGCAAACCATTAATGCATCCTGCCATAGTCTTAGATAGAAGGACCTATTTCAGCGCTATGCTCGCCGAGGCAATGTTAAGTAGACTACAAAACAAACCCTAGCTACTGACCCAGATGACAACACCTTATGCCACTGGAATATGCTTGGTTGGGCTTTGGTGAATCTCATTGGAGAAAGAATTCCATGGCAGCAACCATAGGCAGCAGTGTGGAGTGTTTCTCTGTGTTTAGCCTGATGAACACTTAAGAATGACCTGGAAGTGTTCTGAGGCCCGAGCACTTGCTTGGCAAACCTCATGTTGTCACCAGCAGGAGTGCACAGGTTTGACAGTTGGGCGGGGTGTGCGTGTGCACATGGGTGTCCTGATAGTATGAACCAGTGGTTCCCTACATAGCCTGTATGCGCAACTGCTGCAAATTGTGCAATCATGGCAGCCCCATGCAAGGGTTCCATGTGGAAGTCCCAGTTCATTTAATCAGTTCCTTCATGTGATACCTACGAGGAATCATGTAGGTGTTACCAATACTCCAAAATGGGCCTAAGCCATCTCCAGGGTTTCTGTGAATAAGACACACCCTCCTTAGAGGTGCGCATGTGGCATGTTGCTAATGCCAAAACTAAGTAAGAATCCCGTGTTTGTAGCTGTCTAGTCTTAAGATCTCCCATTTTTCTTTATTCTGTTCTTTTGCAAGCCCATAAACAGGATAATCTCTTTACCATGCCCTCCTTTTGTCCGCAAACATTTTGCTCCTCAAATTCTTTTTTAGATTTGATGGATTATTAGATCTGCAAAACAATCCCTCCATTCATTCCCCAGCTACCTTTTCTTGGCACGGAAAATGTGAACTGCCTTAAAAAAAAAAAGTTCTTAACAGCAACATAAATTTATGCAGCGAGAAATCATTTCTCTTTTTTCCAGCCCTGCAGCCAGACTTATGCTCTGCTTTCCTCCTCTTGCTTCCTCCCTGTAGGCTTTTTATCCCTCCCTTGCAGTGGCATTCCTCTTTTAATTGTGCCATGCTCCCTCCTTTAACCTACACGGCTCCTCAACCTTCCTTTGCAGTAGGGTTTTTTTCCCCCCAGCCTTGAAGTTCTGAACTGAAGAAACTGCTTGCAAATAGTTTTAACAAATGGTGCGCTAAACCAGTGGGTTCCCCACTACCGCCTACAAGTGGCTCTTACTCACACCCTCAAATCTCCTGTCTGCATACTTCAGAGCTATTCTTGCTGTGTTCCACTCTTTTATTTAATGTATCAGAATGTGTACTCACTTTTCTGAGCCAGCAAGCTACTTCCTGAACCACCACTGACTTGCCTTATGTATATGATCTGCTGTCGTTTCATTTATTCCATTTCATCTCTCTTGAATTTTGGCTTAGAGTTGCGTGTGAACAAGGTTACAGTCAGGCTTCTGCTGACACAGATAGAAAGTTTGCCGCTGGCTTGGCCTCACAGAGGTGACACAGCCTCTGGAGCCTCAGGGGAGGTGTTCTTTGTGCTCCTTAAGGAGATCCGCTTGCCTTCTTCAGCTCCTTCAGCCCTACCCTGGCCTGCAATACCTCTCTCTTGCCTCCCTAATCACTTCCACTTTCTCACCAACACATTGGGCCAGCTGCAGTGACATTTCCTGCTTTAGATCCATGAGTTCCCTCTCTTCCTCCTCCCTCTCCCAGCCCCAGTGAGGAACAACAGTACTTCCAGTAGGTAAAGGTAAGGGACGCGGGTGGCGCTGTTGTCTAAACCAGTGTTTCCCAACCTTGTGCCTCCAGCTGTTTTTGGACTACAATTCCCGTCATCCCTTGCCACTGGTCTTGCTAGTCAGGGATGATGGGAGTTGTAGTTCAAAAACAGCTGGAGGCACAAGGTTGGGAAACGCTGGTCTAAACCACTGAGCCTCTTGGGCTTGCCGATCAGAAGGTTGGTGGTTCAAATCCCCGCAACCGGATGAGCTCACGTTGCTCTGTCCCGGCTCCTGCCAACCTAGCAGAAAGCACGCAAGTGCAAGTAGATAAATAGGTACCACTCTAGCAGGAAGGTAAACGGCTTTTCCGTGTGCTCTGGTTTCCGTCATGGTTCCATTGCACCAGAAGTGGTTAAGTCATGCTGGCCACATGGCCTGGAAAGCTGTCTGTGGACAAACTCCGGCCCCTCGGCCTGAAAGCGAAATGAGTGCTACAACCCCATAGTCACCTTTGACTGGGCTTAACCGTCCTGGGGTCCTTTACCTTACTCCCTGCACTATGGGTGGAATTCAGGATCATGCTGTGTATGAAAGATGTTCTGTCTGTGCAAGCATTGCAGCCAAGGGTGCCAACTGGAATAAAATATTGGGGGTGCCCAGGTAACCCCCGCCCTGCATAACTGGTCACAAAACATGGCACATGCACACCATTTGAATAGCAATCCCCATTGACTTGGGCAGTGCCTGCCCCCTTCAAATAATGCATTGGGGCAGCGAAAAGACCTTGGCCCCCTAAAAGCTGGCTCCTATGGTTGCACGTTTCCAGGTGGAGTGATCCTTCTCTCCTCGCCCCTATATTCTGGGAGGTGTCACAACCCTGCAGAGCCCATTTTGGGGGCACAGGAGGGGGTGGGGGCGAACCCTGTTTCGCAAGTGGAAATCCTTGTGCAGGGGCTTCCAATTGCGGGATTCGTTAAGCGAATCCCGCCCTGTACTGTAGTTTTATTATTTGCTTAGATTACAATTTTTAAACTTTCTTGAAAAAGGATTTTCCACCCTAAGTGTGGTTTGAATATTACTCATATATTTTTCTTTCTGTTATAAATGTTGTTTTATGGTGTATAATTATGGCTAGCAGTCACTGCTTGATAAGTTGTTAGTGGCTTTTAACTTAGCATTGAAATTTTAACAAGCTTCACTTCCCCACTCCGACCACCCCAAATATATCCAGATTACCATATGTATGTACGTATGTACAAATGAATATCAGAATATTGAGGATTTCAGTGGCAATTGTTGGCACGGTTTGCAATGAGTTTCCCTTTCATTCCATTATGGAGATGACATCTGTTATGAAACCTTCATAGCAAGGAGACAGAAATTTTCCTATGTTTTCTGTGAAAGTGATTTATAAATTATTGAAAATAGGGGAAATTGCAAATATCTTTAGTCTTTAGTTAGAAGAACAAAACAAGAAAAGCACTTGGGTGTTTCTTGATAAAAACATGCTTGGCATTGTTTGCTTTTTTGTTTTGTTTTTAATAGAAAAAGTAACCAAGTAGGCTCTGATCCAAACTTGCGCCATGACGTATATGAGAAAAGGGTTTAACCAAAAATTACCCCATATAATTTCAGTTTCTCCCTAGAAGTGCTATTTGCAGAAAACATAACTTACAAGATATCTTAAACTCATTTACTAAAATATTTATATTCCAACTTTCAGCTCCTCACAAGGCACCCAATGCTGCTAACTTTAATTAAAATGATAGGCCATCAGTACAGAAATCAAAACTAATGGACCATACTAAGAACAGCAGCCTGTTAAAATAACAGAAAGGAGAAAAACTCAACCAAACCGGAAGCTCAGCAAAAATGTGTTTTTGACAACATAAAGGTAAAGGGACCCCTGACCATTAGGTCCAGTCGTGGCCAACTCTGGGGTTACAGCGCTCATCTCGCTTTATTGGCCGAGGGAGCCGGTGTACAGCTTCCGGGTCATGTGGCCAGCATGACTAAGCCGCTTCTGGTGAACCAGAGCAGCACACGGAAACGCCGTTTACCTTACCGCCAGAGCGGTACCTATTTATCTACCTGCACTTTGACGTGCTTTCGAACTGCTAGGTTGGCAGGAGCAGGGACCAAGCAATGGAAGCTCACCCCATCGTGGGAATTCAAACCGCCGACCTTCTGATCGGCAAGTCCTAGGCTCTGTGGTTTAACCCACAGCGCCACCCGCATCTCTTTTGATAACATACCAAAACACAAATCAAAAGGGGGCCAATCAAGACTTCTGGATGCCACCCCTGAAAATACCCAGGCTAGCACACTAACCATTCAGTACTCCAGTGGTAACAGAGTGTGAAGCAATACTTCTGATGCTTCCAGAGTCACACAGCAGAAGGTAGTCCTTCCGAAATCCTGGTCTCAAACCACATACCAAAGCTTGCTTTGCGAAGGACCAGAACTCTCTGGCCGAGCACCAGTTTTGCAAGTTGACAGGGCTGGCTTCCACTTTCCAGCTGTGACATCTCCAGGTAGGACTGGGGGCAAACACCTGTCTGAAAGAGCCCCTAATAGCCAGTAGCAAAGAAGAGGGCTGCAACATCTTTAACAGTTGTGCAGAGGAGGGAATTTCAGCTGGTGTGATGTGAACAAGTTGCACATGACACTAAGCATGCGTGCATTTTTATCCATGTGCTTAGCACCAACTACAGTGGTACCTCAGGTTACAAACACCTTGGGTTACAAACTCCTCTAACCTGGAGGTAGTACCTCAGGTTACAAACTTTGCCCCAGGATGCGGACGGAAATTGTGTGCCGGCAGCAGCAGGAAGCCCCATTAGCAAAAGCACACCTCAGGTTAAGAACGGTTTTGGGTTAAGAACGGACTTCCGGAACGAATTAAGTTCGTAACCCAAGATACCACTGTAATGGGTTTTCAGGGAAAAAGCAGCTGCATGAAGGTCTGGTCTAGATTGGAACTGTGGGGAAAACTGTGACATTTTCCTACCGCAAATCATGTGCCCCAATATGTTATTTCCCTTGAAGGTGTTGCTTTACTGCAAACAGCAGCTCTGGGTGGGAATTGAAACCAGGAGGAATAATTTTAGGTTAAGCTCCCTTTGTACCCATCATTCTCCCAGGCTGGGTCAGAGTCTATGAAGTTGGAAGAAGGGAAGGAAGGAATAGTGCTAATCATCCTTTTTAAATATGGGTACTTAGTGCAACACATAGCTCAAATATTAGTATCATCTTTTCGGAGTGGATCTTCTAAGTATCCTGTCCTTCATGAGCTGCCAAGTTATGTATATATGTAGCAACTCATTTTTACTTAAGTTCCTCTGGGTTTAGGGGCTATAGCTCACCACACTTCTGTATTCTGTCCACTGCTATAATCGGAAGGGATATTTATGTGTTTCAATAAACAGTTTGACTTTCAAGGAAATTTCCCCTTCAGACTGCATGTTTATTTCCTTTCTTCTTCTTTTATTTTCTATGCTAGTGGTGCAGGAAAAATGAGCTCTTGATTTCCCTTGTGGACCAAGTTTCTGTGCTGAAGAAGGCCATTTGTTTCTTTAAGTATTTGTCCGAGGCAAAGCTTATAATCTTGCATCAAAAAATGTCATTTGCAAGCTTTACCCCCCTTCCTTTTCTAGTCTTAAAGCCATTTTGAGGTCAGGCCCAGTGGCGTAGCGTGGGTTGTCAGCACCCGGGGCAAGGCAAGGGATTTGCGCCCCCTAACCCGTGGATTTGCTCCCCCTAACCCTAACCCCCAGATGTTGCGCCCGGTGCAGCCGGCCCCCCTTGCACCCCCCCCCCGCTATGCCACTGGTCAGGCCTGCTTTATTTAAATACCTTTTTGTTGTTTTTAATTGCATATAATAAGAGCAATGCAGTTGTTCAGCAACTTTGGGCGTATTGAGTTACTTCACTGATTTGTTGGGTACCCTTTTCTAATTTGCTGTGTTTCTAGCATTTACCTGCTCTGCAGTGCTGCATTTCAACTATAGCTTCTGAAGTATAAATAAATTATTTACACTTCAATCACTTTGGGTTTTTAATGCAATGAGGTCATCCTAGGATGTTTCTCTACAAATAATTATTTCAAACTGTTTTATTATATGCAGACCATTAGCTCAGTATCCTGTAACACAGATTCATAGAGCCAGTTCAAATTATCTTTCCCGTCTCCTTAAACCATAAATTCGGGGACAAGCATCATGCTTGCTCCTCTTTCACCTTACTCCTCCTCACTTCATGCAGCAGCTTCAGTGCTCAATTCCTGGCATGTGTTAAGCCACAATTCCATGTTCTGTCTGAACCAGGATACTGATTTAATCGTGGTGAATAAACCAGGATTATAAGGCAGGAGCTTATTATGAGGGGTGGGGAGGAACATTCGATCCTGACGCTTGCCTCCAGATGGATAAATCATGGTTTATGAAGCTGGGGAAAACAGTCTGAATCAGCTCACAGATGGAAATTTGGGGTGCCAATTTATCCTAGTAGCTGAGAAGAACCTTCCAATTTACTTCTCAGCATTTGCACTAAATTGGTTAGATTTATTATTGTTTTGAGCTTTGTTGTGTAGGCATTTCTGAGAATGGGTTGCCTGCCTATGTATGTTTGTACTTCGATACAGTGAAATAAAGCTCAGTGTGTTTGCTTTTTTAATAACTTACTTTCATCTTAGATTTTGTTAACTCTTTTGTGAATGAATGCCCAACAGCGACTGGCACAGTGGGGTGGCACCACGCTGCGGCTCCCTCCCCATCCTTGCCTCTGCTCTACCCCAGTGCAACACTACCTGCTGCCAGGAGGATGGCAGCATGGCACCTCATCAGTAGCTCCTGAAAATCTTTGCATCTTCAGTTTCTCTTCTCCTTCCCACCATCCCTGCATGCTGACACTGGCTCTTCCAGTCAGACTTCAAACTCCTCCTCCTCTTCTTCTTCCTCCTTGCATTTAGCATTCATTTTGCTAAATTGAATGCATAAATCAATTTCTGGGAACTCTGGCCATAATTCCAGAGGCACACCTATGGATTCTACGTGGTTCATTAGTCTCCCCTGCCCACAATGTCTTACTGCCAGGTAGCTTTTCAATGATGCAATGTGGATGGGAGGAATATCCTGAAATAGTTTGTGGTCTGGAAGGAATCTTCAGCTGAAATAAATTCATATAGAAGAATCCATACATCCGCAGCCTTTATGTATATCTTAATAAGGCTAATTCTTGTGGCACATACCTGTATATTTGCTTATACATAATATGTGCCTAAGTCCATGTCACTTTACTCATCTGAAGTCTGGGGACATAACAGTTGTGGGATCCAGTACAGTTGTGGGATCCAGTATAATTATTCCTCCCCTTTCACCACTGCAACTTTCATCAAGAGTTAATTATTCATCTTGCTTGGTAGCATATAAGAAGTGAACAAGACAACAATGGATCCACCGCTTTTCCACCCTCATGCATTGTTTGTGTTTCTTCCAGTGGTGTTCATTGAATCTGACCTCAAACTAAAGGTGTTCATATGGCCAGAAAGACAGATTGCTCTCAGTAAATATGTCCATGCTTCATAAAACTTGGTAGTACTAGAAACTGCCTTGTCGTAGCCGAAGAACCAATGTGTCAGGTGGTGGTGTGGTTGCTTGAGAGCAAACAGGCAAGACTCCAACCTGTCTTTTCCAGACTTTATTATCTATACAAACTATCTTACAGTGCAGAGCGTCTCAAGTCCATGTCTGCTCAGCTGCTAGCAGAATCTGGGAGTGGGCGGTCCTTATACCTTCCCCAGCATAACAGTCATGTGACCCCCATCCTTCTCCTCCTTTCTCTGCGCGCAAACCTACTGCGCAATGTGGGCGCTGGCAAAGGGGGACTTGCCTCCCCTTTGCTCAGGCTCGGTGTTGAGGCTCTCCCTAGCATCTTCTGATCCCGGCGCCCCTTCCCCACTGGAGGCGGGGCTTCCCTCCCCACCAGAGGAAGAACTGCTTTGCAAGATCTTCAGAGGCTTCCTGTAGCACAACTGCCCTTCCACCTCTCGCCTCTGAGCTGATGGCAGTTCCCTGACACAATGGAAAAGCTTTTGCTTTACAACTTTTTCGAGCTTTTCTTCCTTTAACAAATAAATCAATAACCCCAGGCTCAAGCAGAGTTTGGCTGCTGCAGCCAGGACTGCTCAACAGACCAAGTGCAAAGGAAAACAAATGACTTTGTCTTAATATTGTGTGTTCTTCCAGGTTCGAGAACTGCAGACCCGTTTACAAAGTGTCCAGGCAACTGGCCCATCAAGTCCCGGTCGCCTTACTCCTGCCAACCGTCCCATTAACCCTAGCACTGGAGAACTGAGCACCAGCAGCAGCAGTAATGATATCCCCATTGCCAAGGTGAGTCCTTGTACATTGCCACAGTGCCTCTCATTATCTGGGAGACGCAGCCTTTGCTGTGCGCAGCTGCTGTGCAGGCGTGCAATTAACTGGGAAGCATGAGCTGGAGCGCCAGGGGAATTTACAAGGATCCTAAGTGAGTCTGAAAACTCGAGCTGCAGGGAGAGATAAGTGCTAAGGATTTTAAGCCTCTGTTAGTCACAACACACATGCCAGTTTACATTAATCAACTTAACATACAATTTCTGGATGTGTGAAGAAGGGGGAGGGATTTGCATAGCTGTGCAAAAGCTACATACGACGCCTAATATTTGCGGTGGGGTTTTTTCCCCCCGTTTCTAGATAGCTGAACGAGTAAAGCTCTCAAAGACGAGATCGGAATCTTCAACATCTGACCGTCCTGTCCTGGGATCTGAAATCAGCAGCATAGGGGTGAGTGCTAATGATCACATAGGATTTATGCTCATGTCGTGAACTGCCTTGTGATCTTTGGATGAAGGGTGGTATAAAAATTGAAATAATATATATTTAAAATAATATTCTTTTAAGGGAAACAAAAACGGTCCCTGCGCTCACCATGAAGTTGTTACAATAAGTGCCACACTTTTAATATCTGGGGGGGGGGGGCGGTTTGCTGGTACTGAGTATCCCCACAAAAAAACATAAATGCTACAAACATATAATCCTTCCATAAGGATTTGTATATATTGTACATAGCCTTACATTAGATGGTGATATATAAGTAATCTTATAAAGAAAATCTGATCAAGAAGTGCCCAAAGGCCTGTCTACTTCAGCTTAATGCACTCACAATGACCAACCCACGTGTAGGACATGATCGCAACAGTGCGCTGTCTACTTGTGCTCACAAGCAACTAGTATGCTGGAGGTAATACATACATTGATTGTGACTATAGGCACTGAGAGCCTTATCGTCATGAATTTGTCTATACCCCTTTGAAAACCATCCAAGTTGGTGTCTTGTGTTGGCAAATTCCATAGTTTTAGGTGCTGTATGAAGTCTGTCCTGAAATGTCCAACATTCGGCCTTATTGAATGACCCTGGGTTCTAGTATGATAAGAGAGGAAGAAAACTACTTTTATAGGGGTGTTTGGATGCACCTTTTTAAGCTCTAATATCCTTTTAAGGTGTTGCGAGCAGAATTGTACACAGTAGTCCAAGCTCATTTGCACCATCAGCTTGTATAGTGGCCTTATTATATCAGAAGTTTTATTTCTGACCCTTTTCCTAATGATCTCCAATACGGAATGTTTGTTTTTCACAGCTTCTGCATACTGACTTGACGTTTTCATTCACCTGTGTGCCTTGTCCCCAAGCTCTTTCCTCATCAGTCAGTCCCAGTTCAGAACCTCTTTTCTCTCTCTCTCTCTCTCTCTCTCTCTCTCTCTCTCTCTCTCTCTTGCCCCAATCTGCTTTGCTTTACCCTTGCTTACACTGAATTCCATTTGCTTTTTAAATGCCCAGTTTACTGAGATACCTTTGGAGCTCCTAGCAGTCAATTTTGTTTTAAGCATCCTGAGCAAATGGGTGCTGTCGGCAAACTTGGAAACCTCACCCCGCACCCAACAGCAGGTCATTTGTGAACAAGTTAGAAAGTCCAGTTCTCAATACTGGTCCTTGGGGAACCCCACTTCTTGCACCCCTCAATTGTGTAAACTTTCGGTTTATTCGTGTATAGTCATACCCTGGAAGTCAAACAGAATCTGTTCCGGAAGTCCGATGGACTTCCAAAATGTTCAAAAACCAAAGCATGGCTTCTGATTGGCTGCAGGAAGCTCCAATAAGTAATTTTATGAAGAAAATCTGAGCAAGAAGTGCCCATTTGACTTCCAAAAATCATTCAAAAACCAGAGCACTCACTTGCGGCTTTTGATCATTTGGGAGCCGAAATGTACGAATTCCAAGGCGTTCGGCAGCCAAGGTACAACTATATTCTGCTTCCTGTTCTTTAATAGTGATTTTAAATTATGTAGATTAAGAAAGCCTACCTATATTCACATGATACAATTCTGTTTTCGAGAGGAAAGAGATCAGAACTTATTTTTATGTTGCAGCATAAGGGTACAGTGGTACCTCGCAAGACGAAATTAATTCGTTCTGTGAGTTTCTTCATCTTGCGGATTTTTTGTCTTGCGAAGCACGGATGCACCCTGGTATTAACGGTTTTAAGAAAAAGGAAACAAACTCGCAAGACGTTTCGTCTTGCGAAGCAAGCCCCTAGGGAAAATCGTCTTGCGAAGCAACTCAAAAAACAAAAAACTCTTTCGTCTTGCGAGGTACCACTGTATCTTGTTATTGTACCATGTGCATGGAATATGCAAAGCCATGCATTTGGTTTCTGTGGCAGAAGTCCATAACCAGCTTTTACAGCTGGAGATTATATTATTAAGGAGACTCAGCATGAATTTGTGGGGAGGGAGCTGTATTTTTGCAGTTCTAATACAACCCAACAGCAACCCTATGGATAAAGATAAAATCCCACTCACATAAATAATTCTACCCACATCAGAAGGATATCATGCAATAACTGAAAATTAAGATGATTTACAACCTAAGCTTGATGCCAGAGAATAATTCTGATCTCTTGCAGAGTACTTCAGTATAAAACATTCATAACTGCATTATTGTTCCAACTGTCTATTATTTGTTTGTGAAGCAGCAAAATCTCTAGTCCTCATCTTTAGGGGTTTTGTTTGACAACATTATTATAAGGAAGTGCACTAGAAAGAGGATCATACTAGAAAGAAGATTGTATCCAGCCAAGCTTTACTTGGCATCCGAAGACTAATTATTTTATAATTCACCTGGTTGTTGATTCTGTTTTAATGTCAGGATTATTTTTCATTTTGTTGTGCTTTGTAAGCCACTTCAGGTTTGATTTTATTACAGAAAAGCAAAACGTAAGCATTCAAATGAATATAGAGGAAATTGGAACCTTCTTGACTTACTAGTGTGATTCCTGTTAGTAGTTTGGTTTTTCAGTTTGATCAAGCTAATGACCATTAGCAGCTAAGAAAGTTCACAGCCACACCTTTTCTTCATTCTGCTTTCTCTGTAATTATTATCTCAGAGTCACAGACAGGAAAGCAATCTATTTTTTTCTGCTGCAACTCCCTTATTGTTGTTGTTGTTTAGTCGTGTCTGACTCTTCGTGACCCCATGGACCAGAACACGCCAGGCACTTCTGTCTTCCACTGCCTCCCGCAGTTTGGTCAGACTCATGCTGGTAGCTTCGAGAACACTGTCCAACCATCTCGTCCTCTGTTGTCCCCTTCTCCTTGTGCCCTCCATCTTTCCCAACATCAGGGTCTTTTCCAGGGAGTCTTCTCTTCTCACGAGGTGGCCAAAGTATTGGAGTCTCAGCTTCAGGATAGCTATGAACTACACTGATGCAAAAACTCAAAAAGGTTCCTTGAAAGTAGCAATTCATGAATGGTGGTTCATAATTTCACACAATTCTGCAAAGCAACTTCAGAAGGTTATACAGTGGTACCTCGGGTTACAGCCCTTTCAGGTTACAGACTCTGCTAACCCAGAAATAGTACCTTGGGTTAAGAACTTTGCTTCAGGATGAGAACAGAAATCGTTTGGCGACAGCGGCAGCAGGAGGCCCCAATAGCTAAAGTGGTACCCCAGGTTAAGAACGGACCTCCAGAACGAATTAAGTTCTTAACCCGAGGTACCACTGTAGATGTGGCGGGAAATAACAGCAGTTAACTGACACCCGTGCAGATGTGGACCACATAATGGCAGAGGAAGAATCCGAAGGCAAAGTAAACAGTTCACTGTGATCTCAATGGATCTACTCTAGAAACAACTTAGTTGAATAGCACTCAGTGTGCACCCTTTCTGAGGCCTCCTGATGCATGTTGAACAGTCTATACAATATCTGCTGTTCTAGAATAGGAATGTAATGTAAAACACTTCGTGATTTTCCTAATGAAGAGCAGTCTATTGCTGAAATTTATTAATTAACTAATGAGAATCAGGTGACCCCCTTATACCTTTTCCTGTTCTCTTGTGATTAGCTCTTTCCCTTGTCGCCCTTGTCTTGTTCGTTAGAGAATTTGCATCCCGATCCCAAGCAGTGATTCCCAGGCTTAAGAGTGAAGCCTTAATGTCTGTGGCAAAACCACACTTGCACTCTCATTGCTTGTTAGCTCCTTTGCTGTGACCTTTAAAGAAATAAATCCCACAAATATTTCAATTACTAGAAAAAATAAGTCCCACATGGATATTAAAGAAGGTTCGAAGTGTCCCTTTTCTGGACTGCTTCATTTGTTACAGTACCCAGCACCCATATTGCTTTGTGGATATTTTAATGTGACAAAAGATTCCCATTTGATGGCTCTGGGATGCTGTAAAGGACTTTGCTTTCGCCACATGCCAGTTGAGGAGTGATGCAGGCATGGTTGGGCTGCGTACACTAGTACACAACTGGCATATTACAGTATGGTTTAGTAAACCAAGGTTTAAGGCTTAGTGCCATTTATTTATTAAATTTATATGCCCCCCCTTCATCCAGTGTGTTTGTTTTTTCCTGTTTATTTTAAGTCCCTGCTGCCTCCCAACCTTGAGATGATGATGCTACTACTTTTTACAGGTGATAAATCTGTGAAATACAACATGCATGGGGTTCGCTAACTGTTTTCCATAAATACCCCATTTCATTGCAGGTTTCTAGTAGTGTAGCAGAACACTTAGCCCACTCTCTTCAAGACTGTTCCAACATCCAAGAAATTTTCCAGACCCTCTACTCGCATGGATCTGCTATCTCTGAAAGCAAAATCCGAGAATTTGAAGTGGAAACTGAGCGGTTAAACAGGTAAAGTTTACATACATATATATATATACACAGAGTTCTGTTTTGCTTAGAGTGGATTTCTCCTTTATTTCAGAAATTGGGAAATTCAGCTGCGTCATGGAGTCTTGCCTGCATAGGAAAACTAGTGACCAATGTGAATAAATTTTAATTTTTACAAATCCGTTTATTGTGAGGACCATGCCTGTACACAAAAAGCAACACTACAATAGTTAAAAATATTAAAATTCATTACATACTACGCCAACAAAACCTTCTTCCCACAAAATAGAAAAGGAGGGAAAACGAGCAACGAGTTAAACAGATGATGAAGGGGTCTTTGCATTGTCGTCCATAAATCTTTCCCTGGCTTTCATGGCCTTCATCACAAAAACCGCTACCACATGGGTAATGCGTGGGTTTGCATCAACTAGCAAAAATTTTACTCTATCTTCAGGACTGGTTATAGAGTTGGGTATAATTTGCAGCAATGCATCTCTGAAGCCCGAGTAAATGGGGCAATAGAGGAAGTAATGTGTAAGGTCCTCTTTAATTTTCATAGTGCAAGGACATAAACGATGTTCTACTGGGGTTTTTGTGTATCTACCGGTCAGATAAGCAGTTGGCAATGTTTGAAACCGTGCCATAGTGAAAGCTCTCCGAAGGGTGGGATCAGTGATCTCCACCAATAAAGTATCAAATAAGATTAGCTTACCAGGGCAACTATACAGCAACACTTTGGAACCTGCCTTTCAGAGCACGGCTCTTTTCAGTAGCCAGTTTCTGTGTATTACATATTCATAGAAAATATTTTGCATATGTATGTAGGCATCGCGCTGCCTTGCAGGGGGAAATTCAGCATCTGAAAATCATATAATGGTAATCAGCTCTTACTTTCAGTTGATTAACTTGATTTGTTACCCCCATCATTTTGATTTGTGTGAATTATGCTTATGCCATCTGCATATAAATGTGGAAAAATATGGTGATGAAAAGGAGGGCTTAATCTGAATTAATAGCTTTCTTTCAACAAGATAATTTAGTCATCAGCATTAGGCCATAAAGTGATTTGTTAGGATTTGCATATTATTCTGCAGGTCTTAGCAACAGCTGGTGTTGCCTCCAGAGGAACCCAAAATACAGTTTTCAAGTTGATTTGTATAGATCAGTGTTATAATTTTAGTGGAGATGAGTAGGTGCTGTTGGCATCGTTGTACTTGTTGACAGTCAAAGCAATGTATTGTACGTAAATATTCAGAAGTAATACCCAAACTGTATCATTTCCACATCTACCTCCTTTGAAACAGTACAGGCAAAGGAGATAGGCTTTGCGTGCAAACCCCACCTCTGGCAGGAAGCTCTACCTCCCTCACACCTGTGTCAAAGCGAAGCAGCTATGGTGGTGTTGTTTTCTGTTTTTGTACAGTTCCCTCTGAGACTGACAGGGTGTCATTGACTCTCATTGCTCCCAGGGAGATTTGCTCTACTCTATTCAAAATGTACAGCAGCAGTAAACCCTGTGTGCTCACTTCTCCCAGCTGCTGGCAGCTGGATGACTGAGCTTTCCCAAAGGGAAGAAAAAACATTGCTAGCATACCAGACCGAGGCAGCCCTCCGACTCCTCATAAAGGGATCCATAGGGATGCGAGTTCTGAAAGGGGACCCATGATCTAATCTTGAACGTGGGGGTAGCCAGGGGGCAGGGGAGCAGTGCCCCCCACCCCAAATCAAGTAAATGAACAATAATACTTAACTAAAAGTAGAAAATATCAGAATATTTGAAATTGAAATGCTCGCTGAGGTCACTTGGAAGACGTTGTTGTGCATTTGCAACCCAACTGAGAGATAGGCATGGCTTCTGCAAACTGAACAATCGCATTGCAAGTAGCTTGGTTCTGGAAGCCTCTCATAGTTTCCGGCATTTTCCCCTGAGAGCGTACACCTGTAGGGCCTGTTTAGGAATGACTGGAAATTCCCCATAGGCTATTTATACTATATAACTGCCCTCAGGCCTCAGTCGATTATACAGTTCAGTTTATTCAAGTTCACAATTTGGATCAGTGTGAAGTTCATGTTGTGAACCAGTGTTTTATTTAAATATAGTGGAGTTTCCTGGCTATCGTCGGTGTGCCAACTCCAACCTGGGGTTGCGGCGCTCATCTCACTTTATTGACCAAGGGAGCCGGAGTACAGCTTCCGGGTCATGTGGCCAGCACAACTAAACCACTTCTGGCGAAACCAGAGCAGCAGATGGAAACTCTGTTTACCTTCCCACCGGAGCGGTACCTGTTTATCTACTTGCACTTGACGTGTTTTTGAACTGCTAGGTGGGCAGGATCTGGGACCGAGCAACAGGAGCTCACCCCATCGTGGGGATTCAAACCGGCGACCTTCCGATCGGCAAGCCCTAGGCTCAGTGGTTTACACCACAGCGCCATAAATTCTGGCATTGCCCAATGATCCTGATTGAATCAAATAAGTCCACTTTTGAATCAGTCTTCCATGAATTCCACTCCCATCCCTAAATGTAAGGCAAAATATGTTCATAGGCCAAATGGGGAGGCCTGGTGGGCTTTAACGAGGCTCGTGGGCCAGAGGTTCCCCACCAGTGATATAGTGAATTGTATCACTGATGTAGGGAGTTGCACAGATAACTGCTTCCATGACCTCAATAGGGCTTTTGACTTACCCTCTTATAGCAGCAGCCTCCTTGGCTCTTGAAAAGCTGCATTGTATATACTTTTCCAATACAGTGCTGAAAACTCAGGACAGTTTTAAAAGCAGTTTGTGACAGTGCAGTACAGGGAGCTACTCACAAAGCTGTAAGGACATGAGTTGTTGAGCTGCTTTCTTCGCAAAATCTCAAAAGAGAGGTTTTTGACATTTTGCCGATTTCTGCCTGGATGTATGGCAACCCTAGTTTTTGTTTTTGATGTGATGCTCTTCCTGGGCCAGTTAGCCCAGGAACTCCTTTAAAGCAAAAGAAACCACAAGGTTGAGAACAGAAGGGCGAGGTGGGCATTGGTAAGAAAAAATGTACACCAATGAAATGTGTCTATATAAGCAGCTCCATATCATTTCTTTAAAATATAATAATAATAAAGCCACCCACATTTTCATTGGGCTTTATTGGTGAAAGGGTTTTCTGCTTAAGACTTGTTCGTGCAGTTTGCATTATTTATTCCTTCCCTGCCTTTTCCAGTAATGGATAAAAATGATTAAGGCCAGATTACTTTTCACATTTTGAGATGGAGCCATTTGGAGAATGTTCAAGGCAGGTAGGGCTGAGTAGGTGCTCTGTGAAAGTTTATAGATGGTTTTCTTCTCCGCAGCCGCATTGAGCATTTAAAATCTCAGAATGATTTATTGACAATAACTCTGGAAGAGTGCAAGAGTAATGCGGAGAGGATGAGCATGCTGGTTGGAAAATATGAGTCCAACGCCACAGCCCTGAAGCTCGCCTTGCAATACAGGTACGTGCACAGAGAATGCAAGAGACAAAATAAACGAGGTAGTACATTTTCATGTAATGCTTGTTTCCTGGAAGAGACTTGACGGTATGTAAGTACACATAATGTACTGCTCCACCCCCGCTTTAATTCTACTCACTTCCTTACCTTGCACCATTACTTGTTAGGACTCTATTCAGTGTGAGTTGGCAGGGATAGTGTGTAGGAAGATAGTGTCCATTTCATGCTCTCTGGGGACTGCCTCAGAGAAAATGAAGAGTTGCCAATTTGGCTTGATACTAGGTAAAGGGTAAAGGACTCCTGGGCGGTTAAGTCCAGTCAAAGGAGACTATGGGGTGTGGTGCTTTTCAAGCCAAGGGAGCCGGTGTTTGTTCCCAGACAGCTTTCTGGGTCATGTGGCCAGCATGACTAAACTGCCTCTGGCATAATGGGACACAGTGACGGAAGCCAGAGCGCATGGAAATGCTGTTTACCTTCCTGCCACATTTATCTACTCGCGCTGGTATGCTTTCGAACTGCTAGGTTGGCAAGAGCTAGGACAGAGCAACGGGAGTTCACCCTGTTGCGCGGGCTTCTGACCTGCGAGCCCAAGAGACTCAGTGGTTTAGATGGAAAGTGTAAGTATTTAGTAATTACTCAGTTCACATCTGTACGTTAACTGCCTTACAGGTTATTCTCATTCATGGCACTTAGCAAAGTGCCTAAATGTTGGCTTAAGAGTAGTTTAGTAAATGATCCGTATTGTTCATAGAACTAATATAAGTCACATGCTTGTAAGAAAAGGAAAGGAAAACATTGCCAATGCTGAAAGTTGCCTTAGGAAAGTTAAAATGATGACCTGTTAGGCCCAGAGGCTGAAGCAAAACATAATGAACAAACCATTTCAAGTAAATACCTTTTGGCTCTTTTTAGTACAGGTTTATCCCAGCCGTTGTCCTGTCTTTTGCTGTGGCATTCCCTGATTCTCCAAAGGGCCACGGGGCAAAACTCCACTATGTCATAGGAAAACAAAAGCCTTCTTGACTCATTCTGCATTCTACACTTCAGTGCAGTATTGAGTTCTGCACTGAAAGCTGAAATTCCCTAGTCTAAATGTACTATGATGTTGTTCAGTCATGTCACCCTTTCTATCTTACATTAATTTATAATAATTTATTTTTTATTTAATTTATTTAATCAGTTTATATACTGTACTTCATCCAAAGATCACAGGGCCCTTTACAGCATCATAAGGTAGGAATTGGCTAGGATCACCAAGCCTAAGCTGCAAGAAAGTTCTAGTTTCCCAGCTAACAGACAGAGAGGAAATGACATCATTTCAGACATCACTTCCTTGCTGTCCTGCTGTCACCTATATTGCCTTTTTCCTGTCTCGTAAGTTACAAATAGTGAATCGTTTTTGTTGTTTCCAGTGAACAGTGCATTGAAGCCTATGAGCTGCTGTTGGCATTGGCAGAAAGTGAACAGTCCCTCATTCTTGGGCAATTCAGAGCTGCGGGCGTCGGGTCTGTTGGTAAGAACTCAATAAGTTACTTACTCCATAATCCATTCCGTACTTCGCCCTCAAAGGGTAGGTTTCAACACCCAATCATCTTGTGACAGTTCAGGCAACGCCCTCCCACCTCTGCCCCCCAATTAATCAAGTATGTTTTCTTTCAATCGCATTTTTAACCCAAACTGAACTGCAATCAAATGAGAATAGCCATAGTGTCTAGTATAGGATATTGAGGAAAGTTAGTGATTGAAGCTCTTGGTTCCAAACCCACCAAAAGAGAACATCGAAGGCTGAACGAAGGAGGCCACATACTTTGTATAGTCAATTCCTGAATAAGTGCTATTTAATTTGTATCACATGTTTCCAACCCAATATTGTAAATACATCGTTCAAGTGAACTGCATAATTTTTAGTGGCTTTAATGAAAGATGGCTGGACACATGTATGAGAGAAGAAGTTGGTTTTTAACAATCCCAGGACTCACAGCCAAGATATAATAGTTTCTCCTGTTTTATCAATTGTTCTGCTTGTTATTTATTTGATATGTTGTGAGGCACTTTGGGACCCATTTTGTGGAAAGGTAGCATACAAAGAAGAAGATGATGAAGATACCTCAAAAGAGCTCACCCTAGACCTGCCATTATTCTTTTGCTGTGAATTTTCACCCGGTCTATACCTCAACATTTTGGGTCAGGTTTTAGTGCCACGAACCACAACCAGTACTTTAGGGACAGCATGGTCTAATAGTGAGTGAGCCACTTTCTAGACACATTCCTAGTTCATTTATGAAAATTACATCAAGATTGCAATTATTTCTTATTGTAGAGAAGTTGAGAAAAATGTGTGATTTCACACATTTTCAACTCACCGAAATGGCAATTCGAGGTTTATAATACAGAGTTGTAGGGCATGGGGGAAACCTTTGGGCCCAGAAAAAATTGTTTCCCAAGCTCTACTGTGACATGGAAACTGCTTGTTTTAAAATCTAATTTATATCACCAGCATCTCAAGAGCCACTGAAATATAATGTGAAAACTCCTAAGGACAAAATGACCAGCTGGCTTCAGTGTTGCAAGATGGATGAGTTTCAGCAAACTAGAGTCAATGATCCACAGATGTGGTGGCGTTTTGTTTTGAGTCCTGTGGATTGGGCATGTTTGTGTTTTTTTCTTTCTTTATGAGGCAACACATTTATCTATGGAATTTTAATGCTGTGTTAGAGTCCAAAATTAAGCGCAGAGAGAAATTTCAATGCAAATTTTAAAGAGCTATTTAAAAATAATTTAAATGATAAAAGACACAAGCAGCAATAAAATGTCAGTCATCAGCCTAAATAAAAACTAACATGAGTTTTATAAGTAATTCACTGGAAGGACATGACTGAACAAGAAGCTTTTCGCAATCATCTAAAATTAAAGAGATGCCACCCAGGGAAAGTCATAGCAAGTACAATTGGGGATATAGTTGCCTGTAATTGTGTGAGCTTGTAGAGATGAGTTTGCAGGAGGCAGTGTGTCTTTATGCCTCTTGTATTAGCAGTATGCATATGTGGATCACATGGAAATGCATAATGGCTATTTGTTTTCCCTGTATCCTGGTAACATAGGAGAGATGTAATTCACATTTATAAAGGTGATGAAATATGTTAATACATATTTTTCTCACGCTTTGAAATAGAGACTGTCATTATTCCATAAGGCCTGCTTAGGTACTTCATTACAACGACAAAAAGTTGTTTATTTTAATTTTAAAATGCACCAGCAACGACTCCATTGAACATTGCACACACAAACAAAACAAATGAAGAGAATAAAACACAAACGAAAATGATTAAACACAGTGGTTCCCAGCTGAGGTGCAAAAAGGGGTGGTGGTTTTCAGTCGCCGGAACAATTGTATGGGTGGATAAGTTTGGAAGAACTAACTGGCCTTGCTTTGCTTCAAGTGATACACGGGGAGAAGGATATAACAAAAGAGAGCATCTGCTAAGAGATCTCATCTATGGCAGTGGTGATCCTTAGGCACGTAAATGCAGTTCTCTGTAGATGTCCAAAACTCAGACCTCATCTGCTTCATTTCCCTCAGCTTTGAGAGTTGTCAAGCAGCCTCAGAGTCTGCTTTCTGAAGAGGAGAGTCAGAAACCATGCTCTGCATTTGGATCATGGCCTGTGGGTCCACTATAATCCTGGTGTATTTTATCAGACATTTAACTTCCTAGTTGGAAGCACAAGATGTCAGCTTAAGAGGCCATCTACTCATATTAATGCTTATTACCTGTCTCCAGTACTGTATAGCTCTGATCATTTGCTTGGCAAACAGGGGACCAAACAGGTGATGAAAACATCACTCAGATGCTTAAAAGAGCTCATGACTGCAGGAAGACAGCTGAGAACGCAGCCAAAGCCCTGCTGATGAAATTGGACGGTAGCTGCGGTGGAGCGTTTGCAGTCACTGGCTGCAGCGTGCAGCCCTGGGAGAGCCTGTCATCCAATAGCCACACCAGGTAAGCGTAGCTCATTGGGTCTGTTAATCCCCAGGCCTTAGCGTTCAGAATGAAGTAGATTATGTTGTTTTTCATTTATCTCATCTATCTTTCCTCAAATCAGCATGCTGGGTTATACTGGTGTTCGTTACAAATCACTTCAGTGCCTCGGTGACTGAACTCTCTCAAGCTTTTCAACAGGCGCTGTGCAAAAAAAGAAGTTTGTGTAGATTGGTTGCGTGTGGGTGATTCTGATCTATTTCATAAAGAGCAAACTCATACCATTTGTTTTACTTCAGTGATTTCTCTGCCCTTTGTCTCTCAATTCCCTCTTCTCATTGAAACCTAAAGCAGGTACCTGTATTCTGTGAAGGCCGCAAAGGTTTCCAGTCTAGAAACTTGGTAGGTTTTTGCCTCAAACTTTTGAAGTGGCCACAAGTTGTGTTCTCGTTTCATAAATATATTCATTTCATATTAGAAGAAATGAGTGGTTTTTTTAAAAAAAGTGTTTTTCTATCGGCATTTATTGTTTTAAAAAGCAAAACTCAACAATTTCCATGACTGCAACTGCAGAAAACATCAGTTCAGTATGTGAACCACTTGGAGTTTAGAATAGAATAAGAAATTCCAAATACTGAATTTGCCTTTAGAGCCACTTATTCAATCCTTCTTCATTTTCAATCAAAATATGCTTGTCAGTGTTGAATTTTGTCTCTAAAGGTGAGTGGTAGAACTTTCATTGTGTGACTTAATGATGTATACTTGCTTGGGCTTATACAAGTATTTTTTATTGCATTGTGGCCTTCAGTATTTAAAAAGTCCAAAAAAACCAATGTCCATAAATGATAGAAAGTTAATGACTATTTTATTTGCGTATTTCATTTGTATTCAGCCTTTCTTTGGTGGGTCTCAGTATGTTTCTCCATCCAGGCACTGACGAGACTCATACCTGCTTTGCTGCACCGCTGCTGTAGGGCCAAAGGATGAATACCCCTTGACCAAAAATACTCACAACCAGGCAAAACAATTGAAGCCATTTGAATCTGTCTGCCGAACTGTATGCAGATAAAATAACTCAAAATGGCGGTTGAAACTCCTCTTGTAAACTTTGAGGGCGGTGGTGGTGGTGGGGAGGCTTTCTCCTTGGCAAGGACTTTTCATGTCAAAGTGAATAATTTCCCCTGCAGTTTGAAGCTCTTCAAAATGGGAGTTTGTAATGGGAGTGTTGACCCAGACTTAACTTCAGCATCAGGAATGAGTCGCTGAATGTCACATTGCAGAACACATTACTGGGAACAAATGCACAGGCAGCCACTGGTGACAAGGGGTTAAAAGACTATAAAAGGGAGCAACTGCAACAAAATGGGGCTGGGGGGGGGAGAAGAAGCAGTACAGAGGCTGTTGTTAGTGAAGTGAATAAAAATAATAGCTAGCATTTCAATTTGTTGGGCTGGCAGCATCCCAATTTATTTGTGAAAACAGAAGAAGAAAATCTGTGGCATATTAAGAAATCATAATTGTTCTGATGGAGAAAGCCTAGCCATGAAGCTAGAAGGGACAATTGTTATTATCAAAATATCTGCTGCATTAAGAAGATCCCTTAATTATTTGAACCAGTCAGTTGGGCAATCAATGGGGTCAAAAGTAGGACAGAAATCTGAACCTTTCCTCAGCTAATATAAAATGTAGAATTTGTACCACCTAGACAGAGTTCTATAATATATTAAACCTGCTGTATTTATGTATTGTGAATAATAGATGGAAAGCACTTGCGTGATAGCCAATAAATCCTTTATACCGCAGTGTATCACATAGTTCAGTTTTTACAGTTCTTACATGATTGTTGTAAGAGCATGTCAGATGGAACATAGTTGAGGTCAATACAAAGGCATTTTCCACTACAAGACATCTCATTTAGTTGGAGAGTACAACAATGTATTATTATTATTATTAGTAGTAGTAGTAGTAGCAGTACATTATTATTATTATTATTATTATTATTATTATTATTATTATCATCATCATCATCGCTTTATATTCCTTCCTTCTAAAGGAGCTGAGGGCACAAACAAATGAATAACAATATCATGAAAAACAATCACATTTTCTCAGGCAGTGATTCCAAGATTGCCAGGAATAAATAGCATATTTCAGCCATCAAATGCCTGGTTAAACAGGAAAACTCACAAAAACTATGAATAGAGAAGTTTGTTTGTTGCATTATAATCTGCCCTTCACCACATGGTCTTTGGGTACATAAAAGGATATAATATACCAATCTGAAATATACAGCATAAAACATGTAAGCGGTATATATAGTCACCGTTACCCTTCACGTTACTTCCTCCTTCCTCCAAAGGCTTCGGTAGAAAGGTGTGTCTTAGCCCTCCAAAGAAAAGCATGAAAGGTGCACCTCAGAGCGGAAGGCCATTACATAGCCTGGAGGTCACTAAAGAAAAGGCCCCCTTTTGGGGGTCAAGAGCGAGGCGCAAGTCACACGACTCACCTGCGAGCATGTCCCAGGAGACGTTCGTCCCAGTTTTGCATCAGAAAAAGTTTAAAGGTATGGCCTCACCTGCTGAGGAATGCATAAGTCAACATAAGCCTCTTGAAGTGGCAGCCAGTGCAGATCTTGTAGGAGTGATGTAATGTGAACCTAGCCAGTGATGCCCAGTAGCTGCTGGTTTCCAGCCAGTTGCCGTTTCCAGACCATCTTCAAAGGCAGCCCCACATAGAGTATAGTACAGTAGTCCTGTCTGGAAATTACCAGGACATGGGTTACTGTGGCCAGTCTTTCTGTCTGGAAGGGACCATAGCTGGAAATAGACACTCCTAACCACCAAGGCCAAATCTGGCCTTGAGTACCTGTGCTGGATTCAAGAGCTGTTCCTGTGGGGGAGTGCAACCCTCTCCTGAAGGGAGTGTCCCTGCTTCACGGACCCAAAAGCCCAGAACCTTCATATTGTCAGGATTCAGCTCCAGCCCAGCTCTTTACTACTTCCAGGCAACGGTACGGTACCTGAGCTGCCTCTCCCGATTCAAAAGGAACAAAATGTTAGAGCTGGGTGTCATCAGAAGACTGGTGGCACCTCATTCCAAATCCCCTGAGGACATTTCCCAATGACTTCATATGTCAACAACACATGGAACAAGACTGAACATGGTGGACACCAAAATTGATTTTCATAAGGTTGAGCAATAAGTTTCCCAATACTACTCTCTAGAAATGACACCCTGGAGATAGGACTGGATTTCCTGTGACTCTCACGCCCAACCCAGAACTGCACCGATACTGTGGTCAACGGTATTGATCTCTACTGAGAGGTCAATGAGAATCAACCGGGCCACACTCCTCCTGTTCCACTTCTGACAAAGGTCATCACAGTTCCAGTGCCACACCCAGGCCTGAAGTCAGACTGAAATGTGCCAAAATAATTCCCTCAAGTATACTTGTAGTTGAGCCACCACTTCCCTTTTGTGTGCCTTTCTCCAAAAGAAGATATTAGTGACTGGGGACTACTTTTTCAAAACTTCTGAGGCCAGGCAGGTCCTCTGAAGTGTGTTTGAGGGACAGTGCACCACTGTACCACTAAGGTCAGATGATACTTTTCTCCACACACCCTGCAATTAGGTCTTCACAATTGTGTCTGTGTGAAGATTTAACTTGTGTTGTGTTGCCTAGTGAGCCCATAGAAAGTTTTTCAGAAGCTTTGGTGTGTATTTCTTTTTCCCTCTGCCCCCATCTCTCGCTCTCTGATGGTGAGCCCAAATTAATTCATATTTTCCTCAAGCCCATATGTTTTATTTAGGGCAAGCAACGGCCATGATTTTACTGCAGAGGGAGGCCTGGTTTTCAGAGTTCTCTGCCCGCCAACTTGAGAGCTGTATGAGGATGAAAATAAAGGTTGCGGCAGCTTGTGGAACAGGAAGTACTGGGACTTCAGCAATCTGTTGCACAGCCGTAAGAACCATGCTGGCTTCCTTTGCCTTCTTTTTTCAGAAGCCATTTTTGTACTAGCAAAACTACCACACTGCTAAACAAATCTGTATCAGCAGTGTTGAATTCCTCCCGGAATTTAAGGGAAACACAACAAGTAAAATTGTTTGCTTGCTGCTGCTTTGCCTATTACCTGTTATCCCTAGGAGAGGGAAGAGACCAGTTGGAATCAGCAAGAAGCTGCAATTTAAAAGCCTGTGTAATGCGACACTTTGTGGAAAGGAGTAGCTCAGGGAAACCTTTGGATCCCAGCCAATTCTGTGTGTTTCTCCTGAACAGCAGTCTGCTTGGAAGCCTCGACAAGATTGTGCCGGCTGGGGCTGATGGGAGTTGTAGTCACAAGGATCAGGAGGGCACCGGGTTGGAGAAAGCTCCTCTACAATGTCAACAGGCCGTTTCATTTAACTTGCTTTTCAGAAGTGAAAGATAGTTTTGAGCTTTAAGCCATCCTTTTCATGAACCTTGCCTTCATCCTTTGCCTCAAAAGCAAGCCATGTTCAGCATGGCTATAGAAACCATGCTGTGTGTGTGTGTATGTGTCTCTGTGTTTCCCTTCCTTTGTCAAGAAAGATGGAAAAATATTGCAACCCAGTGCAGAAAGTGATTTATTCCCCTGCTGATAACTGAGATCATCCAGCATTCCAGACAGGCACAGCTAATGGATGACTTAACCCTCACCCAGCAGCTGATTACAGGTCCTCAGGAGACAGCAGGCAGCTTTGTCTCTGTGTGAGACTGTAAGAAAAGCAGGCTTGTTTCTATCCTGTTTTAGTGTTGTTGTAATTATGCCGAGGAGTGGAATGTTAAGGAATGGGTAGTAGCATTGCAATTAACCTCTGCAAATCTTTTTTTTTTCTTTGGAAGACTGGAGTGGTGGAAAGACTTTAATGAGGTCTGCTCCTAGACTTGTTTAGAAACTACACAATGTGTATTTTAACATTTATTTTTTTTAAAAGCTGCTAATGTACAAACTGGGGTCAAATTGCCTCGTTTCCCTCTCCTCTTTTTTCCTTCCTAATTTGAAATGGTGCCCTACAAAAAGGAATGTTGCATTAAAAAATAATAATATATTTTTCCATTGGCTTGTAAAATGGCCATGCTCGCTAGGGCTGATGGGAGTTGTAGTCCAAAACATCCAGAGGCCAGCAGGTTGGGTAATACGGGGCTTAGAAGCTGCCAAGGTTGTGGTGGGCCTAAAGAGCACAAGGGTTGGTTTCTAAGCCTGTGATCAAACCATATCCTGCAAGCCCTGACCCTAATCCAAGATGTGTAGGAAGTGAGGCTTGGTAGAATGGGAACACAGTCTATGTTCAGAGGCATTTCTGTCATCAAAGTCACTTGTTTCACTATATGCCACAGTATCAGAAACTGGCTTTAGGAGCAAGCTCTGGTGTCCCATGGCTCAGGTTGAACCCTGATGAGGAGTGCCAGGGTCCTCTCTCCACAGTTGATACAATCCTGAGATAGTAGAGTTGGCTGTGGCAATTCAGGATACAGGTGAGATAGGCCCTTTTGCAGGGGCACCAGATTGGCGTTTGGTTTGTTTTTTAAAAATCCCTTCAGACAGAAAACTAGCACATCTGGTAGAGACTTCTACCCTAGCAAGCTTCCAGAGCAGCTAGTTTTCAGAGGTGTGTTGTGACAGCGGTACACATGTACACAAGGCAACACTAAAAGTGTGATTCCTCATCTTTAGTTTGAAATTGAACCATTTTCATACATTTTATGCTGCACGTGTAGACCATGCCTGGGTTTAAAACTTAGGAGTGTAAGGCAGAAGACAATTGGTCACCTCCCTTTTGCAATAAGGATATAGGTGACATAAGGAACTTAGCTATAACAGGTCCCACTAGCCCAGCAATGTCACCCTTGATCGGCAACATCCCTCTGGGGCCTGGGGCAGAAAGACATCTTTCACAGCACCCCCATTAGGTCAACAGGTCTTTAAACAATTTTTAAAAATACCTAATAAACAAAGCAACTTTACTTTTCTACATGTCCGCCTCTGTGCTTAAGAAATAATGTGCACTTATTTGCATTTTGTTCTTTCCTTTTCACACCAAACGAGATACTGAGCGCTATTGAGACTTACTGTTTCCTAAATACTTCCTCCCCTCTCCCAAGCACTACTAGTTCGACAGCAAGTAGCTGCGATACAGAGTTCACAAAGGAGGACGAGCAAAGGCTGAAGGACTACATTCAGCAGCTGAAGAACGACAGGGCGGCTGTCAAACTGACCATGTTGGAGTTGGAGAGCATCCATATTGATCCCCTCAGCTATGATGTCAAGCCTCGTGGAGACAGCCAAAGGCTGGATCTAGAAAATGCTGTACTCATGCAGGAACTCATGGCAATGAAGGTATTTCATTTAGGGACTTATGAATGGAGCCCTGTTTCGGGGTTTCCGGTTTTTAAAATGTAGCTGCAGCATCTCTCGTTACCTAGCATTAAATCCTAGCATACAACACCCCCTAAAAACCTGACCAAGGAGACCCAGTGCCTTAGAAGCAAGAGGCCTGAGGACACCAAGTATGGAATTCATTGCCCTTTATAGCCATATATTAAGGAGCCGGCATTATCAGCTACTCTCTGAATGTTGCACCCTGGTTGCGCAGAACTGTGTGAAACTGCAGTCTACCATGATCTTCTGCGCTTCCCCACCAGGAGGAAATGGCAGAGCTGAAGGCACAGCTGTACCTGCTAGAAAAAGAGAAGAAGGCTCTGGAGCTGAAGCTGAGCAGCCGGGAAGCTCAAGAACAGGCATACCTGGTCCACATCGAGCACCTGAAATCGGAAGTGGAAGAACAAAAGGAGCAGAGGATGAGGTCCCTAAGCTCAGCTAGTAGCGGCAGCAAAGACAAGTCCAGTAAGGTGAGGTGCTGTCATGGGTCTTCAGGTGAGAACTAATTAGAACCTCGATGTCCTTAGGCAGTATTCCTGTGAATACAAGGGAGCACTCACAGGGCAGGAGAGAAGGAGGGGAGACAGGTGCGTCTAAGGGGAGCATAATCAGGTGTAGGGGGTATCAGTCAAGGAGTGAGAGTGCTATATGAATGGAAGCAATGTGGAAAGATGTAAGATGTGCTTGGGAGCAAATGGGGAATATCCAGCAAGAAAGTGTTGCAAATTATTGGTAAACATATCTCTGGGTTTTTTACGAACTCCACTTGCTATGCTTTATTTTTCAGGAATGCACAGATGACACCACGGCATCTTTAACGCTAGCTGAGTTGAAACCCTACAGTGAAAGTGAACTGACTACAGAACTGGCAAATGCACTTAGGCGGTAAGCAAAATTTTCATGATATTGTTCGTTTGGGGCTTTAAATCATTCAGATACCAAGCGATCGCACTTCCTTGCCCCTCTGCGGTTTTCTAAGAATACCTTTCCTCCTTTACTTTTCTTCAACGCTCATCAACATGGTCCCTTCAGGTTTCTTCAAGCCTCTAAACATAGAGGGCTTAATTATTGCCGCTAATTCCCACATCACACATGAAAACCCTGAGGCACAAGAATAGCTGACTGAGTTAATGAAAGACCCCAAGGGAGACACATTGCAAATCTGGGAATAGCATTTCAGTGTCATCTCTGTGACAATTAGACTTCCTGGTTCTGCATTAATAGTAGCACAAAAAAGAACTGAAGACAAGGACTAGATCAACAGAGTAGTAACTGGACAAAGGTCCCCATCTCATCAAGAAAATGTGTAGGATTGCCCCAAACAGCCATCCCAGTTCAGGTACCACCCCTTCCAATTATTTTGTTCATTGGTTGAATAAGAATGAAAAAGCATCTACTCATCTGCTCTTCTGTGCTGATTGAGCTATTTCTTAAACCATGAATAATACTACCTTTTAGAAAATTCAAAAAGCAAATAGCTGAACGTTTTGTTCAGAAAACATTGGAAGCAGGAAGGCATGCCCAGAGGCAATGCTGCTACCATTTGCTGGCAATGCATCTGATAAACAATATCAAATAAAAGATGAAGTTGTAGAACTGAGTGACAAATTTAAAAGAAACCATTCGCTCTGGCTTGAAAGCATTCACGCCAGAGGTTTCAAATTGCTGGGCTATTAAGTAAATGCCATAATGTATCACTGGAATCACTGACCTGAACTATTATCTGACCTGACACCAGTTGGGGTTTTTTTTAATGGATCCAGAAAATTACAGACCCTGTAAGCCTAACTTCCTTCCCAGCTAAATTGGTGCGAAGTGTTAAGGGTTAGACTTGTTAAACACTGAGTGAAGAAAGGCATAATGCAAAAAGAGGGTTCAAAGCATGTTCTTCAGCCCTGATGCTAGACCATCTTCATAAGCATGCAGTATATCTATTGGCAAATGGAACTCTGGTACAAGCCCATCAGTTCTGTTGCTCCTGCATTTGCTAATGATGTTCCCTCAAGCTGGTCAAAATTAACAAAAGGCCCCATGACTGGGCTTCATCTGTTGCATGCTTAGGGCAACCTTTTACTGTCACAAGTATGGCATATGCAGCATAACCCAATGCATGTTTACTCAGAAATAAGCTCCACTGTCTTTCAGGTAAACCTCCATAGGTTTGCAGCCTAAATATATCAAAGATCATCACAATTATAGGATCAGTACCCATCTTATGTACCGTACTTTTTAATATATAAAATAAAGTGATTTTTCCGTTGATGGAGATTTAGTCTAATCAGTGCAGTAGACAAAACAGCAAAAAAATCCAGCCCTTTGTAAACTGCCCAGTGCTTCTCTTTAAACCCATTTTCCTGGAGTTTCAGGAGTAGTACAGAGCTGTTTGCAAAGGGCTTTCAAACAGCCCTGCACTTTGCTATGAAGTTCTGACAACTGGGCCTTCAAAGTGCAGCATCACCTGACATCACACTCTGCCAGGGGCTGGGAAGATTTAAGATCTGACCCACTGGCCAGAACACCCGCCCCTGGTCTACGGTGATATGTTACATGAGTCATCGAAAGCCTTGATTATCACTTTGTTCACTTGTCAGAGCAAGCAGGGTCCATCAGTTCCCCGGCACTCTAGCAGATTATGTCATCGCTTCTGATCTTTAAAAGAAAAGTTCAGGAGTTGCACTCCCTAGTGGTTCCCTAGCACTACAGGCAACACTTTTGTGCAATGTAGTAAAATAAGGGAATATCATTGTATGGTGGTTTCTTGTGGTAGAAATAAAGGCTTTCTTTGATAATTCTGTGTATTTCAAAACATGTGATGTAAGATTGCTTTCCTATGTAATTGTCTATGTAGGAAAAACTACTGTTTGTTGGAGCCTTAAATGTCTATTCAGACACTAGTCCCTTTGAGGTTAGTGCAGCTTATTTCCAGGGAAGTGGGGACAGGACTGCAGCCTTAAGCTCTAGAATAAGTTCAGCACCGTTCCTTCTTGTAATGCGTTTTCCTTGCTACACGTAGACAGTGATCATTTGCTTTGCAGACTCCCCCATTCTGCCTGTTGGGCTTCATCCTTAATAAATTCCCCAACAGGTCACGAGCACTTACAGCAGTTACTCCCCAGGGAAAAGGAAATGAGAGAAATGTCCTGTAGGGAACAATCATGCACTGGCAAAGCAGAGGATGAGATGACCTAACAGAGGCTTTTTTGTGAGGGTGGGTTGACTCGGATTTCTAGGATTCTATGAAAAATGGATGAGAAGAAGGGAGAGATTCAAAAACTCTGCCAATCCTTTGAAACAGATAGGAGTAAATGGGAGTAAATGTCTACCCTCTCCATCTGCGACACAGGATTTCTTTTGAGAGAGATAGAGACAGAAATTTTATTTTTTTGAAAAAAAATGCATCATACATGATTACTGAGTTTAGCAAGGAAAATACAAAGGTATTCAGATTTACTTCCCCAGTTCAAATCTGGAGCAGATAATTATTGATCAAAAGCCAGTCCACTTAAGGGTGAATGATGTGAACAATTGCATGAAGTGCAATGATTTCAGCTGAACTCCCTGTGGAATAGTATCTTAGGTCACGAAAACCTCCATGCTGCTTGGCTAGCACAGACTCGTGACAACCTTAGCAGCAAGACCAATAAGTCATGGAAATCCGCCTTCTATACTGGACATTCAACAGTTGGAAGCAATACTGTTGCCAATAACTTAGAAATCCCTATGTTTAAAAGGTTAAATTCTGACTCTTGAGATTTTACTGCTACTGCTTTTCATTGATGACATTATAAAGGTAAAGGGACCCCTGACCATTAGGTCCAGTCTTGGCCAACTCTGTGGTTGCGGCACTCATCTCGCTTCCGGGTCACGTGGCCAGCATGACTAAGCCGCTTCTGGTGAATCAGAGCAGCGCATAGAAACGCCGTTTACCTTCCCGCCGGAGCGGTACCTATTTATCTACTTGCACTGGTGTGCTTTCGAACTGCTAGGTTGGCAGGAGCAGGGACCGAACAACGGGAGCTCACCCTGTCAAGGGGATTCGAACCGCCGACCTTCCATTATATCCGGCCCCAAAACTACACACGCCTCTCTTATTCCTACTTACAACAGCCATGTGGAGTAGATTGTTATCTTCATTTTGCCAACTGCAAAAAAACCTGATGATAGTGGCTCATTTAGGGTAAACCAGTGAGCTGTAAATTAGCAGGCCTGGATGTCAAAAATACAGGCTCAGATCCACTCTCAGTAACCTTGCATAGCTCTCACACAAATCAGCTCTACCTTATCAGGCTAAAATTCCTCTGAGAAGTCTGGGGTACAAAAGTAGCCAATAATAAAAAGCAGCTGTCTGCTGCACCACAGTAGCTTGCTATAATAAATTATTTTCAGTTTAATAGTGGTTGTCTGGTCCTTTTCCTTCTCAGCAGAATGACCTTTATTGGGTGGCTGTTTTGCTCTAGTGCCCTTAGTGATGCTGGCAAAAACTGGTCTAGGCTGGTGAAGCTCCTCTGTTATAAGACACAGCCATTCTAATAATGGGCTGCAGAACAAAAATCTTTGTATGTGCCTCTTTTAAAAACATACGCATTTTGCGGAGATTAGGACCTGTTCAGTCGCTTTTCAGGAAGACAATTGATTTTGATGAGCTTGGTCCTCTCTTGGATACCGGAAGTGCTTGAAGAAGCAAAACCAAAATGAAATACAGTACTGTACTGCAGACATACAATACCCAATTAAAAAGTGATAGCAAAAATTAGACTGCAGTAGTTACACACAGATGCCAACTCAGATTGTGTATTAAAGCAAACCCATTGCTCCTCCCAAAGCATTGTGCTCACAGCTTCTTGCCAGCATTTATTCCACACTTCGCTCTTTCCATGACCTAATTACCATGTACATTAAACAGTGGGGGCTCTGCTACAGTTCAGTGCCAAATCCTGAGACAGATTGTAACAGAGGCTATAGAGCACTTCTGATAATGACGTGGCCATCTGCAGGGTACAGGGATTCCTGCCTTTTCATTAATCCCATCTTTCCTCAACCTTTCCTTAGTCAAAAGGTGGTCCCTAACCTATTGAGAGTTGAGATGCGTCATACCTTTCTTTGAAAATGCCCATATGCTAATAAAAGGCCACCGTATTTTTGCACAACTGCAAAATAGCACAGACTCTCTAAACCAGGACAATATTTCACATTTCAGCAAATGATTGAATCTACCCTTGTTATATGGCGTTGAAAAATATGTGTATTACTGAATTTGTAGGGAGGGGGGAGGAATGTTTGAGAAACACCTTCCAGAAAAGCGGGCGTACTTCACAGAATTTTGCAGATTTCTTCCGGCTATCGTGAGAATACTTGTGCAATGGATGTCTGGGGCTGGGGAGAGAAATATATTATTTGACACCATACTTTGATGCCCAAACCATGTCCTGATGGTGAAATACACTCTTGCTAATGTCTTAGCTGTACAGTGTGATTTAAGTTTTATTTAGGAATACAGAAATGCAAAGCACTTGGTTACATGAATCTACCATTAACAAAAGTGTATTTCCTTTATTGAGGACTGAATAACGGTTGTTCTGCAAGTATCAGCATTAGTATGAAAATGTTTTGTGGAGTTGACGGTAGCTGATGCATCTTTGTGTTTGGTTTCTATTGCCAGGTAGGAGGATGAACCGGTGCTTAGGGGAGAGACCATAGGGGGAACATGTTATTCGCATGTAGTAGGGCCCAGGTTCAGACACTGGCATCTCCAGGTAGGAAAGGCTCTTGTCTGAACTCGGGAGAGCCACTGCCAGTCAGAGCAAGATACTGAGCTCAGTAGTCCGACTCACGCAGTACAACACAGGTTTGTCTGTTCAACAGCATTATTATAGTTGAACAATGCCTTATTGTTCCATGTTGCGTGTCACTGCACAGAAAGGAATGATAGGTCCATCACTCACGAAATTAAATTTGGTTGTTGCAATAGGGAGCTACAGAGTGAGTCACTTTTTTCCAAAGCAGGCAACAATTTGCCTTTAATCCAGGTTTGTGGTTTACTGGAAAAATAGTTCCCCAAATCCATAGTAGGTCAATATCTTTATTAAGCCAACAAAGAAAGAGAGACAAAACATCAAGCAATCTTTGAAGTTCTCCAGGACACTTTTTTAGGCGGAGCGTTATGCAAAGCTGGGATGGGAAAGTAAAAAAGCCAGCTTGGTCTTAAAAGCATAAAGACTGCAAAGGTAGCATTCTTAAGAGTCTGGGAAGATGTATCAAATTTCATATGTTATGCAACTCTCCTCAGTGCTATGCATTTCCCAGGTTATATCTAAGATGTTCTAAGATGATTCCCAGTGGCTGATTTTTGAAAATATAAAAACCAGCTGTTCTCTGGATCTGGAAAGGGTACTTTATAAAATAAATTCAATGTTGTTGATTCCATGTGTTTGGGTAAAAAGCTATTATTATGAAAATAAATTTGAATAGGACTCAGAAAGCAGCAAATCTTGGGACTGCTGCACTCTTTGCACCTTCATGTATATCTTCTAGCTTCCGTTCTATAGAAAGGAACTTGAAGATCAGTGGAACCCAGGTCCTGAGGGTATTAGATCTTATAGCTCACTAACTGATAATATTGTTGGACTCAAACTCTCACTAACCTCAGCCAGCATGACCATTTGGTATTGTAGTTCGTCAACAGGTTAGCTATTCCTCATAAAGAAAGCTTCTCTCTTAAGGAGACACAAATATTCATCCAAATGTGTTTTGATTGCCATGCACAATTTTAAGAAACTGAAATTTCTCCCAGGTTGTTAGGACTCAGTTGTTTAGATATTTTTCACGTATGACACAAAGCTGCCTCTTTGTCTATCTTACTATTTATTATCTCGCCAATTGAGGCCCACTCCCCTAGCTATATGTTTAGCAAGTTGACTAGTGATGACTATTTTAAGTGCATTTCCAGCACATCTCTTTTTTTTTTCAAAAAAAATTTTTTTTTTGCTGAACTCTCTACTTTAAAAAGCATTTTTGGTCACACTTCCTGACATAGTGGGACAGTGCCACCTACAGGCCAGTCTAGGACTATGCGCTAATTAAACTCTCCCCAATGGCTTGTTTTATAGGTTGCAGTAAGCCATGTTGATTGTGCTTGCACAAATTTCATTTCTCATCTGCTTCAAAGTGGCATCAGTCTCTCAGACTTTCTGCAATG
Organism: Podarcis gaigeae; assembly: GCF_964106915.1. NCBI lineage: Eukaryota > Metazoa > Chordata > Lepidosauria > Squamata > Lacertidae > Podarcis > Podarcis gaigeae. Next base: position 22,157,490 of record NC_139687.1, read on the forward strand.
TTGCTGAGTGCCTGGAAGCCACTGATCTCACTTGCCAAAAGGAAAGAGAATACTTTTCGTAGCTCCCAGGCTTAGAACCATTTCCCCCTCTGCAAAAATCAGAGGTTGCCTTATCTTAGAGAAACCATATGAGAGCCCTTATTCTGAATGCCAATTTCAACCTTTCACAAGCTTAATTGTGCAACGAAAACACAAGTTAAAGCTAGAATGATGAGAAAGAATTCTTAAGTGCCTTTTGTCTCTGCAGACCCAGCTACTGCAGCTTCTCGTATTGTAGGGCTAATGTGCAAAGACTTGGATCACACGGGAGAAAACTGTGTGGTGGCTCCTTTACACATCAACTCTTGGGAGGGTTAACACAAGTGTGGGAAGTAAGCGCCCTTTTGGCTTCTTGACTCCAAGAGTTACACAACAGCAGCAACTTCCAGTTGTGTATATGCATTCCCTACCAGTGATTTTGAACTATTTATTCATTTATAAAACTCAAGGTGCCATACACAGATCTTCCCACCCCATTTTATCTTCACAACCACCCCATGAAGGATATCAGTTGAGAGTCTGTATCTGGACCAAGGTTACCCCTTCCTGGTCCTAATCCTCCACTTTCAACCACTACACCACGCTGGGTCTACTCATCCTTCATGCATAAATGTGTAGTGATAAATAATTGCGCTTTGTGCTTTTCAGAGAAAAGAAGCTGAAAGGCAGAGTGCAGGAGTTGGTGAGTGCCTTAGAAAGACTGACAAAGAGCAGCGAAATCCGGCACCAGCAGTCTGCAGAGTTCGTCAATGACTTGAAAAGAGCAAACAGGTAAAGGATCTCGCCCACCCCTGGCCAAATGGCAGTACACACTAGAATCATAGAATTGTAGTTGGAAAGGGACTCCTGAGGGTCATTTGGTCCATGCAGGAATCTCAACTAAATTATGTGACACTGAACTGGAACTGTTTAGGCGCCAGAGTGGTGTGTGCTCTAGTTATCTCTCGCTTGGACTACTGCAATGCGCTCTACATGGGGCTACCTTTGAAGGTGACTCGGAAACTGCAATTAATCCAGAATGCGGCAGCTAGACTGGTGACTGGGAGTGGCCTCCGAGACCATATAACACCGGTCCTGAAAGATCTTCATTGGCTCCCAGTATGTTTCCAAGCACAATTCAAAGTGTTGGTGCTGACCTTTAAAGCCCTAAACGGCCTCGGTCCAGTATACCTGAAGGAGCGTCTCCACCCCGATCATTCAGCCCAGACACAGAGATCCAGCGCTGAGGGCCTTCTGGCGGTTCCCTTGCTGCGAGAAGTGAGGCTACAGGGAAGCAGGCAGAGGGCCTTCTCGGTAGTGGCGCCTGCCCTGTGGAACGCCCTCCCAGCAGATGTCAGGGCAATAAACAACTATTTTACTTTTAAAAGACAGCTGAAGGTGGCCCTGTTAGGGAAGTTTGTAATGTCGGACACTGTATTGTTTTTAATATTCAGTTGGAAGCCGCCCAGAGTGGTTGGGGAAACCCAGCCAGACGGACGGGGTATAAATAATAAATTATTATTATTGTTGTTGTTTGAAACTTGTGTTTATTGTGAACCACCTTGAGTGAAAGTTAACAGGAAAGCAGTATGCAAATAAAGCAACTAACTGTACTCTTAAGCAGACGACAGCTTTGCATCTATGCCTCCAGAAGCAATGAAAACTGTACAATCGTCTGCCCACTTAATAAAAGTTGCGTGGGCAACTGGGGTTGGAAATGGGGAAGATGCTATCCAGAAAATAAGATATCTGTATCTAAGATGTGGATTTGAGATTCTCACATGAAATACCCCAGAATGACCTGTTGATGCATGTTTTACAACAGTAACCTTGTGGCTGCCTATGAGAAAGCAAAGAAGAAGCATCAAAACAAGCTGAAGAAACTGGAATCCCAAATGATGGCGATGGTTGAAAGGCACGAGACCCAAGTGAGAATGCTCAAACAAAGAATTGCCTTGCTAGAAGAGGAGAACTCGAGGCCCCATACCAATGAAACGTCACTTTAAGTAGAGGGGAAGATTTTTATTTTATTTTTAATTTTGAAAAGAATCCATGTGCATTGCATATTTGTCTCCTGGAAAGACTCATTTAGGTGGTGAACACACAGGCGGATCTGGGAAAGGTGGGAGGTCAGTGCCTCAAAAAGAGGAGTTAGGACTTTGGCAATATATAGCCATCCGGAGGAGCCAAAATTTTAAGTGAGGCTTTGGATGGCTCTGCATATCAGACAGTGCCTGATGGTTAATGTATCTGTTTATCAAGGTTCTATGTAATTTTTTTATTCACAAAATTTCCTTTTTTTCTTCCTCCAAATTATTACGGCCACAAACACTCTACTGTTCTTGTGCATCAAGAACGTTCGTTTTGAGTCCCCTGCATTTTTTGAGGGAATGTTTAAAGGCCATGGGACAGGCAGCTTTCATTTGAATGGGTAGCAATTCTCTATCCCTTCCCCTCTAGCTCCTTCTCTCCAGAAAAATGCTCAGACACTTAACTAAGGGGGGAGCCAGACATTTATTTGTAGGTGGCCTCTGGCCACAGATTAAGCCCAAGCAAACATTACCATAGTTCTGCAAGACACATCTAAGGAAGCAGCATTGTGACTCATTCCTCTCCAGGAGACTGGAGCCAACAAGCTCTGCATGCATTGTAGCTAGTGCTGCCAAGTGAGATTTTAAAAGGGGAGTAGTATTTCAAAAGAGGCAATTCAAAGGAGCTTTGAATATGCTGACCCAGTGCCTGACACCCTCCATCTATCAGGAGGGTGCTATGCCGTTTCAATCTCTCTTCTAGACATACCAGCAGAATCAAAGCAGGCAATCCAACTGTTTTTCCGATCCAGGTAGAGGTGGTACAAAATTGTACACCCCCCCCCCCCAATGGAAGTAGATGCAGTTGCTGTACAGTGTCAGAATAATCAAATCATCAAGTTCCGAGGCTGAACATGGTTTAGGTTGTAAGGAATGTGCCTAATCAAATGAATGTAGGGTGGTGCTCCCTGAAAAGCTGGATGAAGTCACTTGCAAATGTGTTATGATGATGCTAGTTCGGCCCTGTAAAACCCATCGTTATCAGTGGGAGTGCAGCAGGTTGCCTTAGTCAGTTCTTTGTATAACCTTTAAAACTATCTTTAATATTCTAGCCTCTGTTCTTCTCAAAACATAAACGCAGCAATAACTAATTGGTGGCAGGAAGAGGGGGTCTAGGCAAACATTCTGGGAATGAGGAGTGTCTCAGTCGTGGCACAAGCAACTCTATGGTGCCTTGCTCTTTTATATGTCCGTCCGTCCCCCGAACTGATTCTCTAAGCAGCCAACAGTCCCAAGTTCTTCCACATAATTTCACTGTAGCTGATCATTTGTGCTTTTCTGGACAGGTTTTGGGATTTCTGCTGCAGTCTCTCTTCTGTGTTGTGGTATTTTACCTGTTCAAACTACGGAGGTGAAATGTTCAGATGCCTCTACAGCAGTGGTGGCCAAACTTGGCCCTCCAGCTGTTTTTGGACTACAGCTCCCATCATCCCTAGCTAACAGGACCAGTGGCCAGGGATGATGGGAATTGTAGTCCCAAAACAGCTGGAGGGTCAATTTTGGCCGCTACTGCTCTACAGGGTGTTTTGTCTGTATTTTTAAGGTTTAGCATTCAGGAAGAGGGCAAATATGTTAAAATTAATGTTAAGTAATGCATGTTTAACTCTCATTTGTACCTGATTTGTTATCTGTCTTTCTGCTGCATTGTTGTTTTCCGGTATAGCACATCTATCCATTTGGCAAGCTGTATAGTAGGGGGACAATTTTGGTCATCTTTTGCCCTTCATCCTAATTGGCTTTCTTAAGCAAAATTCAGTTTACAAGCAGACTATGTTAATGTTTCTCCAAATGAATTAATGCCATTCTAAATTAAGATTTGGAGAGGACAAGGTATAACACAAGGAGGCCTTGGTTGTCCAACTCTAGGGGGAAAGACCTTCCAGCTATGGCCACTGCTACCCAAACTGGACCTTCTGGCCTAGGAGCAACTCCTTCACTTTAAAGCATGTTTAAAGGATAAGCAGTGACATCTTCAAGGCTTGTTGGTAGCTGTGACCTGTATTGTCTTGAATAAGACAATGCAGGCCACAGCTTCTGTGAAACAGATCTGTTAAATGAGTTGATGGTGCAGGAACAATAGAATCTCGGTGGATTCCAGTTCAGGTCTTCAGACTATCAAGAAATACTCTTAAAAGTATTTCTTTAGATCATCTGCAAAGAAGCCCAAAACCTTTTCTGTCCACCATCTACACAGTACAGGGCACCTTTTTTAAACTCTCCCACTAACCAGTTTTCTTATGTTCAGTGCTCAAACATCTTACAGAACCAGCCTTTCTGATTAAAGAAGCTATGCGGTTCATGGGGGGTGGTCAGCTCAGCTGACCTGAAGGCCTCCTGGAAGATACATGTAGTGCTTCCCATCTGCACCTTTACCAGGTATTTATAGAATGTATACATTCCTCTGCGGTCCTGAAGGATGTTTCTTTGCTATCAATCCTGATGGATTTTTCAAGGACTTTGAGCACATATAAGAGAGCACTGAGACTTCCTTCTGTCCCACCCTTTAATATTTTCTTAGCTTTGTCGCCCCACTGATATTGGGGCATGTTCTAGGTTTTCATAAGACTACTTTCCTATTTTACAAGTTCCAGCTTTAAAGTAAAACATCTGTCCCCAATGTGCTACGTACCAATTGTTTATTGGACTAAGACTGCTGTACTAACTCTGGTTAAATGCCCAGAGCTTGAGCCACGGTTATTAGGTAAGATACCTGCCCACTATCTTAAAAGTTTTAATTCTTGATTTCTGATGCAAATGGGCAGCTAACAATTTTCACATCTAACTAACCAATAGCTGTGATAAACCATATCTATCCTTCTTGCAGGATTGACTGCATTCATGCATGTGTGCTGTACTCACCAATTTCACTTGCAGGAAGGGAGTGTAGCTGTGTCAATAACCAGAACTGTCTGCTTTACCAAAATTTATTACAGTCATACCTTGGTTCTTGAATGCTGCAAGCCCGGAAGTGAGTGTTCCGGTTTGTGAATTTTTTTGGAAGCCGAACATCCGATGTGGCTTCCGATTGAGTGCAGGAAGCTCAACGAACTTCTGAAACGGATTCTGTTTGAAAACCAAGCTACAACTGTACTTGGTTGGGGCAAAGTGGTGGGAAACTGTCCCACCCACCACCAAAACAATTAATTAAGTTAGAGGTTATTGGCAGGAAAATACAGATCTATTATTTTTTTAGTACATTACTGCAAGAATGTTACTTTAAAGCACTTGTGTGGAACAGCAATTTGAGTTCTCGAACAACATTTTTGTGAGTATGTTATGAACCTTCCACAGGAGGGGTGGTCTATTAAATTTAAACTTTCATATGTTTCTGTGGTGGGAAGCAGCTCTCCCATCTTATCAGATGCTTCCTTCAACAAGTAGTCACTTCATCATAGGGAACATAGTCATCTAGAAGGATTTAAAAAAGCAGACACGGGCTACTGCCAGTATACAGTTCAAGGTGTTTAGGTTGAAAGCAAAAATCTGTCACTGCCACTCAAGACGAAATACCAAAAATTCAGTTATGCAACTGTGGGTGCTGTGTATTGTCATGCTAAACAAAACTTCCAGAACTATCCATTCCATGGAAGTGATTGTTTTAATGACAAATCTAGTCAATTATTCAGTCCTTTTCGTCTAAATGTGACACGTTGAGTTGTATTATTAGAACAGGTTTCTAGAAGTCGATGAGTTTGTCATATGTTGCATGGAACATGTTCTAAACCTGTTATTTTCCGGTGAAGGTATAAAAAAACCTTTTACACCAGCTTGAATGTACTGTTAGTTATTTACAAAGAACATATAATTTTGCATTAAATGTCAGTATTGCTTTGCTGTTTATATTTGCATTTTTCATGGAAAACTACAATTTTAATTGATTTCCCAACAGTTTTAGTTCCTTAGCTGCTGTAAAATAGCTACTTTGTTTTATTTGATATAGACTTGTACAAACTGCATTTATTTATACAGAGGCATTTATAATACTTTTACAAATGTTCTTATATTCTGAATAAATTTCTAATGCAAATATCATTACGCCTTCTGGCATGCCCTTTTCTCTTTTTTAATCAAAGGTTCTAGACTCACTGATTCTGGACAGGAAAATGCTTTCCTGATTCTTATTTTATATATCATTGTGTGAACCCTTCTCACTGCTTGCACAATAAAGAGCTTCCATTTGTTTATATGAAAACATGAAAATTAACTGTTTTAATGGCAAATGGATGAATGTTCACAACTCACATGACAATTCTTTTATGCTCTGTTTTGTGGGCTCCAAGTGCAATTCCACAAATTTTCAGAAAAATGCTTTCTCTTGACAATTCACACACTGATACCTAGGGGCAACAACACCAGTTGCAATGTTTTATACATCAGTATTGTAGGCATGACCCAGCTGTATTTTGCAGTTCAGAACAATAATCACATTTCAAGTTTACAAGTTATCCAGAAGTCCAAAACTTACTAGTAAGCATTTTTATAATATAAAAGCAGTGATAAGTAAAATCAAATTGCTCAGTGAACATAAAAATAAACACATTAGCTTACTTAGCACCTTACAGTGTACTTTTTTTAATAGACCAATCTCAAACCATGTTAACTTAGTGAAAAAGTAACCTATACCTAGCCTATAACAAATAAAGCAATACATACCTATCCCACTGCTCTCCGCCTCTCATGAAGAACAACTTGTTACTCTCTCTTCTTTAAAGCTAGGCTGCAAATCACTGTACATTAAAGTATTTTGAAATAACACAAGTTGTCAGATTAGATGATTGCCGAATGCACACCTTCTCCTATCAAAAGCACACCCTTCTGTAGCAATGCCATTTTTCACAAAACATAGCAATGAACAGTCCTACTGTTTAAACACACATTTTCAGTCTGTTAAAGGAAAATTTATTTCAGAGAACATTTAGTTTCATTAAAATTGTTCAGCTTGAAAGAATAAACCAGTTTTGGGAAAAACAAGCCTGTGGTTGAATGCTGTGGCTACAGCTATTATGAAAGGTAGCATCATTGATCCTTTATATAAAATATTTGTAGTTGTAGAAATATATTGTAAAATGTACATTCCTTTCTTGATGTGATCAATGCTTCATTAATGACACAAATTAAATGTCACTTTTTAATAACATTGGTCCATTCAACTCATTTCAAACAGCAACCTGCACATCATTTCCAAGCACAGTTCTAATAGTTTATACCACAGTTACAGGTTTCATTATGTTATTTAAACCACAGCAGTAAGAATCCAAAGAACTGCTTTTGTAGAGCGCAACAAGATTGTTTTTCACTTCTCCCATTTTAAAAGCAGTTATTTGTTACATACCATAAAATGCTACTGCTTAAACGGAAAAAAAGGGGAGTGGAAGGGGAGAAATCAGTTCCAAGCCTACTAAAATACACAAATGCACAGAATGGGCCATGTGGCTCCTTGGATCATTGTCAAAAAAGATTAAATATTTATTTTAAAAACTGGTTGAAGAGTTCAAAACCAGGCAGGACATTAGGATTTTCATGATCCTGACAATAACAAATTAAAGAGTTTATTTTTTCCATTGTTCTTATCAAAAATAAAAGCAACCATAAATGCATGCTGAATATATATGCATACAAGCCATATTGCATCAGTCAGTGCTTACTGCAAAAAGTAAGGTTTTAAGCCTATTTATCTTTCCCTTGTTGAAAAAGATATAGCTACATATGTTTAAAGAGTATACCAAGATTTCAGTAATAGCTAACTTTCCTGTAAGGATGCCTTCACAGTGCACAGTAAATTATTGTCACATGTAAGCACTCTAGTGTAAGGAACTGTGAGCAAGAACATCTGAATTGCACGTTTCACAATTAAGAACTACTGCGGAGGAACATGCATAACCTCTGCATGACCGGCTAAGAAAAACTCACAAGCTGCCAGACTCAGAGCATTTGCAACTCACAGTTCCGTTTCAGATGGGACAGAAATGGAAGGAACAGGGAGAAGCAACAGCAGCACCAAGCTTCATGTCAGAAGCTGCTCTAAGGACCCTTTCATAAATCTCCAGCACTAGTATGTGGTTGTACATCAAAAGCTTGACATGAGCCATGGGCCACTCTGTAAAATTCTGCTGTGCTTTTCCTGCATGCAACCAACCATACAAAACAGCCCCAAAATTCAACTAAAATCAAGAGGGATTTTTGCCACAGCTGTATACCAGTATTTAGTACTACAATTCTGCAAAGCAAACTGCTAACCTTAGCACACAAATATTTGAGCCTAAAGGCTACCCTTGGAAAAGTGAAGTGCAGCTAAATGTTAAACCTGCTCCTTTCTCCTCAATTCTGCTTTCTCAAGCTCAGGTACTGAATACAAAGCTTTCAATAGCACACAAGTCTAGCGGAAACCACAGACTTCATGAGCCACCAAAAACAAAACAAGACAGAGTAGCTATAAATCAAAGCTTCACTAAGCAACTCACAGACACACATACATTTATACAAAACCATTGTCCAAAAGCTCAGTATGCAACCCCAAGGATCCTGTTTAAAGTCTTTTGTCTGCTGAGCATCCTTTGCTTTTGTAGCAGAAATAATTTGACCTCAAAGGATCAGACAAGTAATACAATTAGGTGCAGCACAGAGAGGAGTTTGTTGCCCCTCCTCAAGCACACCAGACCAGCAGTCAACATTCAAGCAGTTTGATCTTTCTGTAAAGATTATCTCAAATCAATTCACATATCCATTCATTCCCCCATCTTTTAAAATGCCCACAGAGAAACAAAAATTCACAATTCCCAAATTGCCTTTTCTTCATTGTTTTACAGAAATCTATGTAAACCATATGCTCGGACTTTGGAATACACGCATATAAAAAGATTCATTTAAACACTTTGCAAGCAAAACAAAAAATCTCATACCATACAAACAAATTAAAAGTAAACAACCTGAAATGTTCACAGTGCAGGACACCCAGGAATCCATAAAACAGTTATTTTCAGACACTCTTAATACATGATAATAAAATTAAGGAACACAACTTTATGAAACATGGTACCTTGTAAAAGTGAAAATTATTGCATATTTACCATGTTTACTTGCAACCCATTTTAAGGCTAGATTTAACAAACCCAAGTTAGTCTTTTATAGCTTCTGGGAAGTTATCCATCAAGAAGCCTGACACTGTCTTTGCTAAAGAATTGCAAAATGGGAGCTACACTTTGTCTATCCAGACATTAGGGCAGAACTTGCACACTCTGAACACAAAGCTGTTTCACTTTAGATGTTTTGTCTCACTGCTACTACAGTGATTTAAGTGTTTGTCAGGAAGGAATTCATTTCATATCTGAAATTCACATAACTGTGCCAGAGTTCCATGGTGTACCAAAAAGGAAGCAGCATAAAGAGTAATATTCCTGGGAAATCAAGCTACATATCAGAAGAAGATTGGCACAAGCAGTCTGAAAATGCAATTTGCCATGAACGAGAAGTTAGCAAGTTAGGCACTTTTATTGCTATAAAAAGTCAAACTGCACTAAATACTGACCAAAATTTCCCCCTCTAAATAGAGGTGGACGGGGGAAAGTAGTATCTTCGTTCATCACCAACCTTTCAACTGTCTTAACAGATCCAGTGAATTTGCTGATTTGAATAAATTATGTGGCTGGCAGGCATGTAACTACTCAGCAAATCTGTCACTCAACAATATTTAAAATGGCCTGTAAATAAAACCTGATTTACTTGGAAGTTAATTTGAGTTTCTTTCCCAGGCAAAATGGAGACTCACAAAGTTTATACTTTCCTTGACAATCCTTCAGAGCAAGGGAGATTTTGCAAGAGAAGAGGCACTATGCAAAATTATAAATGGTTTACTCAGTTCCCAAACTTTAACCCAGGTAGGCTGGAAGTTTGGTTTTTGAAATCTCAAACACTTATTACAAGCTGTTCTACAGTGCCAAGGTAAAGGCAGGATATGGAGAGAAAGAGAGAAAAATTCAGCAGCAGCTCTGCAGGTAAGTTATGTTCACAGTCATGCCTTCAGAACAATCATAGGACGTCGTTTTCTAAACAATTCAAGATTTTTTTTAGATTAAGCAATCTGTACATTTTGTTAAAATAAAAACTTAAATGCCTTTCTCTTGCACTCCTTGCTGCATTCTTGTTAAAATTGTTAAAATGTTAAAACTGTTGCAACTATTGTGTTGACACCAAACTCAATGTTGAAGCAGAAAGATATTGGTCAAAATGTAACATAATAGAACAGTACAATGACATAACAAAACTCAGGCTGAATATCATGTGCTGTCCTGAACATGCTTTGAATTCTCTCCTTGCAGTACTTTAAAAAGGCTAGTTTACATTCTATACAGTAAAATTATCCCCCCCCTAAATCCACATTTTAACATGCTGCATATTCAAACCAGTTGCTGTTATTCCAAAATGGCAGAAACAGCAAAATCAGACCAAGAAAACCAGGTTTACCATATCTGAACACCACCACCCAATCCTACTGGAACTGGAGAGGAGGGGGGAGACAATCTCTGAGCAGAATTCAGCTTTTCATTATACCATTACCATTGTAAAACATGCCTTTAAAAAAAACCTGGTGCAGTGCAAAAGAGAATCAAACAGAAGAAACTAGTTTCAAAAGCCAGTAGATCTGAGGGAGGAGGATCCTGAACTAGCAAAAGGAGAAATTTGCCTTTTAGCATACAAAGTCATAAAAGGTCTAACTATATCCAGAATACAAAACAGGTGTGTCCTCAGAAGTTTCAGGCCAGTTGCCACCCTGTTGTGACATACTGGAAACCAAAGAATTATTGTACATCAGAGCAAATCTAAACACTTAAGAGGTTAGTATAGCACTAGGGCTAAATAAAATACTTCTCTGATATCTAAACACACAGCAAAAAAAAATGCCCTCTAATGCATAGTTAGGAACTAGCAAATGAAACACTGGAAAGCATTTTTGCCCCTCTGCAGGTAAAAGCTATACTGCATTTAAAGTGCAACACTGCAATGGTGTCACTCCCATATTGCGATGAGAAGCCTTCCAGCCCATCACTAGGTCCCTGCATTGCTTTTAAACCTGAGAAAGGGTAAAGGCTGGATTTAAGAAACCTGCTCAGCTACTTTGCACCAGGTCTGTGGCAGACTTGTGCGAATGAACAACCATCAAAGGTCAAAACTTTTCATGATAGCGTCATGGTCAAACTTGAAGCTCAGAAAAGCTCGTGAGGAGAAAGTGAATTTGCAGTGGCCATTGCATGACCCTGATTGTCCATGTTCTAAGAGCTGGTCTTCATTGACACAACACATGTCATATGCTGCTTCTGGATTTAAAAAAAGATAAAACAAATTATTTAGCAGTGTCAGAAATAGTCTTACTATTCAGATTAAAAAAGAACAGTAGATTCAGATTACTAAAGAAAGTTTCAAATTATTTGGCCACTTATTCATTAAAACTGTTAAATTAAAACAGGTTTGCAGGAAAGAACACTTGGAACAATCTACATTTGATGTGATTTATTTATAGCATTTATATACTGCCTTTTAGCCAAAAAGACTGTCAGAGAAACGTAGAAAAAAATCAGTAACATATATATCTTCCTTCAACATACAGACATTTGAAGAATACTCTGGTTGCACAAGTGACTCTTGCATACAGCAGATAAACTGAATCAGGATGTGATCATGGGTTGAGGTTCAACATGTGACTTTCTGAACAACAGTAGTTCACATACAATTGGTCTCCACTACCAACATCTCCCAAATCCAAGCTATGAATTAAGACAAGTGGTTTTTACTTCAGTAGTTTTATAGGACCAAAAGGCCCAGTACCTACAAAGGATCAGGAGGTACTATTTCTTCTGCAGTTTGCGGTGTAGGGCTTCAGTGTGACAGGAACAATGGGAGGCTTTTAACTAAATAAAAAAACTAATTGCCACATTTGTGGTGCGGGGGTTCACTGGAATTGCAGTACATGGGAAGGGTTAGATCTTCCCTTGGCAGCTGCATGAGAATTCCCCCTTCTCCCACAAAGGGTTAGGATTTATCATAATGAAGTGGAGAAAATGTGTAGATGGCATGAAGGGGAGGAGTGTCCTACCCCCCCAGTTAATAATTAACACTAGGGAAGTGTTTGTGGATGGGTGGGTGGGTGTATGCGTGAGAGAGGGAGGACTGGCTGTATGTATGTATGTATGAGTGAGAGAGGGTTGCTGAAGAGACTCTCAAGATCACCACTACAAAGGTGGGTGACTCTGGCTAGGTCCACTACTAGCCAGCATCCCTTAAAACATGACCCCAAAGGAAATGCAGTTTTTGGTGGGGTGAAGTTCCCTAGTTGCCAACTAAGATATGAAACCAGCATGTATTGTATCCTGGTTAGCAAGCATAGCTGCACTCATGGCTAGTGCCTGGCCCTATATACCATGGTTATGTGGCTTGAGATAGTTACATCTGAACCAGGGTGTCATGTGTTGCTTAAGATACAATGCTCAGTGAAAAATAACGAGCAAAAGTGCTAACTTCAGAATGTAGCATACGCATACTTACCTGTTTCAAAATTATCTTGAAGTCTCCTGGGGTGTAACTTCTTTTCACATTTCTGGTTAAGAAATAACTGTATGAGTTTGGGTTTGGTATTAGTTTTGAGTTTCATTTTAAATGTATCTTGCAATGGATGAAGAGTGCAGAAGAGATGCCTCTTACCACATAGATATATTAAAAAATGCAGAATTAGGTTGCTACACATTGAAAGCTACAAAGAAGAATCTCTTTTGCAGGCCAAACTAACTTCATGGAAGGTTACCACAACCCAATGGTCTTTCACCACATACAGAAATCTGAAAGCATATGTATGTCCTGTGGCAACTTATACTGCAAGCTCTAACCCCTTTACTTTGCATTCTTTTCTAGCTAACTGAGCCACACATGAATCCGTTACAAATTTTGCTATCCTCCCCAGGATTACTTTTGAGTGGCAGTTTACCAATAGGAAGCACAAGAGACTCTTCTCAACTACTTCTGGGCAAATCCAAATAAAGTTACGAGAGGACACTCCCCCACTTCCTTTTTAAACCCAGCCAAAATCTGGGACAGGTCTCAAGAGCAGCAAAAGTCCAGAAGCTGACAGTGTCCAAGCCAACGTTTTATCACGCTGAGACAGTCCACAGCCCGTCTCAGCGTGAGGGCACTTGAGGGCACCTGCAGCTCCAACTATCACTGAAATCTTCTTGATACCTCTGTGATTCTACAGCACTGCTGACCATTCAATGTTCTTTACACTTATTTACCATTAAACAACTTACCAAAGTTTGGTTCTGTTTAGCTGGCTGACTTTGCACTCCGTTAGTTTTCTTCTTTTGGTTGGGAGTGTCTTGGTATTGCTTTCTACCATTGCTACGTGGGTTCTGAGCAAACCACCACACAAAGAAAAAGAAGGAACTGAAGTTAAAAATCCATGGCTGCATACTGTATGCTTATGCATATATTAAACTGAATGAAATTTGATAACTATATTGCAGATGATTAAAGTACTGTGCATATGCTTAGTAATTCTCTGATTACCGTAATATATACAGTCTTATTCCCTTAAGACACAAGCTTGTGAAGTTTTCAAGTTAAAATGCTTCATGTACACGGAAAACCAAGTTTCACAGAATTTGAGCTAGCACAAAAATGTATTAAAAAGAAACTCACCTTTAGTTTTAATGCATCAGATGTCTCAAAATGATTGTTATATGGCTTCTGTTGCTGCAACTGCCTTTGTTTCGTCCACTGCTCTCCCGAAGGACCATCTGTAACCACTGGCTGGCTATAATGGAGTTTGGATCTAATCCCATCAAAAAAAGGGGAGAGCAAGGGGCTTGTTTAGAAAAGATCAACAGCAGATTATGATCACAACAGCTTTAACTCGAACTGCTTAGGTATTCCCTGCATGAGACTATATTCGCCAATTAACCATAGATTTCCTCTTTAGGGCATTACTGCTTGTTTCAAAGGCACTGCAAAGCGGCGATTGCTGTTGATAAATGCATGATTCTCAGTCCACTCAGATTCATTGCTTGTCAATGCTTATAGTGACAAGGTACAATACGGTGCCGGGCGGGGGGTCACCTGCCTTGATAGCAATTAACAGAAAAAACACACCACTGCACTAGGAAAATTTCATTGAGCAGCACTCATCAAATGATGCCAATGGCACTGGAGCAACTAAGGGTTCACTGATCATTTACATGCTTGCAATTCTACACACATGGTGGACCAGTAGAGGTCAACTACAGTACATACCAAGTAATGAGAGATGCAGAGTATATTATTCAATTCATTACCTGCCCTTCACCAGCAGGTCCTGGGGCATGTGTGGCCAATTCCACAATCTTTTCATCTCTACAAAGGTGTGACCAAGTTAGGCTTGTGGAAATTTTACCATTATGTGCATTACATTATTTTGCCACATCATCAGCAAATCACAGAAACATCCACATGTATCACAGAGGCAGACACATTGCTCCACTGTCCATACAAAAGTGTCCATTCTCATATGTCTGGAACCAAGTGGTGGTTTAAAGAAAAGACAATATGAGATTTATTGCAGATGTCTCTTTCCAATATGGAACTGTAAAGCCTGCATGTAAACATTGTTTGTTAAATTTGTGTCCCAGGGGGAAAGAAAGGGCCAGTGAACCAAAATGCCACATTACTGAATAACTTTTTCCTGCAGTTCAATGCATTTATTGAATACCCATGATGCAAGCATACAGCAGTACCTGGCAGTATTTTAGACTACTACACATTCATACATATTCAGCACTTGCAATGAACTGTAGGTGAACTTGCCTGTGGGTTCTGTTTGATTTGTAGACTGCCATTTGATTCAGAATACTGAAGGCAGCTACATTTCATATGACAGTTTACCAAACACCTGTTCAGTCGTCCTTAATTATTGGTACGACAACTCAAGAATTTGCTGTTTTCAAAGACTTTCACTGATGTCTTGCCAAGCAACAAGCTATAACCAATCTTAATTTAGGTTGTAAAGACTGCAGTCCTATAGCCATAGAACTACCTAGTCCTTCTGTCTTAACAGCCCAACATATCCTTTCACTCTTCTTGATCCACACTGCTCAGTGGTCCAGAAATCTCCTGTCCCCTGAAATGACTCAGCCCTTGCTATTCCTTATGCCTCCCTTGCTCCCTTCAAAACCTTCCTCAAAACTTTTCTGGAGGGTCTTTGGAACAATTCCCTAGTCCTGATACCCTACTGTAACTAGGCTGAAATATTGAAATAATGGCACAGTTTACCCCTTCCTCCATTTTCTTCCTTCTGCTTATGTTTAGACGGCAAGTCCTTCGGGGAAAGGACCAGGCAAATCTGTTCTAATTAAAGTGCCACTTACATAGATGCCAAATGTATTAATACCACTGCTGTTGATAATGCTAATGATGATAGTTATGTACTCTCAGCATCCACATACACTTTCCCTGAGAATAAGCCCTTTGCATATACAGTGGAACCTCGGGTTACATACTGTCCTCCTTATGAACGCTTTGGGTAACAAGCTCCGCTAACCCAGAAGAAGATGCTCCTGGTTGTGAACTTTGCCCCAGGATGCGAGCAGTAGTCATGCGGCAGCAGCGGGAGGCCCCATTAGTGAAAGTGTGCCTCATGTTAAGAACTGTTTCAGGTTAAGAACGGACCTTCGGAACAATTAAGTTCATAACCGGAGGTACCACTGTAATAGGTTTTACTCTGAGCTAAATTGTATGGGATTGTACTGCAAGTCTTTTTTCCTCTAATATCTATACTGGTTAACACTTTTGTAAAATAGAACATTATTAATAGAACATTCCATCATTTTTTCACTCCATTTAGGTGGTATAGACAATGCTTGGGGAGGTATTCAGCTAAATAATTGCACAAATGGCGGCTTCCTGTTTCCAGTGCGCCAGGAATGGACTCTCTCCCAATAACAATGTGGAAATTTCATTATCTGCATATCTCTTTGGTTGAAAGGGGTACCAGGCTCTCACCTGCAGTTTGCCTGGCGGTCTGGCACTCACTTCCCCATGGAATGAGAGGGAAGGCAAAGGCACTGGGTGCATGGAGCACTCTGGCTGCCATGACCCCCCCCATCCCGTTCCTAGAAGCACAGGTTATCCTGTTAATTGGATTCTAATTGGCGTAAACTACAGACATGTGCCAGAGACGATGAGATAAGAAACTGCAAAAACAACCCAGCTACAAGGATGTAAAAGGTTTGGACTGAAATATTTCATTTGGTGAGAGACAATGGAGGGAGGGGAGCCCACAGTTTGCTTCTTTAAAGTTTTTCCTCTACACTTATGATACGGCAACCCTCCCCAGGAATGCAAGTTTTACTAAAAATATCTGCACAAGTGAGGACGGAAGAAATTGGAATATAATATGGAATTTAACAAAATAGGAACTGCGTGTGTGAGAGAAAGTAACTGAGAGGGAAGGGTGGGGGAGAGAAATGCTATTCTTTGAAACATAGAGCAAAATCCTCCCTAACATCCATTATCCAAAGGAATGTATTTGAGATAATTGGCCATAAATCAGCAGTAGGGAGCAAAGGAGTCTACCAGCTGAGGGAATAGAAGTTTTTACATTAACTATCTGCAGTCTGGATTCAGACCATTCTTCCTAGGCTGGAAAAATGGTGAAGATGGCTTGTTTACTAGAAGCCAAATCACGGGATGAAGCGATGCAGTGACTTTTGGAAACTGTGATATAACAGCTTCTCCTGGGGTATGATGGGAACTGTCAACAGGAATGAAGGCTACAACACCGTATACAGATGGGAAAACATCAAAGAGAAAACTGTCGCACGCAGGAAAGTATAAGGATTACAGCTAAAGTTCCTCACTTGAAACTTTATAAATTTTCTATTATACCAACACGAATAGAAATCACAAGATTGTAGCTGTTATACAGGGGATTATTACATCTGAATGGAAATTATTAAAATTTCGGAACGCAGAAAAAATGTAGAAGAATCAACTCATCAACTCTAGAATGCAAGTTGGCCAATTTAATTAAATTGTATAAGTTGACAGTTGAATAATTGGCATTAATAATTGAATTAATTGGATAAAATTGGTATTGTTATAATGAAGCTGCTATTGGAAAATCTTTAAAAAATTATATATTTTAAAAAATAATGCACAAATGGAACAAATCCCACTCACACAATGGGAGTTCCTCCTTCTCCTCACCTATACATGCCCCACACCAATCCCAAATTGACTTCAGAGGGTTGGGGGAACCCCAGAACAGATTTAGGGGTCAAGAGGGAGAGAATGTTTCATCTGCACAAGGAAATATCACTTATTTATTTAAAAATTATATATAATGGCTATAAGGTTACTGGTAGATTTCAAATTGAGCTAGTTTGTTACCTCATTTTTTCCATGTTGGGTTTAGGTGGTGTGCTACTACTAGTTGACGAGAATCCATTGTCACTATCGGAAGAATCTCCATACCGTCGAGAAAGCCAGTCTCTCAGTGGTCTGTGGAGAAGGTAATATTGGGTCAGCTTCTTGGGGCAACTTTTAGAATACAAAAATAAAAATTTCCTCAACACAGAAGTGAAATATAAAGGACTGTTTTTCTCTCTCTCGTCCTGAACACACCTGATGAAGGGAATGGCCATGAAAAACTTGTTAGGTGCCAAACCCAACTTGGACTTCGGAGTCATATCATTTCTATGGCAAGGCAATTTGTCAATTGAGAACCATTCAATGTTCTGAAACACAGAAAAAAAATTCCTTATATTACACATAAATAATGGACAGGGATAACAATCTGAAATCACATTGCACCTAATCAGGAAACAGCATGCTTTGCCATCACTAGAAAAATCACTGACTATATGTTGCACACCCACCCAAAACAGAAAACTCAGAATATCCCCCCCTCAACTGCTAAAAAACGCTCAATGTGCTGCAATTTTTTCCAAGATGTTGATCTGGTTCAAACATAACACTAAACCATGGTTAGTGTTAACTGTAGGTAATGTTAACCATAATTAGTAAGCTATGGTTAAAGCTGAGGTGTCTGGCAGACAAACTTTGGTTTAGTACATCACAGAATAGAGAGCAGCTAAGCCTTAAGAGCAGTCATGATTTTGTTGCCACTCTTCACCCAGGGTTCTGTAGTTTTTGGACCATGAAGGCATCTTAACCATGGTTAAGGACATCCAGATTTACACGTAACACTGTTATGGTAATTGTTAACTAAGGTTTATAAACCAACTACAAAACTTGTTTAACTGGCAACCTTTATCCTTAGATAATAAAACTTAAGCTGAAAGGCTTGGTTCACACATAATGCCAGCCCGTGGTTTAGTGTTATGTGCAAACTAGATCATTTAGACTGCAGATCACCCCTAATATGCATGTTGCCTTGACCCTCTTCTATGTTCTTTGCCTACAGTTTGCAAACTGTGCTAAGTGCCTATGGAATCAGCTCCCCCAACCCCAGGGCTTGGACTTCATGAAAGTAAGCCCGATGAGCAATGAAAGTAAAAAATGGGGCATACAAGTAATATATCATGAGAAAACAGCATGCATTAGCTGTTACAAAATGAATATTTCCATGTGACTCTAACAAACATGACAACAATATGATGCTGGTGTCCTGCATACCAAAACGGTGCACTAGAGAAGGACTCCTCAGGACATTTGACCACTGCTTTAGTCCTGCATAAATCATTATTTTCTCAATACCCAATAATCTAATCAGACCTTACAAAAAAACCACGCATTTAGGTCTATTTACCCGAATCTCTCTCCTTGTTTTGGGATTAAATTTTGTGTCCTTTGGAATTCCTGGAATGATGTACAAGCGTGCCAGCTGATCATTTATTCGCAACTCAATATAGTCATCTTTATTGATGTAATCTTTTATATCAAAACCAGTTTCTTCAAATACCTGAAAATACACAGGCCAGAGTAAAAACATTGCATTTGCATTTTAGCTGCTGTGTAACTAGTTATTTCACTTTATAGCTCAAAGTAATGAAAAAGTTGACTAATACTTTTCACTTGGGGAACTATATGTGAGTGAAAATACAGGCTCTTCACTACAGCTTTAAAAAAAGATGAGATTCTCTTAAAAATCAAACATACACTGCAAAGCTATCCAAAAATATTCAACAATTTCTACAGCAAGTTTTGACAATTAAAAAACTTTATAATGGGGCAATTACACATCTTATAAATATGCCAAAGAGCCCAAAATGAAAAGAGTAGGTGGATCCTTTTAGCAAACTATTTATTACAGATATTTCTATACTGCTTTATATGCATGCATCTCAAAGCATTTTCTCAATACAAGACACAATTTAGTGAAAGTTAATGCCCCCAGTAGCTGGAAATCCTTTTCTCTGAATCATCCACTATTATTAATGCTATCCCCTTCAGCAGTTTTTAAACTGTTTCTGGGAATTCTGTACATCCTTAGAAACTCATCAGGGGTTCCTCTATGAAATCAATGCTAGCAAACAAGCATCCTTGAAAGACAGTTTGTTCACAGCCACCTTCTCTTGAAGTGTACAGGAAAGCACTGAATATCTTCTAGGTCATACTCTTCATGCTCACTGGGAAAACCCTGCACAAAAGAGCTTCTAAGCTCTCTGCCTTGTTTTCAGGCTTTTGGAGTATCCTGTGAAATCTTTAAAGCGCTCTGCCTTGCTTAGGGTGAGGTGAGGTAGGGGGTAAGACTCATACGGCACTAGCTGGGTCAGAAAAGTTGAAATTACACATGTTAAAAGCACAAAAGCTGTGAGTTACCTATAACGTCATCCAATTTTATTCAAGAGAATTACTATAACCTATTTATTACATTGGCTATATAGAAAATCTTAACACAGATAATGTCATCTATGAATTTAAAATATTTTTCATGCTTCATATTAATTCCAGAGAATATTTACCCAGGTAGGGGATTATAGAATTCCCTGTTGTCTCTCACTTGCAGTACTAAAAATGTGAAGAGCCATTTTTTAAAAAAATGACAGAAAGCAACTCAAAAACCCATTAGGGGGGAAGTTACTCAAGATGACATGCATCACGATCCTGTATGTTTACTTTGTCTTTCACCAGAAAAGGACAAAAAGTTTATATTTTATGTTGAGAAAGGGAAATTGGTTACATAGCAGGAAAAGCAATCAAGGAGGCTGTCCATACAGCAAGCCTTGCCCTACAACAACCAGTTTCCCTATCTTATGCCACTTGGCACAATGTATGTCCAATATATAAACAGCATTAGTACCTCTTCTTTAAAGTAATTCTTACATAACTGTGTACAATATTATTGGACTGAATGTCAATGAACGCATAGGAATGGCAGCAAGAACAACGTAAAAAGTTATATCCACGTTTGCCATATATCAGGGGACAGAAAAATCACCACCTGATAGAAAAACACTAATATGGTACATGTACTTGAGGCCCATGGGAACATGTCAGAGACATCGTTTTGAGCATAAAAGCAACTCAGTCACCTCTCTAGCAGCACAGTCGTGTGGAGCTTCCTCTTTATTCACTTTCCCTTTTGGAAATCCCCAGCCAGACTTTGCTAAATAACCCTGGACCAGCAGCACCTGCAAAATTTAAGCAGTCAATTCAAGACATAATTAAGCACTTAGAAGAAGAGAAGTAGTAGTTGGAGGGCATCAAATTGTGTTAAGCACCAGTGGGATTGGGAAAGTTTCATATTTACAAGAACGATACACCAAAATAAATGATTGAGAAGGAAGAAAATCCAGCACACATTCTTCTCTTCCAGTGAGGGAAAGACTCTCAAACGATATATATTATTCAATTATAAAACTAGTGTTTACATAAAAAGGTATTGTTTAGGAGGTTTTGAAATAGTCACACTTAATGATTTTAATGTTAAAATCTAAATCAATATTAATTCCATTTTCCAAGACATAAAAAGAAATCCTTCAGATCAGCTTCACACTTACATTTTCAAGGCTCTCATCGAGAATAATGGCACCATAGGTTGGCACTCCCATTTTGTACTCTTTCCATTCATCTAAAACCCTCTGCACATCTTCACCTTGAGGCAGTAAAAAAGGGCAATGACTGAAAAGTATAGAAAGTCAAGGAAATTCACTGCACTAGGACACACGTTTTCATTCCTCAAATCATGTTTCCTTTCTTTCTTTGTCTCCAGCAAATCATAATCACTGACATTAATGAGGGAACCTTCACACCACCGAGCTTTAACACCAGTGGGTTGGTTTTTCTTAAGAACTGTCATGGGAATAATTGGGGGAGAAACCTGATATGTTAAGTCACTTGCCTTGTTGCCTGTGAAGAATCCTGAGGCACTTTAAATTGGATAGGGATGCTTTCATAGTTTGAAACACCTATTTGAAACACGTATTTCACCACCCCACCACCTTAGAGCTATATATGTGTAAACTGGCAATCAGGGCACTAGTCTTTAAAACTACACAGCCTAAGCTGTGAAAGGGGAAAGGGTCAGAAACATGACATGGCTAAATTTACAGATCACAGAGCTAGCAGTACAAGCTGGCCAGTGTCCTTTAGGGTAGGATGTGTTCCTGATGCCCTGAAGGGGCAGTCGTGAGGCCCAGTTCGAGAAATCACTGAATCCTGTCAGGCAAAAAGCCCATCTAGTCTACCATTCTGTTATCGCAGTGGCCAAACAGTCCAACACCACTCTCTTACCGTATTTTTTGCTCTATAAGACTCACTTTTTCCCTCCTAAAAAGTAAGGGGAAATGTGTGTGCGTCTTACGGAGCAAATGCAGGCTGCGCAGCTATCCCAGAAGCCAGAACAGCAAGAGGGATTGCTGCTTTCACTGTGTAGCGATCCCTCTTGCTGTTCTGGCTTCTGAGATTCAGAATATTTTTTTTCTTGTTTTCCTCCTCCAAAAACTAGGTGCGTCTTGTGTTCTGGTGCGTCTTATAGAGCGAAAAATACGGTAATCTCAGTCAGCTTTTGGGTCAGAAAACTGCCTTGTTTCCCTTCTTGATGACCTATGCAAGTAGATGGGCAGAGGAATATTCCGTCTGGATTGTCTCTGTGGGTTGGGAGGGTTCTGCTCTATCATATTTCCCTGCAAGGCAACTGCGTTCCTCAAATCGGGCGCTGCTGAGAGTACCGTACACCCCAGAAGCACACTTAGCCTGTCCTATAAATGGGTTTTAATGTTATAGCTTCAACCACTCTGTGAAATTTGCAGTCTAAAAGTAGTATATAAATCATAGCACTTCTTTTTAAAAGTCTCTGCCTAAGAGACTGGCATGCAGCAGTAAGAAGCCTAATAATCGGCTGTGGTCAGGCAGGTGAGAAACAACAGCTTAAAGTAATTTTAGAATGCATGCTACCCCCACCCCAGAAAAAGCATGAGCTGATGATTGGCATTTTCCAGTTTTACATGCATTCATTACATAGCAACAGGAACCACAAAAATCAACAGAATCTACTTGTAATGCCTCCAGTCCAGAGCTGTGCATGCATTCCAACAAAGGGCCCTCCTGCACAAACCAATTTCCCCATTCATTTCTGTAGAAAGGATAGCCCACTCTACATTAACCATGAGTGAAATTCTGTGCCATTCCCACCCCCAAACACATTGAAATTGTGTAACAAGCACATTTTTAATAAAAAAGTAACAGAAAGCACACATAAATACGTGCAGCGGTGCTTACTGTGAAGAACTTCATAAATTCCAGTTCTGGAGATCCCTTGCCTTAAAACCTAATCAGAATGATTTCAAAAGAGGTTACTCTCAAGTGTCTCATGACACGGGTAAATTGCCAGGGCACCTGACATCTCTAGGTAGGGCTGAGAAATACTTTTATCTGAAACTCTGGAGAGCAGCTGCCAGTCAGTGTAGACAACAGTGAGCTAAATGGGCAAATAAGAATAATAGTCTGTTCTCAGTATGAGGCAGCTTCCTGGATGGCACTCATGAACACAGTTTCACCACACATAGTCCACAAGACTACAAAAAGACACAGTAATACAGAAAGGATATCAGCTTTAGCAAAATCTCTTATCCCACACTGAGGTAATCCTGGTGTGTTCTGCATGTAGAAATCCAAGTAAAACCAATGGGCAAGCTCAATCTGAAAACACACTCGGATGGCATTGTCCCGTTCCTCGCTGGGAATGTGCAGAATAAATCGACTGTTGGGAGGGGGAAAATAATTTTATGTACTAGCTACTGACACACCTGAAGCACAAAGAGCTCCTAAATTACAAACACAGCAAGCACAAAGTCAAAAAGGTTTATTTGAAAAGGACCACACATATTTAAAAAGAAGTCACACATAGGTTTCAAGACATGTATTCAAGATCTGGGACATTTTAGTGACAAACTCCCATCAGCCACCATGAGATTAGAATCCTTAAGCTTCATGCAGATGAGTAAATACTATGGTTTACATAGGGCCTTCAAATGCTTTCATGAACTTCACTTGAAAGCTTTGAGGGGGTTATAAAAATGCAGGAATTGTCAGGATGTTTGTAATATTTGATACTTATTTTTTATTTTACTTAATACACCTGTATACTGCCTTTTCATAACTTAAAGTGTATTACAATGACTGCTAATAACAGATAAAAATGCAATGCAAGACTAAGATAAATCTAGCAACAAAAGCTAATGAACTAAGGCAAAATGAAAAAGATGTGCCTTGCAAACACTCCTAAAAGCTAGTACAGTGGTACCTTGGGTTAAGTACTTAATTCGTTCTGGAGGTCCATTCTTAACCTGAAGCACCACTTTAACTAATGGGGCCTCCTGCTGCCGCCACACCACCAGAGCACGATTTCTGTTCTCATCCTGAAGCAAAGTTCTTAACCCGAGGTACTATTTTTGGGTTAGCGGAATCTATTACCTGAAGCGTTTGTAACCTGAGGTACCACTGTATAGGCATCTGAGTTCAACAGGCGTGCATTACTTGTGTAAAAGCCTTGCTTCTGGCCATTATGGTTCTTACTTTGTGTGTTATAGGTAGCTGAAGCAGAGAGCATTTAATGTTTGAAGCTTACATACATACTAGGTGGATGAAGAGATGCTCTTTCTGAGATACATAATTCTAGTTTTATTATCAAATAAAAGCTGTGGCCTCAGGTGAGTGCATATTTTCCCAGAAAAGCTGCTGGGTTGGTATTTTTAAATCAGGTTTTAGTGTTTTAACAAAAACACTTTGGGGATGCAAATACATATTTTAAACTTATTGGTTAATGTTATGTGTATTTCTTCCTACAACTTAAACCAAGCAAAGAGAAAGGACTTTTTGGGAGCTGTTTTCTACTTACGAACGTGATCTGTTTCGGGGTGCCATTCGCACCCTGAAAAGTCTGTAAGTAGAGCGCTGCTACTGCGTGTGCACAAAGTGCAATAGAGCACCTCTGCGTTTGCAACCCGAAAATCCACAATATGATGCAAACGCAACCAGAGGTATGACTGTACAGTACACTGTAAAAGACGTACAGGGTGGGAGTAGGCTAAACTGAAAGTTATAGTTGCTGAGGTATAATAGTTCCATCAAGCCGCACATGCTATGTGTATAATACAATAACACCAAAAGTCTAACAAAACTACAGTATTTACAAAACTACCTATTGTCAAAACACATTGTGGATGTTACTTCAAAAACAGTAGCTATACTGACTTGTGCTGCAAAATGACTACCTAATTTTCATTCCATAACTTCATAGCGGCATGAACTTTCCATTTTAAAACTTGGGAATGTTTTTTTGCGTATGTGATCTTCAGGTGAAGGGCGGTATTGAAAATCAATCAGTCAGTCAGTCAGTCAATCAATCAATTAACTGCTGTGGGCGACACATTTCCTTAACCCTAATCCACAAAAATATGCATCATTACAGTGTTACATTCAATATATACTTGTGTGTGTGTACTTGTGCATATATTCAGTGCGACGTTCAATATATATATCTGTGCCTTGCGTGTGTGTATGTAAGTGTGTGTGTGTGTGTGTATATATATATATATATATATAGACTATATATATATATATAGTCTCGCACACAGACACGCGTCGTAAGAGCGCGCGCACTTTAAAGCCGCCTGTACAACCAACGACTCCCTCTCCCTCCCCGCCACTTTGGCTTATAGCTAATTAACCGGCACCACCAATTTCTGGGCAATTCTGAGCCGCGGGATTCTAAGCCTGGCGGGACTTTTAACTGAGGGAAGGCGACGCGGTGTCTCTCTCGGGTCCCGCCTGAGGGGCGCCCGCCTCTCCGCCAGCTCCCAGAGGAGGAGGAAAGGGCTTCGGGCGCTGCTGACCCCCGGGAGGTCTCGCTCCGGCCCTTCCCCACAGCCGGCCGCCTCCCCGCTTGTGAGGGCGGAGGCGTCAATACCTGCACAGGTCGTCCAGGACGCCGCTGGGAATCTCGGCCCGCTTGGTCTCCATGGGGAAGCAGCGCGGCTCATCCCGACTCCGCGGGGCCCACAGTGCCGCGCGAGACGGACCTTAAAAGTGAGGGGGGGGGAACGAGCGAGAGGGGAAACGAAACGAGGCGAGGCGGTTGGAGGCGGGACTACGCCGTTTCCGTCCCGTAGGAAGGAGGAGAGGGTGCCCGCGAGCCAATCGTCTCTGTCTCTGGTAAAAAGAGAGGCGCGAGGCGGGGTGGGCGGGAGGTAGGTTGCTTCTCTCAACCAACCGCCGCGGCGAAAGGAAAGGAATGGGCTAATCGGCTTGCCCGCTGCTCAAGACCGACAGCGGAGATAGCCAGTCAAGTCGGCGAAGGACCGTGAGCGACGGGCTGGGCGACGAAAGAGGAAGGAGAGGAAGGGTTCAGCACCCAGGGAAACGAAAGAAACGTTAAAGCTCCGCGTTAATAAATAAATAAATAAATCAGGTTTTTTTAAAAAAAATAAAAATAGGGGGCGGAGCTTTCGAGGTGCGATTCGTGCGTCATTTCCAAAATGAGAGCCGCCGGGGCTCAAACCCGCCTGGCAGTCACACCC
The DNA here is from genome assembly GCF_964106915.1 of Podarcis gaigeae. NCBI lineage: Eukaryota > Metazoa > Chordata > Lepidosauria > Squamata > Lacertidae > Podarcis > Podarcis gaigeae. Next base: position 22,183,597 of record NC_139687.1, read on the forward strand.
CGTAACCTGGAAGCTCTTTCCCCCTTGCCCGACTCCTGTTTATGTGGGTTGCTCAGGAACTCTGCGCGCTCTGCACATGCTCAGGGGATAAGTGAGAATTTCTCAGATCCAGCCAGCTCCTTATCAGCTTGTGATCTGAGCTTCGTGGGTAAAATTCCCAGCCCCTCCATATGAACACGAGTCAGATTTTGCGCGGGGTTGGGCCCCTCCAGCTCCGTTGATTTCTACGATTTTACGCACGTCTTTTAAGGCCTAGGATAGATAACGTGAGATTATCGAAGCCCATTTGCTGAACCTACCCCATAATGCGAATGCATTTTCTGATACTTCCAGAGCTCAGCATATAAAGCTAGATCACTCAAAGGGTAGTAAAAAAGCTAACAGGCTTATTGTTCAAGTTCAAGGCAAACTTGTGTTAGGCAATAGTCTTAATAATATAATACGGAACATAAATCAGTATTTTTGCAAAGCTTCTGAGCATTAAAACACATCTTTTGCTTCTCTGTGACAGCTCCAATTCTAATATTGTTTTGCCATTTTAAAATCCAGTTTGCCAACATCTGTTGTCCAAAAGAGAGAAGTAACCAAAGACAACAACTGCTTAATTTCAGGTTAAACTTCTGAATCGCCACCAAAAAAATATAGCAGTTTTATCTAACTACTTTCCCCCCGTGTTTTTGTTTTGCAGCCAGTAGATAGAGGGCCACTCTGTGCGTTACGAAACTATTATTGTCGCTCCAAAGAAACTGAACCATTTCTGCCTGGGTTAAAGGGTAGTAAAAAATGTGCCTGCTAGTCATATGTGGCTCTACAGTTTTTCTTTGCTGAGAGGCTCCACAGAGAAAGCCCCACCCCGCAGGCAGCATGAGCAGCCAGCATTTTATGAACACTCACGATTGTGGTTTTACCATGCAACTTGTTAATACTCCTCTTGTCATCAAAGGGAACTTGTTATTCCACCTTTCGCTAACTGAATGTCTAGATTTATCTAAGACTATGGAGACTTTCAAACAAGAGAGACTTCAATAGTGCAATCAACTCAGAAGTAAGCCATGCTGAGCTCCTCTGCAAAATACTAAACTAAAACGTGGGAATGGGTTTTTGTGACCTTCAGATGAAGGGCGGTATAATGAATTAATTAACTGCTGTGGGCAACACATTTCCATAACCCTAACCCACAAGAAATGCATCATTTCAGTGCTATGTTCAATATATATTTGTTCATTGCATTCTATACACAGCATTATCAGCTGACTTCCCACATAAAAACATTTCTATATCAGTTTCAGCCACCAGAGGGTGGCATGCTTTTTTTTTTTTTTTTAAGCATTCAGACAATGCCTACAACAACAACAACAAAGGACAGCCAGACCTTTGAGAAAAAGATAAAAGGCTAGGATGTGGCAGGGGCTCTGAAAACTACAAACTATGAGATTGTAAATAAACCCGTTTTCAGTATTCCCCATCCTGTTAAAAACAAAACCACACATGTTCCCCTGAAAATAACTCACTAATAACCTGTATTTGCTGGTATTCAACTATTTTATCTTATTCATGTATATGCCCCTCTCCCTTCGAGATAGTATCTTTCAAAGATGGCTTATGAGTAAAAACTATAACGGTGCAATAGCTATAGTCCCTGTTAGATGGTCCTAATCTCAGCTAACTTGTTTGGTGCAGGCTTATTAAACCATCTTTGCCACTCAAGTTGTTAAATTTCAAATTGGTTATCTGAACTGTCAATTCCCTGTGACAGTCTGAATACTGACCTTGTTATTTCTTTACAGTTTCATTCATTGGTTGCCTGCCTACAACGGGTGGCTTCTTGTTTGATTTTGCATTTAGAGGGATACAGTGACAAACCACACACACAATTGTGAAGGACACCTGTGTCAAGCTCCACTTGAAAATACATGGAAGCTGATCCCTGATCAGATACCACTTTGCACTTGCTCCAATTTTAATACAGTATATACTTTTGAACACAGTTTTGGAAAATAGCACACTGCATTCTAAAACACTCTTTGCCACTGCCTGTAGAGAAATATAAGCCTTATTCTGAGAATAACAGAAAGTAATAATAGAAATAGTTGAGTTGAAAGTTGCCAGCAGACCAGAAATAAAATGGCCTTGCCTGCTCCTGTGTTTTTGACCTCAGGTGCATTTGCAAAGGCTTTTCATTGAGTAGAGATAAACATCAACAGCTGTTCGAGGCAGGAGAGCAAAACACTCTTAAAGGCATATCAAAAGTATAAAAATGAGCAACTTTACATGTAGAAATTAAGCTGGTGAGTGGAGACAGGGAAACAGTGAGCTCTTCACCAGGTTTTGCATGTCACATTACAGAACCAGTAAAAACAAGTTGTCAGCATACTAAGTAAGACCTTGATAATGTTCTGCTTCTTGTTCCAATATGCTAACTCTACACAGAAATGGGCCAACCCACAGAATCACAGAAGACAAAAAACAAATAAACACATGATGCAGTGAGTCATTCTGCCAAATTATGCATTTATATTTGATGCTCTGTGTGTACAGTACTATGTGCGTACCACAGGGATTTCAACTATTGTTTTTGTTTTGACGCTGAATAGGAATACACGGCACTGGCAGTCAACTTTCAAATACCGGCTGTCTCACAAAATGTACTTCCAACACAGCAGCGATGCTGTAATGTCCCTTGTTGAAGGTTTACGATGCCAGCATCAGCAGGCTCTTTAGTTGCTATCAGTCCATCCAGGAGTGCCACTTTTATGCCAAAAACTCCAGATTGTACATAAGCACTACCATTTCAACTGCAAAAGCTGACTCACTGTATACTTGTCGCGCATTACTGGATGCTTGCAAGGAAGCGCTTTTCCTTTCAGTACTTAAAATACTTCAGAAAAGCATCCATAAAATTGCAGAGGATAAATAATAATGGATGGCACATAGGTAAGCCTTCTACTGAGTTCAGCAAATACAGTGGTACCTCGGGTTACATACGCTTCAGGTTACAGACTCCGCTAACCCAGAAGTAGTGCTTCAGGTTAAGAACTTTGCTTCAGGATGAGAACAGAAATCGTGCTGTGGCGGCGTGGCAGCAGCAGGAGGCCCCATTAGCTAAAGTGGTGCTTCAGGTAAAGAACAGTTTCAGGTTAAGAACGGACCTCCGGAACGAATTAAGTACTTAACCCGAGGTACCACTGTATAACCTATGGGAATAAAATACCTACATTCTACATTGCAAAATAACAATAAATCAGTGGAAAATAAAGTTTGGGGAGCAAAGGAATGCAGCATAATCCACAGACTAACAATCTCTTACCTAGGCTTACTTTGTACAGTGGTGCCTCGCAAGACGAAATTAATCCGTTCCGTGATTCTCTTCGTCTAGCGGTTTTTTCATCTTGCGAAGCAAGCCCATTGACAGCTTAGCAGATTAGCGCTATTAGCGGTCTAGCGGCTTTTAGCGATCAGCTGAGAAGCGGCTTATCAGCTGTTCTGCTGATAAGCGGCTTAGCGCTTAGGGAAAGGACAGAAAAAAGTGAGAAAAAAACGCGGGAACTCGCAAGATTTTTTCGTCTTGCGAAGCAACCCCATAGAGAAATTCGTTTAGCGAAGCGCCTCCAAAAACGGAAAACCCTTTCGTCTAGTGGGTTTTTCATCTTGCGAGGCGTTCGTCTTGCGGGGCACCACTGTATCTCTGCAGTCCCAACTCTGTAACTTTAGCTCCAGAGATGACTATAAGGGAAGTGTGGTTGTCGAACTACTACAATGGTACCTCGAGTTACAAACACCTCAGGTTACAAACGCCTCAGGTTACAAACGCTTCAGGTTACAAACTCTGCTAACCTGGAAGAGTTACCCCGAGTTGAGAACTTTGCCCCAGGATGAGAACAGAAATCGTGTGCCGGTGGCACAGCAGCAGCAAGAGGCCCCATTAGCGAAAGCACGTCTCTAGTTAAGAACAGTTTCAGGTTAAGAACGGACCTCCAGAACAAATTAAGTTTGTAACTAGAGGTACCACTGTACTATGATATGGTATCCTTCTCTCTAATTGTGAGCTGATGAGTGCCAACAGACATTTAAATAAAATGGGCCTATTGTGAAACAAGAGGGAGTTACCGTATTTTTCTGTGTATAACACGCCCCCATGTATAAGACATGGGGGACTCAATATTTAGAAAATGGGGGGAGATTGCCCAGGGCTGTTGAGCTTTTTTTGGGGGGGTGCCTGAAAACGCTCACCCGGCTGGCCAACGCTTCCGATAGCACACGACGCAGAAGCCTCCAATCGTGTTTCCGATCACCGCCAGCCGCTGCCAATTGGCTGCCCAAATGCCGCAGCAGCAGCCAATCAACAGCAGCCATTGCCACAGCAACAAATCACCCACACTAATGCCAGTGACAATCTACTGCTCACGGAAGGAAACAATCCACCACCACCCCTCTGCACTACCCATGTATAAGACGCCCCCATTTTTTTACCATTATTTTAACGTAAAAAAACCCCTCACCTCATACACGGAAAAGTACGGTATTACCGTGCCCAGGAGAAATTCAAAGGTTGCAGAAGTGGAAAAAATATTTTAGACAAAAATGACGAGTGGGCAAAAATACCCTAAATCAGTCCACTGAGCATGTTCAGTGGCCCCAGAATACTCAATGTCTGTTGGAAGCAGAAATGGAAATCAAGTAAGGGAATTGGACAGAACATAACATGGATAGAACATGGTGACCCGTGTCACCAGCACACCCACTGGAACGAGTCCTAGGGGACACACAAACAGTCCCTGTAAAACATATACTCCAAAATCCACAATGCACACATGACAGACTGCCCTGTTGCATTCTGTGTTTCCTACCTATTTACGGGAAGACTCAGGGTCCAAGTCAATGGTGCTCACCGGAAGATGGCAGCTAGGAGAGCATCTTTCCCTCCCCACTCAGCAGCCAGACAAGCTAGATGTGGAACAGCTGGAACTAGTTGCAACTTCAGGTGAACTTAAAAAGGCCTTCTTCCTATAAAAGAAACTGGATAGAGGGGGTAAACTTAACTATCTACTGAGCGATATGAGTGACTTTGTAACATAAAGTAGCACTGTATGTGTTGGCAGCTAAGAAGATCAAGAGGAAAGAACTAGATAAAATAGCGGTCAACTGCAAAGGGGATTCAGATACTGTATTTAATTTGGCACATTTTACTAGAGAATCTTCTGCTATTCTATTTTATGCAACAAACGATCTTAGTAGTTGTGACCGTGGTTTATATTGTATGTGTGGTGCCTGATGATTTTTCTGGTTATTGCAGTCTTTCCTCTTGTTATTTTTCCGAATGATGCCATGGCCTATGGCTAGCGCAATAAAAGTATATGATGACGATGACAAACTATTTACTGTAGCTTTTCTTCTGGCTAGGTAAGAGTGGATCTAGAAACAGTTTGTTTATCCCATAGAAATAACCAGCACCCTTCAATGAGAGCCAATGTATTATGGAAAATACAGTACCTTACATAATACATTAAAAATAAAGGTACTGTGTCTTGGTCTGGAAGGGGGAGAAAGCACAATCAGTCAATACCTTTTACTTGGTCAGACTGAAACATTATAAAATAGCAGTCAAGCTTTCAGGTTGATTATAATTCTTAATTGGGATGGATATTAAAGCAAGAGAGGAGAGGGGACAGTGAATTAAAGGGGGGGCAGGGAGACTGAGGAGACATGAACACCATAGGAGCCAACTCCTAGGCCTTTCGCCCACCCCCAAATAAAATATTTGAGAAGGCCACTCCCAAAGTTGATGGACAATGCCATTCAAATAGAGTGTGCCATGCATGTGATGGATTTTGTAGGGTGGGACTTACTTGGGCGTAGCCAGTATTTATTTTAGGTGGGAGAGGTTTTATGTTGGGGCACCGAAGAACTGAGTTATCTGCATTGCCATCGGTCAGTTAGTTAACTATTTTTATTTATTTACTTGATGGGGTGGCAGCTATCCCTGCCCCCCCAATTCTGTATTAAAGTTGGCACCCCTGACGCACACCATACAAACACATTTAAACCAGTTGGCTCCCCTGCCCCAATCCTAGGAGCTGTGGTTTGTTAAGAGCTCTGGGAACTGTAGCTCTGTGAACTACAGTTCCCAAGATCTGGAGGGAGCCTTGTCCTTTACATCTATGCTGAATGTGAAGGCGTGGGTGTGGCTGTGCGCTCTCTCTCTCTCTCTCATGCACGTAACTGCCAAGAACTGTTGGCAGAAAAGACAGAAAACACCGAGCTGCTATAAATAAGCAAGTCCCCTGCACCCTCGTTCTTACAAGGCCTCCATTTGCAAAGGCCGATGCGTGGGGTTTCAAACGACAGGGTGGGGTGTGTGGAAGGGAAAAGCTTTCGACGCCCAATCTTGCTATTCTCCTGCGCCTTTTCTGCGTGGGTCATTCTACCCGGGCTCCCCGCCTCCCCAGCCACGCGAAAGCCCCGAGCCGCTTCCGCCGAGCCTGGGTGTGGCTCCTTTGCAGAGACTCGAGGCGAAGCGGCGGCGGAGGGCGGGCTTCGGGGCCGGGCTTGTGCTGACGTTGCCCCCCATGATGCCGCCGCTGCTGCTGCTCCTGACGTCTCTCCGCCTTCCCTTCCGCGAGCAAAGCAGGCCCGGGTCCGTCGCCAGCTGCTGAGAAGCGCTTTGCATTGCGCCTGGAGGAGACTAGAGCCGCTTTCTTTCTCTCTCGGATCCTCTGTCCGAGGGAAGGGGTCCCGCCACCATGACCGCGTCCATGAGGCAGAGGTTCGACAAGTTCCTGCACGAGAAGAACTGCCTAACAGCCGTGCTGGAAAAAATCGAGAGCAGGACTGGCGTGAACAGGTCCTTCATCGCCATTGGTAAGGAGCGGCGTCTCTTCTCCGTGATGCCGTCTCTCTTTTTTCCTCCCTCTGTTCCAAAACCTCCCCTGCGACCCGCGCTGGTCTCCCCCTTCCTCCACCCACAACCAAACATCACGTCCACAAGGGCCGATGTGATCCTGCGATGTTCTCCAAAACGATGAAACTGGAGGTTGTTTCTGAAAGGGAAGAGAGGAAAGAAGCCCTTTGTTTTGTTACGGCCCCGACGGCCCTGCATTTATTTATTTTTAATCCTCTCCTTTGTTCTGAAGCGTTTGCATCTGGCATCTCAACGCCGATTCAAACGCCAAAATGCAAAGCAGCCCGTAAATGTTCTTAGCACTGAAACAGATGCTTTGCATAATAAGGGAGTATCCAGTCCCCACCCCCACGCATTCTCCACCCTGGCTTGCTTCGCAATAATGGGAGTGAAAGCGGCGTTTCGCCCCCCCCCCCCCATGCCAGGGGTCCTGGGTGGTGGGGCAAAGAGATTCTGGTCCTCTAACTGCAATTAGAGATCATACTAGACAAGGATTTCAAAAAGCATGGGGGAAATGCAGAGAATACTTCACAAAACAGTGCCCTAAAATTCATACCTGGACTTGTTTCGATTAACGTCTGCAGGAGACTTTGTGGATATTTAAGTTTTAATTAGGAAAATCTTAATAATTATTCATAAAGGAAACAGCTTATAAAAAGTAAATAAGGATGCCAGAAACAGGAAAAATGAAGTCTTTTATTTGGTTGTTTGTATTGTTGTATACTATGCTTGTTTGTTATGGTTGTGTCTGGTGGGGGTGGATTTCTGTGTTTGGGGGGGGTTGTGTTGTAAATAAAATTTCCAATAAAAATTAATTAAGAAGAAGAAGAAGAAGAGATTCTGGGCCTGGCACCTGCCTCTCTCCCTCTCCCTCTTGGGCGACATTTATGGCAGGAGAAGGCGCTTAGGCACCGTGTCCAAGGAGGGGGGGGGAGCAGGAGGTGGTGCGGGAGTCTCAGCCCTTGGGATTGAATGTCCAGCAGTAGCCGCTGTAAAAACCGGGCTGGTCTCAGGTTACAACAGCCCAGCTCCTTCCCCCGCCTCCTGCTTCATCTCTCTTGCTCTTATGCCATGTTGGTAAAAAAAAAAAAAACCCCACCACCAGATTTTTGTATGTATTACTGTGCCCCGACAGAAGCAGGAGGGGGAACCCCAGCCCTACTTTTGGAGGGAAATTACTGGTGCCTTCTGAGAAATTTGGGGGAGGAAGAGGAGGGGAAGAAAGAGAGAGAAACTCCCACAAGATGGTAATTGACTAGCTGACGTGTCTGGGCTGGACTAAGTATCGCTTTGTGTCTCGGATCTGCCATGTACCCTTTCAGTATCACAGGTTAGCTTCTCCCGCCACCCCCATGAGGTTTAAACTTCACGGTAAACAGAGGACAAGATGTGGTGCCCCGGTTTTCCAGCTTTATGTTGGGGGCTGTGGTGGTTGTGGGTTGAGCCCCGTGGAAGGAATTCATTCGTTTCCTTCCCGCCTCAGCCCTTGAGGAAACTTCCATCTTTATATAACCAAGCCTTTGCTTTATTGTGGGCCTAGGGAGGGCTCCTCTCCACCCCGACTGACTTTCTGCTTTCTTTCTCAGCCATTGGTGCCGCGCTAGCCATCTATCTGGTGTTCGGTTATGGAGCGTCCCTCCTTTGCAACTTGATTGGGTTCGCTTATCCTGCATACATCTCGTAAGTTGTTCGGGGAGAGAAGCCTCTTCCTCTTTCTGTGTACTGGAACTGCCTGTTGAAACTGGTAACTTTGGAGACAGTGGGCCCATGCGCTATAGATTTCCATTCCTCCTCCCTCCCTCTTTTTTTTTTGCCAGGTTGCAAGTGGCTGCCAAACCTTCAAGGAATTGTTTTGGGTTTTTTCTTAAGGCAATTTCAGAACTTGCCAGGCCCCTCCCTGGATAGGGCTACAGCATCCTTAGAGCTTAGTACAGTGATACCTCGGGTTAAGTACTTAATTCGTTCCAGAGGTCCGTTCTTAACCTGAAGCACCACTTTAGCTAATGCGGTCTTCCGCTGCTGCCGTGCCGCCGGAGCATGATTTCTGTTCTCATCCTGAAGCAAAGTTCTGAACCCGAGGTACTATTTCTAGGTTAATGGAGTCTGTAACCTGAAGCGTACGTAACCTGAAGCATATTTAACCCGAGGTACCACTGTAGTGAGAAGCTTCTGCCTCACTCAGTAGGCTGACCCCCCAATTCCCAATCTTGCCATTGCCCTGTGCTGTAGAATCAGATGGGTTTGCACGATTTAGGCATCATAAGGCCACAAAAGCTTTTGGAAATAATAGAACTCTGTCTGGAAGGAAAGGTTACCTTGACAATTTCTGTTGCAATGAAAATTTTGGCTCTGTGCCCTGAAATGTTGATAATGTCACTTTGGAACCGTGGGGGTGGGTATTTGAGCAAATGTGTGGGCCTCCTATTTTTTAAAAACTAGAGAGAAGTTCTGATCCAGCCAACGTTAAGCAATTATTTCAGGGGTTTTTAGACAGTCTTCCCCTTCTTTACAAGATATAGCCTTAATACACATAAGAACAGGGCATTTTGTTGGCGGCTGCAACATTGGGCTCATCTAATGGGAACTTGACTGAAGGCTGAATGTTAACAGTTGGTATGGATTAGGATGAGAGCCGCGCCTTACGATGGAAAAGACTGCAGTTTTGCAATCTTCTTGTGAAACGAGCACTGCGTTGGGAAAGGATGGTGAGAATTTCACATGTGAGTGCCCTGTCTTAAGTGCACCTGTGTGTTCTGGAAAAGCTAAAGTGCTTTTTCACATCCCTCGACATCAAGTGAGAACTTGTATGTGTGAATTTGCCAGCACAGATCAAAGAGAGCTTTCCTCATTAGCCTTGCATCAGTTCTCAGACAACTGAACTTGGGTAAGACAACATGGGTCCTTGTGTTCTCTCTTCACAACCCCCTACCCCCAGGGATAATAACACCATTGCTATAGATTTATGATTAAGAAATCACATAATGGGAAAAGTTAAAGCCTTCCACCCGCACTGTGGTCAATTCAGCCCAGCCACTTTTAACAACAACAAAGAAGGCAGCATAGAATAAGAGAATTTTAGAGCGGGAAAGGATCCCAAGGGTCATCTAGTCCAACCCCCTGCAATTCAGGAATCTTTTGCACTCAAACGCATGACCTTAAGATTAAGAGTCTCATGCTCTACTGACTGAGCTATCCTCAGCACCAGAAGATTCAGTTGTAGATCTCCAACATCAAATCTAGTTTGATCGTATATAGGATATTGATGGGATGTCTCCTATAAATCTGTCTGCTTATGTTCATAAACAGCATCTCGGCCAGCTCCTCTTATTTGTAACTTTTTTGCCCGTGGAAGTACTCAGTATCTTTATAGAGTGTGAGTATGACATGGGGTGTGTGTGAGTGTGTGTAGATATAAATATAGATATAGATTAGATATAGATATCTATCTATATCTACATACACACACACTCCACTTTTTTAGATACAGTGGTACCTCTGGTTACGTACTTAATTTGTTCCGGAGGTCCGTTCTTAATCTGAAACTGTTCTTAGCCTGAAGCACCACTTTAGCTAATGGGGCCTCCCGCTGCCGCCGCACGATTTCTGTTCTCATCCTGAAGCAAAGTTCTTAACCCGAGGTACTATTTCTGGGTTAGCGGAGTCTGTAACCTAAAGTGTATGTAACCCGAGGTACCACTGTATCTATAACTATACATACACGAGCGCGTACACACACACACACACCCTCACTTTTTAGCCTGGAGGCCCCTAAGCAGCAAACAGCATTGATGCACATTAATGCAGAACTATGCAACAAACACAATACATACAATAAATAAATAAAAACTATATAAATTTGCATCAGTATTTCACATGTGCTTGTTTGTTACTTAGTGACTTGCAGATCTAATATCCAAAAACAGCATTCATATTGCCTGAAATGCTTCTCAGTGCAGTCACCTCACAGGTTCCAGTGCCAGTAATCCAGTGATAGCCATACCTATATATTCTTCTTTCCTCTTCCCAGTGCGCAGTGCAGTATTCTCCGCATGGTATTTGATAATGGTATCAATGCTGTTCCCATTATGTGGTTTCATGATGAGTAAGGTTAATAAAAGTAGCAAAAAACTTGCATGTGTACATGCAAATCCTCTAATATGTATGTTCACATTGGATTCACTTGGATTTTCAAGCAGGTTAGGAAACACACAATAGTTAGAAATGAAAGTAAAACAGAAGTCCCCCAGAGTTGACTGGTAAATAATGAAAATCCCCATATGAGTTGAAAGAGAGAGGAAAGAGCTTCTGGTGGGCTTTGTACCAAGGTGGTGTTTGTTTGAACCGGAATCTCCATATGGAATGATAATATGCAACCATGGAGATTTTTGTAGTGGTGGTAACTTGAAAATGTGCCTTCCTCGTCACACAAATCTTGGTGTCGCATGTGCTCTCCAGCCCCCAGTTCACTCAAACATAATGAGCACAGACCAACTCCAGGCTCAAATGTGATTCTGTACACTCCAAAGGCTGTGGTGTCATTGAAATACAGTGGTACCTTGGCAGTCGAACGGTTTGGCTCCTGAACAAATTGGCTCCCAAACATCGCAAACCCGGAAGTGAGTGTTCCGGTTTGTGAACGTTTTCAGAAGCCGAATGTCAGATGCGGCTTCCCATTGAGTGCAGGAAGCTCCTGCAGCCAGCCACACCATGGTTTTCGAACCTTTTCGGGAGTCGAACAGACTCCCGGAATGGATTAAATTTGAGAACCAAGGTACCTGTCATGCCTGAACTGGCTTACAGTTCTGCATCCTGCAGGGTGAGAAGTCTGCAGACCAAAGTCTTAACTTGAGGCAGCAGCAGTTTCCCTTATACATTCTCTAAGTTTCTTAAACCTGACAGCAGATTCCTAGCATAGGCTTATAAAATAGTAGTATGAAATCTTGTGTGTAGAGAGGGTCAGTAAAGTCCAGTGGGTGCTTCCATGTCAAACACATTTTTAAAATCCGTTTGCTTTTCACATAGTAGTTATTTGCTATAGAGACAGCCTCAGTGGCCCCTGTCATTTCTATAAAGTTCCTTGTCCCTTCCCACAAATACAAATCATCCAGTGATGCAGGCTTCCTGTTTTTGGAGGGCGTCTTGTAGCAACCTGGTGAATTGACACGTTTGCATTGGACAAGTGTGGGCAAAAATCTAGTGATAGATTTTTTCCCATAGAAGCAGCCCCAGCCAACACAACCAGTAGTCAGGAATGATGGGAGTTGTAGTCTCGCAACTCCCAGAGGCCCACAGGCTTCCCATTTCTGCTGTACAGTTAAATGGGAACAAGTCCATTGAATTGAGTGGTGTTTGCTTCCAAGTAGCCATGCATAGCCTAGTTGCACAGTTAGGCTAATTGCACAATTGTCACTGTGATGTGTTGCCTGCGGGTCTGATAATAGCACACAACACTTTCAGAGCACACTGCTTGCCCCGGGAGTAGAAAAAATCCACAGGCTAATACGTTTAGTGAAGCTGCAGCGAAATCTCCATTGTACATGAGAAACTAAAACGGCAGTGGGTTAAGCGATAGGATTTTTAAAATTCCGACACCACAGAACTGCAGGACACTCGGCTTTGAAAAAGCTAACACAATGCCTTCCTAAATATCTGTGCTTGTGTTTTCCAAGGTGTTTTAAGTTTCGCTAAGTCTCAACTTGCCATCTGGATGATCCTAGTTATTTCTGTGATTGACTCGTCCAAGCTTTGCAGGACCAAACAGTTTTTATGTTGTCACTTTGACAATATGAAGATAACTGCAAATAGCTCGCCGGAGCCTTGCAACATGGTTTGCTTCATCTTGGGAGTTGCATAGCAGAAGTCTGTGGAAAGTGTTCTCTTATGGCGAGACTGTGCTAATTTGGTTACCTTCCAGTGCATCTCCCTGGGGTTTCAGACACTTTATGTAACAGACAGGACTAAAATTCTCTCTTCTGAAACTAGGCAGGTGGCCATATGTGGCCATATGTTGTCCGCTGCTGCTGTAGACTGCAGTGAGCTAAATGGAACGATGGGCAGTGTTCTAAGCAATCTAAGCAGAACATTGTTTAAGCAGTGTTCGAAACTCCCATTGTTCTAGGCGCATTTTGCGACACGGAATTTCATTAGGGTGAGCAGTTTCTGAGCTCTGGGCGCAGTACTGTGCCTAAGATTTCAGATTAAAACTGCAGAGCGGAAGGAAATGAGGGCCTTTTTCTGCCTTCCCACTACCAGCTACTCCCTGAAGACTGGAGGAGAGACCCTCTTAAGAATATTAGGGGGGAGAACAGGGGAAGGACTAGACCTTTGTTATTAAAAAGACATTCCATTGTTGCACCTAGGTTGAAGGTGCCATTTAGCTCCCAGCTTTCATATCTCAGTTTCTAACACTGTGCCTAAAGCAGATGCCTATGCTGATGCCAGAGAATTACAGATCATGCAGATCACATCCACATCTTATATTTAAAACATATGGCTCGCCCCCCCCCAAAGATGCTGGGAACTGTAGTTTAAAGGTCTCTTAGATGTAAACTATAGTTCCCAGGATTCTTTGGGAGAAGTCATGTGTTTTACATGTATTGTGCGGGGGGGCACAGTCTTAATAGAGGTTCATACCTTCCTCTTCTGCCTTCTATCTTATTTTCCTAGGTACTGTACTGCATTCTGCTCTTGTGGTCATGTGCTAAAGCTGTTAGCCAACAGCACAGACATCTCCCATGCTGCATATTTTTGTTCCTTGTTGGACTTTTCAGGTTCCTTCTCACCTCATTGTAAATAATAGAATTATATTGGTGACCAGCGTCTCCGTACAAGGCAAGGGCAAAAGGCAAATTAAGTTGGGGAACCCTATAACACATGTATTGTCATAAGACTGAACTTTGCAGACTTCCAGACACTCTGGTAAATCACTTTCCATTAATTGCATCAGCCTTCCTTTTCTTTTCTTAGTATTGCTGGGCCCTGCCTAAATAACTGGGCAAAGCTGAAAGTAGTTTAAAGTTCATTTAGTATCTCAAAGGTATTTGAATGTTTATGACCTACATAGAACACCAGAGGGAAAGTATGCGTAGATTAAATGTAAGTAACAGTAAAAAAAGAAAAGAAACAAAGTGGGTCAGAGCACTGGAGGAAAAAGGGATTCCTACTTGGTTTTGCAAAAGGGCTGCAAATGAATGTAATCGTGTAAATTCTGGAGCATTTCTGTGGCAAACTCTTTAGAAACAGCACATGTAGATCCACAATCATTCCTGTAGGTTGGGAGAGGACAGAAGCAGTCTATCACGTCTGTTACCCTGCTTTTTCTCCCAAGGATAAGGTTACCAGATTTTTTTTCAATGAATCTGGGGACACTTTTCAACTTCCTACTAAATAGATGGACTTTGTCAGGGGACTGATTTGTAAATCCGGGGACTGTCCCTGAGAAACGGGGGTGTCTGGTAACCTTACCCAAGGAGCTCTTCATAACCAGCTTAATAAGAAAAGGTCCGCAGTACCACCCAGAATGCTTGCCGTGACAAGAGGAGCCTTTCCCTTTTAAAGGGTGAGGAAAGGTCTTTTATCTCCTGCTTGGAAGTGGAATTTTAGAGGCTGTATCACAACTGGAGGGAAGATCCCTCTCAGTTTGCATTTCTTAGTGCAGAAAACATTGTAAAGATCTTTCCTATTCTTTTCTATTCTGATTAATACAAAAAGCTACTAGAAGCTTCTCTGTGTGAGAGAAGTAGAGGCAGAAGTGTTAATGATTATTTGGGTTATATCTTATGGGAAGCTGCTTTGAACTGAATATCTCTATTCTGCAGAGTCATGCTGACTATAAATATAGGCCAAAAGGACCCTGGGCCTTTACTTTTCTCTTTCTTTCTTTCTTTCTTTCTTTCTTTCTCTTCCTTCTGGTGTGGTGTTTCTTAGTGTTTCTTAGTGTTAAGGTTTAGTCTTATTCTGAGTTATGTTTATAAATGCTGCAACTGGATTTTGTATGGACTGAGCCAATCCTGATTGTATTGGATATGATAACCATTACGCTACATTTGCCTTCAGCACAAGTAAAGCTCTGCTGAATGAAGTTCTATTGCCTCTGGTCTATTTTTGGGAACTCTCCTGAACTCTGTTTAAGGTTTTCCTCCACACGTATGACAACATATGACAATCCCACCCCTTGCTTCAGCAGAGACAAAAGGCCATAGCTTGCTCTTTGGGGTTGGATGACAGAGGTGCTTAGGGCACCTTGGCCACCCAGCACCAAAACAAACGCCAGCCTTTCCTTTTAGCTCCAAAGAGAAAAGCCTTGTCTACTCTGAGTGCCTTATCCACCCAGGCAGTGGACCCACTCAATGCCTCGTCTGCCCACTGCAAACGTAAGCCCCTGCTGCAAACGCGGGAGCCAGGAAAATGTGTGGGAATCAACTGAAGCTCAGTGTAACTGCAAGAACTGTCCTTTTCCAGATCCTTGCTAGAAGCTGGGAGAAGGGAGCAGGGCTCATGCAGGACTCATGCAGAGGTGTTGCATAAGGTTAGAAACAAGGGGCCACTTGCGGCTTTTCTACTAAATTGTAGCCCAAAATGTGTGGACCATTGTGTATCAGGTAGATTAGGCTGAGAGAGTGTGATCATCCCTGGGTCACCTTTACCACACTATTCAAGTCACTCTTGTGACTTTGCCTCCTTGTCCATTGTGCTGCTGGAGGGGGGAGTAAATGCCCCATAGGAAGGACTTGTAAAGAAAGCCTGCTACCCTCTGTCTCTTTCTTGCAACAGAAATTTATTCCGCGCTTTTCAGTGCTCTGCTGTTGATTTGCAGTATTCTCAAGTCAGCCAGAAACCGTTCTGCTAAGTTCACTGTGTCTCTACTAAAACAGCAGCTGCCCATAAAAGTCCATGGGCTGATAGTGTCCCATGCCTATGTGGCTTCTCATGTTAGGCTGCATCAAAGCTTCTTTGAACCTGGTTATTAATTTCCCTGTCC
Organism: Podarcis gaigeae; assembly: GCF_964106915.1. Taxonomy (NCBI): domain Eukaryota; kingdom Metazoa; phylum Chordata; class Lepidosauria; order Squamata; family Lacertidae; genus Podarcis; species Podarcis gaigeae. The sequence continues at coordinate 22,199,475 of NC_139687.1, forward strand.
AGTAAAAGCAAGAATGCCTTCGCCTAATTCCATACTGCAGGCATTGTCTTCATCTGCACATCATGGTAAACCGGGCTGGGGAATCTCCAGTCCATGGGCCTAATCCAGTCCACCAGCTCTCCTCATTTTACCCACCAGGATATTTTTAAGCAAGCTGCAGCCACCTGTCCTACAATTAATGTCACCAGGTGAAGGGAGGCAAAGGCTGGGAGGGCTTGGTTGAAAGGGGCTCTGAAGGACTTCCGGTCAGCTGTCTGCCAGGCACCTTGGAAGTACAGTGCAAAGGGCTTTCTGAGTCCTGCATTCAGTGCCTCCTTTGGAAAGAAAGAAAAATTCCTTCTTTGTTCGACATGGCATTCGCTTCTTTCCAAACCCACTGAATTGGCAACTTGACTGAGTTCCCCATGGGAAACTTGGTCTTATAGCTGATCCTTGCAGAAAGCAGCTGTGTGGTTGGTGCTCAGCTGAACATAGGGCTTCCTAGGCTCCCAACAACCAGCTACTGCCTGTCAGCTGATGACGGGACCTGGAAGCCCACTGGATCAGTTCCACAAGGAGACTCTGTTGCAAAGACAATCCCTGAAGCAGGCTTGAAGTTACTGCCTGTCAGCTGATGGGCGGTAACTCTAGGCTTCACCGGTGCTTCAAAGCACTATGCAGGGTTATTTGCAAACACTGCATGGTGCTTTGACGTCCCTGTGCTGTAGATGATTATCTTCTGGAAATAAATTTGACAGGTGGCTGGCCCCACATTCTGTAGCCAATGTTTGTTCTTGGCTTACTTGTAGTTTGTTTGAGAGAAACAAACCATGATCCCAGACAGAGATTCTCACCAGGGATCTCCTCACCCACTAGCGATCTCCTCACCCACAATAATACAATAATACAATGTCTCACCCACAATAATAATTCCTGGTTTGGACATAATTGCTAAGCCAGAGACAGTGGCATGTTTTTCCCTGTGCGGTAGCAGGACGGGGCAGATCAGCCAAGATCAATGTGTTCACAGTAACCGTTAACTACGGTTTACCACAATGTGCAAACTGGGTAAGGATTGAAAGGGAAGCTCTGTTTGTTTGTGCCTGTTCAGTGTGCTGAATTCTGCGTATGGTACTGGAAAATTTGACAGCAGTCTTCAAACTTGCCTTACCTAAAGTGAGGATAAAATGGCCTCCATGGTGGATCACCAATCTTATAATAAAACACATGGCTGTGATCTTTTCAGATGAAAGCCTGCATCATGCTCTGCTTCCTCATATACGTTGCTACGGTCCAGCCTTCCCCATCCCAGTGCCCACTATATATTCTGGACTGTTGCTCCCATCAGCCCCAGCCAGTATGGCCAGAGGTTGGGGATGGTCAGAAGTGAAGTCCAAAACATCTGGAAGGAATTAGTTTCGGAATGGACGCTATAGTTTAAGTAACTACTTGACATTAAAAACAAGCCTGCAGTTATAATGCATTGCATCATACTGTTTGGCATAGCCCAGCTTTCAATCTACTCTGCCTTCTTAGAGATCATAATATATACAATACATTTGCTTCGGGCACACTGGATAGTTGTTCTCGAGGGTCAAGTTGTTAGAACAATGTGACAATTCCAACTCATCTTTTCAAGAAACCTGCCAATAAATCTAGCTTAGTGAGTCTTTTAATTTGAATTTCAAAATCTCCCCACCCCAAGGCCTCCTGAACACAATTCAGCAACCTCCAATTTCTATTCTCATTTGCTCAACCAAATTAGGTTTTGCATATTGTGCTTGGTACATTCAGCCCCAGTGAAAAACCAGTGAAATTGGTTTGGGATATGATTATCTCCATAGAGCTGGAGGTATAAATTGACAGCTTCAGCCAAGTCCTGATTCAGCAGATCTCTGCCTGGGAGATTTAGGCACTTAAAACGGAACAAAATGTTTCTTTGGCAAACGTATTAAAACTGATTCGGTGGCAAACACTTCTTGCCCCAGGTCAGCAGGCAAGTGGCTTCACTTCAAAGTATTTTTGACCCGTCCCATTTTTACTGAGCTGGTGGGAAAATCCTCCCTCTGATCCCTCTTTCAAGACATCACTAAAATATTATTCCTTATCTACATTAGTCATATATTGGGAACAGAATAAAAGAGAGTGGTGGTCCTTGCCAAGAGAGTGGGGGGAAAGGTCATTGCACTGCCCTTTATCTTCTTACAGCAGGAAAGATTATTGCGGGATGTGTTTGTTATCCCAGAAGCACTGGAACTTAAAACATTTCTTCCCAATTGCAGAGTAGAAATTTAGTGTCCAAATGGGTTATTCATTCTCTTACCCCCCCTCCTCCCCCCAGAACAAAACCTGTTCTTCTAGTTTCTAACGTCTGTTGTTTTTGAAGTGCTACATGTTTCTGTAGGTCAAACATATATATTACAAGCCGGTTTCAGAGTCTCTTCAAATCTTACCTACCCTTCTGGTCCATCAAGGGCAGGTGTTTGCAAGTATTCGCTGTGTTCAAATATACCTTTCGGGCGGGGGGATGGGGGAAATGGCAAGAACTGGAAAACGTTTATGATTGGATAGCAGTAACAAGCAAACACCTGTAGAAAGCTCTTGTGGCAGAAAGCGCTTGTGTTGTTTGAAGCAGAAAAGCTGTTCTGACAAGATGGCCAGAGGCAACTGACAGCTGCCTCACCAAACTCCCACGCCTACATTTATCTTAATACAACAGGAAACAGCCTAAGAAAAACTATATGGTACAGCTACACATTTAGTCTTTAAACCATTTTCTGGAGTGTCACGTTGATTTAGATAAATCTCTGCACTGCCACATCCCCAAAATCCTATTGGCTCACTCCAGTTAGGTGCAAGTCTTTTTCCTGTATCCTGGTAGGAACTTCGAAACAGCTTGATTTCACTTTGCACTGGGTTTTCATATCTAATGGATATGTTAACACTAGCAAATGGCATAATTACAGGCTTTGTCTGGTCTTGAAAAAGAACAGTGTTTTCCAACAGAATAACTTAGCATAAGTGATCATTAAAATAATTATTCACATTTAAGAGGCAGCAGCAGTTTTGGCTTTGACAGCGTATAATGTGAGCGATTCTCAATAGCTCTTGATGTTTCATAATCCACCAAGGTGTTTGGTAGCCTTTCAATATAATGGGGCGGGAGTACATTCTCACTGGGCTTCTTGCATCTGAGCTTTTCAGAGAGCCTCCTGGGCTGTGGACCCCCTGAGGTTTGTGAAACATGTGGAATCCACCCATGCTCAAAGTGTGTTTTATCTTCATGGTATCACTGGAACTTCTGAATGTTCTTAAGTGTACAACCTTGCTACCTGACCATGTGTATAGCTAAACTGGTGCACACAGTAGCTTATATCACCACAACCATATCATTATCATGTGCCTCAAACAGGATGCCACCTCCCCAGACCACCTGTGCAAGACTATGCCAGCCTTGGAGCTGGCATAACGTATCCCCACTGACCCAGGCTGCCATAGAGAAAAAGAAAAAGATGTTTCCTCCATGTTCTGCCAACAGGGTTTAAAAAGTGATTGTTCTCTGCTACATTATTTTACCACCACCATTTAGGATTGTTTTTAGGATCGTTATTAGCAAACCAGATTTTGGTGGGAAATTGATGTAGTGTGCGCATTTAGTTTTGCAGCCCATTCGTATCCCTAGTGCAGATGTTATAGAAGATTGTAGCTGTAACTGTAAAGATAATGCTAAAAAAGGAAACCTAGGACAGCTGCTTTGCCTGTGAGCACTCGGTTTGTGAACTGCCCTGAGATCTAGAGATGAATTGTGGTATACAAATTTAATCAACAGCGACAACAACTGGAGTAGATCTGTGACCATGTGTGTATGTGTTGTAGAGGGAATGAGTTGACTTACCCTTTTAATGTTTTTCTTTCAGCATCAAGGCTATTGAAAGCCCTAACAAAGATGACGACACACAGTGGCTGACCTATTGGGTTGTGTATGGCGTCTTCAGCATAGCGGAATTTTTCTCTGACATCTTTCTCTCCTGGTTCCCTTTCTACTACATGATTAAGGTATGTTTGCTTGTATCCTCAACTGTAGCCTGCAGAAAATTTAGGAGCAGTATGTTGGCAACCTACAGAATTCACTGCCACAAGAGGGTAGTGATAGCCACCAGCTTGGATAGGTTTAAAGAGGAGAATAAGGCTCTTAAAGGCAACAAACCATGATGGTTGTGTTCTGGCTCCATCATCGGCTGTGTGCTTCTGAATACGGGCTGGAGATCACAAGCAGGGCAGGTGCTGTTGCACTCAGCTTCCGATTGTGGGCTTCTCATTGGGATATCTGGCTGACTACTATGAGAACAAAAGGTTATAGACTAGATGGGCTGTTGGTCTGATGCAAGAAGACTCTCTTCGGTTCTTACGTTTGGCTTTTAAAATCCGTGATGCAGGCGTTTCTTTATACCATCTGCCGTGCAGGCATACCAATTTATTCCCTAGGTTTTAAGAAGTGACCTACTGGATCAGAGCAAAAGCCTGTCTAGAGCAGCATTCTGTTCCCCACAGTGGCCACAGAGCTGCATCTAGGAAGCATCTTACAAGCAGGGTGTGAAGGCAGGAGTCTTCTCCTGCTACTGCTTCCCATTAACTAATATTCATAATATTAGTCACTGGTCTTGGAGGTTTCATATAGGATTGAACAGGCATTCTTTCTGCTTATTGGCTTCAGCATAGGACTGTGTCAAAAATAACTCTTAGGTGCATGTTGCAATAAGTGTCATTTGCATGGGTTTTCAAATGTGAACCACACATGTAGTATTTATACAGCACTTTAGAGTTTTCAAAGTGCTTCAAATACATTATCTTACTGCAGTCCTTACAACAGCCCTGTATTTGGGGTGTGTGTGAAGCAGAGGCATCTATTGCCATGGCAGAAGTAAAATTCAAACACGGGGACTCTGGATTTATAGCTCTGTGTCTTGGATCATATGCTATGCCATCTTGTCCTGACATGAGGATTACAGATCTTTTTATGCCACTAATGATAGGCAATGTGATAAAATCTGGTTTCCTGGTTCTTTCCACCCCCCCCTTTTTTTTGCAGTGTGGATTTCTGGTATGGTGCATGGCTCCAAGTCCCTCAAATGGGGCAGAGCTGCTTTACCACCGAATTATCCGCCCCTTCTTCCTGAAGCATGAGGCTCAGCTGGATAACGTAGTAAAGGATCTGAAAGACAAAGCTGCAGAGACAGCAGACACCATTACTAAAGAAGGTGAGGTCTATAGGGCCAGTTTATTCCAATATTTTTTCTGCCCTGGCTAGACTACTTTGTGGATAATTGTGAATATGTAGCTGGTTTTGAACAAAGGTGGAGGGGGAGAGAGAAAAGTGATGCTATGTGATGTACTAAGAGTTTGGATTTGATACCCCGCTTTATCACTACCCTAAGGAGTCTCAAAGCAGCTAACAACCTCCTTTCCCTTCCTCCCCCACAACAAACACTCTGTGAGGTGAGTGGGGCTGAGAGACGTCAGAGAAGTGTGACTAGCCCAAGGTCACCCAGCAGCAGTATGTGGAGGAGCGGGTACGCGAACCTGGTTCACCAGATTACGAGTCCAGCGCTCTTAACCACACTGGCTCTTTACTATGGCATGTGGGTCTGTTTTATTTGAGTTAAGTCATACGATTTACTGCCATATTACGTTAAGGAAGAGACACTATAAAACCCAAGTAGCTCTTGATGGGATGTGTCTGTGTTCTTTTGACCATAGTGAGTAGCACTGGCTTTGACCTGAGCAGTAGTGGCAAATTTCATGGACACCTGGGATTGCATCAAATAAGCACCGAATCAGGTACTTGATGCTGAAAATCCCTACTCATTTTTCAAAGACAAAGTCTCTAACCCAGGGGAGTGAAGCCCTCCAAATGTTATGGACTCTCATCAGCCACAACCAGCATGGCCAATAGTCAGGAATGATGGAAACTCTTGTCCCGACATCATCTGGGGGAGCCCATGAGTGTTTTGAGTTGCACAGAAAATACCTTATGAAATCTCAAATATGGGAGGGGAGAGAATGTTGGGGTTCAGCAAAAGTCCCACAGAATAGGTTTGGTTTCCTCAGCTACCTTGTTGTTCAGCGTGAATAAGAGCAGCAGGATAAACAATTCTATGCAATTATATTTCATCTGCTTAATTTAGACAGGTTGCAGAGTTTTTAGCACTGGGCCATTTAAAAAAAAGCACACCCATAACTCAAGAATATTGATGTGGAGGGCATTTCCAGAGCTGCGATAATTCCAGCTGCTGAACAATAGTAATTCAGCAATGCCATTATAATTAAAGCTCCTTTGTCTTTGCCAAACAAGATAAGGTGGGCATGTACCAAAGAGGGTGGCACCTCTTTTGAAATGTCCTCCTTAGAGAGGCTTGAGCAACACGAGCAACACCTGCATTGTGATCTCTTCAGCACCGGGTAAACACCTCTTTGTTTCCCCAGGCTTCCTGATTTTAAGGGTTGTGGGGTTTTTTTGTGATCTATCGATTTTTTGGAGTCTTACTAATCTTTCAAGATTAGCAAACATTTTGGTGCTGCTGTGAGATTTTATCTCTACATAGATTTTATCTCTGCTATTTTTATGATACATTGTTATGGCTCTCTTTGTGCTAAATGGTTTTACTTTTGTTTTATTGTAAGCTGGCCAGAGAAATACTGTTGTGCGATATATAAATGCCACTTTCTTCTTCTTCTTTCAGCTAAAAAAGCAACAATAAATTTACTGGGTGACGAGAAGAAGAGCACTTAAAACGGTTAACTGGAAGATAAGTTTCCTCATCACTTCCCTTATGCAGCTTGATGTTACTGGGGACTGTGATATAGTAATTTGAATCTTGTTGCCTTGTAAACATTTTTTTATTTTATTAAAGGAATGTGTTGTAAGATTGCTTGCTTTTGCAGTTCTCTGTATTGAAAGTAAGCATTTTTATTTAAAACCAGTGCAGTGGGTAGCATCTAAAGCTTACAGATTAGTTTATTCATCTCCTGAGCAGAGAAGGGACTTTCAATACTGTCTTGTCTTGCAGTTAACGTAAACTTTAAATAAAGTATGCCCCAGGTTCTGACCATTATTACACTTTGTTTCTTTGTGCATGCAATGTCCATGGTAAAAGCTCTGTTGCATATCTGACAGGTTCCCACTGTAATGTAGTTTGATAGCAAAGCGTAATGACAAATGCTTTTCATGCCAGTGTGTTTCTGCATATAGAAGGTAAAAAAATCAAAAAGCCTTATGTTAATGTGTATTCTTAACACTCACACCTCTAACCGTGTTGTAAACAGTGAAGACTGGTTATGTACGGTGCTGAACACAAATATTCCTTATTGTTGCACAGACTGCTTGTAACTTGCAGTATTTCGTCAAGAGTGTGTATCTATGGGAATTGTCCTTAAAACACTGCGAAGAGCACTTTGTTGTTTATGACCAGAGTTGCAATGGTTGGATATACATACCAAATGGATGTATGTGAAAAGTGGGATAATGATGCCGAGGTCTGTACACTCATCTGGGCCTTATCCTGTGGCCTTTGTGGAATACCTGCTCTACAGTGGAGCCTCCTACTGCTGTTGATGCACATGTGTGATGTATGCTGAAATATGCTCATGAATATTTGCAACAACAACAAAAAACCACAATATTGCTCTTTGGCCAAGGTCTCACTATGTGGCAGCTAGCAGGTGTGCCTTGGCCCTTCTCAATTATTCTCTCTAAGCATTAAAAAGCCTTGCTTGTTTCTTTTTAGTTAAGGATTGCCAGTGGAACCAAAGGATGATGATGCATTCTTATAAAGAAAAGCAGGTAGATTTACACCTATTGTTAGGGTTACTACACATGGGACTGTTTAAAAAAGAAAGATAAGAAATCCAATTGAAGAGTAGTGTCCACAAGAGGCAGACGTTCAAAAAATACTGAATATTCGAAAAATATCTAGGATAATTTTAAAAGAATTTATAGGTAATGAGACAAAAACGGAAAGAGATATTGTGTCTAGGATAAATAACACCTATGTGAAAGAGAAAGAATGAGGAAAGAAGATATCGCATAAATAAATGCTATCATTACACATGAGATTTTTAATTGGGACAGTGGAAGAAGCAAAGCAAGTCATATCAACACTAAGCAACGAAGTGGTTGCAACAGAACTTAGTGAACAGGGTATCGGCCAAAACAGGCCTCTTTTAATATTTGTATACGTATTTATTTTTTAAAACCGCTGTTTGGACCTGATTTTAAACCCCGTTTTGGAAAGCACCCTGATATACTCTACCAAACACTGTCCCTCTTCACCATCCATTCCTATCGGGCTCAGCACAGAGTGTTAGGTGGTTATTTGAAATCTGCTTTGCACGTAAAGTCGAAAGAGCTTCCCTGCAACTCTGTAGAAAAGAAACTAATCAATACATGTAATGCCTGGCTTGGTTCAGTCAAAACAGCCATCTAGGTTGGCATTCTGCCTCTACCACGGAACAGCCACATGCCCTTGCAAGCTTGCCAGCAAAACAGAATGGTAATAACCAGCTTCTGCCTATTTGGTAGCCAGACCGTTCCTGTTACCAAGGTTTCATTTTCAAATGTAAGAGTCATAACAAGCCTATTCTCTATACTATCAAAGCTAGTGTTCACTACCATATCTTCTAATTAAGCCAATTGCACTGCTTTTCTCTTGGTGACCAGTGTCCGAACGGTAGCACTACTTAATGCCAAATCAGCATAGAGGTAGAGAGATGTGGAGGGAAAGGACTTGCCCCTTGACTTAACCGAGATTTAGCAGCAAAGGAAAGCCAGAGTACTGTATTTTAAACCTTATGTTTGATCCAAATGCTTTGGATGTGCATCCAAGCAAGCACATGATATACATATGTACAGAATGCAGGTAAAGGGGTGAGGTAATGTGCATCCCTACATCCTTAAGGAATGATGCGCTGGTAGTTAACACTCAGTTGATGTATATGCTTCTCAATCAAGTTTGTTCCATTCTGGTAGTAGACCTGTAAAGGGCTGCTACTGCCTATTACAAACGTGAAACACCAGTTTAAAGGTCTTGTGTAACAACAGAGGAACAATTTAGCTAGTGCGTTTAAAGGTCTTGTGTAACAATAGAGGAACAATTTAGCTAGTGCGTCCACCCTTAGCAGATGTTTCTAGTTTGGAAATTATTTGTGCCAGCTTTAAACTACCCTGAAACTGATGACAAAATAAGTCCACACTGGTGGGCTTCATGTTTGTTCATAAGCATTTAAAACCAGTCTGAAAGAGTCAGAAGATGCTAACGATTTAGCTGCAGAGCAGTCTTGCATGCTGTAATGTTTTATTTCTATTGCATTTTTACGTGCTTTTGAGTAATTTATGTGGAAGCTGAACTGATTAAATTGCTGCCATATTAGATAGATTGTAGGGCAAGGTGCAAGCAAGTGTAAATTTGTGAGGTTCAGATGATTTATCCTCACATAGAAACAAAATCTAGTTATATATACATTGAAAGTAACTCTTCAATTTGTAAAGATAGCAGAACAAAGTATCAGCTGCCTTACATCAATATATTCATCACATACAAAAAACTGCACTGAACATGACGTAGCCAGAGGATGCTCTGAGCCATTGTAGAAGAGGGTCCCCTCACAGCCACCTGTACCCCCCCAAAATCTGCTAGTGAAGGTTCAGGGACCCTTCAGAACTAGGGGGAAGACACAAGGGGGGCTTGCAGAAGAAAATCAGTAAGACCACCTCTCCCATCCACCCTCCTGCAGTAGGTATGTCTGACAGATCTCAGTCCCTTCCGCAAATGGGAGGTGTTCTGTTTGTAGAAGGGCAGCTCTGGATCCACACTCAAAAATTATTGTCAAGTGCTTGAAAAAGTTAATATACCTTACCAGCTTGTGCTGAAGATGTAATGTACGTAGAAGAATGCAAACAAATAAAGAACAGTATCTTAAACCTAATGTGATTTTTACATTTCTTCACAGAATATATTCACACTGCATGTAGAGGAATTAAGAATTATGCAAAAATTCATTTTCATCCAATATACTACTGCAAAAACTCACCTGGCTAAATCTTCAGAGTTGAGCTCTTCATCTGCATAGTCAAAAGGGCTAAGAAAATTCACTAGTGGGGGTAGAGGGAGGTGTGGAAGGTTTCATATAGTTTATACCATCAATGTTCAGTCATATCTCTTTTTGTGGGATAAAATATTTGCATTGATGGGGAACATTTTATTCCTCTCCTTTGCCTTAGAGCTGACCAAGGCAGCCCTCTTGCTTTTAACCCCTCTGATTAAGAGATAAAATGGGAGACCGATATGTATACTAAACACATAAACGTAAAAGGAATTTGAAATATACTATTTATCCAGAGTCTAATAATGTTCAGTTCCCTGCTGATGCTCTTTTTAAGAGGCCAAAGCACCCACAGCTTATGGTAGCCCTGTAAGCTGCACTTGAAACACAAGTCCTCAAGAAGTTTGGGCAGAGGAGACAAAAAAAAACCCCTTTTTAAAAATCCTTAAGAACATATGCTTTTGCTGGAACAGTCCGGTGGCCCATCTAATTCAGCATCCTGTTCTCAGTTGACAAGCAAATGCCTACAGAAAGCTCACAAGCAGGACCTGAATTCAACAGCACTCTCCCCTCCTTACAAAACAGAATTCAAGCATGACTAACAGACAGACAGCAACCATGCTACTTTGCTCAACCCCACATTCTAATTTTACTTTTTAATGTAGTAAAATCACCAGTTTTCCACCATGTGAATCATCACATTCATCACGTGACATGAAACCGAAATGGTAAAAAAGTCACATGATGAATGTTGCTTGACTTTGACCTCAATGTAGCAAGAGTTGGTATGTATCATGAAACTGTAATCCCATCTCCAGTCATCACTGCAAAACATCCCTTCTTTAGACAAATATTTGGATTCATTTTATAAATTCTACGGACTCGGATAGAGTTCTCATTGTATATTTTAAATGTGCTTGGTTCCTTTAGTATAACACTAAAAGATGACGTTGGATGTTTTATGTAGTCTGATTACTCTTTTTTTGTAAACTCCCTTGAGCAGAATGCTTCTGGCATTCAGAAATACAGATGCAGAAGGTACAACAAACACAAGGAAGCCTCTGAATGTGCGTCAGAAGTTGAATTCTGGGACTGATATAGCAGGTAGCCCAGAAAACAGATTTCAAAAAATGCCACTAACAGATTCTTAGGGCCAACATTTTAGGTTGTTCTATCAGCTAAGCAGCAGCATTACTGCAACACATTAGAAACTCGAGCTAGTGCGGAATTTGGCAGCTAGGTCGCTCACTGGGGCAAGACGGTTTGAGCACTGCACTGGCTGCCAATTAGTTTACAGGCCCAGTTCAATGTGCTGGTTTTTACCTATAAAGCCTTAAAACTGCTCAGGACCACAATACCTCAAGGACCACCTCTCCCCATATGAATTAACCTGGATGCCACCAAAATCATCCGAGGTCCTACTATGTGCACCTTCTCTGTGAGAGCTCCAGAGGGCAGCAAAATGAGAAAAGGCCTTTTTGTGGTGGCTCCCTGCTTGTGGAATGCTCTTCCCAGGGAGGCTTGCTTGGCACATTGATTACATATCTTCGGGCGTCAGGCGAAGAATTGTGGAGTTGCTGTAAAAGCAGAGTGTTGAAGCCTCTTCTGATAACACAAAAATCCCTCCACTTCACTAGGCAATTTACATACTTTTCCCTACACAGATGTACTTTCTGTAAAGTAATGTATAATATATAAATAAAGAAGTCCTTTGTGTCACCCTGACATTTTGGAAATATGACAACAGCAAGAAAGCATTATTTGCAAACATGATATGACTTAAATCATTTAAGGCAAGACTAGGCTAGAAGGCAATTTTTTTAAAATGCTCTAAGGAAACTTAAGAGAGAGCAAGTTCAACAGCATGCTTTCCACTGAGCAAGTCATGTTTAACATTGCTGCCATCTAGGGGAATTTAGCAAAACTTTCACATTTTGCAAATTTAAAATCATGCACTCTGGGTTCTGATATTGAGGACTAAACTACTGGTCTTCAACTGGTAGGTTAGGACCCACTATTGATTTGCAGCCTCATTTAAGGCAGGTCACAGCAGCAGCACTAGAACCATACCAATATGGTAAAATATATATACATATTTGGTCTAAAGGTCTTTTCAACTCTGAAAAGTTGAAGACGATTTGGCTGAATGACACAAAGCACCACGAGAGCTGCAAACTGGAACAAAGAAGCAGCACTATGTGCATAAAATATAATATATTTGATATGACAGGAACTTACACTTCTCTGCCACAGTATCGCTACTCGAATCCTGTTAAGAATTCATGGCTTTTGGCTAAACAATTCACCAACTTAAATGTGTCATAATTTTGTATTATCATGATATTATGCTAGTCTCAGGTAGCAGTTGAGTAACCAAGTTCATTTAAGCAGAAAGAGTATACATATATTGGCCCAAGGTACTTTGGGATTAATCCAATTACAATAATTTCTTAAAAGTGAATGTTTTTATAGTATTATGTATCATGCTCTAAAAGCATTATAACAGATATGCTAAACCATCAGGAACATTGGAGAAGCAACATCAAAATAGTTTACACTTTACCCCATAAATATTTTAGAATTAAATACATTTTTACAAATTGACTATTGTTTAATACGCAAATCTGACTGTAGTCTGCGTTCCACATTCATTAGACTATTCAAATACTCTACAAGTAGTCTAAACAAATGTTACAACATACCTCATTCATGAGGGGTCTTCAGATTGCCTAGCTCCATTATAGAGTGATTCAGATGTAAAATTAAAATACCAATTAAAACCAGTTATTTTAGACTGAGGAAGTTTTAAAACCGTGCTTTCTAAGTGGTTTGATTCAAAGAGTTGTTTATTTTAATAATGAGAATAATCAGTTTAGAAGCCTCATACAACACTGAATTAACCTATTCCTCTGTTATCTTTACCAATCTGGACCATATCAAGGTCAATCAGTTCTATGAAGTATTGACTGTATCCATTTTTAATGTATTTCTGCACATTAATAGACAACATTTTCAGTATAAATACTAAAGTAGATGTTTCCATATATTTCCAATTGATCTGTTGTAGCATTAGATAAAAGTTAAACAAAGTCCAGTCCAGAAAGTTTTGACAGTTCCCATTTGTTTCTCCAACTTTCAGTTCAGATGCCAATAATCCCCTTCATCTATATTCATCTTAATACATTGCATATGTACCAGCCACACTCATTTCTTCTTCTTTCCTTTACCTTTTTTACTTCCCTCTCCTTGCTGTAGGCTTTGGTCACTGCTTCCCATTTTCTGTGTCCTTGTTTTTAGTTTAGGAATTGTTTCTGCTGCATATAGCATCACTGCCTTACCTAAGGGGGGGACGGGGGACGACAGAGGTAAAGGAAAAATGAGAGAAGACGCAACGAAAAAGCCCTTCCATTTTCCACCACCGCTGCTGCATTTACAAGGTAACTGGAAGTTACCGTAAATTTCGCTCCATAACACGCAGATTTTTCCTCCTAGAAAGTAAGGGGAAATGTCTGTGCGTGTTATGGAGCGAATGCCTACAGATGGCGGGGGAATCTGCTGCAGTTGTGAGCAGTCCGTGGCTTGCTTTGAAACAGCAAAGCAGGTGTAAGCGGCTCCTGTCAGCGAGCCGAGCTGGGGAGGAGGGAGAGAAGCAGAGCGGGCTTGGCTGCTTTAAAAAAACCCCGTCCTCTATGTTCCTCTCTCCTCCCCACTGATCTGCTAAGTAGCAGCGAAGCTTTTCAGCCAGCCTAGCCGGGAGGAGGGAGAGAAGCAGAGCGGGGTTGGCTGCTTTAAAACAACCCCGTACTCTCTGTCCCTGCCTGCAGTTTTTTGCTGTCCGATTTTGGATTAGCCACTGTAGGGGCTGTGTGTGTGTGTGTGCTTGAGCTATCGTTCTCCTCCTCCTGCTTCCCCTTCGCTCTCCCTGCGCCCCTGCGCTCTCCCTCCGACTTTAGAATTGACACTCTGTGTGTGTGTGTGTGTGAGAGAGAGAGAGAGAGAGAGAGAGAGAGAGAGAGGGCTCCTTCTCCTCCTCCTGCTTCCCGTTCACTCTCCCTGCGCTGTCCCTCCGACTTTAGAATTGACACTCTGTGTGTCTGTGTGTGAGGGCTCCTTCTCCTTCTCTTGCTTCCCGTTCACTCCCCCAGCGCCCTGCGACTTTAGGGCCAGTTCCCTCTCTGCGTGTGTGTGTGTTTTGACCTCACTGCGCTTGTTGGGGGAGAGTGTTGGTCGCAATTTTTCTTGATTTGTCTCAGAGTGGTTACTATCATGGTTTCCTTGCCGGGGAGGAGGGAGAGACGCAGAGCCTGCTTGTTCTAAAGGAGCAAAGCCGGAGAGGAGCCTCTCCTGCATTATCAGCAGCATCCTTCTCCATACCCCCCACGCGTGCTCCTTGTCCCTTGAGTTCTTTTCCTTCTCTCCCCACTTAAAACGTGGTTACAAAGCACGGATCCACATGGATCCTCAGGATTTTTGCACTAGGTCACCCCAAATTCACCATCAGATCACATAGCATATCCATGGCTACAGCCTGCACCAGAAAACACACGCACCCACTGTTTCATGGGACCGCAATGGTGCAAAAACGTGGTTACAAAGCATGGATCCACATGGATCCTCAGGATTTTTGCATTGGGCTACCCCAAGCTCACCGTCAGATCACATGTCTGTGGCCACAGCATGAACCACAAAAATCATATATCCACTGTTTCGTTTAGAATATTTTTTTCTTGTTTTCCTCCTCTAAAAACTATGTGCGTGTTATGGTCAGGTGCGTGTTATAGAGCGAAAAATACGGTACACAGGAAACCACCCAAAGCTAGTCACCTGAAGCAAAAATGGGGAGCATTTTTCAGCCCAAGGGTCACAAACCCTCATAACTAACCTTCTGGGGGCTGTAATGGCAAGAGTGGGCACAGCCAAACAAAACATGGGTGGGTTGCACACACATTCCTTCACTACAAAAAAGAAGAACCCATCTCAAGTAACATGGTTCGGTTTGGCTGTGAAAGAGCCCTCTGTGAATGGAAGGGGCCCTTCCATTCACAAAGAAAACTGGGATCCTGCTGGAGTAAGGTAGCAGAACAGTAACTTAAGGTATGTCTACTGTATTTAGACTTATGCTTACAGAAGTATTTGAAAATGATCAAGGGCTCTAGCTGGCCCAAGACATTTTGGCACCTGAAGCAAACCACAAAATAGCTTTCCCCTCTCTGCCAGGGAAGAAGGGTTGAGGGAAGTTCTATATCAGGAACAAGGGGGCAGGGAATAAATATCTACATCGGGATCCTGCTGTCTGAGGCGATTGCCTCACATTGTTTCATGGGTGGACCGGCCCTGGGTCTAGCATTTGCATTGATAGATTTTTTTTTTTAATACTGTGCAGATGAAAATACACTAAGCCCAAATCAAGTCAGAGAGATGGGGAAGGGGCCTCTTGTACTGAAAGGTCTGGTAGTTGAGTATATGTATAGTTTTTACTAGGAAAACAGTGCTCCCTAGGGAGCAGAGGGTGGTCTCATATGGCTATAAGATTGCAGTCCTACCTCTAGCAGCCCCTTTTTGTAAGGAAGGTTTTTGCAGGACTCCCCACCCCTACATGTACACACACACCTTCTGGGTACCTAAACCTAGGTGTCTTTAGTTCAAAAATTATAATTTAAGAAAGCTAATCTCACTCACGTGTTGGAAACTGAGGCTGACATAGTTTGCCATCTTCTGTCTTCAGCTGAATGCGCACTCTTCCTCTATACTGTGCATCACGGTTCCACTCCCTGGGATACATTTTGTTTTTCTAGCATTTGGGGAAAAGGTTACCATTTTATAACCACGCTTACTTAAAAATACATGCATACTATGACTGCAATATGAAGTCCACTTACTATTGAGTAAGACCCACACTAAACTCTGAGTAAAGATGCTAAAGACTGAACAATTAGTTTGCACAAGTTTTTCACACATTATTTTCGTAAACACAAGCTCCATAAGGTAGGCCATTATTCCCATAGCTCATAGCTTACTCTTAAGGTGCTTTCCAATCTAAGCACCTCTGATTACCATTAAAAACATGAACACTTTTTTGTAGTACACATATTTTTACTCTTTGTAAAAACAAGCAACTAGTAAATACAAAAAAACATAAATAAAACTAAAGTGGACAGACATGTATACCTGTGGTATATTTTCCAATTACATTGAGAACTAAACATTATTATTACCTCCAAAAGCACATTAAGTCCAACTGCTGCACATACATCTTGAATTTCTGTAGATGTTGGATTTTCAACTGCCTAGAAGAGTCAGACATTTTTAGTTACTATCAGGTGCAGCTAAAATGGTTGATTACTCCAAGTAATAAAGCTTTTCTTGTGTATAAACTTTAAAAAATGCTCAATGAAGAGTTCAGTAAGTATTACTTTGCACCAACATGAGATATTAAAGTACTGTGGCAAGAACCAAATGTTCTGAGCTGGTGAAACACAACTATTAAGAATACAGGGTGGGGTGGGGCTGACATAGCCCTTTCAGTCTCTGGTAAATAAATTTTAAAAATGTCAAATCAAATACCTTTATTGGAATCACAATATAAAGTGTTTCAAATCACTAGGATAATTAAAAGGACAAGGGTGAAGCTGTCAAGGGTTATAGGGTCACACTGTGGTGGTGTGCACTTAGATGTTCTGCTACACCCAGGCTATTTCCGAAAGGGATGGAAAACCTTTCGGGTAAAATTGTAGCTAAAAAGGAAGCTACTAGAGCAGTGGTATCTTTGCCCTGATCTGCTAGGAGGAACCTCATTTGATTTCTTCTCGGAGTTGTGGGCCGGAGAAGCAACATTTTACTCAGCATCAGTTGGCGAGGTCTGCTATGTAAAGGGCAATCTAAGAGAATGTGGTCCATTGCATCTGGTACTTCTTTGTTGCAGACACACAAACAGGCTTGATATGGAGTATGTGAGAATCTGCTGAAGGGAAAGCATTTAATCTCGCGAGCATAAAGGCTCTTCGATGGGAAGGGAGTAGTAAATCCTTTAGGTGTTTGTGTATATTTAAAAATGTACACAATCATTAATTCCCTCCTCCACCTTTCTACAAATTATTTCTATGCATGGTATGTATATAACTAATTTCATACATAAACAGCTCAGGCTGTATACCGGAAGGGTGAAAGCTGGGTATAATTGCTCCAATATATAAAAAGGGTATATAACTAAATTTATAATTTCTTTGCCAACCAGTTTTATTAATGTTACCAATTCTTTTACCCAACATTATTACTGCTGTATTATGTTTTTAGGTTGAACACCCCCATATTGTATATCCAATGAAAGTGTGTTTTACACATATTTAAATAAATAAATGTGACCCGCTCCTCCCCAATCCATAATTACTTTCTCAAGTGGTATTCTTCTTCCTTCTGCTATTGTCTTCTTGTTATTTATATAGGCAGGATATATGCAGATGAACCTATACCAAGAGAAGAGCAACACAAGTTGAAAGCTGCTGGTGTATGTTTAGAATATTTAGTGCTGTACCCCACTCCAAGACTCAGCCTGAGACTCAACTTTAAAGTTCCTGCCTTGAGCCAACCAAAGTGGAGTTACAGCTGCCAGACAATGGCATGATCAACTTTTTAAAGAAAATACACTTTCCCCTTCACTTTCATTGCAAATATGAAGCATGGAGCTAAAGGCTTTGGCTACCACCCCCAAAGGCTGCAATAGTTAACTAATCAATTGAGTAAGAACAAAATTAAATCAACTAAAAATGCATCTCTTGTTTGACCAGGCAGTAGACATATTATATTCGATACAGCAAATAATCAGATATCCAAATGTTAGCCTTATTAGCAAAACAGCACCATCCACATACAAGAAGGTGGTATTGGCAAGATTAGAGGAACCTAAATTATTAATTCATTAATTTATTAATTTAATTTGTATACCGCCTTATCCCTGCAGGTCTCAGGGTGGTTCACAGGACAAAAAGTTTACAGAAGTATTTAAAAAATGGAGAAACCTCAAACCAACCTATTTAGGATTGAGCTTGCTCAATGGCCACTGCAGTGTACCCTGAAAATAAGGGAGTGTGGATGGAACAGAGAATGCTAGACATGGGCCAGGTGGGCACTCTGAACAAGAACTGTACTGCAACAATATATACCATGTATTCCACTTATATTGTTTTAAGTGCCCATAAAACTTGCCAGTGTGAGCCATCATCTTAAAGGGGCCCATCTCTAACACAAGATGAATACATCCTTAAGTGAACTGCAGCAAATTAACAGCATTATAACCATAGAAATACATGTCTTAGAAGAAGAAGAAGAAGAAGAAGAAGAAGAAGGAGGAGGAAGGATCTCCATATACATGTTTGTATTAAAGCCAGGACGTAGTTCTGCAAAAGGTCTAAGAGGATGCTTACTTCCACGTATACCATCTAAGAAAGTACGGCTCTTGATTCCGAAACATTATTTTGCTTCCCCAATTACAAAAAGTGCATTAATTAATGCACGAAAACCCTTATGGTCTAATACCGTGGTTCCCAGCGTGGGGCACACGCCCACAGGTGAACAATTTGATTTTTAAGGGGGGCAATTCGAGAATGAGTTATCAACAAGTGAATGGCCTTTTAGGCTTCCTCCACGTGAATAGGAGTTCACTTTTTGAATAATAAGAATTTTATGTCACGGGGGCGGGAGGGGAGAGGAAGGCATCACGATTTTAGAGATGCTTAGGTGGGGCACGGCCAAAAAAAAGGTTGGGAACCAGGTCGCTCGGCTATCAGCAGACAGTTATCCTGCGGTTCTAATTACTTATAAATACGCTTTTTTATCCAAGGGCTGCCACAGCCGTCGAGCACCGCCAGGAGAATAACGGCCACTTATAATAACCACCTTCCCCCCCTCGGGGTCCCCAACCCACAGCCGGCAGAAATGGCGGGGAGCCGCCACAGAAAGAACCATAAGCACCGCGGACAGCACCGCACGTTACCGAGACTTATCGTTGGGCAAAGAGGGCGCAGCCCAAGCCATGGTGTCCGCGCCGCCGGCAGACCGGGCCGGGCCTTCAAAGCACAGCTCAGCGGAAGTTTGGCCGAGCCGCAATGGGAGACGGGAAACAGGGGAATGGAAGAGACAGGACCGGACGTCCCGCCCTCACCACCGCTAACGTTGCCCTTCGCTAATGGGTCACGGGACTATCATTCAAAAGCAAAGCAAGCGAGAGAGAAAGAGAGAGAGAGAGCGTCCCGGCTTTGGGGACAAACCAATGGGAGGCCAGTGGTTCTAAGTATCGCGAGAATTGTAGAGGGAAAAGGTTACCGCCTCGCGAGAATTGAAGTTGCACCATAGACTTACGAAAATTATCATCTCTATTTTTTTCCCCTCGGTGGGCGGGAGTGGGAAACAAAGCGGACCAATCAGAATGTTAGCGTAGCGGCGGGTGCCTAGATAGAAGCACAGTATAGAAGTCAATATAGTTGCAAGCAGCGTAGTGCCGCCATATGCCCCGCTAAATTGAATGGGGCTTACTCTTGGGGAGGTGGACATGGGCGGGGCCGAGGGGACGCAGGGAGCGGCAGCTGCCCCCCTGCGCCCGCTACCAAAAAATCAAGTAATTCAATACAAAATACTTGACTGAGGTTCTGCACACAGACGCATACACCCCACATAAATCCTGGCTACGCCCATGTAAGTGGGCATAGAATTGCCGCAGCCTAAGAGTGGGGGGCGCTGCCACTCGGGGATGTTATATGAGAGGCAAAACCACGAGGTCTTGGGAGGAGAAGCCGCGGGCTGCACCGAAATCTCTCTTTTATTATTAAAATAAAATTATTGAATAATAATAGAGAGGCTCGGGAAGGGAAGGTGAGAGAGAGAACCTCCCTCGGAGCGAGGGCTGCATCCAGACACAAGAAACTCTCCGGGGAGAGGATGGGCGAGGACGGCAGGTTTCAAGTCTGCTTTCCGAAAGGTTTTCCCATCACTAAGAGTGCCAGATTTTTTTTGGGGGGGGGGGGAGGCAGGTAAGCCCCGCCCTACATAATGGATAACAAGACGCAGCACATGCACACTATTTGAATGACAATGCCCATCAACTTGGGGGGGAGCAGCCTCCTCAAATATTTTTTTTTTGGGGGGGGGGGACGAAGGGACCTCATCCCCTAGGAGTTGGCTTCTATGCCCATCATCT
This sequence comes from Podarcis gaigeae, assembly GCF_964106915.1. Lineage (NCBI taxonomy): Eukaryota > Metazoa > Chordata > Lepidosauria > Squamata > Lacertidae > Podarcis > Podarcis gaigeae. The sequence goes on from NC_139687.1 coordinate 22,219,741, forward strand.
ATTCTACGCTGTTTTAAATCGCTGTTTTTATTTATTTTTAATGGATAAGTTGCAGGGTGGGTTGGATGGCGCACAACACGTTTCAGTATCACCGCGAGTTACTTTCAAGAGAAGTCAGGGTTTTGGTTTTTGTTTTAAAGATAGGGCCACAAAAAGAACCTTTTGCCACCACGGTATTGTAGGGGGGGGGGTTACAGGAGTAGTTAGTAATATAAGGTTAATTAATTTGGGGCACCATAAAAAAATTGGCATCACAGATTCAGAGGATTGGTGTGTGTGTGTGTGTAAACACATTTCCGGCAGCCAAAACTTATTGGTGTGATGTGGGCTAGCTACCCCTTTTCTATGGCTTGTAATAAAAAACTCTTGGCTGAGGGAACTATTTCTTATAATCTTTGCATGTTCTCTAGGGGTTGTGTCTGGGAACAGATTGGAGCATGGGATGGGAGAGGAAGTTTCATTGCACAGGTGGAACCTCTTGCACTAATAGGACAACATCGCTGGATACAAGCCTAGTTTTCCAAGGGTAGGTGCCACTGCAGGGTGGCTGGCATTAGAAAAGGATGGTGGTGTTGGTTGGTAAGGTGGGGGATAAGCAGTATTGCAGAGCATCAGATATAGTATCATTCCCATCTGTTCCAAAGTGACTTATGAACTTGGTTGGTTTGGTTAGCATTTGGCTGGCAATCAAGGCCATTTTTCTTTTTTTAAAATGCTGTTTATTGTCCAGAATGTGCATGGGACTGTGTATTCTGGAGACATTTCGTGGCTTATTGCATCAATCCTTTTTATCCATGTATAGCTTCTGAATTTGATTGGTTTAAACAGGCACCAGGCAAAAACATTTCTCCCAGGCCTTTGGCTAATCAACCAACCTTTTGCCTTTTAAACTGTGTGTAGGCAGGTATTATTGTTTTGTTACTATGCTATGTATTTTTCTGTTTTTGTATTATAAATCACCTTGTGATCCTTGGATGAAGGGTGGTATAATAGATAGATAGATAGATAGATAGATAGATAGATAGATAGATAGATAGGAAGTTGGTGTTCCAGGCCATTCCATTCCAGATGGCACAAATGGGTAAATTTGATGGTTTCAGGTCTAAAGTATTGTTCACAAGTGTTTAACACATTCCACTCTTTTTGGATGTAAGTTTTATTTATAAAAGGGACCTCTCTGGCCTGTTTTACAACATGCCATAAAATAATATCTAATGGAAAACTTTTGCAGATGAGCTCTTTAGTGCTCTTACAGTGTCATCCTATGTATTTTTTACTCAGTCATAAATCTAATCTGTTCAATGGAACTTTGTCTCGAGTAACTGCATATGATTTCAGCCTCAAGGATCTCCCCCAGGGAACCAAGCAAACCTAATTTGCATTCATAGCAAGGCTTCATGTATGAATTTCATTTCTCTGCCTGTGCTTTATGTCAATGCAGCAATAGTGTCTTTGTCATCAAATATTAATAGAACTACTACAAAGGAATGTCACTAGACACACCTGCGTAAACTGTAATTGCTGCTTAAGATGCTAACAGATAATGCTGACACTGGGGAAATGTGGGATACGCCCCACTGTTTCATGCTGCTGCAATCTGCTGTGGCTTTGGTTCTATATAAAGGTTCAGCTATGCTGAGAATGTAACATTAACATTTGGCTGTATGTTACAGTTGTCAGTCAGGCCAATTGTCAGTGAAACCTTAGATAAAATTACATTTTTAAAAATACATGTCAGGGCAGGATACAGAACATCAAAGGCTGCATTTAAAGCTTACATAAACAGAGAAGATACATCAGTTTGCTTTAAAATTCCAAATGCATTTCCCAGCAGAGACTGCATAGGCTTGACTCCCTGCTCTGCGTTGCAATGCACTTTTTGCAAATGATACTTAGACCTCAAACTTTGTTAAATACACAGTCTTGTGACACCCTTAAGACTTGGCACATTTATAGCATAGGTTTTTTGTGGACCATGCTATAATAAATGTGCTAGCCTTTAAAGGTGCTACGAGACTCAATATTAACTATGTTTTCCCGGTCAGCTGGAAGTTTTATTGCAATATTTTCTTAAATCTGAGCGCTATGTCTTTACAGATGTTTTATTAAATGCAATTATTCAACATGCACAAAATATTATAATTCATGTAAGAAGAAGAAGAAATCACAAATTTTATTTCCCTGGCTACAATCCAAAACCACAAAAGGATCACCCTTTCTCCTTTCTTTATTCCTTCCCATACATATTTCCCTGGTGTGGTTCTTTTACGACTCTCCATAATATCCAGTCAGTCATTTAGAGCATTGCCTGTTGTGCCTTTGCACACCATCCAAGCTATTCTTTTAAATTCAATAGTAAAAAAAAATTCCACCTTTCACATTGATTTTGTCAGAACAAATATTTTTCCAAGTAAATTTACACAGCCACCTTATTTCTGAAAGCTATTCTTTTACAGATGCATGTTTACTTTTCCAGTTCCTTAGGGCTGAATTTTTGCAGCAGGGAGATTGTTATACCCATGTAGGCTTCCCAGATGATTAGATAGTGATAATACAGTACAGTCATACCTTGAAAGATGAACGGAATCTGTTCCAGAAGTCCGTTCGACTTCCAAAACGTTCAGAAACCAAAGCGTGGAACCCGCGTTGGATGTTCGAGTTCCAAAAGAATGCTAGAAAACTGAAACACTCACTTCTGGGTTTTGATCATTAGGGAGCCGATTTGTTCGGGAGCCAAGGTCTTTGAGATCCAAGGTACAACTGTACAGCAGTCTCACTACTGCAAAGGTTCAGCAGTGCACATTACTCATAGAGGAACCACAGGCCATTTTAGTCCTGCTTCTCATTCTCCTTGAATGCTTATACCTGACTGAATGTGGCCTTGAACTATAATGACAGTACCTCTTTCTTACCTGATGGAGATGCAGAAAGGGGTATAGTATCTTCTGCAAGGCTATAATGTAGCCTACTGTACAAAAGTAGCTCTCATCTGTTATGCCACTCACTTTGCCTCTGGCCTTGCCAACTGCTGCCATGCAGACCCTAGAAAGTTGCTCATGAGAGAACCCAAGACTTGGGCTGAAAAAGGTTTCCCACCCCTGTGAGGATCCTCTGGGACTCTCTCCCCCCCCCCCCCGCCCGGGTGTATCAGCAACTCCCCCCAGAGCAGAAATATATCTCACTTTTGCAGCTGAAATCTCTAGATCAAAGTCCCCACCTGCTACTTTTATGAATATTTTCTACTTACTGCCCTCTAGTTTCTTCAGTGCTTTCATTCCAGTATACTTCGTCACATACTCATTTATTGATACTTGATTGTGCTCTGCCTTTGTTGACATGTTTATACAGTGCCATAGATGTGCATGGTACATGTTACTCTAAACATGTGGGGAGGAAACAACCAGAGTGTCGGTATTGTGTGGTCTGAGCAACGCTGAGAGGTGAATGACCGTGGCTGCGACAAAATTATGGAGAGAGGCAGGAAGACTGAAGCGAGACAATAGTAATCAAATCAGGAAATACTTGTTGTTGTTGTTGTTTAGTCGTTTAGTCGTGTCCGACTCTTCGTGACCCCATGGACCAGAGCACGCCAGGCACCTCCACTGCCTCCCACAGTTTGGTCATACTCATGCTGATAGCTTCGAGAACACTGTCCAACCATCTTGTCCTCTGTCGTCCCCTTCTCCTTGTGCCCTCCATCTTTCCCAGCATCAGGGTCTTTTCTCTTCTCATGAGGTGGCCAAAGTATTGGAGCCTCAGCTTCACGATCTGTCCTCCCAGTGAGCACTCAGGGCTCATCTCCTTAAGAATGGATTCGTTTGATCTACTTGCAGTCCATGGGACTCTCAAGAGTCTCCTCCAGCACCATAATTCAAACAGGAAAAGACTAAGATATGAATTAACATTTTGACTGAGGAGACAAGACAGGAACTCCTGGTCCTGTGTGACTGCACATCATTGTTACATACACTTACGCTGGAGGCTCACCAAGATGTACCACACATTTTAAAATGCAAGGAAAGATTTAATTTTCAGAGGAAATGCAAAAGGCCGATAAGCCATGCAAATAGCAGATCTATCAAGTGTAGTTTTCCAAATATTTTGCTCCTTTTAAGGCAACCTGGATTCAAGCAGTACAAGCTCTGTCTAACAAAATGTTAATGTTTTGATATCCAAATAGAAACACATTAACTGTGCATTGCAAGTCTCAACAGGCAATTACTGCTCCAGCTGTGTACATTGATGATCACACTGCTGCCTGCATACAGCCAGGGCAAATCCCAAGAGTCACCCAACCGCCTCACTCATTAATCATTAAATGGAGCAACAGCACTGGTAAGGAATGAAATCAGCAATTAGTTTAGGTTTGGAAGCGTAACTGATTTTAAATACAATTGTATCAAGAAAATGTACAATTGATCCAAATGAACTGGCTCAAGGTAACTGTGGATCTTAAAGTAATTCGAGTGTGCTGCACAAGTCATTTTTCTCTAACAATTTCACTGGCAAATTTACAACCATGTTCCTATCTTCAGTAAGCTGTTATCATGTTTCAATTCTTTATCATTGAACACACATGCTGATTTAGTTCTAGTTGTGCTTTCAAAAGGGTTTAGTAATGAGAATGCTTAAGCAAGTGAGGCACATGCCAAATTCTTTAGATGGGGATAGTTGTGCTCAACCGAAACTGATCTGAATTAACATTAAGATACTTCATCAAAACTAATCTGGAATGTATCGTGTAACAGCAAGCATTAATTTAAAATACTTGCATGTTTTACTATGATGCATCGTACAGAGAAGCTTACAACAGCTTCTCCCTGTACTTGTTCTTTTAAATGTGTTTAAAACTCAACACTGTTCCAAAATCTGGCCATGTCTTTGCCCAGGCAGGTGCATTATGTGACTCATAAGAGCAGCAAAATAACTGTACAATGGTGATGGGATAAAATCAGGCCAAATCTTTATTGACGGCAGCAGGCAGGACAAAGGTTGGCATGGCATTGGGTCCCAGGATCAGTTCATCATTCCATAACCCCATGTTGATAGAATGGATCCACTGGGTTTGGACTGCTCCAAACCTGTATGATGGGAGTCGGCCAATGTTGAACCTTGCTGTGGTGCAAGCCAAGCAAACGAGGTCTCACTGTGGGACCAGGGTGCAGATTCCAACCAGGCAGATATCGAACCCTCGCTTGGGTTTGCTGTGGTCAATCCTCCCCTCAGGTCCCTTATGGGGGTGCCCACTATACTATATTGATCCTGACCAATGCAGTTTCTGCCCTCATACAATGTTCTACTGCCTAACAAAGGAAAGTCCTATTTCACTGTGGGAAAGACTAAAAAATCCCCAACCAAGTGCCAATCAGGTTGAGAGAAAAAAACATTTCCGGCCCTATCAACTGGCAACCCAAAATTGCTCAATCCGAGGGCAAGCGGGCGGGAAGCTCTCAAAGCAAAATGAGCTCCAGGGAAAGCAGCCTTATCTAGGCTTTCCCCTCCCCCTGCAGAAAGGGCTCATGGGACAGCTTTTTCCCATGAGCCCATCACACAGATAAGATACTGGGCAAGACCTTGCCCAGTATTTTGCTGCAATCTATTGGCAACAGCGCCACCAGGCGAAGGCATCCCATGCTTATTCGACAACACAGCAGGGCTTATCATATACATGTTTGACAGACTCTGAGGTATACATCTAGCAAAGTTCCTTGCTACTGCAGAACCGTATCAGACCATTTTCACATTACAGTCGTACCTTGGCTTTCGAACAGCTTAGTTCTCAAATGTTTTGCCTCCCAAACACTGCAAACCTGGAGGTGAGTGTTCCAGTTTGCAAACTATTTTTGGAAGCTGAACAGGCAACGGCTTCCAATTGGTTGCATGAGCTTCCTGCAGCCAATCAGAAGCCGTGCTTTGGTTTCCGAACATTTTGGAAGTCAAACAGACTTCTGGAACAGATTCCATTCAACTTTTGAGGTATGACTGTACAAGCCTTCAGCCATTTTCCAGGCAACTCTGTATCCTAGAATTCTCAAAACACAAATAGGGAAAAGTAACATGGGAAGTAGCCCTTAACAAGCAGAGAATAGTATACTCCATGTACAGTCAGACTATATATTTTAGGTTAAGCTTTCTGAAAACAATCTGTTGTAAGAAGAATGGGTGTGCAAGGCTCTGCTGTCTAGTTTCCCCAACACATACAAACACCCATCAAGAGTATTGGAAAGCGCTGAATTGCCTAAGGAGGTCATTATCATTCATTCATCCAGCAGGAATGGCTAAGAGAAGCTTGTAACACGGATCAATTAACAGATGGGGCAGGAAGGGATTATGCAGACAGAGTGGTGGCACCTCCCAACAAAAAGCAGATCAGTCCTGAAAAATACAGCTGAGTCTTTAGTCGATTCCAAGCAGAACTACATTTGCATGTGCGCAGATGGCAGATTTCTTGATTGGAGGAAAAGCTATGAGAGCTCCAGAACCTCGAGATATGAAAAAAACCACAACGCTACATTAAATTAATAACAAATTTTTTATCTTTTGGAAGGGAATGATGTAATAGCGGCAATTGTTTGGATTTCCCTGCAGGTTAAGGGTTTGAAGACCACTCCCTAGACTTTTGCTGTCATTAGGAAGTTCATTTAAAGAAATGTTGAATAGTCTGTATACCTGACCTGACAGTTTCCCAGTGTCTGCTCCCCAAAATACAGTCGTACCTTGGTTCGCAAACTTAATCCGTTGCGGAAGTCCGTTCCACTCCCAAAACCGTTCAAAAACCAAGATGCGGCTTCCGATTGGCTGCAGGAGTTTCCTGCAGCCAAGCAGAAGCTGTGTCGGACATTCGGCTTCCGAAAAAGTTCGCAAACCGGAACACTTACTTCTGGGTGTGCGTCGTATGGGAGCCAAAACGTACGAGTACCAAGACGTTCCAAAACCAAGGTACGATTGTAGGCACAACAAACCTGAGCATATTGGGAACTAGCAACCTCATCCTAACAATAGAATTCAAAATAGGGGGGAGGGAGCGTACACAGTGTGGGTAAAAGGGAAAGGATGTTCCTTGGACTGCGGAATCTCAGAAAAGGGTAAGCAGGGTGGAATGTCTTTTAGGTATGTTAAGTAAATACAGCTTTCTGGTAGTGGAGTTAAACTCAATGTGAATGTTTTCTGCAAAGGTGTTCAAGCTTTAAATATAAATATTGCTCATCAACTATAGCTGATGCCTAATATTTATACTGAAATTGTAGGGTTTGTTTTTAAAATTTCAAATGTTGAGACATTATCTAGGAATTCCCAAACAGTGGTCTGTGAACCATGTCCTCAATGGTGTTTCTGTAAAGATACATTTAAAAACCATACAGCACCTAGCACCTACAAAGCAAAAAGAAGTGGTCTGCAAAGGCCCTCAGCAATTTTAGTGTCCATGGGGGGAAAGTATGGAAACCACTGATCTAGCCTAAATATTAGACTGCCACAGATTTCAATGGAAGGAATACACGTGCTTAAATCTCTCCCACTGAATTCTGTCTAGATTGTAATTACTATTTCCAGCAACAGAGCCTGGAAAGGCAGTAGCTGAATGATAGAACATATACCTTACAGAAAGCTCACAGGTTCAATCTCCTGGTAAGGTTGGGAATGACCCTCGTTTAAAATACCGACTGCAGACAGGTCACCAATGACAATACTGAACTAGATGGAACCAGTATTATGGCTCTGTATAAGACAAGTTCCTAAACATTGAACGGTATTTGAAGATGATTTTCCCCATTTTGTTTTCTGTTCCAGGAGTCCTGAAGCCATGCTCTTTAGAGTAAGGGGATACAGAACAAAACAAAATTTTCATTTTAAATCCCAACATAGGATCATTCTAACAAGACCTTTGATAGAACATCTGTCAGTGGCTCAAAATCTTAAATCAACACAATTTAAGCTGAAAGAATGCATTTAAAATGAAACAAGTTACACCTCACTGTAAAACTGTTGGTATATAAGAAATTGGGGTAGAGGTGGAATCAGACCATATGTTGGTTTTATGGTAAAACACATAATTTAGAAAGAAAAAACTTCAGATGACATAAAGCTGGGAGGAACGGCAAGAACTTCAGAAATAAGAATTAAATTGCAAAAAGGTTTTGCGTAAAATAGAATGCAGGAAGCAAAATTGAAAACACCTAGGAATTATCTGATCACAAATTGTGAGCTCCAAGTTTAACCCTGGTACAAAGATTATAATGCTAAGCATGCACATATCTCCCATTAGCATGAATGGGAAAAAATACTTGAATCAGAAAAAAGGTAAATGCAATATGGCGTCCCACTAACAGTGTTTTAGGGCAATACGCTGTTCCATTTCTGTTGGCATCTTCATATCTTTAATGGATCTAATTCTAGGTCTAATTCCATATTTCACTGTAATGAACAAATGGTAGTAAAGGCATATTGACAAGGAGCTGTGATGTGTAAGCATGCTCAACTAAACATGCAGCTATTGATTCACAGTTTGGAGAAGAGAAACTGAAAGGAAAATGTGAAAAGTGCTCTAAAAATAAAGTCCAGAAACAAATTAATTACAAAATCATACACTCACACAGATGTTTATTTATTTATTGGTTTGTTTTTTTAAAAAAAGAAAAAGCATTTGGCCATGTTAGTATTTTAGCCCTTTTTCAGGAGGCGGCTTGTGTCCAGGGCCTTTAACCCCTTCTTGGCTCAAGATTGAGGATACATCATAAAGGTCACCATCAAGAAGCTTAAAGAGGCTACATCAAAAAGATTGTTGTGTGTGTGTGTGTATATATATCTATATAACACCACGGGATTCTCTACTTAAAAGCTGTCACTCACTACCTTTTGGTCCAGAGAAGAACATTTTAAAGAGGGCGACAGACAAGTGACAAATGTATTGTCCATACACATTTATTAACTCTAAGCTGTGAAAATGTGGTATGTATTCTTGAAAAGTGTGCTTGCTTGACAGTTAATACAGACACTGTAAAATTCATATTGCCCTGAAGATTGAGACGAGCTCTGAAAGTTGACATGTTAAGCAAAGATCTCCACAGGGTTTGTTAACTATCTTGCCCTATCAAATAGAATTTATTTATCATCCTCAGATTCCATTTTACATAGTCTAATTCTGTTCAAATATCCATTCTTGCCGACACCTAACACAAAGCAGAAGCAGAGCAAATTATAGCCAATCTTGAATTTGCAATTGTTTGTCTATACAATGATACCTGGCTTAAGAAGGAATTAAGGTGACTTATTAAAGACACACCTAAATATCTTGGATTTTATTAATGGCAGTTTGCTGTATATTTACATGTAACACATACATAAAGGTTTTTGGACTGAACATGCTCACTTTGGAAGCTTTTTATGTACATGACCCATGAGCAACACCGAAAAACTGAGAACTCTAACCTTGAAGTCATTCAACTATACAGTTATGAATTAATTTCTGTTAAACACAAAATTTCAAATTTTAATTTTTTCATTTTCATACATTAAAAATATACATAGAAATTCAAGTTAACTTCTCAGACATGTCAAGAGTCAGAGATACTACTTTGAAAACAACTACCTCAGAGATCTTAAGTCACGGTGGGTTTGTCAGAGAAATGAAAATGTATCAGAATACTGACATTACATTATGAATAGTAAAGCATAGTTTACAGGTTTCTGAAAAAGTATAAAGTACATAACTTGCAACAATAAATTATTTCATTGAAGACTCAAGTTAATCACAGTTCAATGAATAATCTTAAAAGGAAAGGTATGGGCAATAATAGGCTTAAAATACAGATATGGTCACAGCCTTAAAATAAATATGTCTGTATGCCGCATACATTGAAACTAAAGGTACACTTATTGTAAAAAAGAAAAAGTTGAACATGACACTTTACACCTTTCTGGTTTTCCTGGGCTTAAAAAAAGACGAAATTAATCTTATCAAATTATTAGTTAATTTCATTTTATTTCAGTTGAAGTCAGAATTTAATTACAGAAAAGAAAGCTCTTGGCTTGTACAGTGACTCACAGCTAATCAAAGGAATGGAGAATTTCAGTTCCAGAGCTCAGGGTGGAAGCAGAAAAGCTTTAGGAGAGTCAAATGGAATTGAAAAGAAGATGCTTTGAGTTTCTTGATTTGGCTTTGCCATACTGTGTGGTGCATCAGACCTATAAACTAGTGATTAAATTCATTAGAAGTAAAAATAGCAGTAATTAGCAAGTACAAATTTAAGAGCATCAGTGACGTCAAGTAGCCATTCAAGCCTGGTAGTCAACAACAGAGGATACATGCAACCCCTTTGGTGGGCTTTCCCCTAGCTGTGCTCCCCATTTTAACAGCTGTGGGAAGGGAAATGGAAGGGAATCATATATATGAACAAATTCTGATCCTACTGATTAATCCATATTGGAAGTGGTACATAAGTTACACCGAAACAGATACATAAATGTATCATAAAAACTGTAAGATAGGCAGGGATCAATCCACATAAGATAGTCTACCAATATGGTATGCCCACTATATATGCCCATTTAAAAAGGCAAAAAGTATAAGTAATAAATACACATAGAGTGGAATTCAATGTCACACTAAGACGAACGTTCGCCTGCACAAGTGAATCAGTTTATCAGACAGATCAATTCCCGCTCCCTTCCACGTGCATGTTGTTCTGGGGGTTCTTGTGAGACACACACCCAAGCCAACTGGGGGGCATGTGGGTCGGGGGGGGGGGAGGAAGCCCCATTGTGTAAGCCAGGCATGGCCAAACTTGGCCCTTCAGTTGTTTTGGGACTACAACTCCCATCATCCCTAGCTAACAGGACCAGTGGTCAAGGATAATGGAAATTGTAGTCCCAAAACAGCTGGAGGGCCAAGTTTGGCCATGCCTGATGTAAGCCCTTGTGTGGGGCTTCCGTTGATGAGGTTTGTCAGGTGAATCCCACCCATATAGTCTTGACAGAGAATCAGGAATAGGGTGCTGTGTATTTTCTTACACAATAATTTTTATTAAGAGATATTCCACTTGTAAGCTTACTTATTTTTACTCTCTTGTAAACCGGCTTTTTAAAAGCCTTTTTGGATTAATCAGCTAATCTATGTGCCATTTTTTAAAGGGGGGGGGGAGTCAAATTAGGTGTTTGCATCTAATATTAAACCATGGTTTACAGTTACAAGGATGAACTACAGAAAGCCTTGGCCTTGCATTCTGCTATGAGGAATGCAGAAATTGTCATTTCTGATTTAGATAGCCAAACCCAGTTAATGTGTAAATAGTCTTAATGATATAAATAGTCTTAACGATGGGTAGAGGAAACAAGCCAACTTCAAAACACAGTTTACAAAGCTGGCTTGTTTTCACTAACCATAGTTAAGATTTACCAGTTTAGGATATTGCACTTAAGCTGTGGCTAATCAAAAGCAAAAGTGTAAGCTTCATATTTCCTCCTTGCACCCATGCCAGAGGATAGGGGAGAGTGAGTAGGCCCTAGGCTTGCTGCATTGTGCCCTCTTAATGTAAATCATGATTTAAGTCTGATGTTTCAACCGGACCGCTTAATTGATTGAAAATGCATGTTATTTGTTAATATCATTTTAGCTTAATATAGAGTTTAACAGATTTTGGAAAACTATAACTGATACAAGATCACTTTCTCTAGTGTGTCGTACGATAAGAACCCCCGCCCCAATGTCAACGGTTAAGATGGCATATCTGAGGACATTTGTCAGCAGATTATGAACCCTTCTATTAAACAATTACATGTACGATTTTAATAATGAAAACCAGCCTGAGACACAAAACTGACTTGCTTACTACTGTAATCACGTGCACACGCATTCTGCTATTTTTGAATAGAGGCACTTAAGTTTAGCAGAGTACTTCTGTTGTAAACAGTCTAATGAAGGTCTCTTAAGACAAAGCATATGTGAATACAAAGTTAGAGTTAAACCAAAGTTAAGTGTGGTTTAATGTACAAATCTTATTTTCTAATAAGACACTTGCATTTAGTATATTAGTCCCAAAGTATTACCCAATTTCTTTTTTATTATTTAAATGCCACAAACTTGAAATAAGCTTCCAATCTTAACCCCCTTCCCCCATTTTTTTTCAAAGCTGAAAAACTCTTATTTGTACACCAAATAGCACTCTAAGCTGTGTGTGTATGTATATGTATATATATATGTGGAAGTACTACTTTAAGCCTCTTTCTGTACCTGGAACCAATTAAAATCTCAACTGAAAACCCCAATGCTTGATTTGAATGCCGTAGATATACATGAGTCTATTAACAGTAACTATAAACTGGAAGAGTACCGGTGTCTGTAACAGGCAATAGGTGCAATCCAGATCCATTAAAATTGATGTGAATATTTCTACTGACTTCAATGTAATATAGATTATCCCCAACAAGCCTTGAGTAAGTGCATTAATACATAATACGGATATTCCTCAAAAATACTAAAACATCAATTTCTTATGTACTGCAAAAGTAACACACAACAAAATGTACATATAGCAATAATTTATTCTGAAATGTTCATTTAGTTCTGTTGAGACTTCACCCATGTCTCATTAATAAAAGAGCAGCCATCTCACCTCAAATACCAGAATATACAACAAGTTACAGCATAGCAAAAGTCCTACCTACTGTCAGTTAAAATCTAGTTCTGGTAAAATAATTTTGTTCAAGTGTTACACATACACAGATTTTCCTTTTTCTTCTTCTTTTTTTGGAGCACAAAACCAAAAGGTAAATCATTACACCATAACTATCTATGCACATTATGCGACCACAGAAATGTTTATCATCATTTCAGAAAATGAACCATCAGTTCTATCCATGCAGAAAAAACAGGCTTGTTCAGCAGAAACCATATTACTGTGAATTTCACAGCCACATGATTAATTATAAGGTTAAGTGGCTTCACAAATACTTTTTTTTTTGCATAAATACCAATTTCTCCCTGATGTAGTTTAGTCATTTTGCAAATCTAGAAATGAGTGATATAGCAATAGATTTCTCTCTTTTAATCTCTGTTCATCTTTCCTGAATACCCCCACCCCCACCCCACTTAAAGAATTAAAGGTATGGGATGTTAATTAAATATATGTAAAACATACTGTACAAATATAATCGCTTTAGCAATTTTATTGCTAAATAATAAATTGGGACTCCCTCAAATATTATTAGTGAAGACAAAGAATATCAAATATGGCTTCCAGAACAAGGACCCTCTACAAGAATCAAAGCTATTTACAAAAGAAAAAACCCCAACTTTGTATAGTTTTATTAAAAAGTTTCACATATAGCATTAACACATGAAAATTCTTTGTTAAACAGAAGTTACCAGGTAGGATCCAGAATGACGCTTAGGACTTTGGGCACCACTTGAATCTGTACCTTCAGTCTTTGAATCTCGTTTTTTTGTGCTGTTATTCACTGGCGTTGGTATCTGTGATGGCCGAGTGGAACTGGAACTATTATCCACACTGCTTTTTCTGGGGCTTGGATTGTAGTTGAAAGGAGTCACTCTTGCCGCAACAGCACCACTGGGCGAACTGTGTTTGCTCGAGCTGCTGGAACTGAATGGCGTGCGTTCATTAACAGTGTTTTCACTAGTCTCTGGGGCAAGGGCAGGGTTGCTTAGCAAAGGTTTCGTTTCCGTTCCTTTCTTGTCTGGACTATCTACTTGAATAAATGAATTCAGGCGGTTTTCTAAACCCACAGTACGAACAGGGACATTCCCATTCCCTGCATTTTGTTTTCCGTTAAGATCTTTGCTATTCACATTCCCTTTCTCCGAAACACTGTCAATAACAGGGGGGGTGTTCCCTGTGGGAGATTTTCCAGATCTAGGATTATTAATAGGGCAGTCCTCAATCCTCACCCAAACATCTTCTGTCTTTGAGACAGCAGGTGCCATCTGGTAAATGAGAGTTTTTGAATCGGAACCATTGGTAGCACCTGGTGAGGAATTCTGAGGACTTGTCATTATCTGAGGAATTTCGTTCTCTTTAATCTTCCGCCAAGTACCTTTTGTTGGCGCTTGACTCTCTTTAGATTGCTTGAGTCCAGAAAAAGAACTTACATGTTGCTTCTCATCCTCACTCTTTGCCTTCTCACTGGATTCTGAAGAAGCTGAAAGAATTGAGGAAGAACTTCCAGTCCTACGCCAGGTGCTCACACGAGGAAGTGATGAGGAATGTTTACTATGTTCGCGCTTCCAAGTCCCCGATCTGTTAATTGGCAGCCTGGAAGGACTCTCTGAGTGAGACCGAGTTATGTCATGCCGTTTTGTTGGTCTCCCATCACTGTATTCCAAAGAAGGACTCAGGCTAGGAGGTAACTTTCGCCAACCACCAGCTTGGATGGCGGAATGAGTAGATAAAGACATATCAGGAAGGGATGGGCTTAAAACTGGAGTCTGTGTTTGGGACTGTGTAGGAGAGTCTGGTCTGGAAGGTGACAAAGATTCAAACGAGGCAGACTCTTCCAATTTCCTTCTTAGAGTGGGACTTGGAGTTTCTTTAATAAAAGTTGACTGGCGGACCAAAACAGGTCTCTCAGATCTATCAGATTCACTCCCACTGGATTTTGCCGATGACATTCTAGATACATCAGACTTCTTGTTTGATCCGCTGATACCAGAAATTTGGTTTAATCCTTTTGAGGCAGATTCACTTCTGGGAATACCACTGGTACTTTTGGGCAACCCAGTTTGTTTTCCCACCGTTTGCTGGCTCATCTGTCTGCCTGGAGAGGTGTATACCATTCTTCCTGAACTAGAAGACTTAGTGGAAGTCGTACTCGGAGAAGATGTTCGTGGCAGCTGGGAGAGTTTATTAGGGGGACTTATGCCATTTCTGCCGGGTGAAATTGAATTTCGGCCAGGAGACTGCAGAGGTCTGGTTAAGGGTTGCTGTTGTGGTCTAGAAGGTGTGGAATCTCTAGATCCTGATCTAGAAGGTCCTTTACTTGATCCACCCTGTTGAGATGGCTGCCTGGATATAGGACTTGGCTCAGGTTTTACAGATGGTTTGACTACTCTGGGAGAACTAGTAGAAGTCTGGTTATCATTAGGACTTTTGGAGGTTGCACTCTTTAGTTGAGGCCCTTTTTTAGAAACTGGACTTGTACTTGAGGAGCTATTTCGAACTCCAGGAATATGAATCATTGTCCTACCTCGGGAGATTGAGGGCATATTGGTTTGCAAAGGCTGTTTCAAATGACTTGTAAGTTCTGAATTAGAACGAGCTTTACCTGTGATCATGCTTTTATACACTTTCTTTCCTCCTTTGATACCTTTATTTTCAGATTCTACTTTCTTTGTTTCCAGTGTACTCTTCTCCCCTGGTTTAATAATTCTTGGACCCTTATTACTAGTAAAAGGTTTTTCTTCTTGGTCGGGTGTAAGATGAAAGGGTGATCCTAAGGAAATTCCAGATTTTAATGAAAGGATTGAATCAGAGTCTGATGAGGCTTGTCTAGACAGTGAAGCTGCTGCAGCAGCTTGATGTAAGCTGCTAACAATAGAATTTGCACCTTCTTGAATAGCCTTCCAGTCAAAATTTTCTGAATCTGGTGAGAAACCATGTTCTGAATCAGGCCTTTGTATATCCTTCAAATCTAGTGTCAGGTCTTCTGCCAAAATCCCTCCCATATTTCTAGAGCTATTTTTTTCACTGTCTGATTTTGTTCTAGAAGGCTTTTTCTTTTTAGGCATGGCAGAACTAATACACTCCTGTAGAAGATCATCCTCTGAGTCAATACTAAGGGAACTGAGGGAACTGTTTCTTGAAAAACACACAGGAGTATCTTCAACATGAAATGATTTAGGAGCGTAGCCAGAAACTTGTGGTCTACTTGGTTCTATCTGTGCATCAGATGGTTCCATTTGTTCTCTGGGTTCACTTTCTTTGTTATTGTTGTTTTCTTGATCGATATCACTGAGAGAACTCAGAGATGAATTGCGAGAGAAGCAAACAGGAGTATTTTCTATTGCAAAATTTTGTGTTTTCTCATCGGAAGCTGCAGCCCTTTCTGAAATATCTTTGGATGACTGAGGGAATGGGGTTTGCTTCTGCACCAGAGTTTTGGGTTGCTTTCTTCCGGCTGGAGTGTGTTTTTGGCAAGCTTGCATTCTACTGCTTGATTGCTGGCTTGCAGACTGATGTTCTGCATTGGTACTAGGTTTAATTTCCCTTTCTTTCCCCTTTCTCAGTTCTGCCTTTTCCCTTGAAAGATCCACATCGTCGTCAAAGTCTAGAGAACTCAAAGAGTCATTACGCGAAAAACAAAAAGGAGTTCCTTCAATTGGAGTGTAATGATGGGGGGAATCAAATGCAAAGCTTCCTCTTCCACGCTCTTCATTATTTGGAAGTTTTTCATTGAAGTCCCTTGAGCTATTTTTAAGGTTTTGTTTCTTTGTCTCTTTGTTGTCTGTATAGGTTCTTTCACTACTAAAATTACTTTTTGGCTCTGTGGTTTTTCGTAAGCGTGCTCTATACTCATTACTTTGGGGTATGGGTTTTACTGGTGAAGTTGGTTTCTTTTTCTCAGCTTCTAGCTGATTTTTGGCACCTACTGATGAGGATGTAGATGCTTGCTGGATTTGATCCATTATCTTTTTCACTCTGAAAGGTTTGTGACTTTTCCCTTTTGGCATAGCGGAATTAATGCATTCTGCAAGAATATCATCACCTTCTTCTGCTTTGTCATCATCCAATGCAATAGTAGTCCCAGTTAACTTTTTCCCTCTCTGAGCATCATCAGTATTTCTACCTTCTGTGGGAATGGTATCTCTCTTTTCAAATTCTGCAGGTTCCATCAATGTACCACCTGTCTCTGCATTAGCCAATTCATTGGGTGGTGATTCTATTGTGAGATCACTCAGCGATGTAGCCGTTGAGAAATTTATTGGTGTTCCCTCAACACAATACACGCGTGGCATATCATCTCCAGGTGTAAAACTAACATGTTTTTGAGAATGCAATCTGCTTTGAGAAGGGAGAAGTTTATACACAGGCAACTGGCTTGGCTTCCTGGCTACAGGTGGAGGTATTTTTGAAGCAGTTATCTGTGAAGGCTTTTTGGTTTTACGTGAAGATTTTGTTGGCATAGCAGAAATAATACATTCCTCCAATATTTCAATATCATCTTCATCTGAATCATCCAGGATATCCTTTTCAGTCTCTGTGGGCTTCTCTGTCTTCTTCTCTTGATTATCCTTTGTGTCATTTGGCTGCTCAAGTTCCGATTCATTCCCATGGTCGTTTTCATGCACAGGAGGCATTATTCTCAACTCTACATCTTTCTGTATAAACGGTTCATCAAGACTCAATGCACTTAGGCTTGATGAGCAAGAAAATCCATCTGGTGTACTTTCTGTAGCAAAATGTAACAAAGTGTCTGCATCTTGCAATACCTGTACTCTTTGAACAGCTGTATTTACAGCTGTTTGCCTTGGCCCAGACTCTCTCTTTTCAGTGGTGGGTATTTTTGTTTTAACTGTTTCTCTCTTTACTTGGGTTGCTTGTGGAGGGGGTGGGGTTTTACTTCTGCTTGGTGGCATTGTTTGCCCAGGACTGTCTGGAAGGTCACTTGGGCTTATAATACCACTCACCATCCCACTACAAGGCTCGCTCTGAACAGAGCTAGCAATCGAACGGCTCTCAAAACTATCCAGGGAACTGACAGAAGTACACCTACTAAACATAAGTGGAGTCTCCTGCACATAATGTTCTGGTGGGCTCTTAGGAGTTTGCGCACCACTTTTTGAAGGAGATTTGGCACCCGAGGAAAATTCTACAGCTTTGTGTCTTGCTGAATCAGAAGGGGATAGACTAGAAGCCTGAAGTCTATTTGATTTTGTTCTAATGTGTTGTGAGGCTGAAGAGGTTTCATTTACAGTACCTGCTGCAGACAAACTCCTACTATTTTCTTTCATCCCCGCTATCTTCAAAGAGTTGTCCGTGTCTCCTGCCCGTGTGGATTGTTCACGTCCTGTTTCATCTTCAGCTGATGACAAAGATGACAGAGAGCTACATCTTGAGAAACAGATCGGTGTATCTTCTACACAATAGGTCTGTATTGTTTCCTGGTTGATGGAGGGTGCTTTGCAGGTCGCAGACTTCTGGGTGTGACCGGCTCTACTTTGAGCAGAATTTGGGTGAAGCTGGTTGTGTCTCTTTGAGCCAGCCGAGGTTGATGTATTCCCACTACTTGATGAAATATGATCCGTTTTAGTACTCTGTACTGAAGGGCTCTTTGAAAAAGAAAAAGATGGCTTCTGTGAGGAAGGAGGAACGTCTGTTGAATACTTGAGACTGTAATCAATAGGCTGATCTACATGGTGCTCTTCTTCATTGTATTTTATGCTATAATTAGTTGGATGATCTTCTTCCTCATGCTGTTCCTCCTCAGAGTAGCGTTCACTATAGTTAGTTGGCTTATCATCCTCATAATCATCAACTGGACATATGGACTGGTTCCCTTTTGGATTTATTCCATGACTGCAGGTAACTCTGTTCTGTTCTGAACTATTAGATTCCCTTGATCTGAAAGGAGATACACACTCTGTCTGTCCAAAAGCTGACTGATAATTCATGTGTTTATTATCACTACTCTCAGTGTATACAGGGTATGCTCCACTTTGGCTTCTGGACTGTCTTTGTTCATTCTGCTTTATTTCCTCTTCAATTATGTGCTTAGGTCTTGCCCACCTTTCATTTTGTGATGGGCTTTGCCTTCCAGAATTTAATTGCTCATCAGAATATTTTAGGCTATAGTTTA
This sequence comes from Podarcis gaigeae, assembly GCF_964106915.1. NCBI lineage: Eukaryota > Metazoa > Chordata > Lepidosauria > Squamata > Lacertidae > Podarcis > Podarcis gaigeae. Next base: position 22,238,545 of record NC_139687.1, read on the forward strand.
TTGGAGTATCTAGCTCTCCATCGTTGTCATCCATATGGTTAGCACTGTGTATTTTATGGGCTAAATCAGCAGGGTACTGTCCATAACTGCAAAATTTACTCTCTTCATCTTCAGAGTAAGATTCAATAGGCTTCATCTGTCCTCTTTTACCATACCCATCACTGCTACTGACACTATTTAAGCTATCATTAGAAGCTCTCTTATATTCCACTTTTGCATAAGGCACAGGACATGTCCTGTTCTCAGATTTAGGAAAGTTGTAGGTATTTGTGTGGGAATGGGCAGCGGCTGTTCTTCTTAAAGCATTCCTATCTTCTGGCAAACAGTGCATTTCAGTTACAGATCCATTGCTTCTCTCTTCTTGTGGAATATGCATATTTACTTCTTCCATCACTTTGGAAATCTGGGCTGCAGCAGTAGAGATCTGCATTCCCATTCGTTTAGAGGAGCTCCCAGAATTTTCTGTTGCTGAATGATAGCTGCTTAATCCCATTGCACGCTCTCTATCCAAGCTCCTGTCCTTGTCAGACCGAGAACTCTCTGTATTTCCTCTGCTTGAGGAAGAAGAGCCAGGCAGTACAGTAGTGTTTAAATATGGTGGAAGTACGGTTACATTGCCACTATTAAAATTCTCAGACCTGCAAACTCCATCTTCATGTCGATTAGCATCTAGAACATATTCACTGTACAGATTCTGTTTGTGTCTTTGCTTATTACGATGAGATGTTTTGGGACTTAAGTTATCAATATTGTCAAAGGTCTCAGATAAATGTTGAGCATCTAACTCTGCTTCCAGTGCTTTTTGCTTTCTAACATGAAGAGATGGTAAGCTTGAACCCGGAGACATGATGTTAGCATCTTTATATTTCGCAGGCCTGTTTGCCATTAGGTTCCTTAGAGCTGCAGCACTGCCCATGGCTATCATCTTGTGCTTTGAATGTATGAGATTTTTGAGCATGCTAACAGCTCCCATGTCCCACAGTGCTTCCTGGTCCTTTGAATTCCGTGCAGAGAGGTTCCACAAGGTTCCACATGCATTACTGACTATTGTCAAACTATGAGACTTCAAGTGATGCAGCAAGGTTTGCAAACAGCTGTTCTCTCTTAGAATTTGCCTGGAATTAAAAAAAAGGGGGGGGAGGGAGGGAATCACTTTAACAAGATGAAAGACAAAAAAGTGTCTCTGTTTATTTCCTGCTAATAATGTTGCCCAAAATCCTATAAATAGGCATTAGCATAAATTCAATTTTAGACCAGGATCTAATAACGAATATTTGTGTACAGAAACTGTTTGTAGGATAATACTGACACTGTTGCTCCCAATTTGTCACCTGGGCTCAAATGGCAAACTTGGAACAGAAACTTTTATTCTGCTTTGGGTAATGTTTCAGGGGGGAAGGAAGGTTCTGTCAGTGACAGAGATGGCTTCCTGGGGTTTCCCCCCCCCTGTCCCACCCCATTTTTTATTTTAGTTTTTAAAAACAGCTTAAAAGTTGCCAGGATGGCAGCAGGAAGTTCCTCTCCTACCAGTGCTCAATCCAATGGCACTGCTGAGAATTAATTTTTTTTAAAAAAAAATTAAAGGAAGATTCTAGAAGCTTCCCATTTTCCATAGTATGTACTCCCTTCCCTCTCCAAAATATCCCAGAGCCCCTAAACGTTGCTGCCCCCAAACCACTTTCCAAAACCATGTGCCCTGTTGGAACAGGGGACAAGGCCACCAAAGAATTCAGCAAACCTCCAAACTGGGGGAGACTCAATAAAATATAAAGCTTTTCCAAATGCACACACAGAGCTTGCTTTCTGGGAACAGACCCTTACACTTGCATGGGATGTCACTCTGAATGGTCTATTACCAATGGGGATAGCTTTTCTGAGAGTGTTCCACCTGCAGTGAAAGATGTGTGCATTCATATGTGACTGCAGAATGCATCCCTTTGGATTCCAGCCAAGGTTTCAGCTAAGAACATCCCTACTTTTAAATAGGCTTATCCCACACTAACAAACTAAAATAAAGTTGATTTGTGCTGTACAAATCACATTATTCAAAACAGGGCTTATCATGTACTGCCTTTATATTATCTTATACTTGTAAAACTGGGACCATTTTTTATCACAAGCAGCGCAGGAATCTCTTACCAAATAAAATGCTTACTTATGTTCCAGAGAAAATTATTAAGCTGCAGCCATCTGAGCAGTGAGCTTCTAACAACAACACTGCAGCAATAATTTATGTAGCAGCATACAACAACACCAAGTATAACTTTGCTCATAATCTCTGCCTCCTTCCAGTAAATGTCATCTGCTGCATGAAATGCATGGCTTACTGCTTAGGTAACTAGATGGCACACTTACCTGTGGTCCTCATTTGTAGCAATCAAGCTGGAGACATTACGCAGTATTCCCCCTCCACTTTCAATGATAGCTAAAGTATTTGTTTGACTCCGGTAAGTCAGTGTGCCAACTAAAAAGGCAAGAGCACCATCCACAGCACATATATCAGCTTTATTCTCAGTGCAGTGGGCTGACAGATTCCATAAAGCACTCAGTACGCTTTTTAGGGTAGATTCCTGCAGAGAGAGCAAGCACACTGAATTAAGAGGGCTGATATGCAACCTTAAACCAAACAAATTAATGTTTTGACACTGGTAAAAAAATAATAATCAAGAGAGGAATCCAACACTATTCTAAACATGAGCACAATATAAGGGGGCACAATTGGGGGGAGGGGGAGCCCTGTTGCAGTTCCATTAGTGAGACCAGTTAGTTAGTGTTTATTTTGCTAGTGGTAACAACTTCATTGTCTGCTGCATATAAGAGAATGGCACTCCAGTGTTAATTATTAGTGAGTTAGCCTCACTGAACTCAGTGGGAATTACTTCTGCCTAAACAGAGGGTTGTATCCAATATTACTAACAAAAACCATTCAATTTTAGTGGGTATTTTAGTTTGCTGTTGGAAGGAATAATTACACTTTTCTTCTATGAATAAGGAAACCAAAAAAATAATTTCATATACTTAAAATAGTGAAAAATGTGGTTTTGCGGTAACCTTTTTAACTTCCAAAGCACACTCCATCAGTGCTTTCACACTTCCAACTTCACGAAGTGTCTTCTTACTGTTCACATCTGCTCGCCAAGACAAATTTCTCAACACACTTGCAATGACCTGCACAAAATAGAAAAAGAAAAAAGCTCAATCTGCTTTATTAACTTTATTGTTTTCTACCCTTTAATATTTGCTGAAACAGTTTAGGGTGCATGATTTGCATGATAATAAGCTATTTAATTTACTGGGTTTCATTTTAAAATTTAATTCAATTCAGTAGCCCAAAGTTTAATTTCAAATTCTACTCTACATATGATTTCAAATATTCTGATGAATATTTTGGAACGACTCTTTCCAAGTTCTATGTACCTGTGGTGAAATTACAAATTGGAGGGGTGTTTCTAGCTACCCCACCCTGTGAGCACATCATGGGAAGATTGGTGAAGCTGTGAAGCTCCCTTGTTACTTTTGCTATGAGATGCTGTGGTCTTGTTATTTTTTTCTTTCAAGTAATCTTGTTATTATACCTGGTATTGTTTTGCTATGTTATTATGTAACTGCTTTTGTAGCATTTGTTTGAAATGCATCCCTGTTTCATTGTTGTTAAGCCACTCTGAGCATTGTTTTTGGTGGAAAAGCTGCATACAAATAAAATACATGTAAATTAAGAACTTTCAGACTATGTGGTTCAGCTTGTATTACATTAAGGAACACATAGAATACTTGGGCTTTGCCTAATTCCACTTAACATTAGAAGTTGTACAGTTCTATCAAGATGCCCCAATCAAGTTTCTTTAATGAAAAAATTTAAAAACTATGCAATACACAGTAGGATAAAAGTTCTACAAGTAAGATTTACCTGCTGCAAATCTTCACTTTCAGATTTTAACTGGGCAACAAGGGCTCTCATGCAACCTTTCATAGAACACAACGTAGCCTGATTAAAGAGAGAGGGAGATAATTAAACAAAGTATTATGCAGTATGTTGACAGGTGACAAGTTACTTTCTTTACAAGCAGAATTAAAGGACATAAAACAACATAAAAATTATTATCCAACTTTTCTGCTCTAAGTGCACTCACAGCTACTCATAAAGCTAAAGCTCATAAAGCTAAAACAGTAAATATATAAATCCACAGCAAAAGAACAAAATAATAAATAACAGTGATTTAAAACATTCATAAAAGAAGCAGAGTTGGTTGAGCACATGCTGGACTGAAACGGTCTTCAATGTACACTTATTTAGGCAAGCTGTTCCATTATCTGGGCATCACAACTGAGAAAACTCTTTCCTCACAACAGTTGAGATGGCAAAGGCACACAAATAGAGTAGACCCTTTGTAGTGGGATGGAATTCTCTTTCATATGGAAAGTGGAGGGCCCAGCCAGTTTAGGGCTTTAAAACATCAAGGGCAGCACTTTGAATTTAGCCTGGAAACAAATAGTGAGCCACTGTAATTGGTACAAAATCAGAGCAATATGCTTTGATCATCTCTGACCCTTCCAAAACCCCAATAGCCCCATTCTGGATGGATTGTTCTGGATGAACAATCTTCAATGGCAGTCTCACATAAAACAAATTACTGTAGTTCAACCTAGAGTGGACTAGGGCATGAATGACCATGGCCAAATCTACCTTCTCCAGGTAAAGACTTAATTGGCTTATCAGATCATAAGATGGATTAAAATTTCCAAATAGTGGCAGGTTCAAGAATTACAATAAAGTGCAGATGTAAAAATATAGTCAACTATTTCATGACCTATACAAAATACCCTTAAAAAAAGCAGCAAAGGAGAATATTAAAATATTAATTAACAATAGTCATAGGGCATAGGATAATAATACAGAGCATAATTGTGTCATTGTGGCTGTGTCAATGTCTGCTGAGGAATATCAAGAAATAAGCAGAACTACATTTTTCTGTTCCATGCTCAGCTGTATCACGGCCATCTGAAGTTAATGGCAGCAGCCCATTATATACAGAACTGCTGAAAAGCTGAAAGTCTTAATATTAAAACTATTAAATAGCAAAAGAAAAATTAACTTACCTTATTTGCTACATCTCCAAAAGTTAAGTTTGTCAGAGCCATTCCAGCATATCGTCTTAATGTGACACTATAGTGGTCATTAGTAAGCCCATACATTTCACAGTCTACTTGAAGCAATTCTGCAATGGCCTGCAATCCTCCTATAAACATAGTTGAAATTTTTGTTAGAAAGAATTATTTTTCTAAACAATTTATTCTAAATAATTTATTCTAAGTACAGTGGTACCTCGGTTTAAGAACAGCCCTGTTTACAAACTATTCGGTTTATGAACTCTGCAAAACCAGAAGTAGTGTCCCGGTTTGCGAACTCTACCTCGGTCTAAGAACAGAAGCTGAATGAGCTGAATGGTGGAAGGACACCGGCGGCGGGAGGCCTCATTAGGGAAAGCGTGCCTTACTTTAAGAACAGTTTCACTTTAAGAGCGGACTTCCAGAATGGATTAAGTTTGTAAACTGAGGTACCACTGTAATTTTATACTAAATATTCTGAATAATTTATTCTAAATAATTATTGGCATTTATTTTCCAAGGCCAAAGACAAAGCAAGGGGATGGTTACAAGGGATCCATACTATAGCAACTAAGAATTGTTTTTAAAGAACTGGGAGCATTTCACGGAAGTATTAAGAATCCAAAGAAAGCAAACCAATTTGCCCCAAATCAGAAAAAACCTGCTATCTGTAGACATTGCGGTTTTTGGATAACAAACACTCTTTAAGCTTTCAAAGATGAATTTCCCCCCTATGTCTTATATGCAAATGTCGCAAGTGAACACAACTCGAAGAAAAGCAACATGTATGCTGCTAACAACCACTCTTGTCAGCACCACTGTTGTTTCTTCCTGCATATATGCTATGTAGCTATGGAACAAATGGGTTGGGGATAAAGATACCTAGCTCAATAAATTATCTAAATAGAAGGAGCTACAGCATTCTCCAGAGCCTAGATAACAATTTTGAATCAATAAGCATTCATGTACTGAAAGGGTGAAGAAAATCTAACATTTTATCTTCCTGATTGTGGAAACCATCAGGTTGTTAAAGTTCTAACTAATCCGTAATGTCATGTGTTAGAGGTAATGTGATCTTGAGCATATACTCTTGATACTTTTGGCTCCACTCTTACCAAGTTCATTCATCGCATGACGGTGCTCTTCATCAAATGAAAGCTTCATAAGAACACACACTGCAGGACAGATCTGATGGTCAACTGGAGCCGGCACTTGTCAGAACAAGGAAAATAATTACTATTTACTTCATCAATTAGTTATTTAACAAAGCAAAGCTTACAGAGGTTTAGAGAGGCTGTTTATTAGACACCTGAAAGGCAACCTAATTATGGGGGGGAACCCTACACAATTATGAAATAAACAGTTTCTACATTCTGCATAACTGTGTAGTCGTTCTGGACTTCAAAGCAACAACAAAGCATACGAGGTGATTGACAGATTGACTTCAAAGCAACAATAAAGCATACAAGGTGACTGACAAATGGGTGTCCTCATCCACCTACTACATTTGGCTCATGAGGGAAAACCTGACCAGGATCTGGCCTGCAGAGCCAAAAAGGTTTCCCCTCCTTATATACATGGAACGCCACACAAGAACTCGGGCCTCTTTTTTTTAATTATTTGTTTATAAGATTACCTGCCCTTCACAGTGAGACTACATAACGTTACATAACAACGGGCTACATAACAACATATAAAAACATAAAACAGATGAAAATCAGAATAATTTTAAAGCATATAGAACAGATGGAAAATTGGAGCAGAGCACTATAAATTCAGCAGAGGAGCCAAGGTAAAGAGAGGAGTCTTCAGTATGTGTCACAGGGAAGGGCTTGGAGCCAATCTGGGTCTCTGCTCTTGGACCTAGGAGCCCTAATGCATTATGGGGGCATGTTATCATAGGGGAATTTGCCTACCCCTCCTGCCTTCCTCCACCCCAGGCCAACTACAGTTCTTACAGTCTTCCTTCTTCGCCAGTTATGTTGCTGCAAAGTTTCTTCCCTTGCAAGATTAAAGTAGCAACAGAGTGGAATTATAGGAAAACTAAGCAAAAGCGACATGGGCTATAGTGGGCAGATTTGCCCATCATAACCAGAGGTCTCATCTCTCACACAGCTTGCTTGAAATTGCTTGTTCTACAAAGAACTCAGATTCGAAGCCGTAACATGAAAAAACACTTCATGCTGGTTTTCAAGTAAAAGCTTTAAACACAGTGACATACTTGGATTTTTGTCTTGGTCCATGCCTTGGTCATGTGCTTCCTGCCATTCCCAACACGTTTCACAGTAAGCTCGGATTTGTTCTAGAAGATGAAGGACTCTGATTTCTCGCCTGCCTCGCTTATCGTCAGGCTGCGAGTGAATGATATTATGCAGTGCTGCGCTGGCTCTGGCACGGGCTTCCTTACTACCCCGGGAGTTTCCCAACAACACTGAGTCTTTATCGTTGCCATGCAGAAGTTGAATGAGGAGCGGAAGACATCCAGACTGGCGCATAGCTATGCAGCTGTCCTGGGAGCTAGACATGGCTAGCAAAGTTCGTGACATGTCATCTTTATCATGAGTACCCAACATGGACAGCAATGAATACACCATTTCAACCTGCAAAGCAAGCAATTTTTTAAAAATGTTACCAATTTTTAAAGTATAAGCCATGGCATTTTTGATGAACTGATGATGAATTAAGCCTTTGGGCCTAAGTTAACAACTCTCAACGTTACAGATTCTGTATTGCACTATTCTTAGGCAGATAAAATAATGCTGACATAGTAGTACAAACTGTATCACCAAAATTAGTGGAGGATTCACTATGTGTTACTCTTGTCTGTAAACAAGACAGGGCACTCATAAACAATTATGCATTTTCAGAAAAGCTTAATGACACCCTCCTCATATTGTTAATGTAGCAGCAATCTATTGCCACATCATGAAATACAGTGGTGCCCCGCAAGACGAATGCCTCGCAAGACGAAAAACCCGCAAGACGAAAGGGTTTTCCGTTTTTTGAGGCACTTCGCAGGACGAATTTCCCTATGGGCTTGCTTCGCAAGAAGAAAGCCCATAGGGAAATCTCCGGGGACCTCTTTTAAATGCTGGCGGTGGGGAGCAAAGCCTTCCCCCCCCCCTCCGGCCTTCAGAAGAGGTCCAGGAAGGCCGGCGGGGGCCGAAAGGCTTTGCTCCCCACCGCCAGCATTTTAAAAGCAGTCCGGGATAGCAGGGAAGCGCTTCCCGCTATCCTGGACGGCTTTTGAAGGCAGGCGGGGGGAGCAAAGACTTTCGCCCCCCGCCCGCATTCAGAAGAGGTCCAGGACCTCTTCTGAAGGCTGGCGGGGGGCAAAAGTCCTTGCTCCCCCCTGCCTGCCTTCCCGGGAGAGCGGAGAAAAGCAGCGTGTTTCTCCGCTGTCCTGGACGGCTTTTGAAGGCGGGGGGGGGGAGCAAAGACTTTCGCCCCCCGCCCGCATTCAGAAGAGGTCCAGGACCTCTTCTGAAGGCTGGCGGGGGGCAAAAGTCTTTGCTCCCCCCTGCCTGCCTTCCCGGGAGAGTGGAGAAACGCAGCGTGTTTCTCCTCTGTCCCGGACTGCTTTTGAAGGGGGGGAGCAAAGACTTTCCGCTCTCCCGGGAAGGCAGGCACGGGGGAGCAAAGACCTTTGCCCCCCGCCCGCCTTCAGAAGAGGTCCTGGACCTCTTCTGAAGGCGGGCGGGGGGCAAAAGTCTTTGCTCCCCCGTGCCTGCCTTCTCGGGAGAGCGGACGGCTTTTGAAGGCAGGTGGAGGGGAGCAAAGACTTTTGCCCCCCCGCCCGCCTTCAGAAGAGGTCCAGGACCTCTTCTGAAGGCGGGCGGGGGGCAAAAGTCTTTGTCCCCCCCGCCAGCCTTCCTGGGGGCTTTTAAATCGCCCCGGGACAGCGGAGAAGTCCTCTGCTGTCCCGGGGCGATTTTTAAATGCTGGCGGGCGGCAGCGAAGCCTTCGCTGCCGCCCGCCAGCATTTTAAAATGCTGTCCCGGGGTTTTTTAAAATGCTGGGGGTGGGAAGAAAAGCCCTTGTCCCCCCCCTCAGCCTTCAGAAGAGGTCGGGGGACAGACTGTCCCGGACCTGGTCTGAAGGCGGTTTCCATAGGAACGCATTAATTGATTTTTAATGCATTCCTATGGGAAACCGTGCTTCGCAAGACGAAAAACTCGCAAGACGAAAAAACTTGCGGAACGAATTAATTTCGTCTTGCGAGGCACCACTGTACTAGTAATAGCATTGTGGTAGCTGCTTTGATTCTCCCATTCTGTAATGCTGAAGCAATTACTAAAGATTGACAGACTTGTTAGATTTTGTACATGACAAGGTCATCTGACACACTCAATGCGTCAGTATATACTGGGCAGCTGAAACCATCTCAAGGGCCACAATAATATTTCAAAAGCAGCATGAGACTTTCCCTGCAAAATGACTGCCCAGTTGGACAGAAAAAGATCAGCTAATTGGAGGTTGCCAGACAGGTTTGAAAGGGAACATCAATCAATCAGTCAATGTAAGTTTATTGTTCAAGTCAAAGGTAAACTTGCAGCAACAGTACCAATAAAACAATACATCCATAATATGAGCCAACATCTATGATGTAAGAGAGAGGTTACCAGAGGCACCAACAAACTTAAATTCAGCTTGGTTTCAAATCAAATTTCCGTAACACCACAACACTTTATAATTATTTTATCTAACCCCTTTTTTCCTTCAATGGGACTATCAATATTACTACCCTTTCTCAAAAGTAACATATTTTAAGTGTAAAATGTGGCATTAATAGCCTGTGACAAACTTTGGTTACCTTAGTACCTAGGTGATTTGTCAGTCTTCGAGGAACAGAGTAACTGCTGCTAGAACTCATAACACTTGATGTCTCATGGTCCATACGAGCAGCTGAACCCTAAGAGTTTAATCAACAATTTGGCGATGAAAGCATTAGCATAACACAAAATCATTTTAAAATTTCAGCATTTTAGAAGGCAACACGATTTAGAAGATAGGGTTAAACTGACATGTCAACTCTGTAAAAATCTAATTGTGCCAGAGGAGGGAAAGCTGCATCATGACCTGAGTCACAAAAGCAACAAGCGGTTAGCCATTTTGCCAGCAATGACAAAAATAGAATCTTTTAAATTATTGTTAACAATGTAACCATACCGTTTACACTGGAGGGTACGAGAATAGGAAGTGCTGCACTCACAAAGTAACATTTTTTTGTGAGAAATATTTCATTCCCTTAACCATAGTCCCTGGGCCAACCAACACAATTCTCTCTCACAGCGGTATTCAGCTCCCAGGTGGCATTTTCAAGCACAATTTCAGCATTACTGCTCTTTTCTCCTTCACTTGCACTACCAACCCCTCTCAATGTCAGGGATGCGCTTAGTCATACCAATTGCATTTTCTCTCTCTTTCTCCTCTCCCTTTAGGCACTGAAGTGACTACCCAAATTTCATTTAGGGGTGATCAGTTAAGTGTGACTGTGACATCATAGCATTTGCTGGGTTGCTGTCCAGTTAAAGGATGTTTAGTTTAAGTTACAGATAGGTAGCCGTGTTGGTCTGCCATAGTCAAAACAAAAAAAAATTCCTTCCAGTAGCACCTTAAAGACCAACTAAGTTAGTTCTTGGTATGAGCTTTCGTGTGCATGCACACTTCTTCAGATACACGTCAGATACTGGAAGGAATTTTTGATGTTTAGTTTATTTACTATTTGGCTTTTAGATGATCAACTAAGTTTAAATTATTGCAAAACTCAATGAAGGTGCCCTTTTCAAAGTTTCTGTAGTAGGGAGAGCATTTCTCCATAAATGTGAGAAACTTACATTTGTATATAGTATATACATCCTATTTCTACTAATTTCGAATAGGAATCAACTTAATTTAATCTGGGGGACTCAATACTGAGCACATCAATTAAATGATTAATAACTTGCATCCCAGTTTTCTTAGGATAGATCATGTGGCAAAGGTGATAATATCCTCTTGCCATTTAATCATTACTTCACTCCAGGAAAAGCCACTTGGGTAAGAAATCCCATTAACCTTTCCATGTACAAGCACCCAAAAGATCATTGTGAATACCAAACATTTGGCTATTAGGAGGACAGGACGCAAGGGTGGAAGCTTTTGGCTTCCAAGCAGAATTTCATTATGTTTTTATTTATACCCCAGCCAGATGGGTGGGGTATAAATAATAAAATTATTATTATTACTATTATCATTATTATCAGAATGAAGGTGTTTCTTGCCTTCCACCTATGAGATGCAGCAGTTATTAATCACACTGGGATCCTCTAATATTCTTCTTTTGGGGAGACAAGTGGAATGGGGGCTCTTACTAGGGCACTCTAAAACCGTTTTATGCAAGGTTTCGGCTTGCAGACCTGATCATTATTTGCCCGCCCACCCTAGGACTACCCACTTGTCAATCACCTGATGTCACAACAAAGTGAAACCACACAGGGAAATGTAAAATGCCTTTTAAAGTGCACCATAAGACCAGACAATCAGCTAGATGCAGGCTCTTAAGGAGCCCATTGCAAATCACTTGGCAAGACCCCATTGTGCAGCCCCCTGCCAATTAGCTGAGCAGCAGCAGCTGAAGACCCCTTTCAGGAGAGGAAGGTTGTTTACCTGCCTTGAACCTGTCATTAGGTATAGGGCTGGTGGGTGTGGCCTGGCTGCAACTGCCTGGCAGGGTTAGGGTTGACCTGACAGGTCTGATTAGGCCCCCAGGACAGAGGTTCTCCACCCAGATCCAGATCTTACTCTCAACACATAAGCAAGTCAGGCCATGTTTACCTTCCTCTACATTCCTACTGCTGTTTCAAAATTAAAAGAAATCCAGAAATGGTGGAAAGGAAGCACATGCAGCCCCTAAAGATCCACTCCACATCCAACTTGAATACAAATAACTCCCTGCTTGCATGCGTTCAGCACACACACAGTTTTTGGCCCCAGAAGGAGCGGTGGAATGGGCTTACATGTGCCCTGCCAAGGCACATGGTGTTTCAGAACACAACCCCCATGCAAACGGGGAGTTGCCAGTACAATGATGGCAGAAGTAATATAAAAGGGTAGTGGGCATAATTTTTATAGCACACTCATATCTGGGCTTTACACCTCCCCCACCACTTCCCAAAGGATTGGGGGTGCACCATGCATTTCTCCAGCCAAGGTAACCAAGCCCAATATTAGGAAACCTGTGTTTATTGTGTTCTCTTTGCCTCAACGGTTGCAAGACAAAAAGCTTGGCAGCTGCCTGCATTAGCGAGTATTTTCCAGGAATGAAAGAAAGTTCAGAGCTGAAGTAGCAATAGGGCAACAGATAGTGCAGTTTGCCACTTTGCTGTTTGGTCCAACAGTATAGAGCTGAAAGTGGGACAGACTTTAATCAGTGGACTTTTTAATTCTGTGCTTGGTCCAAAGGCAATTTGCTCCTCTCATCCTCCTTCCTGGCAGCCTCCTTGCTCAGAATCATTTTTTTAAAAATGTTTTCTGCATAAGTACTGCTTATTCCAGGGGAATGGCAAAGCAGTAGCATATTTACTCAATTTTTTTTTAAAATTGTGACGGGTAGAATTTAAATCCAAAGACTTCACTGAAATAGTAAGGTTCTTGTCTAATATTTTGGTTTGTAAATGACACTTGCTAGTCAAGGCCCTCACAGACTGCATATATATTTAAAAGATTATTTAATGGAAGTGTTTATATTTATGTGGCCCAAGGATGGCGCTCTACACATACAGGTGCTCCAAGGGGCACATGAAAAACCTTCCCATACAAATACCTCACCATTACTTCAAATATAGGTGGGTCTTCTAGGCTAACAGCAGTTGTTGAACTACAATTCCCATCAGTCCCAGTCATGTTAGCCAATGGTCCAAAGATTATGGGAGCTGTCCTTTTTCAGTATCTAGAGGGACACAGGTTGATCAACCCTGCTACAGGCAATATATTAACCAATTTTTTTTTTTAAATGTAACAATTCAAGGAAGGACAGAAAAAATATGAAAAAGATACAGTAAAACTGGTTGTGTAAATAAGGGAAAAAATGATGATGAATAAGGCAGTGATTATGAGAGAGCAAGAGAAGAGAGTCTTTACACTAAGCTGTCCTCTGCCACAGAAATAGCTGGAAAAGCACACAAAGTGAAAGCACTGCAGCTCCAATGATGTGTCCATGGAACCTAGTACTAAATTCCTTATAATAATCAAACCTGCTTTGGATAAGCTATAGAGCTTAAACATTGGCAATTGTGAAGATGACCAATCAATTTGTTCTTCCAGAAATTGTTAGAAAGCCCTGAATTTGACAAAAGACCCAAATAATGCTGAACTGTATTTTTCAACTAATCTTACTGAAGACAGAACCAGTGTTAAATATACCCCAAACCTATTAAAATAGTAGCAAAAAGGAGTCCTTGGAATGTACCAATCCTCATCTCTTATTGGACACTCACTCTACCTCTGCCACAACCCTTTCTGATCCTGCTTGAATATACTCTTATTTTTTTCTCATCAACGCAACTAGTTCTGCTACATTCCCATCCTACTGTCTTCAACTCTATTCTCAACTCACGCGGTGCAGTTTTTTATTCTTATTTTAATATTCTCTCTATTGAAACACATCGCCAAATGGATTTTTCTTGTAAAAATGAAGTTCACTCCTATCCTTTAGCTAACTTAGGAGCATCCACATTTCAGCGAATTTCATTTGCTCTCCCTAAATGCAGCAGAGCGCATGCAGAACAGTGCAGTCATGCAGAAAGAAGTGTCGCCTTCTGAAAAATACTATGGTAGCCAAATCATCAAGTATAATATTCATTTGACTATCAAAAAAATGTCTGGGCTTGACCAGGGTATTTTATTTTTTAAATTATTTTTTGCCTTCTAGTAATAATATTCTCTGCCACAAGGTAGGTTGACCATAGCTCCAGAAATGAAATACTGGTGCCCAATCCATTAAGCCTTTTCCCCCTGGCCTTGCATAAAAAGGAGGTAATCCCCCAGATGTCTCATAGCAAGATGGATTGAATGACTCATATCCATAAAGCTAGGGGGGTGGGGAAATAACATTAATACTATAAGCACAATTTTTTATGAGGCAAAGTCAGAATTGTTCTAAAGCACCAGGGTTATTCATACCAAGCTCTCTGGCTATAAGACACTTTTCTCATCACCTCCTGAGTTCATCCACATTAAGGTCCCATACAAGGCTATGCTGTATCTTATTTACAAGAACATTTTTTTAATTGGTTTTAAATCAGAGCAAATCGGGTTTAAACTGTATGTCAGTCTAAATGAATGTTTAAAATATTCCACATGATGAAAACACAACTGGACAACAATCATATTATTATATACATAGCAAAGGAACAGCAGGAAATAATGAAAAATATATCTGCTTCCAATATAAATGAACAATTTGACTGATAATTTATTATTCTAGTGGTTTATAACACTACCTTCCACACACACACACACCCAAATTTATAATCATAAGCTTCGACTTTGAAGCCATAAAAATAATGCAGAATTAGCAGCCATTTTAAAATAGTATCAAAGAAAATTCCCTGTATTAATCACATTTTAACTTGAAAACCTGGCTATATCAACATGAATTTGATAACCATGCAAGGCTCCTTTCCCTTAAATTCACACACAATAGCAATCTGACCAAGATTTGTACTTGCTTACAGTGTAGAACATTTAAATTCTATCTATATGGTACATTCCTTTGTAACAGATTAAAGAGCACTCATCTCCTCCAGCACAAAGCCTTCTCTGATTTAGTGCACCTGAAGGAATCCATTCGCGCACAATTATACTGCCATAGCAGAATCACTATATCCCACCTCCCCAAGCACCCTATGTTGAAGCATTACTTATAAATAAAATGTTGACTTTACCTGACTACTGCCAGCAGTTGCCACGCTGATTTCTGCTGCTCCTTGACCTTCATTTTGCCTCTCAGCTTCATGCGAGCCTGCATCGTGCTTGCTTGGAGGTGTCCTCTGTCAATGTAAGAGTTTGCAACATTTTACGCACAGAAATGGAGTACGCTTCCACTTTAAGCTTAAAACTGTGAGCACGTCAATGCTGTAGCTTCACGAACCACTGAACTATGCTTTATTTTTCATAACCTCTAGCCTCAATAATTAGCAGCCGAGAGCGACCGCCTTAGCAAAATTGCAGGATGAAAGTGAAGCATGTCCTCTGAGGATTATAGCTCTAGAAGACAAAGGATTTGCTGTGAGATACAAAACACCATCCTCCACCAGCTGTGCTCACATCACTATCAGAAATGTAACAGAATTGGAGCAAACAACTGTCTCCTCTGCAATGTCACATGATCTATGCACTTACTGGAGGCTATGACTGGAACAGTTAAAATATTACTTACGCTTCGCAATCAAATAGAAACACCTTCTGGGTGGATAGCCCAAAATACACATAGTACGCCCGTTTTGTACTATTTGGAAGCTTTCCACAATTTAGTTATAGCATGACACATATCAGAGCATCCATCTTAACGTGAAAGAAATTTAGACAAGTGGTTTGTCCCCAGACTAATCGTTCTGCAACTCAATGAATAAAATTGGGCAACGTAACAGTGCTTTTTCCTATTAAAAAGGCAAACCAATATATAGAAAATAAAACCCAGATTTTTTTCATACCATCTTAAAGGTAATGAAAGTTAAAGGTTGTGAAATTTTATTTTTAAAAGTGACTCAAATGCACAAAGAACTGCATACAGAACAGGAGATACACCTTTATTCAGTTTTTTACTGTCTGAAGCTTCATTTATACATCCCTTATGAAAAAAAACCCTATAGAACAGTTTTAAAGGAATCACTAGCCCCACTATAAAAAAGGTTAGATCTCTACCGCCTACAAACATTGTATGGCCATGTGCATTTCAAGAAGTTCAGTGCTGTATTAGACTGTGCGGTTCTATGTCTGAAGCTAATGGCAATAATTAAATTGAACATGGGGCTATTAGAGAATAAACTGGGACACAAAATAATCTACAGTAATAATCCAGTACAGTGGTACCTCGGATTAAGAACTTAATTCGTTCTGGAGGTCTGTTCTTAACCTGAAGTGTATGTAACCCAAGGTACCACTGTATGTTCAATCTTTTTCTCCCCCTCCATCCATGATAAAAGTCAGAACTCAGGGACCTCCACTGAAGCTAAATGTTGAAAGATTTAGGAGAGACTAAGGAAGTACTTATTCACACAGTACATAGTTAAATTATGGAATTCACTTCCACATGCTGTAGTGATGGCTACCAACTTCGATGGTTTTAGTGGAGGGTTAGATGAATTCATGAAGGATAAAGCTGGCCATTGTGGCTAGTAGTCATGGATATGTTCTCCTTCTGCTACAGGGGCAGCAAGGCCAACAGGGGGATACAAGTGCTTTAAAACAAAGTCAACTGGACAATTCTGAAGGAAGTCAGAGCACAAAATGCGTAGGCAGTTCTAATGCTTCAGCACTTGGCAGGCAGCACCACTGCTAAGATTTTGTGAGAGACTCCCAGAGCCTGTGCAAGAGCTTCCCAGAGCTCGGTAAGCAAGTCTGAGAACTTAAAAGCTCTTTCTGCGCCAAGAAAACCCAGTGTGGAAAGAAAGAAAGAAAGAAAGAAAGAAAGAAAGAAAGAAAGAAAGAAAGAATAATAAATAATAATAATAATAATAATAATAATAATAATAATATGTATACCTCGACCATCTGGCTGGGCTTCCCCAGCCACTCTGGGTGGCTTCCAAAAAATTATTAAAATACTGTAATACATCAAACATTAAAAGCTTCCCAATTGCTTGTGCAATTTCAGCAGGCCGACTATGGAGCATGTAAAGCTGAAATTGCACAAGTTAAATATGCACAAGACGCAAGTTGACTGTATATGTATCTTGGTTTTCTTCCCAGGAGCTCAAGGCTGTGATCACTGTCTTCCCCTTCCCTTTTTTCATATTCACAACAGCCCTGCAACGTAGGCCAGGCTGAGAGTTGGTAGTTCAGATATCCACATACTTAAAAGTATTTTTGGCCGGTTATCATATATAAGGGTTGGCAAAAAAGATTTTCCCATTTGGGTAATAATAATAATAATAATAATAATAATAATAATAATAATAATAATAATAATATATTTATACCCCACCCATCTTGTAAACTTCAGGCCTATGAAACATTGCAGTTAAAGCAAGGAAGATTCTTTTCTAGCTTCCTTTACATTATCTTTGAATGACATTACTGAAGAATTTAAGAAAAGCCCTGCTGGACAAGGACCCATCTAGCCCAGCATCCTCTTCTCACAGTGGCCAATCCCTTTTCTATGAAATGCCTGAAAGTGCAATGAAACCCTCCCCGTCCTTTGGGAATACAGCAAACTGTATTCAAGCAACTGTGGGGCCAGAGAATAGCCTTATCCTCCATGAATTTGTTTAATTCCCTTTGAAAGCCAGGCAAATTGGTGCCCTTCACTGCCTCCTATGTGAGTGTTTTACGCAGTTTAACTATGTGCTGTTTGACATATATTTGCATCTTGCTTTTTTATCCAGCAGCTTGTACATTTCCCTCCCCTCCCAAACTTTTTATATTTGCAACAGCCCTGTGAAATAGGCTAGGCTAGGCTAAGTAAATATAAGTACATATGCAGCAGTTCTTGCCACTGGGTTGTGAGACAGGGAGGGGGAGTGTAGGGGCCCTAATCCACATACAGCAGACAGGTCCAGGAAATCCTGTTGGCATCCCTGGATTATTGCCAGTTGCTGGGAATCAAGAGTAGGAAGAGTGCTTTTGCACTCACATCCTGCTTACAGGCTTCCTACAGGAATCTAGTTGGCAGCTGTCAGAACAGGATGGGCCTTTTGTCTGATCCAGAATGGCCCTTCTTATGCTCTTATGTTTTTATTAAATGTGAGCTACACTTATATTGCATATGACATTACACAGTGATAGAAACACATTTATATAAATTAATCAGTTACATTTCAGAGTAAGCCTTCTCAGCTTTCTCCTGCTCCCCCTCCCCCACCAAGACATCTGTCAAGCAAGCATGCCTTCAAACGTTAAGAAAGAATCTACTGAAAATAGCAAGCAGCAGAACTAAGCTGAACACGATAAAAACAACACGAAAAAGCAAAAGGGAGTTGGGAGGGAAACTTTGTATTGGCGGGGGTGGGGGAGTAATCAAACATACAAAATATGCTAATTAACCAAATAATAAAGAAAAAGCAAGAGATAATCTTTATATAAAAATACCTATCAGCTGCATTAAAGTCATTTTTCAAGCTTAATTACTGGGGAGGGGGGAGGGGACAGTGGGTCAAACACAGAAAATATATTGTGTGTGTGCATTTCTGTGTTGAGGGAGACCCCTTTTAAATGTTTTTGGTTAACGGAATTTGAGAAACACAGTTTGACAAAGTCCATCTTACCAGCTTAAAGGGAGGAGGGGAGTCACAGCAGACTAAGAATCTGCTACTAAAGACACACAAAAGATATTCGTACATACCCATGCACAGTCGACACCTAAAAATTAAGGCTGGTAGCAAGAAACAATAAATAATTTTCCAGCCCAGTTAGTCACACAAATCATGTTGTTGTATCTTGGGATGTGTGGTCAGGGAGATTTAATACAAGTAACACAGGGAATCTTAATTCTCTTAGTGTTTTCCAAGCCAAATTGGCTGTCTAGCAACTATCTTAACAAATATTCAAATCACTGAATTCCATTATTTAGTCATCTATAAGTTTCATTTTCAGCAAAATGTAACTATCTTTATAAAGTGCTGTTTTACTGAACCCAGCATCTCACCCCTCTCACTTTTTACAGCTAACCAGGATGCAATATGTCTGACAGGCATGAAGCCAACATAATTAGTTTCAATCTTCTGCTAAAAGTTTGCAAACTCTTACAGTATTTGAAATTAATCATGGTTAGTGCCATAATTTATTTAAAGCACTTATATTCAAAGCAGCTGAAGAAAACATCCTATAACGCTGCCATACCAAAAAACCTGTACAGATCTAATAGAAATCTACAACAAAGAAGATCAAAACCACCAAAAACAATAATCAATCAATCATAGCATCACTAAAATAAAAGCTAAGGGAACAGTCAATTTAAAACAGCCAAGTCTGCGAAATCAGTCCAGTATCGGACAGATGTCTAAAAGGAAAAGTACTGGAGCCTGAAACGTAAGGGGAAGTGGTGAATGGGAGTGAAAGGAGGAAATCTGGACATGAGATAAGAAGGAAAGAGAAATGAACACATGTAGTACTCCAGATCTTCTATCATAGCTTAGAGACTGGGACGGGCAGTATTTCAGTGGTAGAGCATATGCTTTCACGCAAAAACCAAAACCAAACTCATATTGGCTCCCTGATATTGCCAGATAGGGTGGGGAATGTGTCTGTCGGAAACCTCGCAGAACAATTACCAGGTAACGTAGACAAGGAGTTGGGAACTGGATACAACCTGCCAGCCAGATCCTGGGTTTCTTCCTAGCAGGCCATTATAACAGATGGACAGAGCCCTGCCCACCTGCCAATCACCTGATATCAAGTGACCAATTTTTCCTTTGTACTGCACTATAAAAGTAAATCCAAGCCAAGTGAAGCTTGACTTTACTGTCAATCAGCTGACAGGCAGTGATTTCAAGCCTGCTTTCTGCAGAGAACAGCTGCTCACTGGGAACTCTGTTGCACAGTCAATCCAGCAGGCTTGGAGTCACTGCTTATCAGCTCATCACCTGGTCCACTTTGGGAAGGAGTAAAGGTAAAAGGACCCCTGATCATTAGGTCCAGTCGTGACCGACTCTGGGGTTGCGGCGCTCATCTCACTTTATTGGCCGAGGGAGCCAGTGTACAGCTTCCGGGTCATGTGGCCAGCATGACTAAGCTGCTTCTGGCAAACCAGAGCAGTGCATGGAAATGCCGTTTACCTTCCCGCCATAGCGGTACCTATTTATCTACTTGCACTTTGACATGCTTTCGAACTGCTAGGTTGGCAGGAGCAGGGACCGAGCAACGGGAGCTCACCCCGTTGTGAGGATTTGAATCACCGATCTTCTGATCGGCAAGTCCTAGGCTCTGTGGTTTAACCCACAGCGCCACCCGCGTCCCTGGGAAGGAGTAGACTAACCCAAAGAGGTGTCAACAAGTGCACTTTAGGAGTCCCAATTGGGCACTGGCACTTGTGTCTCTACCTGCCCTGCAACTGAATGCACCTTCCTGTACATATTTTGGCAGGACCTCACTACAAAAGCTATAAAACTTCAGACATGGAATACAATAGCTAGCAAAGGGTTCCAAACTCTCACAATAATTAAAAAGACCATAGGTGATAGAGATTAAAAATTCTGTACACATCTATACCTGAACTCTGAGCATTTTCTCTCTCAGAGGCCGAAAGGGTTCATTAAAAAATGAAGATAAAAACACCAACAGCACAATTTATTTGATCTCATGGCCAGTCTAGGATTGCTGAGCAGTGACTACTTTGAGTTTCTCTCTTATGACTGATACCATGTAGCTTTAAAGCAAGAGTAAACTGTAATGTATCTCTTATTGATCTGTTTTAGTGATGGATCATATGAGCTACCTTGAATACGTCACGCTCGAAGATGAAAAGCAGGATACGAGTTCTTTAAACAAGGAAACTGCTGTCTTGACTAAAGCAACACAAAATTGCTCAGCCACAGGTGAGTAACCACAAAGAGTTATTAGTTACCGTATTTTTCGCCCTATAGGACGCATCTAGTTTTTGGGGAGGGAAATAAAGGGGGGGGGGAAATTATCCCCCCAGCCACGGATATCTGCCCAAAGCGCGGGGCGCTCTGCTTCAGCACACCCTGCACTCCGGGCAACAGGTGGCTATCCGCAGCCTAGGGAGCTTGCTGATAGCTTCCTGAAGCCTGGAGAGCGAGAGGGGTCGGTGCGCATCAACCCCTCTCACTCTCCACACTTCAGCGAAAGCCTGCATTCGCCCCATAGGACGCACACAGATTTCCCCTTCATTTTTGGAGGTGAAAAAAAGTGCGTCCTATAGGGCGAAAAATACGGAATTTATACAGAAGGTCTCCTTGTTCAGTCAGGTCTACTTATTTGTTTCAAACATGCATGTACAGTACATAAATAAAGGGCAGGAAATAAATACTAACCTCTGCTTCAGCAGCTTGGGACTGCAAGAGTTGTCTTATACGTAGAATATCCTTTTCAATTTGTTGAATTCTAGCAACTCTCACCTTGGAAAAATGAAGTTCAGATACAGGTTTATAACCTTGTTGCCTACCCATCCACAGCAATCAAACTTTTAAAAAGCCGCGTTACTATCAAAAGGTGCCTGTTTGCAAAGGATCTATGCTAGACAGGAAAGGGGGTAATTCTCCCCTCCCCATGAAGGCTGATCCCCCACCTTTATGAAGCAATTAGGTTTCATAAAAGCCCCCACTAGTACCAAATGGGAGTGTTTCAAAAGCCTGCATGGGGAAGCAGGGCTAAGGAGGGAAGAGAGAATGAAGTGTGTGCATTGCAAGACAGTGAAAATGTATGGATGCATGTGCAAGGATGAAGGAGAAAGTGCACCCCCTCTGCTTTTGCTTCTGCCCCGCCCCCGGCATGCACCCTGCCCCATGAGTGAACATAGGTTCCTTACCCCTGCTACAGGCAGAGAAATATTATTTGGTGAGGCAGTCAGAAATTTATGCACTATAGTGTTATGAAAGCTAACTAAGTTTACTGTTGGCACAGACACCCTTTCAAATTTTGTAAAACCTTGTTATGTAATTACCTGTGCTCTCTTCTCCATGTCTTGGCAAGTGCCTAGCTGTTCTTCCATAGCAGCCCTGATCTGCCTTGCTTCATACTCCAATTGTCTTCTAGTCATATCTGTCTGCAAGGAGAACTAGAACCAAAACACATTCAGTTATGTTGCTGATAAACCATTCATATAATAACAATTAATTTAAAAATGAAGATCCTATGTCTATAATTTAGAACACCACCTCATTAATGTCTCTTGTCCAATATGACAAAGACTGCAACATTGGCAGATTGAGGCCATTCAAAAAAGAAAATCTATAAAGATGTAAAAGGCAATTAAAATATTTGCATACATTTTGCTGACTTCTTAACTCCCTTCCCTAATGTAGTAAGATACCATCCCAATATCTGCAAGCTTGAAGGTCCCATTATTCCTCTACTTTCCTTTTTGAAACTTCTTGGGATGTTGGAAGGACAGATACTGAAGAATACTAGTCAGGTAAGGAATCCTCTTCCCATTCACACAGTTTCTTTTTAGCCTCACCTGTCTTTAGGTTGTGGAATGTGGGAAGTATAAGAAGCTATACAGTCCATAGAGCCCCATCCTTTGATTGTTTTAATACTGAATAGTTGAGATATATTGAGTTACAAATTTAAACGAAAAACAAGGATACCTTGAGACCTTGCATACAAATTCAGCCTTTCACATTTTTATATTTTAGCTCCTGCCATGAAGGCTAGGAACTTTTTAAAAGTCAGATCTCAATAAACCAAGTATCATGTCACAATTCTTGGATATAGATGAAGTATACAGATTTAGAGAAAACACGTAACTCTGAACCCCTATAGCGGTGATTGCTCATCCACATACAACTGGCTAATTTCCCAACAAAGCATAACTAAGTCTATAATGCACACTAATTATTTTTGCAGTTTGGCATCAAGTTCCATTGTAAATCATTCCGAGAAGCAATTTTATTAATGCTAACATGAAGACTGCCAAATAAGCTAATGATACACTGCATAAGGCTGGAAAAAAGTTCTAGACTAGACTCCTACGTGGAAGACAAGGGGGAAGAGGGACCAGATAGCTTGATATTTCCCCCTTCTATGCTGATATTAGTCTAAAAGCAAACGGAAGCTGGTATTGGTATGGTTATATAAGTTCTCACTTTTACCCCATTCTCTTTAAGTATGTGTGGCCTTTTGCGCAGGAGTTAATTTTTAAAACACCAATGTTGCACAAGCAAAATGCTCCAATATGTGACCACAGTGGAGAAATTCTAATATGGACATGGATGAAAAAAATTATTATTATCCAATACAGAGGAATGGTGATGGGAACTAATGGATGTAAAGCTAATTATTATTAATAATAAAGAAGTATGGTTTAACAAAGCAGAGACGATAGACTGAGTGCCTTAAATAGACCTTTTCTAAGGTAACCAGCAGACAGAGAATCAGAAGTTTTCCCCATCTTTATCCTTGGTGTTTCTTATCTGTGTGTTCTTTTCTTCCTCCCCCTCCCCCCCACTTCTCTCTTTCTTGTCTTTTCAATTCTATCTGTTCTAGACATTATTTTATTGTATTGTGAAAACTTTAAGAAAAATTGATTAAGAAGAAAAATGGAGCTCACAAAAGTGATGTTTTCCCCGCCTCACTTTACAGCATCTTGTGCTCTCTGAAAAGCATCTCCAAAGAAGTCAATAAAAAATCATGGGTGTGTTGCTGGAGCTGGAGGAGTCAACTGCCTAAAAACGGACAGAATAATTTTGCACCTGTGGAGTGCAAAGATGCTTTCATTTGAACTGGGGCAATTCTGTCTTTTCACTGCAGCCCCATATGTCACAGCCCACAATGTTTGGTGGGATCCAACCCCACCTCTGCAAAAGATTTCTTGAGAGCTACAGGAGAGACTGTGGTAAGGATTCATTTTGTGAGCTGCTTCCACTTGCGCAGTGTTGGGAATTGAATTTATATTGATTGTATTGGGCTGAATATGTCGCTACAATTACCACTTACGTTTTCAGTAAGAGGAAGACTATCTATCCTCTTCGTCAGATTCTGAAGCTGAGCATAATACCAGTCTTTTTCTTTTTCCTCCTTTTCAAGCTCAGCTAGCAAGAGAGACCTATAAATGAAGAAGCAAATGTTAGTCATTAAATTCTGCCAGAAGTTGTCCAAATGCTTAAAAGGTAACAGGTGTAGAAAAACTGTCTCTTCAACATAAAGTTGAAAGAAATGCGACTTCTGTGCGTACAATGGTGAAATGGGTTGGAGAACATTGTCATTTTATGTAGGACATACGATAGCCGGGGGTGCCATAGCTTTTAGTCATAAATCATCTCTGCTGTATTGTATCTAACATGAAATGAAATGCTCAGGGTTTGACACAAATCTTCTGAGTCAAATTGCCTCCTGCTGAGCCAGTTCAACTAAAGTACACATTTTAAATGGAATAACCAAATAAAGTTAATTGACTTTATAAATGTGCTTTCATAATTCTCAGTGTTCAATTTGCAGCCTTTATTAGAGGGAAAGCTATATGAAGCATACATAAAATCATTTCTATGAAGACAATTTTTTTTAAAGGACTGCAATTGAAAAAAAAAGAAAAGACCTTACTCAAATTTGTGGAAGAAAAAAATTAAGGGAAAAAACAACACAAATTGCTTTCCATTATGATTCCATGACCTCTGACTTCCTTTACACTTGTGCAAATATCTATCCAGAAGGCATTTCCTACTTTTTTTTCTGAACACAAACAAAAAAGAAACTCAAGAATAACACTAGCATAAAGCCTTGACACAGTTGGAACACATTCCATGAAATGCCTTGACGAAGAGGAACGGCTTAACCTGGCACAAAAAATAAATCAATTCTGGAGTCAGGCAAGCATAATTCAGATGAGCATTCCATTGACAGGGGGCCACAACCGAGGAGGCCTTTGCCGCTTGATGCCACTCTCAGAGCCTCTGTCAAAGAAGGCAGCTGGGCAAGGGCCTTGAGTTGTACCTTGTATTATATATTGTAGTATCTAATTATAAATCATCATAGAAATAACTATTAATGCAACAAGATCAACAGCAATGAATAACTTCAGTTGCCAAATATCTATGCTTCAACTGTTCAAGAAAAACAAAATCAAGTTTATAATTTAGAATCAATGTGGCATATGAGATAGTGTTAGCTTTGCATGAAATGAACCTTAAAATCCTCACAGCGACTGGCTGACCCTAGCAAGCTATTATTACCCTAACCTCTTTCATTGGGTTGTGCGAATAAAATGGAAATACTCCTCCATCTGTGCTCAAAATCTTTGGTGGAGGGGCAGAATATAAAATGTTACAAACTTTATGATTATTATATAGGTTGTCTCTTGGAATGATGTTTGATCTTTTCTTACACACTACATTATACTGTAAAGCCACACAGACACTAATACTAAGAATTTTGTCTACTCCTATAACCCATAGCCAACAAAGTACAAATACAGAATACAGAATATGCCGTAATTCCTAGCTTGCATCCAAAGATTCCTGTGCGTAAGCAGAAGGTACTTTCATGGTTGCACAATGTCTGGTTCCCCTTGTCCTCCCTCTGCTGATCCCTGCATATCTGAAAAGCCACCCTTGAGGAATGGAGGACCACCCATAATGCTATATGATAATGTGTAAGAACATGCAACTATGAGAGAGATTTCAGTCAAGGGACCCTTCCTCACACACCTTCTGCTCATGCATGCTCACCCCTGGATCCAAGCCCTTGATAACCGCAATTAAGAATGAAACACGTCATTAACAACTAAAACATATGCATATTCTGAAATGCTCTCGTATAAGTTAATGAACTGTATGTATTAACATCCTATGGTCTATGGGGAGCAACTCTGAGTCTAGATTTCCAGCTAAACAGATTATTGGAAGGAAGAGGCAAGTGCCTACATAAGTCACCTCTCCATGAATACCGATTAAGGAGAGAAACGTGGAGTTGATGTGCTTTCAGAGTATCCTTCCCATCAAGGACACAGGTTGGCATAGGTAGCTTTTGTTCAATACAGAGATC
The DNA here is from genome assembly GCF_964106915.1 of Podarcis gaigeae. Classification (NCBI taxonomy): domain Eukaryota; kingdom Metazoa; phylum Chordata; class Lepidosauria; order Squamata; family Lacertidae; genus Podarcis; species Podarcis gaigeae. The sequence goes on from NC_139687.1 coordinate 22,264,510, forward strand.
TATGAGCAGAGCAGCAGATTGTGCTCATGCTGGTGGACAATTGAACCAGATGTTCTGCAAAGCACTAGTGAATATTTTGTTTCAACATGCATTCCCAGACTTGTAGAAATGGAATCATGATTTCTTCAGAATTATCAGAATACCAGGCAAGACACAGGACTTGAAATATTTTGTCATGTCCCCTACCCAAAGAAGAGAGGGGGACTTTTAAAATTGAAGTATTTTTCATAAAACACGTAATATGATATAAAACATTACCTCTCTTTCTCCAGTTCTTCTAAATAACCAGTGCTCTCCCTGCTTCCATTCATAAAACCTCTTCGAGGAAACGATCCCATGGGAACAGGGCTGCACTCTCCTGATCGACTAGAAACTGACCCTTCCCGGCTTCCGTACGAACGCATGGATATCTTTGGCCTTAACTTCACTCCAGGGAAGTTATTGCTGTCCAAGTTCAATTCTGAATGGAAATAAAAAGTGCCAGATATCTAACATATGTAAAAGCTAGTTACATCTTAATTTTTCAAATGACCTTTTCTCCTCTTAATAGATGGAACAGGTAACAAATGCCCTAATACAATCTAAAGTCAAAATGTTATAGTCAGAATTGGCAGAGATTATTATTAATCAACGAACAAGATAATCAAATGGTAGTCTATGAGTCAGATTCCCCCTCTACCCAAAACAACTTCATCAGAAGCCTTGCAGCCCTATGAAATTTTAATCAAGGTGTAACTTTATCATCATAACAAACTATTTTTAAAAAATTAAAGTTGCAAGAGAAAGGAGATATTGCAATGCCGTTGGAATGCCTGCTTCATAACTGTAAAGCCCATATTGTTAGGTAACACCCACTTTAGGTATGAATGTTTAAGACGTTTATGTTGCAAAAAATATTTAAAGACCCATATGGTAATCCAAGATAAACAATTATTTACACTGACAACTTTTGTTTGGCAAAACTGGCTGTGTTTTTCCAAGTTTACCTTTAAGACGTTCCAGCAAATCAATCTGTCCAGATGAAGCCATTGCTTCATCTTCAATACTTCCTTGCAGCTGTTTCAGCACCTCCTAGAAAATAAGAAGCAGTACACCACAGTGAGATACCAAAAAGTTACTATTCTGTAACATCTCCCACTCCAACAGCAATGTTTTTTTTACAAACTAAACCTTTCTCACTCAGCCTTGGCCAAAACTGGTTAGTTGCTTTTGCTGAAACTTTTAGTAAACAGTTTTACAATTAAGGGTTCAAAAAAGTACTTGAAATTTCAGTACTACGCATGCGGATTATAAACAGAAGAGATTCACCCCAAAATTGACTGTAATTTTATTTTATTTGAAAAAAATATATAGACTAGTAAACATTAGCAATACATCAGTGTACAATAAAAATGTAATACATAATACAGATAAAAAACAGTTTCCCAAAAGAAATCTGATACTCCATGAGAGTCAACTTTTAATTGAGGAAAGCATGTAGAAAAGGGGAACTTTTAGTATCTAGTGAAATATTGTAAGGTCAGAGCCTGTCTAACTTCAAAGGGCAGCATATTCCACAAGGCAGATGCGCCATTACACACAGGGGCGGATCTACTATGAAACTAATGAAGTTTAAGCTTCAGGGCTCCTAATCCCGGAGGGGCCCCAAAAGCAACATTAGTCCACATTGCTTTAAAAAATGGCTCTAGTAGACCCAATTTGGATTGGACGACTCTCAACTAATTATTATTATTTTTTGTATATAGTTCAACAATCCCAAAGTTTGAGAGTTAGTAGCACAGATGTTGCAAAGGTATAGTGATCTGTCATGGAGCCACCCTATTGAAGAAGATAACAGTGATTACTCAGACCTCGCTGCTGGTTGCAAAGGCGCCCCCACGACAGTTCAAGCTTCAGAAAAGCCCCCAAAATGTAGGTCCACAACTGACTACACTGAAGGACCTAGTCTTTGATTCTATAGTGTTCAAATTTTACAATTGTATCTCACAGGACCTCGCCCACCCGGCTACTGCCTCCCAGCACTCACTCAAAGTTGGGCGCTGACACAGAGATATTATTATTATTATTATTATTATTATTATTATTATTATTATTATTAATAATAATAATTTATTATTTGTACCCCGCCCATCTGGCTGGGTTTCCCCAGCCACTCTGGGCGGCTTCCATAGAAACCAGAAAACACTAAAATATCATACATTAAAAACTTCCCTGAACAGGGCTGCCTTAAGATGTCTTCTGAATGTCAGGTAGTTATTTATCGTTTTGACATCTGATGGGAGGGCGTTCCACAGGGCGGGCGCCACTACTGAAAAGGCCCTCTGCCTGGTTCCCTGTAGCTTTGCTTCTCACAATGAGGGAACCGCCAGAAGGCCCTCGGCACTGGACCTCAGCGCCCGGGCAGAACGATGGGGGTGGAGACGCTCCTTCAGGTATACTGGGCCGAGGCCGTTTAGGGTTTTAAAGGTCAACACCAACACTTTGAATTGTGCTCGGAAACGTACTGGGAGCCAATGTAGGTCTTTCAAGACCGGTGTTATGTGGTCTCGGCGGCCGCCCCCAGTCACCAGTCTAGCTGCCGCATTCTGGATTAGCTGTAGTTTCCGAGTCACCTTCAAAGGTTCAATGTATGCAGCCAATGTATTATAAACTGGTTTATGAGCCCAATTCCTTGTTCTCTGGAAATTCTCTAAATTTGATTTCCCCCTCTATCTCTGTCTGAAAGTTCCTCTAACTTAACACCAAATCATCTGTCATCATTTGCAGCAAGTGTATTTCTGATTAATTACTTAAACCCAGATTCATAGCTTCATTTTTTGTTGTGGTTAAGCTTGCTATTTGCACAAACAGGGTTTCAAATTTCTCTCAAATAGGGCAAGAGCCACTACCCAGTTAGACAAGAACACTTTTCTGATTTTATGTGGGTATTGATCGTCCTCCATATTAGCCGTCCCTTTCGTGCCTTTTTGAGAATGGTTGCTTCCTTTCGCCATTTTTATATTGGAAGCCTCCTCAGAGTCCTCAGTAAAACCACCTTCAATTTCCTCCCTAAGATCTAATTTTACAAGCTTACTTTGGGGTACATTAATGAGTCAGAAGTTGTGTAGCTTTAATCATATGCTTGCATATAACAACCACTCAAAGCAATTAAAGTCCTGCGGCAAGGAGAAACATTAAATCATGTCACCAGTTAGTGCCTCAGCAAGGGCTGCTCCTCCCAAATTGGTCACCTCTTAAGATATGGTAGCCAATTTTTGCATGATGGTTCCCGAGATCAAGGAAAACGTTTTTTCCCATCTATGTTTGGATACAATTTGATGCCATTTTGAATCAAGATGGCAGACTGAAGCTTTCAAAACTTCACAGATTTTTGGGTTTCTTAGAAATCCTAAGAATTGTACAAGGCTATTAATGTGCCTGTATGCACAAACAGTACAATTTGCAATATCTATATTAAAAGTGAATGGGTAATAAAACAGTATTAAGAACAAAAGAACATAACAAACGGAAGACCAGTGTATGATGGATTAAGAGAGTCCATTAGGCTTTCAGGCCCTTAATGCTCAATGGCCTATATTCAGGTAGACTGCTAGATAAGATGTTTGGAAGATTTTCTATTTATAATAGAAGCTCTACCAATAAGTAAAACAAATTGAAAAGCATGGCTACAGGGCAAAAAGTTCACAGGATTCAAAACTTATTTGACCTAGCTTTCTGCTTTCAGAAGAACGAGTAGATACAATGAATCCATGAACAAATAATTAAAGAAATACCCCTCAGCTATTTCCTTCATGGAGGATCACCCATCTATGGAATGCTTCGGTTTAGAATTAGAAATGAAGTTCTTAAACAAAGCAAAAAATCTCTGCATGTCTTATCCACAATGGTTATTACTGTTTTGTATGGTTATTTTTCAGAAAGTGCCCAACTGATGTTTCTGAATGCTTTCACAGTGCAATATATAAAGCAGAACTGTGGTATATTTTCTGCTTTTGGAAGGAAAGCAGAAAACTAATTCATGCATACTAGAATCCAAAATATTGTTTGGGGAATTATATTAAACATTCTAAAAGCATAATTATTATTCTTGCACACAAAGCAAAGGAAACTGACCTTTTATAGACACACAAAAAAATGGATGGGAAGAAATCATTAAGCATGAAAAACTAAGGGAAAACGTGGGTGCAATGAATGTAAATTGTTAAGTAACCAAAACATCATTTCTGATCACGGACATGTCTCTTAAAGCACAAGACTTTACCTCCAATTTTCCAGCTCTGTGAAGCTTGAGCCAAAAATGATAGCCTTAAAATACAGGTCTTAGATAAATAAATAAAATTATTTGACTACAGATATCATGCAACCATATTCAGGATGTATCCTACACGATTCCTCTACAATGCATTGTTCTCCTGCAGAAGATGAGCATTGACTTGAACTTTTGTGCAGTACAGATATTTTTAATGATAAATAAATTGTATTCTAGAAGGGAGGAGACAATAATATCAATGCACAAGGTGACTTATATAGGATATATTTGTGGGACAATTCAAAATTTTACTAAAGTCAAATAATCTTTATACCTTCATATTGGATGCTTCTGTTTCCAGTTTTGTAAGATGATTTGAATTATCTTCCAGTTCTTGTCGAAGGTTTGAGTTTTCCATTTTTAATGCCTCTACTTGTTTTAACAGCTGATCATATGACACTGCAGCCATTCTGGGCTACCCCAGGACCTACAGCAGAATAAAGAAGAAATATTTGTTTTGGTTCATTTGTCCCCCAAAATGTATTGTGAACTTTGAATGTTGACTTTTGAGAGAAATGATTAGAACATGCTATTTCATTTCCCGGCTGAATATAGTATTTTTTGTATCTCGTGGAAGGTTTTTAAACTGATCATATAATCACATAAACCACGTTAAACTTGACTACCTTACTCTCTTATTTTAGGCCTTAAGAAGCTTTGTTTAGTGACATGAAAAATGCTTTCTACCCGGAAGTTCTAATTGAAGTCAATACAGATTACAGGAGTTCTGCTGCTTTCCCAGCCATTGCGCGCGTGCGCGCACACACACACACAGCAATACAAAATTACATTTTGATTGGTTCCAAATTTCCAAATCATAATAAATGCATTGCCACAAAGGTTAAGTAGTAATGTGGACCTTATTTTCAATGCTAAAGCCCAAATGCAGAGAACCTTGTAGCATGCATTTCCTCATTGCCATTTGGTTTCCAGTTTACTGAAGCTCCCCAAACTGGATCACAATGCAATGCAGTGTGGGAGATTGCTAGTGTCAGGGACTGGCAGGGCTCCAAGGAGTGGGTGGAAGAGGTGGTGGAGCCAGAGGCTTTTTGTGCTTCCTGCAAGACAGGAGCAGGACCCAGAGGATGAGGAGGGGTCTGCACCACGAGCTGAGGGAGAGATAGTGCCTGAAGGGAGCTGGGGCAGAATCCCCTTCCCCACTGTCACTGGGATCAGGAGGGTCTTGAAGAGGCAGGCACAGTGACAACTTCTGTGTAGAAGTTGCAGGTTGCTTACACTTGTGCTAGCAGGCAAGAGTACTTAAGCTTGGGTGTAGGCGTGGCCACCCATTACTCCAACAGTCCAGCTCAGAGCACAAGGCCAGGGAGGGGCACCAGCCACCTGGCCACCAGAAGCACGTGTGTGTGCGTGTTTAGTGCGCCCCATAAGCTCCTGTAAGTTCATGCTTTCTCAATACAGAATTAAACTACCACCCATTTGTCCTCCTTGGGCTGGGTGTGCTCAGGACAGCTAGTAGGCACAGAGGAAAGAGTAAGAAGTCCTATTGCTGACCTCAGAAATGCCTAGAAGAATTATCACACTATTACGTCCAAAATTGTAAGGTAAAGGTGAAGGTACCCCTGCCCGTTCGGGCCAGTCTTGCCAGACTCTAGGGTTGTGCGCTCATCTCACTCTAGAGGCCGGGGGCCAGCACTGTCCGCAGACACTTCCGGGTCACGTGGCCAGCGTGACAAAGCTGCTCTGGTGAGCCAGCGCAGCACACGGAATGCCGTTTACCTTCCCGCTAGTAAGCGGTCCCTATTTATCTACTTGCACCCGGGGGTGCTTTCGAACTGCTAGGTTGGCAGGCGCTGGGACCGAACGACGGGAGCGCACCCCGCCACGGGGATTCGAACCGCCGACCATGCGATCGGCAAGTCCTAGGCGCTGAGGTTTTACCCACAGGTTAAAAACAGGTTAGTTATGCTGAACCATTTTAACATGTTAGTTATGCTAAACCATTTGCGTATGACCATGTGTTTATTAGGTTTCAATCAGCAAAGAACTCCCAGGGTTAATACTTAGTGAAGTAGAATCACGCAGAACCTTACCTCCAGAAGCGCCTGTATGCTCCCCAAACCTCTTTAATTTAAAGCATCTTAAACAAGGCTGATCTTGAAGATAGCTCAGAAACTCCAGGCAATGCTCAGTGCCGCCACTCATATCCAACCTAACTGACGTGGCAAGGCTGGTACAAGGTCAGCCAGCTTTGGAACAACTGCATTGACTTTCCAGTTAACCCTGCACCCAATTCAAGGAGCTGGTATTAACTTCTAAAGCCTCTGAAGGATTGAGATCAGAGTATCTCAGAATCCACCTATTTTCATATGAGACCCCCTGCTGTGGTCTGATCACAAATTAACTATGGTTTACTGTTGCCCCTCCCCACTTCTCATTCATGCATGCAGAGTATGAAATGAAAGCTTCTTTCATTTCTCATTTATGTTCAAGCTTGGAAAACTATGGTCTCTTCCAATTCTAGTTCATTTTTTAAAGTTTCTGATAATATGATCTGCTGGGTGCCAGGTCCAGAAGAACCCCAAAGCTCTGCTGTTCAGATAAGCAGACTGCAACCTAATACAGTTCTTAACCCGAGGTACCACTGTATAACATCTTCCAAGCCAGTCACTGCCAGTGCCCCACCAGCATCACTTTGGACTTGTCTAGAGTCAGCTTCAGAATGTTTGCCCTTACATCACCAGAACATCACCTCTAAGCAGCTATTCTAGGCACAGTCAGCAGGTCCTGAACATTTGGTCACAGAAATGCAGAACATCTGCATACTCATGACAGTTAGGTCTAGTTGCAGATGACTATGGGGTTGCGACACTCATCTCACTTTACAGGCCAAGGGAGCCAGCGTTTGTCACAGACAGTTTTTCCGGGTCATGTGGCCAGCATAACTAAGCCGCTTCTGGTGCAACGGGACACCAAAACCAGAGCAGCGCATGGAAACGCCATTTACCTTCCCGTCAGAGGAAGTATTTGTCTACTTTCAGTTTTTGGCATGCTTTCGAACTGCTAGGTTGGCAGGAGCTGGGACCGAGCAATGGGAGCTCACCCCATTGCGGGGATTCGAACCGCCGACCTTCTGATCGGCAAGCCCAAGAGGCTCAGTGGTTTAGACCACAGCGCCAACCGCGTCCCTCTAATGCAAATGTGGGAAACCCTTTCAGCCCTAAGTTCACAACTCCTAATACTAACAGTGGGTGGGGCCAGAGGCAAAAAGTGAGTGAATGTGACTCTTTCTACAGCATGCTACATATTGTTTTCTACACTAATGTCCACATTTTCCTGTCCACCATCCAGTCAAGGAAGGATTTATCACCATTATCACCAACAGCAATACATTTCAGCCAGGCAAAAGCACTTGAGGCCAGGGCATGGAGCAGGGTCAGTGAGAAGTGGGTGTGGCCTAATGAGAATACCAAGCTCCTAACAAGAGTCCTAGAGAGCCACATTTGGTCCGTGGACTGGAGGCTTCCCACTTCTACTCTACAGCTACAGTTGATCTTTCCAAGTGATTTAACATAGATTGGAACGGACACATAGCCTTGTGGAACACACCCCACAGCATTTTGCCAATATCTAAACAGACTGTTTCTGAGCAGACTTAAGAGCAGTGAACTTTTTTTGGGGGGGGGGCAAAGTTCTCATTACCCTAGTGCAAAGCTATTGGGGGCTCTATTTAAATAGTGGGTGGGTCAGACATCACACTCCCTTTAACATAGACACACACAGATTTAATATAGGCTCTCCTTCAATCTCTCTCCCCCCTCACTGTTTTTTCTACTCAGTGCACAGAGGAAACTCCACCAGCTGCTCTTCCTGGATAGCCTGCATGCTGCATTTCCTTGCTACACACACACACACACACACACACACACACACACGATCCTCTTACACAGTGCAAAAGATGAATCCATCAGGAATCTTTGGGAAATGCTGGAGCAACTCTTCTTTTTGCTTTTTCAGCTGATTCCCAAACAGCTAAGCAATGGAAGGGGGAATCACAGGGAGACTTTTAACCTCCCCTCCCAATGATTTGCCTGCCACTGTTATCACCCACTGATCATTTGTTCAGGTAAAGCCGAGTGACAGCAAAGGGGGAACTGCTTCTCTTGCCTTTAGGAAGGGGAGTTGGGGGGGAATTGACCAGGACCTTGATGGGCTGGACAGGGATGCCTGGTAGGCTGGAGGCTACCAACTGCTTCTATAAGAAAAGAAATGAGTGGGGAACTAGCCCTGAAATCCCAACAAAAATGTGATTTTAACAAATTGTATGGTCCAAACTGCTGGAAAATTTCGGAGCAATATTGTATTATCAATCATGAGATGAGGCTCATCCACGAGGGCCTACAAAGCTATAATTAGGTCACAAGTCAGACTGAAGCAGGCTGATGAGGTGTGTTACCAAGAATCAATCAATCAATCTCTCTCTCTCTCTCTCTCTCTCTCTGTGTGTGTGTGTGTGTGTGCGCGCGTAAAATATACTTTCCCTAAAAAGAGTGTGTTGGACACAGGCCTAAATCTATAGTTATATTCGCCTTGCACAAAGATGGGTAGATTCATCACTGAATCCCTTAATCAATGCAGTACCATGCCCCCTCCACTGTAGCATTTACATAACTGGACAATCTGTCAAGTTAGTTCCATTTGTTTGTTTGTTTTCATCCATGAGTGGCAAGAGCTGCTTTCACAATGCCAAGTATCAGCCAATATTCTCAAGGGGGAAACAAACTGAGCTACAAAAGTAACCTGGGAAAAGAATGACAGGTGAGAAGAGAGACAGCAGTTCTCCTTGGCTGAAGTTGAAGTGTGGTTGAATATTTCACTGGCAATATTTTGTTAAAATGTCTCTAGAAGGGATGAGTGGAGGAGGAGGACTACAGAAAGATGAAGATTGAGAGTATGGGGAACACTGAAGCCAGCTCTGGCATGATACAGAAAACCATGCAAGTCAAGGGCAATCCAGCCTAAGCCTATGACATAGGATTGGATATAATACAAATTGTAAATAAAGCAATCAATCTTAATCATGAGCTCTGGCACAAAGGATATTCTGGATTCAACCAACCCTCTACTAATACCAAGCAAATTAAATCTGTTAAAATCTTGTATAGACAAGACTTAAGAAAGGAAATGAATGAAAGAAAGAAGCAGCAATACAAGCAAATGTTTATGCAAACCAGGCCAGCTTTAACAAATTCTGCTGTTCTCACATTCGCAATTCCCCCATCGATTCATTGCCTTGCCATTATGCAGTGTCAGCTCATGAGTAACAGGAGATATCACACAAAGTGTGAAGCAAAACACAGCTACCGTATTTTTCGCCCTATAGGACGCACTTTTCCCCCTCCAAAAATGAAGGGGAAATGTGTGTGCGTCCTATGGGGCAAATGCAGGCTTTCGTTGAAGCCTGGGGAGCGAGAGGGGTCGGTGCGCACCGACACCTCTCGCTCTCTAGGCTTCAGGAAGCTATCCGCAAGCCTTGCAAGCCCGGTGGGAGGTCCCGTGGGCTCGCAAGGCTTGTGGGCAGCAGCCTGCAGCCCACAAGCTCGGGGGACAGCGGGGAGGCGGAGCGCTGCCACCCCGCTATTCCCCGACCTGATCTGGAGGCTGGCTGGGGGGAGAAGCAAGCTTGCTTCTCTCCCCCCGCCAGCCCCATAAACTCGGGGGATAGCGGGGAGGCAGAGCGCCCCCACCCCGCTATTCCCAGACCTGGTCTGGAGGCTGGCGGGGGGGGGGGGGGGAGAGAAGCAAGCTTGCTTCTCCCCATTGCCAGCCCCACAAGCTCGGGGGACAGCGGGGCAAGCCGCTGCCCCACGGAGACTAGAGAGGCTGTCCCTGAAGGCAGAAGAGGGAGACGGAGCACTCCGTCCCCCTCTTCTAGCTTGGGGATGGCTGCGCAAACCTGGGGGGGAAATACAATTTTTTCCCTTGATTTCCCCCAAAAAAAACTAGGTGCGTCCTATGGGGCGAAAAATATGGTATGACCTCAACCTGAAGATTTGGGAAAGGAACCAAAAGTCTCAAGTCTTCTTTTCTGAAGATCACTCGTAGCCAAGTAGGATTGTCTTCCATGAACACGGTCTTAATGGTGAGTCTGTAGGTGACTGTGGAAGCCAATTCTGGATCCACACGTCCTTCCACAGTGAGGACATTTCTCCCTTTCATCCTGAGTTTGTGCGTCTTCAAAGTCCACAACACCTTTGGTAAAGGCTGTTCTCCAACTGGGGCACTCGCAGGCCAGTGTTTCCCAATTGTTGGTGTTTATACTACATTTTTTTAGATCAAAAGTCTCAGTATTCCTTTACTAGCTCCATAGTCGGTTTAATCAAAATATATTTAACAAATTAGGGATGCAACCTGTAAGAATTCTACTAACAAGAACAGATATCATCCTTTTGATTGTATTTTGGATGTTAACTGGTGAATTTCATAAATCATTGTTATTATGGTAATTTTTTTTTAAAGCAAACAAACAATCAGCTAAAGGTTGGTGTTCTGTATTCTCTCACTCACAAGAGAACAGCTAGATATTGCACAAGAATACACTATAACTTACTGCATGAAAGCAAGTTCTTTTTTAAATGAGATGCTGTGTTCATGGTGCTTCCATAATTTATTGAACTTTGTTTAGCCATGTAAGGAATAATTTTTCAATGCCAGTACAGTCAAACCTTGGTTGTTGAACGTAATCCGTTCTAGAAGACATTTGGCTTCCAAAATGTTTGACAACCGAGGCATGGCTTCTGATTGGTTGCAGGAGCTTCCTGCACTCAAGTGAAAGCTGTGTTGGACATTCGGTTTCCAAAAAACTTTCGAAAACTGGAGCATTTACTTCTGGGTTTTTGAGGTTCGGGAGCTGAAACGTTCCAAAACGGAGGCGTTCGGGATCCGAGGTTTGACTGTACCAGCATTATTAGAACATTTCAGTAAGGTTAGATTTGTGGACATTAAAACAGCAGTAAGAAGCAAGAAGTTGATTGGATCCCCTTCGGAACTTGAAATATGGGTACCCCCAACAAAAATTTAAAATTCAGCTATGTAATTTGGAATTTATATAATTTGGTTTGATTTGATGTGATTGGTCGGTTAATAAAAAAATATTCTTAAAAAAAAATTAGAACATTTCAGCATGGTTACCATTTATCATAAATTTCTTCAGACTGTTTAAAAAACTCAGACGGAACAGCTGTCCCCAATACCATTAGGTTTTACCCTTGTTTGAACTTTTGCCATGTTAAAGTTCTGAGACCTTGCAAGCAGTGAATACTGAAGTCCACAACAGACAAATCATACTGGTCAATTATACCACAGCGAAGACCTCAGGTTAACAAAACTATGGATAAAACAAAACCACTTTACTGTACATATTTCTTAGCCATATGGCCACGCCCATTCCTTGACCAACACAATATCCACTGTCCAACAATATTCCCATGATACCTGCCCATTGGTCCTGCTAGCTAGGGATGATAGGAGTTGTAATCCAAAAACAACTGGATACCCAAGTTTGAGAAACACTGATCTAATCTCTTTTGCCTCAGGGCTCACCCACCGTTAGCATATGGCTCCTGGGAGACTGAAGGAATATGGCCATTGGACAGAAAAATCTTCCCCATGCCTCTGATCTAGATTACCTGATGGGATCCAACTGCTGCTACATCCCTACTTCTCCTTTGGGAGCAGGATCTGCTGTCTCTTGCTTCACTCATGGGAAAAAGAATGCATCCAGAGTGAGAGCAGCCCTAACCCGCTGCTGCATTGTGCAATGAGGGAACATCGTGTATGCAAAGGATCCTGCTTCTGCAGGGTCTCATTTCTCACAATTATCCCATGACTGACAGTGTCTCGCTGGGCAGCATCCGTACACAAGTCGGTTATTTCCCAGAAGCACACAATAGGTGCTTCATTAGCTCTCTCTCTCTGCCTCTCTCTTCTGGCACAAATAGTGGGAGAGCTCTCACACAGCGGGCAGGGGTGTAAGGTTTAATCAAATGAATAGAGCCAAATTCTACAATATTTGGTTTTAAAGCTAATTTAAAGGGGTTCTCAAATGTTGCTTCAGTGAGTGCATATGTCAAGCAAAGGAAGTAAACTTCTTTAAACATAGTTATGAAAAACAAAGCTACTACAAGCTATTCAGACACCTGTAAAATGAGTTTGGAGAAAAGATGGGCTTGTCAGAGCATTTTTTATTATTTTATTATTTATAAAATTTGTATACCACCCTTCATTCGAAGACCACAGGGCGCTTCGCATTATAAAAATTCAAAATACATAATAAAACAAAAACAAACACAAACCAATACCCCCAAACACATTTAAAAGCCCATAGAATCAGCCAAAGACTTGGCACCTATGTATGAAGGCACCAGGCAAGCCTCCTTGGGGAGAATATTCCACAAATGGGAAGTCACCACAAAAAGGCCTGTTCTCATGCCGCCACCCTCTAGACCTCTCATGGAGGAGGTATGTGCAAAAGGGTCTCAGATGAAGATTGCAGAGTCTGGGTAGGTTCAGATGGAGAGAGGCGGTCCTTGAGGTATTGCGGTCTTGAGCCGTTTAAGGCTTTATAGGTCAAACCTATAAGTCAGCACTTTGAATTGGGCCCAGAAACTATTTGGCAGCCAGTGCAGTTGGACCAGGATCAGTAAAATATGTTCAAATTGTCTTACCCCAGTGAGCAACCTGGCCACCAAATTCTGCACTAGATGAAGTTTCTGAACTTCAAAGGAAGCCCTATGTTCAACACATTGCAGTAATCTGACCTAGGTTACCACAGCATAGACGACAGACGTTAGGCTATCCCTGTTCAGACAGGGCGGCAGCTGACTCACCAGATGAAAGACACTCTATGCTATTGAAGCCACCTGAGCCTCAAACAACAGGAGAGGATCCAGAAATACCCACGAACTATGGACCTGCTCCTTCAGAGGGAGTGTAACCCCATCAAGAGCTGGAACCTCCCATCCATCTGGTATAGGGAACCGCCCACTAACAATGCCTCAGTCTTATTTGGATTGAGCTTCAGTTTACTGGCTCTCTTCCAGTCCATTACCAAGGCAAGACAGTGGCCCAGCACATCCACTGCCACACCTACAGATGTAAAGGAGAAGTAGAGCTGTGTGCCATCAGTATATTGCTGAGAACGTACTCCAAAACTCTTGGTAACCCTAATCAGTGGTTTCATGTAAGATGTTAAAACACCATAGGTGAGAAAAGTGAACCACACATTGAAGGTTTCATAGGGCCAAAGAGCCCTCCAAGTAGAAACAGCCCTCCAAGTAGAACTGGAACCACCGCAAAGCAGTGCCACCTGCCCCTGACTCAGACAGCTGCTGCAGAAAGATATTATGGTCTCCCAAACTTGGGTCTCCAGTTGTTTTTGGACTACAACTCCCATCATCCCTAGCCACCAGGAGACCACACAGCTGGAGACCCAAGTCTGGGAAACCCTGATTTAAAAAATCAGTTTCCTTCAAGAGCACCTGGAACACCATGCAGTATTGTCTTAATCGAGAAACACAAAGTGGGACAGTTATGCACAAGATTCAGGAAAGAGTTCTAAGCACTTCTATTTCCCATTTAAAAGGCATGGATCACTTATTGGAAAACAAGTAATTGTCTTAAATAAGACTTATCACTACAAACAACATCACTTCAGAATCACAAGTGATCCAACAGAGTGACCTTCACATGTCAAACAACAGGAAGCAGTTTATATTTAGAAGGCTCATCAGCACTTATTCTGTATAGTATCCAGCCTGCCACCATATAGCAATCTGTTTCAGCAATAAATTGATTTATCTCTTCCAGATTGGATCCTTTAATAATGGCAGAATGGTAAACTAAATACCCATCACAAATACTTATCAAAAATGTTGTATTTTTGTATATTGAAAACACATCATAAATTCTCTGTCATATCCACCTTTACAAGATAAGTGAAATTTGGTGAACCAGCTTATTATGTAGGCTCAACTTTATGGAGTATACAGAGTATAACTGAATCCTTGTGCCATTTTAAAGAGAAGATTCTCTGCACATACCCAGTTTAAAGTAATAATGGAAGAACAATCCAAAGGAGCCTCTGCACTATCACTGCTGTCTAAGATTTCTGTCTTCTTCTCCTAGCACCTATAGTTATTTAATGGGACTAATAATTCTACCAGAGTTTACCTTTTAAAAATTGCACCTTAAGCTTGTTTTTCTAATCACATACTCATTTTAATTAGTGATTATTTCTGTCCTTATGTTTGAATTGTTAAGAAAATATTTAATGGAATGCATCTCTCATGTGGGCTCCCATCGTGATTACTTATTCTGTTCCATATAGCTGATCTGAAATTGAATATATTTATATAAATTTTAAGGAAGTCCAAGTATTCACAGGCCTATTACTCTAAATAATAAATTTAAAATGTATAGTCCACTAATGAAGCTGATGACTTCACTAAAAAATGTACATACTAAGTAGAAAATGGCATTCTTGCTATATATAATTTTTGAATCCATATTATCTTTATCAGCCAGCAAGAACAATAATTGATATTGTTTGAAATGTGGCAAAGCAGAATATTAAAGTGTACAGTAATTTAAAAACAATTGCTATAAATACTAAAATATTGTTTTAGCATTTGGGAACACCAAGTAAATACAACACAAAATTATTCAAGAATTTTGGGGCTGATCCACAAAAAAAGCAAATCATCCCAAAAGTACTACCTTCAACTTACACTGCTGAAAATGAATTGATAATTTATTATACTTTAATCATTGTTCTGCTAGATTACTTCTAATTCTGCTGATGCTCAAATAAAATAGCCATTTTTCCTCCACAGTGATGCATCAAAGCTGACCTAATTATTACATTTAAAACTGCATCTGACGAGAAAAAAGAAAGAAAAGAGCACTACTTCATACATAATTTATTAAGATTACTAATAGTATCCAAGACTGAATAACTCTCAGAATCTCTTATGGTGATGATGAATAGATCAAGTCAAAAGCTTCGGGCAGATGACAAATACTGGTCTTTCCTTTTCCCTTTCATCTTTATTTTTTAACATTTCGGAATTTGCTTTTGCAGGGATGGCAACTGCTCTATTGCATTCCTGGGTGCAGCAGTGCAGCAGAACCTCTCGTCTCTATGCAGCTTTCCCCCTTTCAGTAAAGGAGCAAAAGCTGCTGCAGTAAACCGCAGAAATGCCAGCAACACATCATGTCACTAACAAAGGCACTGGGATTTCACAGCATTTCCAGCGGGGAGTCTTCATGGCTCTGCAATATTATGCAGGCCATCCAAAAGCAAATCTTAACATTTCAAAATTACAATAATCCATTCTCTACAATACCTTCCTCATCCTCCCCCTCCAGCCCCTGCATTGTGGGGTTGTTAGATTCAAATCAAGGCATCTCCTCTGCTGCTTTGTGTCCCTTTCTCTTGCTGCTGCTACTGTGACAGGAGGGAGGAGGAGAAGGAGAAGGGAGGATTTCAATGGGCTCAGCTCATTCCTCTAAGCGATGAATGTTTCATTCTTTGTTGCCCTTTATCCGTCTCCTAAGATACTATTTTCTCCTTGTTTCTATGTCAAACCTTTAGAACAACCATTTTCGTGCTACAAAAGCGTCCTTTTTCTATCGCTTCCAAAGCTCGCCATCGCAATATCCTCTCGTTCTGTCAAAAGCATGGATCAGAATCCTAGGACTTGATTCCTAGTTCTTTCTGCAAAAGCTAAGAAGCGAATGCATGGGCAGAGAACCAGGCTACCTTTCCTGACAAATGTCATTCACTAGCCAGATGGGACAATCCTTACAGACACCAATACTCAGTGCGCATTTCCAACAGGAGTACAACCCTAACATTTCACCTACCCCATCTCCGACGCCGACCGCACCTCCATTCAGTGTTCAACACCCAGTACCTTCCTGTATTCACTGTCTGCGCTAAAGCCAGAGCCAATACAGCCACATTCCAGTCACGTGTTCACCCAGCCCAACCCAGCCAATGGCCCTGATCACATCAGAGAATCTAACATAGTCTTGTTCACATCCACTGCTTTCTTTTCTCCGATCCAATCCAGCTCTTGTCAATTTGCTGTCTGGACAATCTAGCAGAAGGGAAGGGAGGGGTAACTTGTCAATGAGAACGGGAAAGGACAACCACTTTTACTGAGCAGAGAGGGAATACAGAAAGTGGAATGGGGTCAGGGGGAGAACAGAGAAAGGGAGACATGCCCAAAATCAATTTCTCTTATTCTCGTTTAACTGAACAATTTCTCTTTGTGTGATGACTGGCTTTTCTGCCCTCAATGCCAAGTGATTCATCAAGACTAATATGTATATGTTAACAGTATTGATAACATATACCCTTGATTGAAGCTATGGAAAATAATCAGTTCACATCATAGCAGAGAGGGCTAATTTAATTCAGATCCATTTCCATTACTGATCATTAGGAGCTGTCTAGTCCATTTCAATTCAAACTGCAAGATTCTGCTTTAGGGTAGAGCGTCAAACAAGATGACCTTCAAGTCCTATCCAGACCTCCAAGTCTATGTCCCTAGTGGTAACACATTTTAAAACAGAGGGGAGGCGTCCAGCAGGAAAACCATGCCAATTGCAAAAGCATTTTCATTCCAAATTTCAGCTATAGTTTACAGCTGATAATATATACATATAATACTTAGGATTTAGCAAAAGAACATGACTTCACAGAAACTAAGGTGGCTATCCACCCAAACAACTTGCATACTAACATTTTTATAACAATTAAGAAAATTACTTTGCAAAGGATGCTGCCTGCTGTATTCGCACAATAGCCACAACACATGCCTCAATGCATAATGTAAAGGTAATGTGGATCATGACATAGGGAGCTTAAGGCTGCAATCCCAAACACACATGGGAGTAAGAGGGACTTACTTCTGAGTAAACATGCATAGGATTGCTGTGCCAGTCTTAACTGATGATTAAATTTGAGACAGAAATTATGAATGTAATAGGAAGGCAGTTATTGTTAACAAATATATCTGGAGAACCATTTGTTAGAGAGAAGCAGTGATTAATGCCAGCAGCACATTCTGCTTCCTGTCTGAATAGGCAGTAGGTTACTGTTACATACTGCTTTTACATTCAAAAATCATGCAAGTATCCAAAATATGTGAAGTTCTTTGCAATTCAGGTTACTTAAATAATTTGTTTTCGTATTATTATGCCAATCTACACTACCAGCCCCCATCTTATTGAATATTTAAAACTGTCTGAGCAAAGGAAGAGTCACTATTCTAACAAAAGGCTCTGGACATTTCCCCAAGTTCAGAAAGGAAATCTGTACACTAGTTTGTTTCCCCCAGAATGTTACCTCATAGGATAAGAGGTAAATTTAGGGCCGGATGTTCTCCAGTACTGCTTCCTTAGTCTCAGGCAGCTTTCACGTATACAATCTACTTTAGCTGATACTGCTAATTACTGCAAGAGTGAAAATATGAAGAATTACTAGTTTTGGTGATAGCAAAACCTAAACAGGTTATTAACTGACATACTGAACACAGGACATAAGAATATGTTGTGTCTCCTGATTCTGTCCACTGATATGTCTCTAACCCAGATAATTTGTGAAGAACTATGGGGACAGTCACTTAGAAAGCGTTAATATCCTTCCTGTTTGAACCTGACAATATCATCAGTAATGCCATTTGAATATGAGCATTAAAATAAACTGGAGATAATATTAGCTTCAGGGATTGAGCTAGAATTTGACCCATAATAATTATGCTGCAAGGATACATTCCTGAATACCCAAGTTGAGTCCTGAAAATGTGCAGGGGTTTGTTTGTTTTTTGCACCACAGGGGCTCTATGCCAATCTAGTCCAAAGTGCACATAATAAACAGATGCTAGCATCATTCGCATAGATCCTGATTTCCTATTAACCACTCCCTTGTTTCTGGGCTGTTTCCCAGGGCCTGGGTCTCTACGTCTACACTCTGCCATTGGAACGGCATGAGAAATAGTTACTACAAGGTTGTCAGAAGTTCTACTATCATGCCTTCAAAACCTGGCAACTGCGGCACCCATGATGAGAACTATATTTTTTTAGAGACATGTATACTGTTTGTTCTTTCTGTATGCTGAGCATGTAAACCAAGAATCAGAGCATTCTGCGTATCATTTGATTCCTGTAACAGGATGAGTATTTCTTCTCCTGCAACTATTGGGCTTCCTTGCTCTGTCTCATCAACTCAAACAAGTATTTTTGTCTTCCACAAATACATACCCATATTTAAGAATACAATCAGTTTAGAAGACAGTGGGTTGGATTCAGACTTCTCAGGAGTGGAGCTCTACCCACAGGACACTGTCCTGTAAGAAGGTGGGGTGTTTGCTGAATCTTCCTTCCCTTCCTTGTAAAGTTTCTCTGGAGGTTGGGCTCTCCAAACAATAATTGTGGTTATGATTATTTATTAAATTTGCATACCATTCTTCACCTGAAGAAACAATTATGGGAGGCTGCATTTGGAACAGCAGAGAAATCAGAAGAAGACACCTCCTTTCCTCTAAGATTAAAAATAAAGGGGGGGGGGCGCAGCTGAATATCTATAACTAGTTTCCAATAGATTGGCTTGTTTAAATGTGAATAAAAATATTATCCTGAAAGAACCCAAAGTCTTCTTCAGCATTAAGCAGAATTTTTATACCACTTAATTGTGAACAAAACCTCTAAACAGTTTTAGCATGGTCTTCTTTTGCAGATTAAATCTGCTATGTTTTGCCAAAATTATCTCTAAGTATCAGGTGCTTCTAAAGACTTGCAAGTAGTATTACAAGTTAAAATTAATTTCCTATAGCTTAGTACAGACAACTTTCTTTCAACCAAGTGGATCTTTTAATATTATATATTTTCTGCTCTGCAGCAGTAGCAGTTTGAGACACAGCAGCCATCTTATCACAGGTTCACACAAATGCTACATCACTCAATTAATCCAATACAGTAGAATACTAAAGGCGCATCAAATCAATACAATGTATTGATATGAAGATACTGACAATAAAGTCACAAGTGCAGAATTCTACTTCTGCGTAGTACGATTCTTCTACTGACCATTACAGAGGACAATACACTAAAAGTTCAAATATTAGTTTGTTACACAGGATTTTCAAAACAAAAAAAAATTCCTTCCAGTAGCACCTTAAAGACCAACTAAGTCAGGATTTTCAAATAAAGGAAGTTCTGAAAGATCAAAACAGCCTTTTATTCATCTCTTTTAGACATGCCATAAATGTGAACACTCAACATTTATGACTTGAAACATATTGTCTATTTCTTCACTGCAGCTTAGCAAATGCCACAGAATCAAACTGTTCTTAATTCAAAAACTTAATTGAAATAAAGCCACAACATCACTCTACTACAATAAACTACAGAAATAAAGCTAACCTTGATCTTTATTGTTGTGCATGCTTACAAAGTTAATAGAACGTTACTGAAGACTTTGTGAACCAAACTAAACACTATTTAAGAGCTGAAGAATTAAGACATTTTGTTTCCCAGTAAAAACTGAGAGCAGTATAAAGACAGTCATGTACAGAAATCTACTTTTTCATGCAAATAAAGCAGTACACAAATTCATTGCTTAAAGAGGATGACAAGCACTCCTTTCCCATTCACTTCACTCTTTTCAAGTTATTGCACTTGAAACATTTTTTGGAAAAAGCTTCATGAACCAAGTCCAGTTCTCAAGGTCTAACAATGACATTTAATTAGTGGGCTGTCACTTGAACTGGCATCTAAACTTTTGTGAAATACTCAATTCCATATTAATTCAACATCTTACAAGTCTAACAGAAAACCAATTCTTAGCATGCCCAATAAAAGCAAAGAATTAATGTTGTTAGCATGAAGCAATTCAAACATTTAGACTTCTAATCTATGCAAAGATGCCTGCCCCATGTATGCCCCAAGTTTCAAATTCACACTGCCCCCCACAAAGTGTGTATTTGTAGAACGGCTGATGCCAAGCCTGGCTCTAGAAGGCAACAAAGTCAGGCAATGGACAAGAGCCCAAGACTGGGGCCCAACCATACTATCATTTTCAGTTAATATGAAGCACTGAAAACGGTCAGGTTTTAAAAAATAAAATCTCAGTTTGCATATCCTAGCTCTTTCAAATGAAGCAGTGAAAGCAATTTGTGCCCAAGGGTTGTGCACTGGTTCAACACTAAAATGTGACACCATAGTTCAGAGCCCACCCAATATGTTTGATCATAAGAACCATATAGGTAATTGACCACAAGGCAGAGCACTAAATGTATGGAAGGGGGTGTGTATAGAGTACTGCTACTCTCAAGACGTTTCAGATAGCATAAAACCAGGGATATTAGTGAAATACTACATACCTGTTATCATACATTAAATTGCTGCAACAGGATTACAATTAAAACAACGGACTGGATCTGTTCAGCTAGGGTAAGTATTTGTAGCATTATGATGTTAGGTTGCAACCCTAAATCTTTTCCCTTGGCATTAAATTCCAATAAAATTCAAAGGGCTTACTTCCAGTCAAATGTACTCGTGAACCTTTTTTTGTTTTTAAGACTTTTTAAAATCTAAGCACATATTTGTATCACATACTTTCCATTCTAAAGAGCTTTCAAGGTGGCTGTCAAGAACAATTTGTCTAGGCTATGCTTACTGAATTTATCTCTCTTCTCCTCACCAAAAAAATCCCAAAGCAAATTTCTACCAAATTACTTGCAACAAACTATAGTTCATTTTCATGAAGGGTAGGTATAGCAGGCCTATTTTGACAACAGTGACAAAGATTCCACATAAAACCATAAAATACACTATAGTCTTGAATCCAGTATTTCTTTGGGATATATAGTTAATTGTACTTAAGCAATACCATGCCTATTCTGACAAATGGTATTATCATAGTAAGAGCACTCCCATCTCACTATGTTCAAAGTATGTTGTTATACAAATGGGGAGGGGGGAATGCAGGTAACCAGTAAGTACTACCTTTCTTGATATATAGAATTTATATCTTTATTCTGGAATGTTGTATGAACTGAATCAAAAATGAAAAACCTGAAGCTGCAATACTAGGGCTTGGGTGCTAAGGTAAGTGAATGGATGTAGATTACATCAATTTATTCAGAATGATAAACAAAAAAAAAATTATAAAGAGCTCTAAAAGGCTTTCTCCAAAATAAGATAAACAGGCAGTAAAATGGCAAATGCAGTTCAATGAAAACAAGTCCAAAAAGTGATAGATACTGGGGCAAAAAAATCATAAATAGATGAATTGTGTCAAAGGTGGTGATGACCAACCAAGAAGAAGAATCTTGGGTTCAAAACAGATAGTTCAATGAAAACGTTGACCCAATGTGCAGCGGGTGAGGAAAAGATAAATTCCATGTTTGGGATTATTATGAAAAGGATTACAATATTCTAAAATTGTAATGCCTTTATATAGATCTATGGTGCCTAAAGTTTGGGTCAGCATGTCTCAAAATGGAAAACTCAGGAAACAGCAACCAAAATGACCAACAGCCAAAGCAATTCTACTGTGAGGGAGGGTTACAATATCTAGGACTTTTAAGTTCAGAAAAAGCAAGCAGGAATGGGAAATTTGGGGTCTTCCAGATGTTGCAGGATTAAAACTCCTGACATCCCTAACAAGCCAGTCAGGGCAGATGGGAGTGCAAGTCCAACAAAATCTGGAGGGCCACATGTTCAGAGAAGTAGGCATGCCTCAGGATTTCCTTTGGTCCATGTTCTTTAAACAAACCTGATTCTTACATCCCAGAATAATATGCAAATAAGACTATCATTATCCTTTGGTTTCTGAGCTTCTCTGAATTCTGCTTCAAAAATATAGTGAAAGGCATATATGCACTACGTGAAGAAAAATATGTTCAGAAATATGAATGTTAACTTGTTCTTTTTATATTTGCAGAATGACCAAGAAATAGGTAGGACAAAGCACACTTATGGAACAAACACATGTGAAACTGACGTGGCCTGGAAATAAACTGATCACAAGATGGAGGTTTTTAAAAAACTGTGCATAGTGTAAATTCAATGGACACAGAAATTCATACTACTAGAACCCAAAGACATCGGTTAAAACTGAATACTAGAAGATTCATGATAACCCAAATGAAGTACTGCACACAAAGTATACTTGAACTGGAATTTTCTACCAGAAGATGTGGTGATGGTAACCAACTAGGGGAGTAGACATGTTGAATTAAATAGGACTTCAGGGTAGACATTGTTAGAACTGCACTATTAGATGCCTTTAAAGCTAAGAAACTTACAACTACAGTGGTACCTCTAGATACGAACGGGATCTGTTCTGGAGCCCCGTTTGCATCTAGAGGTAAACGTATCTAGTGACGGCACGTCTGCGCACGCGCGCATTGCTTTTCGCCGCTTCTGCGCATGCGCGTGGCGTCATTTTGAGCGCCTGCGCAAGTGGCGAAACCCGGAAGTAATGCGCTCCGTTACTTCCGGGTTGCCACGGAGCGCAACTCAAACGCGCTCAACTTGAAGCAAATTTAACGCGAGGTATGACTGTACAGTATAAGTAAACAAAACACAATTTTTTGGTTTTGACTTGAACACAGAGCCTAGGTTCTAAGTAGGCTAGATAAATAAACTGTATACATTCTATTACACTAAACACTACATTCAGAATTAACAAATAAGCCATATACAATGTTCTTTCATTTTACTTATTTCAGCATTTTAAAGGGATACTAAAATCATATCAAACTGACAGTCTGTCACTAAATTACCATCTTGTCACATGTAGCAGTAAGCACACATACCACACACAGAAACAAATCACAACAAACCACATAGATACTTTTGCCAATTTCTCACACAATGCTCAAATCTTTCTACTGTTTGAGCAAGCAAATCATTTTCCTATCACCAAGCTTCCTTCAAATCTTCTCTCAGGCCTCCGCCTTCAAAGGTTGAGAGCCTTTCCTTCGCAGCAGACTTTCCCTTCTTCCACATTAGAAGTTTCACACAATGTCTTCTACAGCTCATCCTCAGAAGTCCATTAATGAGCACACACAACTCTAAATGAAAGCCATACCATAACTCCCTTATTCTGGTTAAAACTAGACTATGCCACTCTCAGATGACAGAGTTATGAAAAAGTCAAGAAAACTGAGACCTTACCTCAGAAAAATAGGGGTTACAGAAGGAAGGATGCACAGATTGGGTTTCATATATCATTGCTAACAGGTCTATAAACAAGCAAGGTTCAAGAATTCCCAAGTGCGAATCAAAAAATGATTGTTAAATAAGAAGAGTGAAGCACTGAGTCAATTAATGCTGCATATTCCATTGCCTCAGACTGGAAGGTGGTAGAGAAAGGGAGATGTAGAGGGAGAACGAGAACTGCTGGTTGGAGAGGAGCTGGGACAGCTGGAGAAAAAAAAAATAGCACAAAGAGGTACAGGGGCCAGATAAGAATACCCAGTGTGTGCTTTACAAAGTAGGGAACAGAAGCCTCACAAACAATTTAGAAGGTGGGCAAGATTTCATTCAACAATCCTGTGGTGCAGAAACTGCAATATGCTTTAATTTGGTTTCCAGGCACTTCTGACCCGTTCTGCAAAGGCTCTTTTACAAATCCAAAGTACAAAAACAGTACAGAATTTTAAAAGCAAACGGAAGAAGTGTGGACAAAAAAAATAGCATTACCAATGCAAGTGGAACCACACATCTCCATACAAAACAAAGTCAATAAAAAATGCAATACAGCCAAGTCTTTGTTTCACTGTTTTTGCCTAGCTAGCTCAGTTGGCTAGAACACGGTGCTGATAATCCCAAGCTTGCAGGTTTGATCCCCATATGGGACAGCTGCATATTCTTGCATTGCGGGGTGGGGGTGGACTAGATGATCCACAGGGTCCCTTCCCAACTCTACAATTCTATTCCTGTCACCATTGGCCTGCTCTCTACAAAATGCTAAACAATAAGGTTATAGCCAATGAAGGCACTGAGCTTGTGGAATGACTTATGCTCACACAATGGAACTGAACTTCCTCTCATTTCTCTTCCACAGACACACACATCTGCTGGGACAGGGTCCCCTAACACTTGAAGAGGATGGGAGGTAAAGGGCTAAGAGAGGAGGGAATGTTTCATTGTGCAAGTGCAAGTCATTCCACAAACGCAATAATGTTTCTAGGAACACAGAAATTCTCAATTTATAGAAATTAAGAATACCTGTACATTCTTGGAAGTTTCGTATCAGTTAATTTGTACCCTAAAATAGTCTGTTCAGTTATTAAACTACTCCCTTGGGATAAGTTTATCTGCAATGCAGTCTTTATGAAGAGGAAGAGAAAAAGGATATCAGGAGGAAACAGAAGTCCAAGCGTAATAATATGCTAAGGGGCCTTGTGATCTCCACTAAACTTGTTTCCTGACTCACTAGGATTAGTAGAACGGAAAGCATGGCATTTACAAAATGTTAAAAAGTGAAGTTTTAACTATGTAGAAATTATCTGTCTCAAATATAATACTTTCCCACTATTCGAATAAAAGTTAGTCATGTAATTTTAGTTCTTTAATATTTTAGTCTTTAACAGTTATTGAATACTCCATACCAAATTCTGTCTTTTCAGTATACAGTACAACATATATTGGAGGCGAGGAAGAATCTCTCTCTCCCACAAATGGATAGGGAGATAGAATAGTAGAGAACAGCGCATATCTCACTATCCACAGGTATCTTTGAATAAAACTGTGATTGGATACACTTGTGTGTAAAGTTTCTTTGAAATAAAGCTTACTTCCATAGATAAAATTCAGTTGAAATCAATTGATAAATAGGCCAAGGGTAGCAATTATGTATACGCTATTAGTAGGAATAGCGTATCGTGCAAATGTTGGTCCACAAAGGCCAATCTACAGTTTACCTTCTCCACACAGGCTACTTCTATATACCCAAATGTAGTATTTAATTCAGCTTGCTATGTGGAGCT
Source organism: Podarcis gaigeae (assembly GCF_964106915.1). Lineage (NCBI taxonomy): Eukaryota > Metazoa > Chordata > Lepidosauria > Squamata > Lacertidae > Podarcis > Podarcis gaigeae. The sequence continues at coordinate 22,289,845 of NC_139687.1, forward strand.
TCCCAATCAGGAAAGCTTTCATAGTTGTAACAGATGCCTTCCACACTGCTAGTGTAGAAACTTCTCACACAAGACCTGAAAGTAATTGTGAGTGGTAAGAAAGCCTTACTGGAACTGCAAGGATCAGTATAGCAATCTGGGTTAGATATTAGTTAGATACCGTATTTTTCGCCCTATAGGATGCACTTTCCCCCCTCCAAAAATGAAGGGGAAATGTGTGTGCGTCCTATGGGGCGAATGCAGGCTTTCGCTGAAGCCTGCGCACCGACCCCTCTTGCTCTCCAGGCTTCAGGAAGCTATCCACCCAGCCCGGCAAGCTCCCAGAGCGATGCCAAAGCTGTGAGCAGCTTCGCCATCGCTCTGGGACCCGTTCTGGGGGCTGGGGTCGGGGGAAGCTCGGGCTTCCCCTGCCCCCAGCCGCGCAAGCTCCCAGAGCGATGCCGAAAGTGCGTGCACCTTTGCCATCGCTCTCCGACCCGTTCTGGGGGCTGGGGTCAGGGGAAGCTCAGGCTTCCCCCACCCCTGCAAGCCCCGGGAGCGATAGCGACCGTGCACGCAGTTTCGGCATCGCTCTGGCTCCTGTTCTGGGGGCTGGGGTCGGGGGAAGCTCGGGCTTCCCCTGCCCCAGCCCCGCGCCTGGGGGGGGGGAAATTATTTTTTTCCCTTTATTCCCCCCCAAAAAAATCTAGGTGCGTCCTATGGGCCGGTGTGTCCTATAGGGCGAAAAATATGGTACACATGGTTGCCATGAAGAAGTGGGGAGCCATATGGAGAAGGTATTATGCAGATTATTCACAAGAGTTCAGCATAGCAGCATAATGAGCAGTTATTGTAAAATCTATCACTGATCCCCATAAAAACTTCCGGCAGGTGAACAAAAGTTCAATTTTCAAACAGGAAACAAACATAATAAACTGCCACAGCCAAACTGAATTTAGACTCAAGTCCAATGTTCAGCTAACATGTTAGTATCTGCCTACAAGTGGCATAGTTGGTTACAAGTCACCAACACTCTTCAACTGCTAGCAACGCTAGAGGCGGCAACCTATTTATAGACTCATTAGTGTTTCTCAGAATTCCCACCAATAAACTACAAAAACCATGTATCTTATAGGAGTAAGAGCACCATTCCTGGAACAATATACAGGAACAATTATTCCAAAGAAAATGCAAGCAAAGGTAAATCCACTGAGATGCACTCACCAAGAAGAAAAGTTAGATTGCTCCAGTCTCCATACAGTCTGAAATCTAAGTAGAGGGGGAAAAAACCAGAACAATTAACAGCAACACAAAGACTGGCTGGTTCTATAACAGGGATGGGAATCCGAGGTTCCACAGAAGCTGCTAGGCTACAACTCCCATCAACCCTGGCTACTGCTCATTTTGGGTGAGCTGATGGGAGTTGCAGTTCAAAACATCTAGGGGACACTGGAATGAGGAAACCTTCCGTGAGGTTAACTAGTACTCACTGTTCTTACTGAAGCACTAGCCTTTCTGAAATTATATCAAAAATATTTCCCCTTGCTGGAAGATCCATTTAAAGCAGGCTTCCTCAAACTTGGCCCTCCAGGTGTTTTTGGCCTACAACTGCCATGATCCCTAGCTAGCAGGACCAGTGGTCAGGGATGATGGGAACTGTAGTCTCAAAACATCTGGAGGGCCGAGTTTGAGGAAGCCTGATTTAAAGGATTGACCATAAAAAGTGATAAATAAATGTTGATCATGTAGATTGACTCATTTGGTTCGAGACTGCACACCTGCCTGAAGGGCCACCGAGAATGTACAAGACCACTGTGGAGGCTACTGTAGGCAATTTGGGTAGCCTACACAATGGCGAGTGTAGTATACAAGTGTTACCCTGTTCCCATTGGAATGTAAGAGCTCAGAACAAAGGTCCAGCATACTGATTCCATGGCCAACAAGATGTCTATGGAAACCTACAAGCAGGACCAGAGTTTGACAGTACCCACCCATCTTTTTTTCCTAATTAAATTTGGATACTGCCCTTCATCCACAGATCTCAGGGCAGTAAAGTGGTACCTGGGTTTAAGAACAGTCCTGTTTACGAACGATTTGGTTTACAAACTCCACTAAACCGGAAGTCCTGGTTTGCGATCTTTACCTTGGTCTAAGAACAGAATCCGAACAGTGGAAGGGCCCTGGCGATGGGAAGCCTCATTAGGGAAAGTGTGCCTTGGTTTAAGAATGGTTTTGGTTTAAGGCCTGACTTCCAGAACGGATTAAGTTCGTAAACCGAGGTACCACTGTACTTGAGATTCCCAAGCATTCAGAGGCATATTGTCTCCCACCATAGCTATTATAGCTAGTAGTCATTCACATTCACTCATCCTCCATTGATCTGTCTAATCTTCTTTTAAAGACAGCAAAGTTGCTGCAAAGTTATAACCTTTCCTCACAGGGGAGTTGCTTCACCCCCTTGCTCATTTTGGTTGCCTTTTTCCAGATATTCAATATCCTCCTTCAGCTGCAGCAAGCAATCATATTCTCACCAGTTTTCTATAATAGCATTAAGCTACAGGGTGTTTTAGTTTCATTCACTTTCTTAATGATCCCCGAAGTAAAATTCAACATATCTATCATGCTATCCCCCATAACCTCAAGGTTTCATTCCTGGATAGCTCTGACCCCTACCAGCACGTAGGATTTTTTGCTGTTGGTTTTTGTGCCCCAATGTGCTTCATTTTACACTTGCTAACACTGAATTACATTGCCACTATACTGCTCATTCACACAGTTTTGGAGAGATTCTCTATAATTCAGAAGCATTTATCACTAGTCCCCGTGTGGCAGTTGGAATGTTTGTATCATCCCCAATTCAGCTGAAAACCATTACTACATGGGCTTAATGGGCAGAGGAATAAAACAGGATGATAACTTCAGTGAACAAACTGCACAGAGTTCCAATACGACTGGTTGTAGCAAATCAGCAGTTGTCACAATCCAAACCACTCAGTTCTAAACTCCGTGAAAGCGCAACTGCTCCAATTTCTACTCCTTTTGCCATCGGAACGTAGAGGCAGATGCAATTTGGGGTCTTTGGGACCCGTCTGCCCGCTGCAAACAACTCCATGCGACTTTTACCCTTTTTGTGATGCACTCTTCCCAACAGCGGCCACCAACAATAGCCCTACCCACGTAAAGAGAACATAGGGAACACAGGCCTGTAGGCACCAGTGTCCCATTTCCTATAGTGCCCCCACAAACAGGGCATGAGACACCCTCACCTCCAAGTGGTGGGGATCCCCATCCACCAACTCCTTAAGGAGAAGACCCACGGGCCACAGAAGGTCGTTTCAACTTACATGGGACTCTGGCTCGAAATAGTAAAAGCCCCGTCCTAGGGAAAGGGCAGGGTTTTGAAGAAGTAGGGCTCCAAGAAGTCAGCCAGACAATGGGGCAATGGTGTCTGCTGCCCCGTGGAGTGGGGGGGGGGGAGGCGGAACGACCCTCCAAGACCCCAGATCCCCGACCTGCTTTGACTGGCAAGGCTCAGGCCAGGAGGAGGAGGAAGAAAGGCATCGAAGCCGGTGTACTGGCTCTGCCCAGGTGTGCCGCTGCCGCCGCGCCTCAACTCACCTGCCCGCCTCTTCGCCCTCCGCACCCAGCAGCAGCGCCGCCGCAGCCGCCCCTCCCGGGACTCCGCCGCTGCCTCCGTCGCGGCCGGCGCTCGGGGGACTCGGCCCCACCACGAAGCTGGGAGGCGGCCGCCCACACATCCGGGGCGCGGGGGAAGGCCGTGGGGGGGGCACACACACACGCTCCCCTTCCTCACAGGCGGCGGCGGCAGCAGCAGGCGAGAGGGGAGCTGGTCCCCCTGCCGCCGCCCCGGCTTCTCATCCCCGAGAAGGCGGCTCCCCTCCACTCGCGCCTCGGTCGGTGTCGGTGCCGGCCCGCCTGCGGCCTTTGCCCTCGCCACACTGGTAACCTGCTGCCCGTCACCGCCCCCCTCACTCCAACTTCCCGGCCAGCCTCCCCGCCGCCATCTTGTTTCGGGGTGGGAGGGGAGAGAGAGCGAGAGAGCGACTGCTTTCGAGCGCACGCGCGGTCGAGGGAATCCCGGCTTGTTGGGAGAGCAGAGGGAAAGAAAGGAGCCCGGCGCGCTTGCGCGGGAGAGCGTGGCGTTCGCTTTTCACACCTGCTGAGAGAGAGAGAGAGAGAGAGAGAGAGAGAGAGAGAGAGAGAGAGAGCAGCTGGGAAAGGGGCGGGGCTTGGTTGTCTCCCTTGCTTGACAGCGCGCGGATGGAGGGACGGAGGGAGGAAGAGCCAGCCTGGAGCTCGGCTGCAAATGCTGCATGCTTCTGCATGCGATTGGGAGGGGATAGAGGGGGAAGCCACGTGCAGGGAGCGGCAAAAGCGAAGTTGCTGCGTCGCAGCAAGGAGATAAATAACTAGGCAACTTTTAGAATAACTTTTATGCTTTTGTATTTGTTGAAGCCTCCCAGAGTGGGTGGGGCAACCCAGTCAAATGTGTGGGGTACCTAATATTAGGCCTGGCACCTTCATTATACACCTTTAGGTGACAGACAAAAACGGCCCTCTTTAAAGCAGGCTTTTGGTTGATTTGATTGATATCCTACGCCCTTTTAAAATGTGTTGGGGGGTGTTATGGGGTTGTTTGTTTTTATTTGGTTATGTATTTTGTGGTTTTATATTCTGATGTTATGCTGTAAACCGCCCTGAGACATGTGGGTATAGGGCAGTATATAAATTCAATAAATTATTACAGTACTATCATCATCATCAGTGCTGTTTTTCTAAAAAAAAGAGGTGCCAGAACTTGCCACAAACTCCTTGTTCTCTTATACAGTCAAAAGTCTCGGCCGAACGTTTTGGAAGCCAAATGCCAAAAACCTGGAAGTGAATGCTTCCGTTTTCGAACACGCCTCAGAAGCCAAATGGCTTACAAGGTGCATTTTTCATCCCCCCCCCCCGACTTTGCAGCCAGCCCTTTGATCCTCGGTTTTCGGAAATTTCAGAAGTCGAATGGGCTTTCGGAACAGATTACCTTCAAAAACTGAGGTTTGAATGTAATGGCAATGGTGCCCACCTGAGAGGTGCCAGAACTGAGTTCAAGCTGAAAAAAGCCATGATGATGATATATGGTTTTATTTAGACATATATACAACCTGCACCCAGATGAAGGCATTGCAGAACATACACATCCTGTGAGGGCCTAGTTTCCCCCTTAAGGGCAGCAGTGGATTCAAAGGACAGCAGAAAGTGCATACAGTGGTACCTCGGGTTAAGTACTTAATTCGTTCCGGAGGTCCGTTCTTAACCTGAAACTGTTCTTAACCTGAGGTACCACTTTAGCTAATGGGGCCTCCCGCTGCCGCCGGAGCACAATTTCTGTTCTCATCCTGAAGCAAAGTTCTTAACCCGAGGTACTATTTCTGGGTTAGCGGAGTCTGTAACCTGAAGCATCTGTAACCTGAGGTACCACTGTAATGCTACATTGAAAATGTAGTTTGACTTTCAGATGCACCCTCCACTGGCCACTTCATGTATTGGAACAAAGGCTATCATGTGTTTTGCAGCAGAAACTGACATATGCCTACTCTGAAGTCGTACAGAGTTCAATGAGGTTTACTTCCTGGTACAAGTGGTACAAGTGTATAGGATCGCGACCCTAACCAAACAAACACCAGAAGCTTGACACAAAGAAGAAAGGTTGAATTGGTTTTGGTTCCCTTCACACTCTCACACCCTTGTGTTTCAAAAGGTTTGAGTCCATATCTGCAGAACAGAATGTTAATCTGAGGGTTTTTCATGCATTACATTGTGCAGAACTGGCTCTTACTGGTATCTATGTATAGTTTGTCATATTAATACCTTACATTTATATCTAAATGTGTGAAGCAGCCTCAAGTATTTTGACATGAAGCAAGATACATATTTAAATAAATATCTAGGTTCTTTTTCCAGTCTTAATTTCAAAGATAATTTTGTGTTATTGTCAAGGACCTCTGTCTCAACATAACAGTTCCATAAACCAACACTCTAAGCCTTAGTAATTAGTTAGTTCCATATTTTTCTGGACTATTCATAGTTTGTGCCCATCTGTCTAAAGGAGGGGAAATAGTGTGGGGGAAAAGATGGAAATATGTTGGGCAGTCACTATGGGATTGGAGAACATTCAGTTACAGTTGAGGAATCAAAACAACGATAAAACTGAATACACCAAACTTAATTTTTCAATCAATTTTTATTACATTCTATTCTTATTATTTCAGTCCATTTTAAATTAACCATTTCTAATCCTTTTGTTCCATCTAAAATGAATTATTTCTGAATGCGAATAACCCAAAAACTATACCTTGTATCTTATATTCCAGATGTGGTCTCACTAATGCTAATACAAAGAAAGTGTCAGTTCTTCGCAAATAAAAACACATCACAAAATGCATCCAGGATTTACATCCACTGTATTTAGAGCTACATCACACTTAGTCATCATGATTATCTGATACCCTGGGACCTTTTGACCTCTATTATTTTGAACTAATGAAGCACCCAGGCATAATAAAAATGCTTAGTTGTTCCCAAATGCATGACATTGTAATATTGAACTTTTTTTCTTTCTATTATTTGCACCATCATTTGACAGCATGTGCTTAGAGGCTGTAAACACCATTAATAATTCTTAAGTGAGTCACAGACATTTGTGGTTTTAATAACGACTGGAAGTCTGATTGCCCTGCCTAATTTATTATGAGTGTGCTCTCTTTGTAATGGCATTAGAAGCTATGGTATTATAATCAAGGCTTTATTTCAGAGCTGCTAAATATAGTTACTGCCCTCCTACAAGTTTATAGATAGTCTTCTACATATTTGCAGCTATCAAAGAAGTTATTGTTTAACACTCTTTGTCTCTTTGTTCACAGCTGGCAATCTTTTGCTTGAGGTTTTTGTTTTTTGGTACAAAAAAGTGTTGATTTGTAAAAATAGGGTGCAGTGCAGATCCATTTAACTTTAACATCCAATTTAAATGTTAAATTCACGGGATTTTATAATTGGCTTCTAGGGGATGTAAATTGCACCCTAGTTTGGTAAGCACAGCAAATACAGATTCATACCAGCACCTCTCATTTGCTGCCTACATTTTCTTTAAAGCAGCTTGTAAATGTAAATTGTTAAATATTTTTATCTATGCTACACCATGTGTTCATAGATATTATCCTATATATATACAGTGTGGTGTGTGAGAGGACCAGGGTGGGGTTTGGCTGCTTTGACTTGGATGTGTATTCCTAATCATTGCCATTTTAAAACAGAGCAAGAAGTGTAAATTGGATGTATGCAATGTGCTGCCTGGAGGGGGGAAATGTAACAATGCATTTTAAATGAGCTATATACTGTATGTTGGGCATTTTCTTCACTATATCCAGTCTTCTCAGAGAGATTGCCAAATTAGAAGTTGGCTACAACTTAGGACTGATCAGATGGTCAGCGATTTGAATCCCCGTGACGGGGTGAGCTCCCGTTGCTCGGTCCCAGCTCCTGCCCACCTAGCAGTTCGAAAGCACGTCAAAGTGCAAGTAGATAAATAGCTTTCGCTCCTGTGGGAAGGTAAACGGCGTTTCCGTGTGCTGCTCTGGTTCACCAGAAGCGGCTTAGTCATGCTGGCCACATGACCCGGAAGTTGTAAGCCGGCTCCCTCGGCCAATAAAGTGAGATGAGCGTCGCAACCCCAGAGTCGGTCATGACTGGACCTAATGTTCAGGGGTTCCTTTACCTTTACCTCTTGGAAAATAGCATACATTTAATATAATGTTTAAAGAGCAACGAGAAAGTATTCAAGAAACTTGGCAAATATTAAAATACAGCCAAAAAATAATAAAAAATGTACCAAACAACTATTCAACATCCTTTTGTACCCTGCTCACACTTAAAATTACCTGGAATATTAGGTCTGATTTGTTGTAAATTGGATGTTCAGGATCTCTGCAACAAATAAAATAGGGCGTTGGGGTGTCCCATTCAGCTCAATCAATTAAAAATTGCTTTCGCATCCTTATGTGGTGTTTCTTTAGAGTTAAAATTAAGACTGATTCAGCCAAAACTGTTGTTCCAGGTCTTAGACTCCACAGTACTGGTACAGGAAGGATTTGGCTATACTGATGAGTTAAGGGCCTATGATGTGGGGCTTGGCCTGTGTTTTTGTTTTTTCTGGTCAGAAATTGTTATTAACTTTGTTTTAGAAAAACCCTTGGTATTTACAGATAATCATGCACTTTTAAAGTATATAACAGATGGACAACCAAAGTGGACCCTGCAAGACTTTGTGGCTGCAAAGATTCAGTGGTACCTCGGGTTAAGAACTTAATTCGTTCCAGAGGTCCATGCTTAACCTGAAACGGTTCTTAATCTGAGGCGTGCTTTTGCTAATGGGGCCTCCTGCTGCCGCTGCACTGCTGGTGTGTGATTTCTGTTCTTATCCTGGGGCAAAGTTCTTAACCTGAAGCAACCACTTCCTGGTTAGCGGAGTTTGTAAGCTGAAGCGTCTGTAAGCCGAAGCGTCTGTAACCCGAGGTACCACAGTTGATTTCCATAGTTGATCCAGAAAAAAACTAAAACAAGATACGTAACAGAAAGCACATATTTTGTAAGTTGGAGGTTTTGCCAGTAGCAGGTGGAGTGGTTGGATGGTGGCATTTACGGGACCTCTGGTTGCTTGCATCACTGCGGTTTACCAGAAGGGAGAGGGAGGGGGCAAGGCAATGCCGAGATTGGTGTGGTACACAATTTGGCAGGAGTGCCAGACTGACTGGCGCATCACACTCCCCTTGCCACCTCTTTGCTCTCCCTGTCTATCTCCCAGTGACACAACCAACTGAAGGTTAGCTGAGCACTGCTGCAGCACCCATGCTGCCCATTATTGGGTTTTGCTTAAAAACTTAAATGCAAAATGCAGGGACCTTCTTTTGGTCAACCTGCAAATAGTGATGCAATTCACTTCATTTGCACCAAAATTTTGTTTAGTGTCAAACCTGCGTTGCATGATGACACTTGCATCTGAGGTATATAAATAACATAATCATAAAATGAAGCATTGTGGCATTGTGCTGACTTCGTAACTTTAAAGAAAACAACTGCGAGAGGATAATGTATATGTTACAAGATTAATACAGTAAATCAGAATAGGTATAAACAGCAGAAAGGGAAAACAGAGAAGACACCATGTTATTTACCAAGGAGATTTCTATTTCTTATTTCAGATAGAAACAAAACGTTCTTTAAGCCTCCTGGTTTTTGAAATATGCTAAAGTGTAATATGATCATTATTGAGCAGGTAACAGAGCACTCTGAGTAGCCTCATTACTCAATATGCCAATAGTTCTTTGGCACTGATTAGGACTGGCCCACAATTAAAAAAGAACAATTGAGCCAGTTCTGCAGGGAATCTACTGAAATACCATTTGGCTCTGCTTCTGGTTTTGTTTTTTTTTTTTTTTGTTGTTTTTTGAGCCTTCTGTTGGACTGACAAAGGGAGGCAACATTTGATAATAAGACTGAGTACAGTATATCCTGGAGATTAAGAGCCAGCCAGATACATATTGCAGTTACTATTAACAGGAATGTACAAATTGGCACAATGCTATATTGCATTTAAATGTTTGTCGAGATGTGCAGGGTGTAATAATAATAATAATAATAATTTTCATTAAGTTTACTAAAAGCACAATCTCTCAGAATCTACCCAGAAGTAAGATCTGTTGAGTTCAATGGGGCTTATTCTCAGGTAAATGCATATGAGATTGCAATAATTTTTTTCCAGCATTCTGTAATTTGCTTTATTTTCAGTCATCTTCACCTCAAAGATATGTACTTGGAAGTCAAGCTGCAACTCTAAACACTTCTGTTATGGATTGAGCCCTGTTATGGATTGAGAAAGCATGCTTACAGTTGCAGTGCCTGACTCCTGACACTTTTAAATAAATTTGCTGCAAATCCCACCTTCTGTAACGGTTCTTTGCCACCTGCTCTTCTATGGCAGATGTGCTATATGCCTAATTAAAAGTAACTCCCACTGATTATTACCAGGTAACCAGCCCAAGTTGCTTTTAGCCAGTTCAAAGCACTGGATCCATAGGTGTCTTCCAAGATCATCTTTTTGGGAGGTGTTGCTTAGGGTTTTCAGGGGAGAAGGGAAGTAGGAAAGCCATTCTGGTTTAGTGGAACAATATTTTCAGGCATTAGGATTCAAGCCCATCTTTTGATTTACAGTGGTACCTCGGGTTAAGTACTTAATTCGTTCCGGAGGTCCGTTCTTAACCTGAAACTGTTCTTAATCTGAAGCACCACTTTAGCTAATGGGGCCTCCTGCTGCCGCCGCGCCGCCGGAGCCCGATTTCTGTTCTTATCCTGAAGCAAAGTTCTTAACATGAGGCACTATTTCTGGTTAGTGGAGTGTGTAACCCAGAGGCGTAGTGTGGGTTGTCAGCACCCGGGGCAAGGCAAGTAATTTGCGCCCCCTAACCCATGGATTTGCGCCCCCTAACCCGTGGATTTGCGCCCCCTAACCCTAACCCCCAGATGTTGCGGCCGGCCCCCCTGCACCCCCCAAGCTACACCACTGGTGTAACCTGAAGCGTATGTAACCTGAAGCGTATGTAACCCAAGGTACCACTGTAGTGTGATAGTTCTGAAGTTGACTGGATCCAAACTTGAACTCCTCCTGCCTTCAGATACATTATATTATTTTCTTTAAAAAAAAAATAATATAATCTATTTAACTAACTGTATTGGAATTGGAATGAAACTTCAGCAGGAACAGTGCAGTGCAGCAGTAAAAATGACTGAGGAGCAAAGTGTTCCCAGGCTCCTCTTTGGGTGCCCACACATTTGCAGAGTTTCAGGAAACCTAATTTGGCTTGCCATGTTGTGTAAATGAGCTCTGTGAATTCCACCTCAATAAATGAACTCCTGCATTTGCTGAGGATGTTATTGAATAAATATTGGCCCTCAAATTAGTCTGAGCAATAAAACGAGGGAGTCCTTACCATTCCGTCTAACAAATGTTGTAAAATATTTTCCAAATCACTGTGTCACCTTGAACAAGGAACCAGGCTAGAGGACATGTTGGATGTGTTGTGTAGAGCTGCTTGGCATCAGTTCTCCATAGCTCCCAAACCTGGAGAGATGCCAGCTGCAATATATCTTCACTGACTCCCAATTCGCAGTAAAATGCAAAGCACACGAGTCATGTCAGGTCTGAGCAGCTTAAAAAAAAGAATGATATACTGCACTCCTTGAAAATATTATGGTCCAACTTCATTTCCTCAGTTCTTTCATGTGCTGGCTAGCCTAGCATGTTCCCTTTCCTTGCACTCACTCACTCACTCACTCACTCACACACACACACACACACACAGAGAGAGAGAGAGAGAGAGAGAGAGAGAGAGAGAGAGAGAGAGAGAATGGCAGAAACTTGTTTTATGGTTTGTGATTTAAGGTAGGATCCAGATGTTTATATATATATTGTGAACTCTAACCTAAAGGGTTTTAACCATGTATGCCAACATACCCACTTACTCAATTTCTTGCTCTTAGGTCATTTTCATGTTTTCAGAGAGCATTAGTACGATGTTGTTTGAACCTACCCATTCATTTTCCAGCTTGTATTCAGTGGTGGCTACTCAGAGAAAGACCATATTAAATAATGGCTAAATTAAGGAAATGCTGAGTTTTCACATCGTGGTAAGCCATGGATAATGGTTTACTATGAATGCACAGATTGCTCCTGCTTTGCTTCTCCCCACAAGTCAGTGGGAGCAACAAATGGCAATCTTTGCCTTATTTTTATTTCCAGCTTGGAGGTTGTAGTATGTTTTGCTCCAAACCATGGGTAGGCAAACTAAGGCCCGGGGGCCAGATCCGGCCCAATCACCTTCTAAATCCGGCCTGTGGACGGTCCGTGAATCAGCGTGTTTTTTACATGAGTAGAATGTGTCCTTTTATTTAAAATGCATCTCTGGGTTATTTGTGGGGCCTGCCTGGTGTTTTTACACGAGTAGAATGTGTGCTTTTATTTAAAATGCATCTCTGGGTTATTTAAAAATATAGTCCAGCCTCCCACAAGGTCTGAGGGACAGTGGACCGGCCCCCTGCTGAAAAAGGAAAAGGTTTGCTGACCCCTGCTCCAAACCATGATTGCTAAGCCAAGAACAAACCTTGGCTTCAGACTGTGGTTTGTTTGGAACAAAACAAAACAAAACATGACCCCCATTTTGTATGTAATGCTATTAGCAGTAGCTTATCGTGATGTACAAATGCAGTCTCTCTTTAATCCTTTAGCTTTCAGTGTCACTTTGTTAAAACATTTTTTCTTTTTGTATCTGTACTCAAGATATACATTCCTACCTACTTAGTTGAGCACTTCCCTATTCATGTACCTGACAAATTGTATTTTGGGCTATGAAAGCTTATGCCACAATGAGTTCATTAGTCTTTAAGGTGTTCGAAGATTCTACCCTCCCTTGCCCACAATAAATCCCTCACCCTCTATAGTTCATATTCAGTTAGTTTTGCATCTTCATTTAACATTTAGTTACTTTATTATTTGCTGTTTTTTAAGAGTAATTGCATTCATGGATTCTTAACTAAAGGGCAAAGAGTTGTCTAATGAAATAAATGGATGTTTACTATGCATTAAAGAGAACTAGTTTATCTGATGTGCCTAATATATTATTCAGATTGATTTCTGATTGGATCCACACAAGCTGGAATTCACTAGTGTGAACCACACAGAACACATTGGGGAACGTAAACCACAAATCTACCAGCTAGACATTTATATTGCCTTTCTTAATAGTGAGTCACACATATTCTTCAGTGTGATCATCAAAGAGCAGACTGCTAACCTCATTTGTTTGCCATGGCTGGAATATTTACAAATAAAAGCCCTACGAGAAAAAAATTAATTGGTATGCATGCAGGTTAATAGTCTGAGCAAGTGCTACAAAAGCAAATGCTCTAACTACTAATGTCACAGGTACATCAGATTTAATTAAGATACTTTATGTGGAGCTAGGGAATTCTGCTAAACTTGGAATTAGCTGGTGAAGGCTGGGTGGCAATTTGCTCTGGCATTTCAAGTAGCTCTCTAGGACTGTCATGGTGCTGTCAGGCAAGGAATGCCCAGCGTGAGGAATTAACTCTTTATTGCCAAAAGTACCCTTACAAGTTAGGAAAAGGCATGTCCATCTCAGCTACTCCTAGGTGTACACCTGATGAGGCAGCTGAGGCAACAGAGAGCCCCCCCCCTCCTGATTTCAGCTGATTTATCTTCCCCACCCAAGCTATGTGCAAGCAGGTGAAGATTGCATTAGCATATACAGTGGTACCTCGGGTTACATATGCTTCAGGTTACATACGCTTCAGGTTACAGACTCCGCTAACTCAGAAATAGTACCTCAGGTTAAGAACTTTGTTGGTTTTTTTAATAAAATTTTTATTATATTTTCAGTTTACAGAAAAGAAAAGAAGAATAAAGAAGAGAGAAAAAAGAAAAAAAAGGAAAAATAATCCAACTTTCAGAATACATTTTTAAGTTGTTAACTGAACTTCCCCACATCTCCCTCGCCCTGCGTTCTTTACAATAAAACATATCAGCAAATTATTACCTTGTTTCATGTCTTGTTTATATCTTTCAGAATATTATACTTCTAGATTTAAAGTACCTTTTGTCAAATATTTATACCTTAAAATAATAGATATAACAGCTTTAAATTTCAACTTTTTCTTACTTATAGCTTAACTTCCTGTTTTCTCAATCTAATTGCAGGAGCTAAATTTTCCAAGTCATACAGATTCTTAACATTCATACAACTTGTAATGTTTTTGTAAATAGTCCTTAAATTTTTTCCAGTCTTCTTCCATTGTCTCTTCTCCCAAATCTCGGATTCTGCCCGTCATTTCAGCCAGTTCCATATAGTCCATCAACTGCGTCTGCCACTCTTTCAGCGTGGGAAGATCTTGTGTCTTCCAATATTTTGCTATAAGTAGTCTTGCTGCTGTAGTTGCATACTTAAAAAATGTTCTAGGTTAAGAACTTTGCTTCAGGGTGAGAACAGAAATCGCGTGGCAGCAGCACAGCGGCAGAGGAAGGCCCCATTAGCTAAATTGGTACCTCAGGTTAAGAACAGTTTCAGGTTAAGAACGGACCTCCAGAACAAATTAAGTTCTTAACCCAAGGTACCACTGTAACCTGCTTCTGCTCCTTGCTCTTCAATTCTCAGCTGGTCCTAGGAGGCAGTGGAACAGGAAGAGGTGATGTGGAAGCCTTGACTTTATACCAGGCTGACCTATCTCTCCCCGCTTCTTTACCTGTTCTTCACTCTCCAGTCCTGAAGCTTCTCCTGCCTCTGCCTCTTGTCTTCTGGCTGTGACAGGCTCCTCCAGATCACTGATACCTCCCTTCCAAGCTCTGGCGGAGGAAGGGGGGAAGGTTACCAGATGTTTTTCAATGAATCCGGGGACACTTTTCAACTGCAATGGATTTTGTATGGGGACTGATTTGTAAATCCAGGGACTGTCCCCTGGAAATGGGGATGTCTGGTAACCTTAGGAAGTGGGGTGCGGTAGGTGCTGCCCACCCCAGGTGTCATCCCTGAGGGGGTGGGTAACATTGCCGCCCCACCTCTCTGGGATGCCCCTCACGCCCTGTGGGTGGCTAGCCCCGCCTCCGGGTGCCGGAGCAGCTAGCTCCGCCTCTGCTTCCAAGTCAATCTCCAAGCCCGCTTCTCCCGTTGCTCACTCAATGCTATCCAGCCACCACTCCTTAGTGTCCAGCCAGTCCCTGTTTCAGGAGTCAGGAGTAGGACAGCAATAAAAAACACTGGTGTCAGTGAAGTTAACTCTTGATTCAAGGAAGCTCAAACAATGCAAGCCCAGAGATCACAGCCACTCTTCCCAGTAGGTCTTGCCCCATTGAGGCAGTTGTGAGGGTTGATGGTCCCCACCTTCCACAGTTCCTTAGGAGCCTAAGGCTCTGGAGCCAGTGTGGTGTAGTGGTTAAGAGTGGTAGTCTCGTAATCTGGTGAACTGGGTTCGCTTCCCCGCACCTCCACATGCAGCTGCTGGGTGACCTTGAGCTAGTCACACTTCTCTGAAGTCTCTCAGCCTCACTCACCTCACAGAGTGTTTGTTGTGGGGGAGGAAGGGAAAGGAGAATGTTAGCTGCTTTGGGTAGTGATAAAGCGGGATATCAAATCCAAACTCCTCCTCCTCCTCCTCCTCCTCCTCTTCTTCTTCTTCTTCTTCTTCTGGCCTCTCGCCTCTCTGCCCCCTTCATTTCTCTGCGTGTTCTGATAGGCCAGAGGGGTCACAGCACAGAGGGAGATTCCCTGGTTTCTTCAGCAGCTTTTCTCATTTCTGTCTCCTGCCCCCCACTCCTGTCTCTGATTCTGGACTGCTCTCTGCTCCATTCTCTTCCTGCTCACTAAACCCTGTTACCTCTTCTGTTTCTGACACCTCCTCCTCCCAGTCTGCTCCTGCTCTCTCTGAACACCCATTGTCACCCTACCACCTGAGCTCTGAGCCTTCTTCCCCTGGGGGTTCCCTCTGCATCCAGCCAGTCCATGGCACCCTGACAATGACAGTGCGCGGACATGACAATAAAATGTAGCATATCATTACAGAAATGAGCAGTAGCAAGCCTCACACAGGTATGCTTCCCTCACCCTTACCTCTTCTAGTGTGGCCACGAGGAGCTTCTATTAACAGCAGGTGGTTATGCCTAAAACGGGGGGGGGGGGGGGACTGGTTAGTTGTCACTGAAGCACGCCAACTTCATGCCTTTGGTTAAAAAGCTGCCTCCCCCCCCCCCCGCCCAAGGAACAATAGTTAAGATTAACCATAGTTTGCCCAGATTCAGGCATAACAATAAACTGTTGGTAATAAAAAATAGCGGCTTTTTTTGAGCTCCTCATAGCCATTCCATGGAGGGTGGGTGTCATAGTCTGATGCTAAACAACAACGTGCAGAGCTCAGTGGAGTGGGAGGCCAGTCAACGAGAAGAGTCTCTGAAGCATGGGTAGGCAAACTAAGGCCCAGGGGCCGGATCCGGCCCAATTGCCTTCTAAATCCAGCCTGCGGATGGTCCGGGAATCAGCGTGTTTTTACATGAGTAGAATGTGCCCTTTTATTTACAATGCATCTCTGGGTTATTTGTGGGGCCTGCCTGGTGTTTTTACATGAGTAGAATGCATGCTTTTATTTAAAATGTATCTCTGGGTTGTTTGTGGGGCATAGGAATTCATTCATTCCCCCCCTCAATATAGTCTGCCCCCCCCCACAAGGTCTGAGGGACATTGGACCGGCCCCCAGCTGAAAAAGTTTGCTGACCCCTGCTCTGAGTTGTACTTGCCTGGAGGTAAAGTCAGTACAGTCATACCTTGGGTTAAATTTGCTTCAAGTTGAGCACGTTCGAGTTGCGTTCCGCGGCAACCCAGAAGTAATGGAGCATGTTACTTCCGGGTTTCGCCGCTTGCGCATGCGCAGACGCTCAAAATGAAGCGGCGAAAAGCGATGCGCGCAGACGTGCCGTCGCTAGATATGTTTACCTCTAGATATGAACAGGATCCGTTCCGGAGCCCCATTCGCATCTAGCGGTACCACTGTATCCCAAATCAGGTTCAGTCTTAGGATTGGGCAAACAGCAATCCATGTGATCAGACAGTCCAGGTGTCAGGGAATCCAATGGTCATGGGATCAAGGGTCAAGACAAACAGGAAGCAGCAAGGTAGGCCCAGGAACTACAAACACTGTTTTCAGCATCTGACTGCTGCTGGAAGAGTTGCTTAAGAAGGCTGGAGCCAACTGGTTCTCATCGGCATGTTCGCCTCTGAGTCCTTAAGAAGAGCTGTTTAAGAAGGCTGATCAGCTGTAGGTAGAGTCATTCCATCTTTCCTTCCCTTTTCAGACTGCTGTTCAGCAGGCAGACTGACTCCTGGCCTGTGACAGTGGGGGGAAGACACTTAAAAGGAAAATATATTCAGTTTTGCAAGCATTTGATACTTAACACCACTTAAGATTCAGCATATACTATATGGGCAGGTGATGTAGGCTATTCTGAAAAGGGAATGTCTTATTTTTTCACTGCTGTTGGAAATGCTTCAGAAAGCAACAATTCAAGGAAATGATTCATGCTACTATTAGAACAGTTGCCTAGTATGAGTTAGGCTTTAGTCTCCTAAGAAAGCAGTTTGGATATCTAAATCATGGAGATGTTGTCTGGTTTTGTGCAAAAATAAGTCATGCCATTTCTTTTGACAAGGGTTCTGCTGGTATTAGGACACAATGGAAAAATGCTGTTTTAGCCTGAAGTGCAGATTTTAATGTTTTGTCACTCTAACAACCAATGCTATAAGAAAGAGAGCAGATGGATTAAAAAAGGACTAAGAAGCTCATCAAGGTGGAAATCAGTTGTGAAAAATATTGCCACTTTCTTCTCTATACTGACCCTAAACAAGACTTTGCATTAAGCAGCATATAAAAATTAGTACTTTTGCACCAACCATGATTCATTTCAGAATGGCATTTGCTGGACCTCTTTCCATTGGACTTTATTATTTTTTTAAAAAAGGGTTTTAGCAATGGATAGATGCTAGAGGCCATGTCATTAAGGCCTATGATAAAAAATGCTGCCATTGCGAATAATATGCTTCCTTTTAAAATCCACAAATATGTCATTGACACAGTTATTAATGCTGACTGCTTCAAAATTCCCTGGGAATTCTTTTAGAAAGAATCGTGTCAGCACACTCGGTTTCCTTCAAAGAATCGATAGGCGGGTAGCAGAGAGATAGAAATAGGATTTTACCCCACCCAGAATGCTTTTGTTCATTTATTTATTAAATTTGTATCCCGCCCTTCCACCCAGAGGGCCCCAGGGGTGGCAAACATCAAAATGTTAAAACAGTACAGTTTAAAATAAAGTAAAAACAAATTTAAAACATTAAAAATCAATTTAAAAGCATTTTGCAACATCCAAAAGCATTTAAAAGTGACTGCATGTCCTCTCTATTATATATCAGCCATCAAATGCCTAGGTAAACAGATGCATGTTAAAATCTATCCTGAAAGTCAGTAATGAGGAAGCCAAACACATCTCACCCGGGAGGGCATTACACACCCAGGGAAGACCGCCAAGGCTCTATCACAAGCCAGTGCCAACCAGGCAGCAGCCAGAGGAGGCATGATGATCGTATGAGTGCTGCCATGGTATATATATGTTAAGGGGAATGCAAGTTAAGTGGCTAATGTGTGTGAAAACAGGCCATTTCCGGGCCTCATGGAGAATGTACACACAATCTGGCTCACACCATACCCTCCTCATCCAACGAGAGGAGGTGCCATTGAAACGATCTGTTTTACAAAGTGTGCTCTGGCCACCAGAGAGTATGCCCATATACCCTCTAACATTTCTCCAATGAAAATAGAGACGTCCTATTCCATAATAATAATGATGATAATAATTTTATTATTTATGCCCCAGCCATCTGACTGGGTTGCCCCAGCCACTCTTGGCTGCTTCCAACATAAAACATAAATCTTTAAACAAACAAACAAAAAAAGACCACTTCCCTATACATGGCTGCCTTCAGATGTCAAGGTTGTATAGTTACCGTATTTTTTGCTCTATAGGATGCAGTTTTTCCCTTCTAAAAAGTAAGGGAAAATGTGTGTGCGTCTTATGGAGCGAATGCAGGGTGCACGGCTAAGCCCAAAGCCAGAACAGGGAGACAGCTCTGCGCAGCGCTCTGTCTCGCTGTTCTAGCTTGGGGATGGCTGCGCAAAGCTTCCGCAGGAGGCTTCACAGGCTGTCCCCGAAGCCAGAACAGCAAGAGGCTATCCCAGGAGCCAGGTCCCTCTTGCTGTTCTGGCTTCTGGGCTTCAGAATTTTTTTTTCTTCTTGTTTCCTCCCCCCCCCCCAAACTCCAACATTTCTCTGATGAAAATAGGAATGTCTGACCATACCTGCCAACATTTCTCTGATGAAAATAGGGATCTCCTAAGGCAAAATGGGACATTCTGAGATCAAATCAGAAACCTGGATGGCCTCTGTATGTCCCTGGAAAATAGGAACACTCGGAGGGTCTGTGCCCCCTGTACTTTGTCTTTAAGCCTGCATTCTTCAACCTCTGGTTCCTAGATGCTGTTGGGCCACAGCTCCCAGCCAGCTTATCCAAGGGTCAGGAATGATGGAAGCTGTAGTCCCAACAGCACTTGGGGAAACCAAGGCTATTAAGCTATTATCATTCAGACCAAGGCTGTATCTAGACAAATCAAAGAAGTGTTTCAGTTAAACAAGTTTTAAACTTGGTATGAGAAATCACGTTGGCAAAAACGGAACTGGTGTCACAGTGTTATAATGCATATACGATGCGTATACAGTGGTGCCCCGCAAGACGAAGGCCTCGCAAGACGAAAAACCCGCTAGACGAAAGGGTTTTCCGTTTTGGAGGCGCTTCGCAAAACGAATTTCCCTATGGGCTTGCTTCGCAAGAAGAAAGCCAATAGGGAAATCTCCGGGGACCTCTTTTAAATGCTAGCGGTGGGGAGCAAAGCCTTTCCCCCCCCCTCCGGCCTTCAGAAGAGGTCCAGGAAGGCCGGCGGGGGCCGAAAGGCTTTGCTCCCCACCGCCAGCATTTTAAAAGCAGTCCGGGATAGCAGGGAAGCGCTTCCTGCTATCCCGGATGGCTTTTGAAGGCAGGCGGCGGGGGGGGGGGGAGCAAAGACTTTCGCTCCCCACCGGCCTTCAGAAGAGGTCCTGGACCTCTTCTGAAGGCGGGCGGGGGGCAAAAGTCTTTGCTCCCCCCTGCCTGCCTTCCGGGAGAGCGGAGAAACGCAGCGCTGCGTTTCTCCGCTCTCCCGGGAAGGCAGGCAGGGGGGACAAAGACTTTTGCCCCCCGCCTGCCTTCAGAAGAGGTCCAGGACCTCTTCTGAAGGCCAGTGGGGGGCGAAAGTCTTTGTCCCCCCTGCCTGCCTTCCCGGGGGCTTTTAAATCGCCCCAGGACAGCGGATAATTCCTCCACTGTCCCGGGGCGATTTTAAAATGCTGGCGGGCAGCAGCGCTGCCGCCCGCCAGCATTTTAAGATCACCCCAGACAGCGGAGAAGTCCTCCGCTGTCCCGGGGTTTTTAAAATGCTGGTGGGCGGCAGCGAAGGCTTCGCGGGCAGCAGCGCTGCCGCCCGCCAGCATTTTAAGATCACCACAGACAGCGGAGACTTCGCCCCCCACCGGCCTTCAGAAGAGGTCGGGGGACAGACTGTCCCCGGACCTGGTCTGAAGGCGGTTTCCATAGGAACGCATTAATTGATTTTTAATGCATTCCTATGGGAAACCGTGCTTCGCAAGACGAAAAACTCGCAAGACGAAAAGACTTGCGGAACGAATTAATTTCGTCTTGCGAGGCACCACTGTACAGTAAATCGGGTCCTCCCTTAAAGAGGGCACGTATTGCGGTGAGACCTGGAAAACCGATACCCTGTGTTGTGGGTGGGTATGATTAGCCAGCTACAGCACCCGATTGGTAGGTCCCTCGAAGCTGGGTGCAATCTGGCCAATGGGACGCAGTCCAAACAGTTCGAGGGACCTATTTATGCCCATGCACGTGACCCAGAGCTTCCTCTTTCATCGCGTGCATTCGCAACACCCGCCCACCTCTCCCTACTTTTAGGGCTTTGCGCTTGACCTTGCTATGCCGTTGTGTGTTGTCTGTCGTTGTGACAGGAACACGGCAGGAATTTTCCCCACTTAGCTAATTGGCTGTTGCCATTTGGGTTTCGCCTGCTGCGTAGCAAATTGTCACAACTTGTAACGTTGCAGATAGGCTTTGGTTCAGGTGATAGGGATGGGAGAACGCTCTCACCATCCCTATGTGAAGGGTATTCCATTAAAGGAATGCAGGGATTTGATGGTTTGGTCAACCCCTGAGAGGGGGTTGTGCCCGTGCCTGAGTCCAGGGAGACATTTGGGTGGCGGAGTTAGCTCGTTCCTGGCTTTCCACTTAGCCAGGTGTTCACCCTTGGCTGACCTATGCTGGAACCCTGGGTCAGCGCTACCTGCATGGCAGGGAGCTAGTTGAACCAGAGCCTATGCAACCAGTCACTTTCTGTAATCAATAAAGTTGTGGCCTAAATTCTGCCAAAAACCAAAAATTTGAGTCAAGTGTGAATTTATTTAGGGAGGAGTTTTCTGGATCTGAACATGCAAAGCACTTTTTCTTTACCCATCTAGCTAAGTCCCAAAAATGTTCTGAACATGGAAGCTCAGAATGCTCCACTATTACCATACTTCATTGTTATTGCTGCAACAGACTGCTATAGCTATCCTCTTACTGGAATAAAATCAGTAGGGATAGTGTTCTTAACTTTTGCTGATTTGCGCCTTGTTTCAGTAATTGCAATAGCCGAAATAACAAAGCATAAGATTTACATCCTGTTGTATCTGGAAGGGGAAATTGTAGACAGAACCTTGCAAAATTACACCGACAGAAAGGAAGAAAAAAACAAACACAACAGATGCTAGTGCACAAAACTGAATCCTACATAAAAACTGTCCCTCTTACTAACCATACTGATGGGATGGAGTGGAATGCAGCATTCAGCTGTGGTGCCTATCCCAATGCTATTTATAGCAGTGAAGCCTTCCTGTGAGGTACAGGGTTAGATGCAGATAATATGTGTTGCAGTCTGTTGTGTTTGTTTAGCCTCTAAACTCAAAGATTCAGGCTGCACCAAATCCATAAAATGCAAGGAATTCCTTTAAAAGATATGGTTTTGTATGAGCAAGCCAAGAAGCAGAGGATAAACCAAAATTGTTGGTATGTGTGTGCTCCCTCCATATAAGTGCATGTCAGAAGCAGAATGCATGAAGAAAATATTGGCCTGGACAGCATGGAGGTCTGAATTCTGGTAAACGTTCCCGAGCACAATTCAAAGTGTTGGTGCTGACATTTAAAGCCCTAAACGGCCTTGGTCCGGTATATCTGAAGGAGCGTCTCCACCCCCATCATTCTACCTGGACACTGAGGTCCAGTGCCAAGGGCCTTCTGGCGGTTCCCTCACTGCGAGAAGCCAAGTTACAGGGAACCAGGCAGAGAGCCTTCTCGGTAGTGGCACCTGCACTGTAAAAAATCCTCCCACCAGATGTCAAAGAGAACACTACCAGACTTTTAGAAGACATCTGAAGGCAGCCCTGTTTAGGGAAGCTTTTAATGTTTGATGCATTACTGTATTTTAATATTTTGTTGGAAGCCGCCCAGAGTGGCTGGGGAATAAATAATAAATTTATTATTATTATTATTATTATTATTATTATTATTATTATTATTATTTTCTCAGCTGTGTAAAAACAACAACTAGTGTTTCAGTTAAACGTGTTTCAGAATTAGTAGCGATAATGAAACATACATGGCGGAACATAGATATAACAATAACTCCATTCAAGCATTCTAACCGCCCTCTCCTGCTCCTGATTAGAAACCTGGGAAAGAAAGAAAAGATGATCTTCATGCCACCTCCATGGCCATCCTGATAGTCTTTCACAAGTTGGAGATGAACGTCTTGCCACGAGGCACCTGTTCTGTAGGCCTCCTGTGTAATTTAGATTTAGAACCTTGGAAGACTGGGTTCTGAATTGCTCAAGGAGACTAGGATAGAAAAAGGTCTCGGTTTCAGCAGCTATTCCTCCAATTTATGGAGGTCAATGGGGACAGCAACTGGGAGGTGGTGGGGATTGTCTGCTCATTCCCATCCCTACTGTAGGACAATATATCCCCAAATACCATTATCACAGTAATCCCAAACAATGTTCTCCTGTCTTAGCATCTTCATTGATTTCTGGGTTTAGTTTTATATGAAGAAAAACAATTTTGTGCAAAATAAGAAGCCAAGCCATTGCCTCCAAAGGATTGTCATTGTATCTTAAGTCTTCTCAGCCCCAGTTATGAGAAGTGTTTTAAGGGGAAAACTACATGTTATGCTTAACGTGGAGCATACAGCTAGACCTCTTGTTTTTCTGTAATTAATTACAGCCACGGATTATATGTGGTTCTTACAAGAAAAGCAGTCTGTACTGATGCCAACAGAAATGTCTCCCTAAGCCTCATAGTCATGTGTGTGGGGGGGTATTTTGGAGCAGGGAGGGGGCAGGGGGGCAGAGCTGTGGAGTCTCCCTCCCTTCTGCTGTGACTCTTGACAAAAAATTGTCCTCTCTGTTAAATATAGTAAAGGTAAAGGGGCCCCTGACCATTAGGTCCAGTCGTGGCCGACTCTAGAGTTGCGGCGCTCATTTCGCTTTATTGGCCGAGGGAGCCGGCATACAGCCTCCAGGTCATGTGGCCAGCATGACTAAGCCGCTTCTGGTGAACCAAAGCAGCACACGGAAACACCGTTTACCTTCCCTCTGGAGCGGTACCTATTTATCTACTTGCACTTGATGTGCTTTCGAACTGCTAGGTTGGCAGGAGCAGGGACCAAGCAACAGGAGCTCACCCAGTCACAGGGATTCGAACCACCGACCTTCTGATTGGCAAGTCCTAGGCTCAGTGGTTTAACCACTGTACAAAGGCTAAATATACAGTTGTTGATCTAGCCACTCTTGTCTCTGGCCCCTGCCACCACCACTGCCATGCGGCCCCCCTGGAAGATTGCTCAGAAGGAAATGGGGCCCTCAGTCCGAAAAAGCACCTCTCCTCCCCCCATCCATGCTATAGATGTATGGATGGTGATCAAACTGGAAGAAAGGAAACAAGTTAAACTGAAATATCCTTTCAGAGGGTGATACTGAATATTAGTCATACTCAGTAAAGAGTAAGTAAATTCAAGGGACTTATGTCCCTTGATTTCTATGGGACTGCTCTAAGTATGACTAACACAGAATATTCTCAAGTACTTTTTCTCACTAGATGATCAGTTAATACCCACTTTCCATGCTCTCTTCAACACTTCATTGTAAGTATTAACATACCAATGTCCTGTTTCTTGACTGAGAAAATTCATGCCCTTACGACAGCTACCTAATTCCAATCTAAGCACGAACCCTTAGCATTGTACTGCCTGTCAACCAGAGACAGGAAATCTCAAGGGGACTATTTATGAACTTATTTAAATACTAATGTTGGTAATCAGGAAACAGCAGGATGTAGGAGATACTACATAGCAGGAGTTCAAGTGTAACAGTGCCCTATTTTAATTGATTACTTACTTATTTCAGTTAGCAAAATGGTTGCTCCTTTTGCCCTGCCAGCTTCTAGCCCAGGCATAGGCAAACTCGGCCCTCCAAATGTTTTGGGACTACAATTCCCATCATCCCTGACCACTGGTCCTGTTGGCTAGGGATCATGGGAGTTGTAGTCCCAAAACAGCTGGAGGGCCGAGTTTGCCTATGCTTGTTCTAGCCTTAAAATATATATATATTAAAAAATATATACAGTATAGTTTCCAGTGAAACAATGCTCATTTTATTTATTGCATCAAAATTTTAAAATTTAGCAAATTAAATAAAGCTTTGACTAACAGATTTGTGGGGCATGCCTACTTTTTTGGTGGTCTAATAGCTCAGTCGGTTAGCATATGGTACTGTTAACGCTAAGGTTGCAGGTTCTATCCCCACTGCAGGGGGTTGGACTCAATAATTGTCAGGGTGCCTTCCAGTTCTATTATCTCTATGACAAGGAAGCTTCCTTCCTGCTAAAGGCTCCTTTGTCTTTATAGCCATATAGCACAAATACATTTTGCAGGTAAAATGCATGCTATTCCTGAAATCCACATTTCGCTTGGGAAAGCTGGACCTGCTGCAGAGATTTTGAAGAAACAAAAATCTTGCCCCAGATGCGATCCACCTGCTGAGAGTGGCTATTAAGGAATATCTCTGCAGCATTCACAATGGCAAAGAATAGACAGCACATTGCTTCTCTAATAATACCCTTCTCTGGAGTGTAAGCTCTGCTTCGAAGATACTCTCTCCACGGGAGTCCATAGACTGAATTAAACAGGTGTCGGCCAGTGCATAAGTAGGGACAGCAGTGTGTCTATTTCTGGAGATTGCTTGGATACAGATGAATGGCCAGGGTTTAAGACAGCGTCTTTTAGAAGGGCAAAAGAACTGTGAATTTATCGTCAAGTTACATTTACTGTCAGAAAGCAAAACAGCAAGGGCACTGCCTGGTCTATCCCATTTTTGGCTGCAGGTTTGAAGGCATCCTCACACTCAAGCAGTGATACAGCAGGGGGCTGGGAGACAGCTAGGCTAGAACCTTCCCCCAAACATGCTAGTTGGTGCTGTTTTTGCTATGGAGAAATGCTGAATGTTTCATCCTTTCAATTGCAGTCTGAAAAGGTGTAGCTGTGCAAAACTTGCAACACATGAAGGCTCTTACAGTTTGCTTCTGGGCCAGTTCACATTGAAGTACAGCTGTTCCTTGGATTTCAAACAGTTTAGTTCTCGAACGTTTTGGCTCCCTAACACCGCAAACCCGGAAGTGACTGTTCCGGTTTGCAAACTATTTTTGGAAGCCGAACATCCGATGAGGCTTCTGCAGCTTCCAGTTGGCTGGAGGAGTTTCCTGCAGCCAATCAGAAGTCACGCTTTGGTTTTCGAATGTTTTGGAAGTCAAACGGACTTCCGGAATGGATTCTGTTCGACTTCCAAGGTACGACTGTATAAGCATGGAGAATTGGGAAACACTGGCCTGCGAGCGCTCCAGTTGGAGAATAGCCTTTATCAAACGTATCATGGACTTTGAAGAAGCACAAACTCAGGACGAAAGGAGAAACGAGCTAAGAGGAAGGTATGTTTGGCAAATCCTCACTGTGATCAACTCCTGCCTGGAAACCTATGCCCCCACTGTGGAAGGACGTGTGGATCCAGAATTGGTCTCCACAGTCATTTACAGACTAACTGTTAAGACTGTGCTCATGGAAGACAATCTTACTTGGCTACGAATGATGACCAAAGAAGTAGTTTGCATGATTTTTATGCTGAAATGTGGGCTGGGTAAATGTTGTCCACAATTCAACAGGCACTGAAGTGATGGATGCAACTGTGATGGATGCAACAACTACCTAGATCTGGGTCGTCGTCCCCGTCGTCCCCGTCGTCCCCCTCCCCACATTTCTGCCGATATAGGCTGACATGTTACTGTCTATCTCACAAAGGATTCTATGTGCGTTAGTGGTAAAATGTTTTATTGCAGCAGGGCTTGGATTCTCAGGAAGCAATTGAACAATCACATTGCAGGACAACATGCACAGTATTCTCAACCCAGTTGCAAAGGCTTCTGCACTGCCCCTTACTTGGGCTTCAAACTTTAGCTTAATCGTTTCGGAGAAGCAAGAAAAAGAGCCAAGAGGTGTGATTCAAAGCAGTTTATGATAGACTTCCTGGCAATGAGGAATCAGCAAAGCTGCAAGGAATGAAGGATCAATGAGGCAGTCCCTCCCCTCTTTCAGGTTCTTTGTGATCCCCCCCCCCCCCCAGTTTCCAGGTTCTTTGTGACACAAAATAAGGTGTGCTTCTTCAGAGGAACAAAGTAGCTTTGAAATATTTAACTGGATGGGAGTCTATAAAGGGAGCAAAAAAACACAAAAAAACACAACTCTTTATAGAATGCCGCAGACTTGTAGCAATCATCAGAACACAAAAACTTACCGCTTATGTGTTTTGAGGTCACATTTTGACAGCAGTACTTTCTTCCCTGCTGTGTGCAGCTTTCCCCCATTCCAATCAGAATCAAATTGCATCACTCCCTTTCTAGGTGTCCCTTAAAGAAAGAAAAAACAAAATGTGTGTGTGAAAGTGAATGCCCCTGACTTGGCATTGTATGGTATCTTGATTTAAAAATTTGGAAGTTTAACTTTGGATGGTGTGGTTCAGAAGGTTATAATAAATCAAGTTAATCTATCCAATCTACCCACCCTATACGGTGGCATCCACACAGTTAGATACCTTAAACATCATTGAAGTCAATTAAAAAAAAGTGACTCATGCAGATGCCCCATTTCAATCTGCTCAATTTAGTCGTGTCTAATAGTATGCGGGTGGCACTGTGGGTTAAACCACTGAGCCTAGGACTTGCCGATCAGAAGGTCGGTGGTTTGAATCCCTGTGACTGGGTGAGCTCCTGTTGCTCAGTCCCTGCTCCTGCCAACCTAGCAGTTTGAAAGCACGCCAGTGCAAGTAGATAAATAGGTACCGCTCCGGCGGGAAGGTAAACGGCGTTTCCGTGTGCTGCTCTGGTTCGCCAGAAGTGGCTTAGTCATGTTGGTCACATGACCCGGAAGCTGTATGCCGGCTCCCTCGGCAAATAAAGCGAGATGAGCACTGCAACCCTAGAGTCGATCACGACTGGACCTAATGGTCAGGGGTCCCTTTACTTTTACAGAATGCTAGTTTTTGCACACTTGATGCACCACTCTCAATACTCTATCGAGGAATGCAAAATGTGTTATCAGAGCTCAAGGACACGTTTCAGCTAGATAAAAAACTGAAGGAGAGTGTAAATCAAGGCCAATGAGGAGTGGGGCCTTGGGAGAGGGTGTGGCATGGGAATAGTCCAGGGGGCCAGAAAGGCAGACTTGAAGGACTGCGCTTAGCCCCTGGGCATGACATTTCCCATCCCTTATCTATGTAGTGAGGAATAATATTTCAGATTTACTTAGAATTCTGCATATAATCCAAATATACAAATGTGTTATTCAGTAGTGTGGTGTCAGCGGACTAGGCCTAGTCCCCTAAAAGTTCCCAGAAAATTGGATTATTAAAGCATTAAAGCCTGGTGCCTCCTTCCCAAAGCCTGGGAAGCTTCTGCCCAGCTCAGGGAGGGAGATACCATGCTCTCACACACAGTACACTGGTGCTCCCCATTCACCCTCACAAACTGGTGCCTAACTGTTCCCCTGCAAGAAATTTCACCACATGTCACTGCCAATATTAGTACACATTAATGTGTTAATGGAGCACATTTACTAGAGTAGGACTGGGATTATGTGCAAGTCAAAACTGTTCAAGGCTGAAAATTCATTTATGTACCTACAACTTGGAGAATACGTTTTCTACACCTTAATTCTCACCTGATATGGCTGCCTGGGCCCAGCTCCAGTATTCCAAAGGGACTCTGAACATAGCAGAACCATAGAATTGTAGATTTGGATGGTTACATTATGCTGAGCATTGTGTTTGGTTCAAAAAAACTAGTGAGGTCTTCGGCTAAAAAACTCCAAAATCTGGGTAAAAAGCAAGAATTCAAACACATGCATTTATACAGTGAAATATGGTGCATCTGAGATGCAGGGTTGCCGATTGGAAGGTCGGCAGTTCGTATCCCCGCAACAGAGATGTTCGGTCCCAGCTCCTGCCTACCTAGCAGTTCGAAAGCACATCAAGTGCAAGTAGACAAATAGGTACCACTCTGGCAGGAAGGTAAACGGCGTTTCCGTGCGCTGCTCTGGTTTCACCAGAAGTGGCTTAGTCATGCTGGCCACATGACCCGGAAGCTGTCTGCGGACAAACGCTGGCTCCCTCGGCCTATAGAGCGAGATGAGCGCTGCGACCCCAGAGTTGTCCGCGACTGGACCTAACAGTCAGGGGTACCTTTACCTATACCTATTGTGCATCTAAGCCAGACCTGCATGATTTAGTTCCATGAAGTTAAAGTCAGCCATGTACTTTGTGGTCTTCTTGGACCTTGACAGCCCTCCTGTTGCTGTGATCTCAGCTGGTGGGCTGTGTTGGCCTTAGGAGAGCACAATCTGTGCAGGCGTGACCTATGAGCACTTTCAAATACAGCTACCCAAAGATGGTGCCAATCCCCATGCTCATCTGCAGATGTCCAGACAGCATCGTGGAAGATTAGTGGGGTCAGCATGTTGGCACCATAGTTGAAATGACAGATTGTGGAAGGATTGTTGAAGAAAAATCTGAGGCAAGCATGTTCGTCTGGCTTGTGGGCTTGTTTCCCACACCTGCTTTAATGCTAAATTATGCAAGCAGCATAGTGGAAAGCAGCTGTCTGGGCAACAGCTCAGTATGGAATCAATGAAATCAAAGGGCATTGAACCCTATGGTGCATCTTTTAAAGGACTCCTCTGCTTTTATTCTGCTACTACACACATTTCACTGCAACTGCTTTGCTTGACGGTGACCTAATTAAAAACCAAACCAAACAATGTCTTAAGAAGTTAACATACGTAGGCAGCAACATCAATGCTTTACATTTGATCAAGTCTCTGCTGCAGCTTGTGGAAGCAACGTGAAGCCATGATTAATGTGCCCAGAAGGGAAAGCACTGCATCTGTAAAATTGTGTTGCTTTCAATGGGCTGTACCTGGACTTATTATAGTTTTATCCGCAGCTGACCTTGTCCTTGGTGCTAGCAGTCCCCCCACCCCACCCCACCCCAACCCCTTTCTTACTTTTTCAGACAGTCTTGAAAAATAACTAAGGTGTGATAGATTACTCCTGACAGTGGTTCCTAGCAGCCCAGCTGATAGCCTTACGGGCTCTGTGCTTTACTGCTCTTCTGATGTCATTGTCTTCTGGAAGCGAGACGCTAATGGAATGAAATGTCCATACAATTGAATCTCCGGTGCATTCTCAAAGGGACGTTTTCTCTGTGAATTTTCATTGGTCTTATTTTAATCCAACATCCTCACTTATAGCCTTTCCTACTGGAAATGGATTCACTCATTTGTCAGCTTGGAACCCAGCGTTCAAAAGCTGTTTGGAAAAATGCCACATTTGTCTTTTCTATGATTTAATTGAACAAGCATGTTTGCTAATAAAAAGCTTCCTGTTTGTGTTGTTACAACTGAATTAGGAGTCAAATCTTTTTAAGATGGCACAGTGCAGACCTTCTTTGTGTCTTATTCACAATATATATTCTAAGCTAACCCAGAAATTTCATGTCTGGCACAGTTCTGCAGCTTGTATTTTCCTTCCATATCCCAAACATTATCTAACTACTACCGTTTATTCATTTCTACCATTCACTAACTGGAATCTGGTACCCTAGATCTGACAGTATATTTATTTAAAACATTGTGTGGTTGCGAGCCCTGGAAGATCTGCTCCCTGCCTTTTCCCACCTGGTCTGGGACAGTGGGGCCCTGACTGACTGACACCAGCTACAAAAACTGCTGAACAGACTATTGGGCTGTGATATTGTTTCGGGTGTTTTGTTAAGAGCAGTAGTTGATGCTATTAATATTAGTCTCTGTATCTTTATTTTTAGATCTTACTAGAATGTTTATGTGTAAATACAGTGGTACCTCAGGTTAAGTACTTAATTCGTTCCGGAGGTCCGTTCTTAACCTGAAACTGTTCTTAACCTGAAGCACCACTTTAGCTAATGGGGCCTCCTGCTGCCACCGCGCCTCCGGAGCACGATTTCTGTTCTCATCCTGAAGCAAAGTTCTTAACCTGAGGTAATATTTCTGGGTTAGCGGAGTGTGTAACCTGAAGTGTATGTAACGTAAAGCGTATGTAACCCGAGGTACCACTGTAGTTTCAATTTGGTTGTGTGCTTTGGTTGTGTTATTGTTTATGACTTTAGTTATGTTTGAAATTATGTAAATCTTGTCATCTTGTAAGCCTCCTTGAGCATGGTTTTAACTATGGAAAGGCGACATACAGATAAAATGATGATGGTGATGGAAGCCAGGAGAAAAATGAAATTAAATGCATTTCTGCCCCCAAAGCATGAATAATACCAGTGGTGTATGGTGAAATTTCTTGTAGGGGAACAGTTAGGGCCAGAGACACCAGCTTGTGGGGGTGATTGGGGGGTACAAGCATAATGTGTGTGAGCATTGTGCCTCGTCCCTGAGCTGGGCAGAAGCTTCCCAGGCTTTGGGAAGGAGACAGCAGGCTTTAATACTTTAATAATCCAATTTTCTGGGAACATTTAGTGGACTAGGCTAGTCCCCCTAGTCCACTGACTACGCACGACTGAACATTGGCTTTATTATACAGCTGACAGCATCTTTTGTCTTAGAAATAGGTGGATTCAAGTATCAATAAGAATTATGAAACCAGATTGAAGAAATGGTAGGCTTCCCATCAGTATCAGGCTGGCCCCTGTCCAGGATGCTGGAATAGACGGGCCTTTCTTCTGATACAGCTGGGCCCATCTTACGTTTTTACATCAGAAGACTAGAGGTGCTTCCTGGGATGAGCCATATGTGAGGTCTTCATGGCCTTCCAAGGTTCCTATTCTGAAGAGGTGCTTCATGAATATATCACAGACTAGAACCCCACAAAATGTAGGTGTTGAAAATGTAATACAGTGGTACCTCAGGTTAAGTACTTAATTCGTTCCGGAGGTCCGCACTTAACCTGAAACTGTTCTTAACCTGAAGCACCACTTTAGCTAATGGGGCCTCCTGCTGCCGCCGCGCCGCTGGAGCACGATTTCTGTTCTCATCCTGAAGCAAAGTTCTTAACCTGAAGCACTATTTCTGGGTTAGCGGAGTCTGTAACCTGAAGCGTATGTAACCTGAGATACCACTGTATAGAAACTATCTGTTGGATGCTGACGCAGTGCACTTGTATTATATAACACAATTTTCAATAAGGCTAACAAATGAGAGAACAGCACTTCGTTTATACGATTCTGCCTTTCCCTACATCATAGATGAGGAACCTACAGCTCTCCAGATCATGCTGGACTACAACTCCCATTTGGCCAAACTGTTGGCCATGCTGGCTGGGAATGATGGGATTTGTAGCCCAACAACATCAGGAAGACTATAGGTTTCCCACCTCAGTTGTAGAAGCAAACCTAAAAAGGATATGTGATTGCATGCTTTTAGCTTTAATTTAAATTCTAGGCACAACTTCCTAATTTTAGTAGAACTGTAACTTACAACACAATCTTAACCATGTTTACTCAGAAGTAAGTGCTATGGAATTCAATGAGGTTTACTGTCAGGTAAGTGGGTTGGGACTGTAGCCTTAGCCTGCCTTCTTTCCATATCGTTCATTCTAATACTACTACAAAAGGTAAGTACAGATACTGTTATGAGCCTGGTGTCTGAATGCTTAATGTATATCCGAATACTCTGGGTTTCAGTGATATTTAGAAGTAGGGCATTATACAGTCATTTTTAACTCAGCAATAGACAATGTTGTGCATGCGTACGGTAATGAATGTGAACGTTGTATCAAAGGATATTCCTCAGCTCATCAAACCAATATTCTCCTCCGCAGAAAAAAACTGATTAAGCATCCTGACTTAATGAAAATAACTATGGAATGTATATGCATGAATAATTCATTTGCCTTTAGGATTCAGGAACTGATTTAATTCATAATCAGAATAGTTTGGAAAATGAGTTATTGCCAGCAATTAGTGTTTACATAATACCGTTCATTATTTTTTTCTGCAAAGTGGCATCATAAAATTGTTTTACAGCGGTGTAGGATGGCTACTAACATGATGTTTACAAAGGAAGATTTGAATACCTTTTTAAAAATGGCATTTTATAAATAAATTGACTTCTTTATGGGAGGTCCTGGGCTTCTCAAATTATATCCCGGCCAAGGAACAGTATCAGGAAAATC
This sequence comes from Podarcis gaigeae, assembly GCF_964106915.1. NCBI lineage: Eukaryota > Metazoa > Chordata > Lepidosauria > Squamata > Lacertidae > Podarcis > Podarcis gaigeae. Next base: position 22,322,435 of record NC_139687.1, read on the forward strand.
TACCTGCTTCTTTAGTCCAGTACAGTGATACCTCTGGTTACGTATTTAATTTGTTCCGGAGGTCCATTCTTAACCTGAAACTCTTCTTAACCTGAAGCACCACTTTAGCTAATGGGGCCTCCCGCTGCTGCTGCGCCGCTGCCGCTCGATTTCTGTTCTCATCCTGAAGCAAAGTTCTTAACCCGAGGTACTATTTCTGGGTTAGCGGAGTCTGTAACCTGAAGCGTATGTAACCCAAGGTACCACTGTACACTATAATGGGGGAAAAACAGTTACTTTATTCTGTAGCAAATTTCTATCTTGCTCTCCAACGCAAATACTCTCAAGGAGGACAACAAATCAACAATTAAAATAATAATAATAATATAGTAGTAAAATAAGAACAATGAAAAAGACAGAGCATGCATTAAAACACAGCAACCTAATAACAGCAACCTATGATTTAAAAGATTGAAATTCTTCACTTGAGCAAGCAACCAATAAAACCTAATTCTGAAAGCTTGTCCAGTCTAATTTGTAGTAGCTACCTGTTTGTAAGCAGCCCCAATCCACAGGTGAAAGAAGCATGGGTTGAAGAATATGTGGCTTTCTCCAACAATAACCACCTTCATATATAGAAAATCCAAATGTACCTATAGAACCTGATATATCACATTATGTATAACCACCTGGCAAACAACCCACCATTTTGGATTTAGAAATGTCTCCAAACTTTAATTTGACCAGGGGCAACGAGGGGTGTGGCTACGAGAGTGGGGGCGTGGCCTTGGGGATCCAGCTGTTTTTGGACTACAGTTCCCATCATCCCTGACTTCTGGCCCTGCTAGCTAGGAATGATGGGAGTTGTAGTCCAAAAAGAGCTGGCAACCCAAGTTTGGGAAACCCTGGCCTAGGGAGAGTCCTGAAGACTGGATAAAGGCTTGGAGTTGCATTCAGCCCCCAGTTCCCCACCTCTATGCCAAAGCTGAAAAGTATTGCCTCACTACACCTGTTTAAAGGGACATTTCATGCAGGCTGGCCATTGGGTTGTAATGGGCAAGAAAAGCTATAAACAGCTGAGTCCTTGTCTCAGCAACAGGCTCTTCCTAGCATTGGGCATTGGGCTCCTTGGATGGAGGACAGTATACAATTACTACTTCTGCTACTGCTAAGATTTTCAGGGACTTCAGACATGGGACATTTCCAGCCCTACCAGGAAATACTGGGAATTGAACCCGAAACCTTCTGCATACAAAGCAAATGATGCTCTACCACTAAGTTGCAGATGTTCTCTGTGGGTCAAGTTAGAGAGTCACCAGCACATGTTTCGAAAATGCAGAGGGAAACTAATAGAATGTGGATGAGTTCTGCAAACACCTTCCACTCAGCTGCCTTATTTTATTTGCAGGCAGTTTAAGGAAGAACATAATAATCACTGGGCAGGACTATGTGGGTCTGCCAACCCTAAGAGGGTGGTAACTGGTTCAGTGTGAAAAGCCAGACATCAAGTTGTAGCTATAGCTGTGGGGGTGAGTGGGAGTGTCTCTATCTTAGCCAAGGCAAAGTCAACATTTTGGGTGCAATTAAAGGTGCGAAGGATTCTACAAGGAGACTGACCTAGATTATAATGACATGTTCCCATACTTCTCAGTAGGACACCAGCTGAGAGTCTTTTGAATGGACTCAGATGTGAAGGTGGCCCTGTGACTGAGTACACAACCATCATTCTCTGAGGTTAGGACATGGCACTTCAGAAGAAGATGATCTGAGGACTTAATTATATGCTTTGTACCAAACATGCTTTGTTCCAAGACTCATTAAAAATAGGTTCTACCACACACAGCTGCGAATACTGAAATCCAGCAATTAAAGAGTAGTTTCCCTTTTGAGAACTAGAAAAAGATATATTCACATGTCCTTGTTAATGGAGAGAAATTCATAGTTTTCATTCTCTCTCGCATTTTTCCTGTTCAAAGCCCTTTAACTCTTCCTTCTTATCATTCAATTTAATGCACCATCTGTTCATTTAAGGCTTAGCCATTTCAGCTAAGATGTCAAAAGAAAGTGCACATTAATCAAATATTAGCATGTTTGAGGCAAGTATTATCTAGAAGGAGCAAATATATAAATCATGACACTTTTATTATTCTTTACAGCTCTCTAGAATGCTGGGTGTGAGGAATGGAAGCTGCTCCTGGGCAACTCCTGACTGGGATAGGAAGATATTCCCCCGTGATCTCAGAAAGTGCTAAAATACAGTTGTTTTAAAAGTAAAAAAAGCACATTAAAGATAGCAGGAAAGGACTGCTGAAGAACACATACACACCATTTTTGTGAAATACAGAATGATAACATAAGGGGAAACCTGAAAATATTTTTTACATAGTGAACCAGTAGTTGTTCAGGAAGGTCTTTCAGAACACAATCCTATATGTGGCTACAGAAGTAAAAAGGTAAAGGGACCCCTGACCATTAGGTCCAGTTGTGGTCGACTCTGGGGTTGCGGCGCTCATCTCGCTTTATTGGCCGAGGGAGCCAGTGTACAGCCACAGGTCATGTGGCCAGCATGACCAAGCCGCTTCTGGTGAACCAGAGCAGTGCACGGAAACGCCGTTTACCTTCCCGCTGGAGTGGTACTTATTTATCTACTTGCACTTTGACGTGCTTTCAAACTGCTAGGTTGGCAGGAGCAGGGACCAAGCAATGGGAGCTCACCCCATCACAGGGATTCGAACCGCCTACCTTCTGATCAGCAAGTCCTAGGCTCTGTGATTTAACCCACAGCTCCACCCACGTCCCGTGGCTACAGAAGTAAGTAAAGGTAGGTAAAGGTACCCCTGCCCGTACGGGCCAGTCGTGTCCGACTCTAGGGTTGTGCGCTCATCTCACTCTAAAGGCCGGGAGCCAGCGCTGTCCGCAGACACTTCCGGGTCACGTGGCCACCGTGACATAGCTGCTCTGGCGAGCCAGCACCAGCGCAGCACACAGAACGCCGTTTACCTTCCCGCTATAAAGCGGTACCTATTTGTCTACTTGCACTTAAGGGTGCTTTCGAACTGCTAGGTGGGCAGGAGCTGGGACCGAAGAGGGGAGCTCACCCCGCCGCAGGGATTCGAATCGCCGACCATACGATCGGTAGGTCCTAGGCGTTGAGGTTTTACCCACAGCGCCACCTGTGGCTACAGAAGTAAGTCCCATTAAATTCATCAAGTTCAGTGGGACTTACTCCCAGGTAAGTGAACACAGATTTGCAGGCTTTGAGTGACATGATTTGGGTAAAGGCAGATCTAGATAGTCCTGAAAGGACACAGAGCTCCTTTGTAGAGCAATGAGGGCAAATCTAAGCCAGCAAACAAGCAGCAACAAAATTAAGCAGGGACATGCATCACTACTTGGAATGATTTTCTGTAATCCTCACATGCCTGGTATAAAGTGCCCCACTTTCTTGATCTGCTTGTTCATGCTAACACAAAGGATACCCTGTGGCTACGATGCTAAATATATTCTGAGGCTTAACCAATTATGATGAAAACCTGAAAGTGTAAAGTGTCGCATTGCATTTAACCAGGAAATAGTTTCACCTTCTATTATTTTCGACGTGATTTCTCCAGCATCTGACATAATGCAATATGACAGATGTCACATCAAGAGAGCACGCTGATGCCGCCTGCAAAAGGGAGCCTGTTATCCCAGCCTACCAGGATTTCTCATGAAAGCCAGGTCTCACGGTGGGCTCACCTCCCATGTTCATGATAACAAAATCAGGTCAACTTTTCCTAATGCACAGATCCATGTCTGAGCTTGTAAGTGATTCTGAAACCTCAAGGCTGTGCTCCGAAAGACCTGAAAGAGTTAATTGCACAATGCTGCACTCTTCCTAGTTGCTAGGTAACAGTGGTCTGCCTTCAAGCAGTAACAACCAATGAGTTTATTCTGATATAATCCTTCTGAAGTTGATAGTAGGGGGCTGAAGTTGAAGGTAGGGTCAACAGAACGGTATCTATTTAGAAATCCTTCAAAAGATAATAAATTATTTCTGTTGGCTTATTGGTGCTGTTTTAAATCAGATTACTCTAATCTCATTTCTTATCTAAGACAGATGTTTCAATCTACTGTATCTGCATATTTGCTTTCTTTGTCAACGTATGAGTACAACATACATATGTTGGTTCTGAATCTTACAAATATAGTTACACATGTCCTACTTCCCCAGATAGTCAGACAGTTCAAGGAGCAGTGCTGGATTTAGAGTCATTGGGGAGAAGAGATAACCAGAGACTTCAGGTCTTTGTGGATTTTTTTGGGTGTTTATGTACACATGTGCAATTGAGCGTAGGTGGAGACAGACAGAATAGGACTCCTACAAACTGCAAACCCACAGCCCTGTATCACAACTTGCAGACAGATGTACCTGTGCAGCCCGCATATGTGTTTAGCTTTATACCACCCCCCAGTTCCATTCAGTCTCCCTCCCTGTGGTGGTTTGCACACCAAACATTTAGAGTACATCTAAAGCACATGGCTTCCTCCAAAGAATGCATGGAACTGTAGCTTGTTGAGGGTGCTGGAGATTATAGTAGGTTTACCAAACGCCCCCGTTTCCCGGGGACAGTCCCTGATTTGCGAATAAGTTCCCGGACAAATTCCATCCCCGGAATGTTCCCGGATTTCATCTAATGTCCCCAGGAAACGCAGCAGCGGCAGTCTCAGCAGCCTGGAGCAGTTGGCTCTGGCTGGCTTTAGGAGCTGCTCGAAAGTCCCCATATGATGGTGGTGCTGGAGCTCTAAGATGCAGCTTCTGGGCTGCCTCCGCCTTCCCTGACCTCAGCAACTAAGTTGTGAAGGGAGGCTTCATGCTGTCTATTGGAGCAGCCTCCCAACTCCTACTTGCATGTAAGCAGGGCTGGGGCGGGGATCTCTCAGCTGTGAAGGGAGGCTTCACGCTGTCTATCAAAGCTTGCGTGCAAGCAGGAGGGGGCAGGGATCTCTCAGTTAGGCAACCGGAAGCTTCCCCTCCCAGCTGAGGGATCCCCGCCCCCTTCTGCTTGCATGCAAGTAGGAATGGGATTGGGGCTGCTCTGATGGGAAAGGAGGCATCGCGCTGCCTGAGCCTCACAGCTGCCGCCCTCTTGGCCCTCCTTCTCCACCTTCCATGCCTGATCCACTGCACACTGCTTCCCCACCACCACCACCACTGAAGAACCAACAACTCAGGGGCTGCCCAGGCTCATGGAGAAAGGAGATAGAAGCCTTGGAGGGAGGGGAAACATGGCGGTTGAGGTCAAGGCGGTGGCCGCCCCTCTGCCACCGCCATCACTGTAGCATCAACGTTCCAAACGTGTAGTATGTATGTATGTATGTATTTAAAGTGTCCCCAGATTCGTTGAAAAAATCTGGTAACCTTAGATTATAGCTCTATGACGGATTAAACTATAGTTCCCAGGATTCTTTGGGGAAAGTAATGTCCTTTAAGAGATGGCATGAGATGTGACTGTTTCAGAGCAACTGAGAAGGGTAGCAAAAGGTATTATAAAGACACCTTTGATGAAACCTGGTCCCCCTTCTTTTCATATGCAAGGGAAGTAGAGAGCAAATTTCTCCTACCAATTTTGCAAACATGTTTTCTCAGGAAGGACAATTTAAAGATCAGGAGCAAGGCCAGAAGGAGGGACCCTCAAGGAAGAGTTAAACAAAATACCCCCGAAGTATTTATTTTCTCTCTGCTATTCCCAAAACATGTAGTATGGAAAGTCTATTTTTTCAGGTGGAATCTATCAACTTGACATACCCGTCAACTGTCCTGCTTTACGTGGGACACCCCAGAATTGATAGAAGCCATCCTAGTTTCTTATTGGACCCCACGATGTCCCATTTTGGCACCCGTGAGGGCATGGCCCCAAAACGCGCCCGTTTTGAGGAACCATGCTCTTGCACGAGTCTCCTGGCTTCCACGACAGTGAGGTCCAGAAAGACACCCATCCCGGTTTTCCTCGGTGGCATGTTGGAGGATATGACTTGACCTTTGCATAGCACATAGTAAGTTAACACAGTCTCCACATGGAGGCAGGGTGAGAGGGAAGGTCACGGCCTTTCTCTTCCATTGGCCAGGCCCTCACATGCTCTCCACCAATGAGTAAATAGAAATTGACTGGTGCTATGCCCCTCGTCTCCAAATACCCCACTGAGAAATGTGACTGCCCTGCCTAACAAATAAGTCTGGCTAATTTGGGTTCAGATGCCATCTGAAGTGCACCAGTGATTTATTTTTAATTATTAATCTTTTATTGAATATAAATTGTACACATACATTATATACTTGATTTATTTACAACATAGATTCTTAACTTAATACTTGTTTTCCCGTACAAATCTTTTTCCACCTGTGACTTCCCACCACCTTACTGCAGCTTTCCTTTTGCAAATCCTTTTCTTACTGTGTTATTTATTCACTTGTTTTGTTTTATTTTCCCAATTCTTTCTCTTTCCCTTGTACTCTTTACAAGAACTAATCAAAACATAACCAGGATATAGTTTGTGAACCATGTTTTTTTCATATAATCTCTTACACATAGCCAATCTTTTTTTTTGGCTTTTTGTGTGGGTTGACCTCTAATTACCTCCATCTTTTTTCCTAACTCTAAATATTCACATAACTTGAGTTGCCAGTGGACCAGTGATCTAATCCAGGTCACGATCTACCTGGTTTGGATCAGGTAAGTCCACTTTGAAATCTGAGTAGGGCAGATTCCTCCTCTATCTCCAGTTGCTACATTAAATTTTGCTTATAAAGCTAATGTTGCTCTGTTGCCTCTACTGCATGGCATGCATAGACCTGAGATTACCATATGTTGGCATTAGCCTTGCCTAACGAAGAAATCCATTCAAAGAGTAAGGTAAAGGTAAAGGTACCCCTGCCCGTACGGGCCAGTCTTGACAGACTCTGGGGTTGTGCGCCCATCTCACTTAAGAGGCCGGGGGCCAGCGCTGTCCGGAGACACTTCCGGGTCACGTGGCCAGCGTGACATCGCTGCTCTGGCGAGCCAGAGCCGCACACGGAAACGCCGTTTACCTTCCCGCTGGTAAGCGGTCCCTATTTATCTACTTGCACCCGGAGGTGCTTTCGAACTGCTAGGTTGGCAGGCGCTGGGACCGAGCAGCGGGAGCGCACCCCGCCGCAGGGATTCGAACCGCCGACCTTTCGATCAGCAAGTCCTAGGCGCTGAGGCTTTAACCCACAGCGCCACCTGCGTCCCACATTCAAAGAGTACTGGGCTAATATTTAGGAGGAATCAATACAACATCCTGAAAAGGAGCTCAAACAAAACTCAAATACAACTGCTGTAACTGTTGCTGCTATGGCTAAACATCTTTTTATTGGCCTTGGTATGCTGAGCACAAATAAATATTTTCCTATAATGTTGAAAAGTCCAAGAAACCACTGAGCAATATTTAAAACGATGGGCAATATATATGTAGGAGAGGGTTGGCAAAGACCCTAAGCAAGTTCATAGTCAAATAGCGCAAGGGACTGAGAACCAATTTCCCACACACAGTTTCTTACTCCCTAGGATCCTGTCCTCCTAATACTACTTTACCCCCCAACACAGCTATGAAGTCCTTAATACACTGGGCCTAACACATTTGATATGGTCTTCGCCTTAGCATCATGGAACTATCTCAAAGCATTACTCAAGAGTGCCCTCTTGTGTTTACCTCTGGTGCACCAAGTTGGAAAAACAATGGGAGACAAAGAGGAATTCCTGAAAGATGCTCTACAATTCTCCCTTGATACTTTGAGATCTCTCTGTCTCTCTCTGTCTCTCTGTCTCTCTGTCTCTCTCTCTCTCTCTCTCTCTCTCTCTCTCTCTCTCTCTTCTCTCTCTCTCTCTCTCCCCCCCCCCCCGCATATATTCTTTTTCTGCATCATCAAACAAAGCAGGGAAAGCCAGCATCTTTGGACTACAACTCCCATCAGCCCCAGGTAGCATGGTCAGGTATGATAGGGCTTGTAGTCCAACATGTGGAGAACACCATATCAGCTATCTCTGAATGAGTTGTTAACAATCCAATAATCATGTGGTCAATTGTACCACATGACTGAGTTTTGCTCATCTGTGTGTGTCGTTGCATCATTGTCTACCATTGTGAAAACCTGTGCTATTTGTAGTCTTGCAGACAAATCAGGTGAAACTTCCTATCTTTTCTCCTTATCATTGATAAAGGCGTTGAATAATTCATCCTCCGCTCTGCCTGTCAGAGCTTATTGATCTGTAAGGCAATAGTGCCTGTAATGACAATATTGACTACAAACACTTATGCAAGAGCATTTAAAGGCCCGAGAAGATTGGAAGAGTAATTTCTAACCTGCTTCTGAAACATTTTCTCTCTTCCACAGGCTGAGCAAACACACTTGTCTTGAGAATAAAGTGAGGATTTACTGCAAGTAAATTACAATCTGCTTTGGATGGAATAAATGGCTGTTGTAATGTTTTTCACATGGAATGAAAGTTGTCCTTAATCAGCAGATCATTCAAATCTAGGGGTTCAGCTCATCCCCTCATCTCTTCTTCCCTAATTGGCGACTACTAGATCTGGCACAAATTTAGCCTTGATCACACTTCCTCCTGCCCAACAAAACAATATTGTGCAGCTCAGAATGATGTTTATCATACTCCCATCTTTTTTCATATGCAGACTAGAACCCCCACTTCAACTATGGGCTCTTTATTCATTTTGAATACATGTGTGTTCTGTGGAGAAGGTGGGGCAGCATCTCATGGCCTCCAACATTTCTCCAATGAAAATAGGGATGTCCCAGTCCACAATGATAAGTTTACTGTTTATACCCCACACATCTTACTGGATTGCCCCAGCCACTCTGGAGAGCTCGCAACACATATTAAGACATAGTAAAACATAAAACCTTTATTATTATTATTATTATTATTTAAACCCTTTCCTATACAGTGGTCCCTCAGCTTAAGTACTTAATTCGTTCTGGAGGTCTGTACTTAACCTGAAACTGTTCTTAACCTGAAGCACCACTTTAGCTAATGGGGCCTCCCGCTGCCGCCACAGCACAATTTCTGTTCTCATCCTGAAGCAAAGTTCTTAACCCGAGGTAATATTTCTGGGTTAGTGAAGTCTGTAACCTGAAGAGTGTAACCCGAGGTACCACTGTACATGATTGCCTTCAGACGTCTCAGGGTTTGGATAACTCCACACCCTCTAACATTTCTCCAATGAAAATAGGGACATCCTAAGGAAAAGTGGTAGGGATGCGGGTGGCGCTGTGGTTTAAACCACTGTGCCAACTTGGACTTGCCAATCAGAAGGTTGGTGGTTTGAGGCCCCGCGATGAGGTGAGTTCCCGTTGCTCGGTCCCAGCACCTGCCAACCTAGCAGTTCGAAAGCACACAGTGCAAGTAGATAAATAGGTATCGCTCCAGCGGGAAGGTAAACAGCGTTCCCGTGCGCTGCTCTGGCTTCACCAGAAGTGGCTTAGTCATGCTGGCCACATGACCCAGAAAAACTGTCTGCGGAAGCAGACAAATGTTGGCTCCCTCGGCCTGTAAAGCGAGATGAGCGCCGCAACCCCAGAGTTGTTTGCAACTGGACTTAACTGTCGGGTCCCTTTACCTTTAAGGAAAAGTGGGATATTCCAGGATCCAATCAGAAACTGGGATGGCTTCTCTAAATCAGAGACATCCCTGGAAAATAGGGACACTTGGAGGGTCTGGCATCTGCATATTTTGCCTCTGGCAGCCAAATCTCTCAGACCAGCCCCAGGGTAGCCTTCCACAAATTGCCTTTCTTTTTAAATTCTTGTCCCTTGACTGTTAAGATAAAAATGTATCTTCCATGTATTGTTGTTTTAAGGCTGGTGCCACAATCCTGTCTTCCCTGCTACAGCACCAATTCCTAACTGCTATACTGTAATCCACTTGCTAATGCTTTAAGAAAATGCACTTGGGCAGCTGCTCCTGCCTCCATTTTCATGCTTTTTGTGAAAGGAAGTAGAAAGGATTGCAAGTGGACAAGAGAGCATTATTTGGTTGCTTTTCCTCCCTGCCCCCATGTGCCTTAAAGCTATGAGTTGCACTGTATTTCACCTTTGCTTTACATTTGTTGCAGCTAAAAGGAATTTCTGACTGTAGGAAGGAGCTGCATGAACTATGCAGAACTACCTGAGAATATTCAGAGAGCAGAAAAAGAGAGCAGCCCAATGAAGTAGCAAAAGTTTGGTTTATATGGAGACATTCCTAAAGAATTGCAGAACTGTTTACCATTAATTTGCAACTCAGTGGGGCAATGGATTCACCCAGGGAACTCTTTACACAGGTCCTTTGGAAAGGAAATACCGGTACCTGCTTTCTGAAACCCAGGTTTCTGAGCTTCTTCTCACTCTCCTTTATAGAATTGCCATCCTTTGTTCAGGCTGCATAGACATGACATTTTATTTTAGACTCAACAGAGACCTGGCATTTGTTTTTTTCTATGTGGTCCATACACAATCTAGTTCTATTCTTTATTTGTCCCCTGAATAGAGCTTTTTGAGAAAATGGTTTCATTCCCAAAATAAAAGCTCATTGCACATTGATTCTGCATTACCTCCCTGGGTGTGTCAAATGCGGTTGTCCATTTGTTGCATTCTGGTGTTTTCTGTGTCCCCCGTTCCATCTTTGTGGCAAAGAGTTAAGGACAATTTCAGCACTGGGATGTCCAGTCTGGGCAGGTAAAGTGCTATGGAAGCTTTAATTGAAAGTGTCCTCCTGACAAATTCCACCTGCTTTATTGCTTTCTGTTGAACAGGCGATGTAATACCACTTGAATAGTCTCTCTTATCTCCCAGTGCCTGTTCGTGGCAGGGGAATTTAGCTTCTTTGCTACTCAGAAAAATTAAAAGGGGAAAAAACTCAGAGAGGAAACCAGTAATTTAAACCTTCCATCTGTAGGAATAGAAATTGGTGCTGGGGCAATTGAGAGTTGGTGCTCAATGAGCAATCATCACTAAAGCCACTTCCGGCCTGCCCAGGAGGTGGGGTTGCGGGCTTCACGCCCACCCCCACATGAGCGGGGGCTGGTTTCAGCCCCCGTGAGAGCAGGGGAATCCTGGCTGCATCTCTCCCCCCCAGCCAGCCAATCGGCTGAGGGGGCTCGCCCTCTTTTCACCGGTTAGCCCCCACGTTTTCCCACCCTCCCTCCCTTTGGGTAGACTTTAGGTAGGTCTCCGACTTTGCTATGGACTTCGGTCTGTCGCCGCAAGGGGCATGGTAGGAATTTTTCCCAATTGGCAATTTACAGCCATTTGGTTTTTCGCCTACCTCGTAGCAACTGGTCACAACTCCTCAGCATTGGCGGTTAGGCATTGGTAAGAAGGGATTAAGAGGATGTGTGTGTGTGGGAGGAACGCCATCACCTCCCCCCAGTGAACAAAGGGTGGTCCGATAAAGGACTCCGGGGGGCGTGGCCCTGTCCGAAGCCTATGGAGGTGTGGGCCAAAGGCACGCCCCAGAGCGTGCCTCAGCAGGAGACTCCCCCGATATAGTGTTAACCCTTCCCCGTGTCTCCAGCAAATGGGCTGGAGCCGGATAGTCGTTAGGACCAATGCCTAAGCCAATGCCTCTCATTCCTGAATTCAATAAAGTTGTGGCCTAATTCACCCATTTAACCTTAAATTATGGTGTCTTGTGTCTTTATTTATCCTGGTTTTCAGTTAATGTTGGGAAAGACCTGTGCTGAACAGGACAAGACAGTAAACGTTATACCACAATACTGGCCTTGGGCAAGACTGGATGATATGCTGCCATATTAATATTCTGTTGCAGTTAACATACGAATTTGAGACAAGAGAGACACCTGGTGTTCAGAACAGCACACTGGAAACTGCTTGCACTAAACGTGGTTTAAAGCTAGTATTGAATAGAATGAAATCACCCAAATTGATTGGGTTAATGGGGAGTTGAGGAGGGTCAGTTGGAGTGAGAAATGTCCCTATCTTCTCTGAGGAACGTTGGAGGGTATGCAGCCTTCCTTCATATCCTGCTTGTGGTCTTTTCATAGGTACCTGGCAAACAGGACGTTGCTGGGCTAGAAAAGGCCATTGTTCCAATTGAGTGAGGCACTCTTTATGTTCAGAGATGATCACAAGACCATGAGCCATATCAGCAGAAAACAACACAGAGCTACAAAAAAAATCATTTCTATCAGCCAGTCTCCAGGAACAAGCAATTCTAACGATGCCCCTACCCCTGTACAGTTTAGGAGATTTTGTAAGCATAGTCTGGTACAATCTCTTGGTAAAAAGGAGCAACGCAAAAATTCTTCCATACACAGCAGATCCCTTTCATCCTACCCAGTTAAGTTGCTCGTAAGACAGGCTCAGATAACCAGGTGCTATAGCTCAGCTACTTCCAGGTCCCTAGCTTAAGAGACTACCCTCTAGAACAGTGTTTCCCAACCTTTGGTCTCCAGCTGTTTTTGGACTACAACTCCCACCATCCCTAGCTAGCAAGACCAGTGGTCAGGGATGATGGGAATTGTAGTCCAAAAACAGCTGGAGACCAGAGGTTGGGAAACACTTCTCTAGAATTAACAATCTGGGCAGATGTTCAAACTCACTGAAAGTGAAAATTCTAGTACTGTACATTTTCACCTTTTATAGGCCTCTGTACTCTAGATCCCCATTTTCACTGGGCTACATGCCAAATTAGAAGGCTTCTATGCAACCACTTCTGGTTGGTTCTCTGTATACTTGCTTTGCCTATCTCAAGTCCTGCTATTTTAATTTGTGGGATGGTGGGATTGGGCTTCAACAGGCATTCCAATGTCATGGTGAATGTCTGTTATTCCTAGAAGTGAATCAGCTGCTTTTTGCCTGCCATTGGCTCAGATGCTCTGGCTTGACAACCAGAGAGCTTTGTATGGCTGGAGTCCCAAGGAATGGGAACCTTGTTGGACTACAACACCCATCATCCATGAGCATTAGCTATGCTGATGGGGCTGATGAGAGTTGTAGTCCAACGGCATGCACAAGTGTCAAGAGCGAGCCAGGAACAAACCACACAGCATGAAGGTAACACTTTATTAGAATAAACAGGATCTGCTTAGGAGTGCCAGGCCTAATGAGCATAGCAGTTCTTCTTTGGTAGGTCTTGCCCCTGGGAGGCAGTTGTGGAGACTGAAGGTCCCCACCTTCCCACAGCTACCTAAATCTGGGGTCTTTCCCAAACAATCTGATACTACACTGGCATGCCTGCCTTTCCTCCTCCTGCTTCATGTATGTGCTGGATCCGGGGAGAGGTTACCGAGAGGCGTGGTCAGAGTCCGGTCCTGGGTCGAGGGTCTGGAGACTGTCCACCAAGGGGGAAGCGGGGTCCAAAGCAGGAAGCCGGGCGTGGTCAGGAACTCCAGAAGAACAGGTCTGGGTGCTGGCAGAAACAGGTTTCCAACGACGTTGCTCCCGCAACCTGGGACTGGGCTGACTGGCCTTTATCTTCTCTGAGGCCAGGGGCGGTCCCGGCCCACAGGTGACCCGCCTCTCCTGGCCTTAAGGCGAGCACTCCTCCTGAGAGAACCCAGTTCCCTCCGCCTCTCTGCCCTGAGCCTCTGCAGCTCAGGAGAGGCTGGAGGGTTACTGGACCCAGGGGGAGACTCACCTTCCCCTGACAGGGCTGGGAGAGGCGCACCTGTAGGCAATGGGTCCTCAATCACCTCTGGAGCCAGAGTGGATTCATCTGGTGTCTGCTCCTGAGGATCCGGCACAGGTGCAGGCGCTTCAGATTCAAGGCCCTGCCCCGGCTCAGCTGGCCCTGGAGGCGGGAACACCTGTGCAGGCTGGGATTCCTCCGGTTCAGCCTCTGAATCAGACTCCCAGGCCATCACAATGTGTCTCCTGGTCTTGGGAGACTGGAGCGGGGAGAGCTTGTTGCAGCAGGAGTGGGAGAAACACTCGCTTCTTCCCCAGCCCAACTCATCTCTCCCTCTTGGCCACCCCTCTCTTCTGCTTCTGTTTCTGGACTTCTCTCCACCACAGACTCTCCCTTCTCACTAAACTCTGTTACCTCTTCAGCTTCCAACACCTCCTCCTCCTCCTAGTCTTGTCCATCTTCTTCCTTTGACCACTCACCATTGTCCCATCACCAATCCCTGGGCTCTGAGCCTTCTTCTCTTGGGAGTTCCCCAGCTGGTGCCTCCCACCATTCCTCTGTGTCCAGCCTGTTCAGCACAACAAGGCTGCAGATTACCCTATCCCTGGGCTAGGGAAACACACCCTTTCTTATTGCCGACCCTCTTGTCACTGCAGCCCAATGTGTTTTGAAGTGTAATCAGATGCAGTACCAAGGGCTGAAGCAGGAAGAAAAACTGGTAAAGTGCTTGTGTATTTGTGACACACTTCAAGCATGTGCAGGAGGAGCTCTTTGGATTCTGGCCAAAATACTTTACCATAGTAAGAGCTTGCAAAAGGTGCTTTAAACACAACTGAACATTTCACCTTAACATTTGGCAGTGATTTCAAAGTGTGTCAAAAGTTCCCCATTGCAACGAGAAGGTATGAATATATGGCGTTAAAAAAAATGCGCCCCTAACATTTATAAAATTATTAATACTCTCAAATTATCCTGGAATGTCATTCTATAATGAGTAGTTTCAAAGGAAATCACAGTTGGTAGTCTACATAAATCAAACTAACAGCATTAATGAAACAAGCCCTCTAACTACTACCAGTCTAGGAAGTCACAGAATATAAATTATTGACACCAATTAAATAGTTCTTCTTGTAGTGCAGCACACTGTTTACTTGAAATGACAATAAATATTCCTTCAAGAGAACTCTTGGAACAGTTCTGAGGCCTTGGAAATCATGAGTGTAACTCATAACTCATCTACATTTAAGGAGGAGAAATTAGACTGAGACATACTGGGAAACTACCAGTTCATCTAGAGAAGGTGGTCTCATTTTTATTTTTGCACTTATTATAATACAATCTACATATGATATCCAGTGACTACAGCTTGGCACAATCCAGACAACAACAAGTGTATAAAACCGTTGCTTTGTTTTTTCCAGTTTTAAGAGTAAATAAGTATAGCAGGATTTTACTTTTATAGGGATCTGTTTTGAGCGACATCTAGTGTTATTTCTAATAGCCTATAATCATGCATTAAAAGCAAAGTGTTGCACCTTGTCATTGGCATCTGTCTGCCTGTAGAGACAATGAGACACACTTCAGGGGGTGAAGGCAAACCGCTGGAGAATCACAGCACCTGCTGTGGCTGCAAAGAATGGTAACTCGCAAGTGCTGCCTCCCACATTGGTTTTACTGCATTAGCAGCACTGAAGTGACCTTTCTGGATCACAAGTCTGGGTAGTGTGTATGGAGGTCCTAGGCTGCCTAGACAACAATACCCCCCCTCTGGGCCTCACTGATGTAGTCCAAAGGAAAGCAGAGCAATACATTTGGCACCAGCTTGGTGGCAGGAGTTGCCAGAAGGAGGCATACAAGATGCCATCCAACTGTCTTAGGGACTCCACTCCAGATTTGTGTAGGGTTTACACTTTCTTTATAATGTTCCTCCTCCTTCTTTCATGTTTGATCTATTCCTTTTGAACAGGTTATATCTACATTCGACATTCCAGTCATGCACCTCATATTTGCCATCCTGTATTAAGAGCTCAGATTAGTCTCATTTGTTTCCCATACTCTGTGCATTAGTATAGAGACAACAGAAACCATGAGCCATTCCCTCCAGCAGCTTCCTTCTTATAGTTTCCTGCTCTTTAGTAGCTTCTGTAGCACCCCCTCAGTTTCTTGTGCATCAGTGAATCTGTACCAGGTGAATCTGTACATCACAGATACACAGGTGAATCCTGTGCATCAGTGAATCTGTACCAGGTGTTCCCTTGTCGTCTGTAATATTGTCTCCCTCCCCCTCAGGATTTAGTTTAAAGCTAAGCTAAAGTATTTAGCTAAAACTATCTGATTTAGCCCAGCCTTTTAATGAATTACGATGTTGATTTTATTACCTCTCAGATTTTACAATTATGCTTTGTAAAGCTTCCTGACTCTTTGAATTAGGTGTTCTGCTTAAAAATATTTTCTCTACTAAACTTCCATGCAAGATCTTGAATGTTTATATAGTGTATCAAGCTCCAGATAATGTGTCAGATGAATAACATTCTAAGAGTACCCTCTGGAATTTCACATCTTACATACAGTAATGGTACCTCATGACTGAAAATAAAATGGCTGCATTTTGTTTTTATTGATTAGATTACATTAGATAATGTCATAGAAACATGTGTTGTTCCTAATTTTTGTAAAGGTTGATGTTTATCCCACAACAAAAATGTAAATAGCACTCCAGCCAATATACAGCTGGCATTTAATGTCTTAAGCTTCTCAGACAGCTGTTCCTTGTCCATTAAATTATGAAATAACTGAGTTTATTATAATTTCCTTCCACATGGAGTTTATTGAATCTTATGCTCATACATACAAGATCCTGACAGACAAAGCTCATCAGATGAGTGATATTTCTAGCTACTTTGTCCAGTAGACAAAGAGCCATTCTTTTCATATTGATTTAAAACTGGCCATTCCAGCCAACTATCAGAATGAAGTCATGATATTCTGTCAGTGCAGTATTCACTGCCAGAAGCAACTGAAAACAAGCCAACATTCCCACCTCTTATTTACAAGGACAGCTACCAAGATAAAAAAGGTATATGTTTTTTAAAGTACTGTATGAGTTCTCTGATGTACGGCTTGTACAACATCTTTAAATTTCAGGGAAATCTACAGCTGTCTAAAGTTAAAAAATAGCATCAAAATACAAAACAAATACAAAATTCAAAAATATTAGTAGACAAAAACAAGTCAGGTCAGCAGATATCATAGAATGATAAAGCCACTTAGCAGACATTTGCTATCAGTGAGACCACCGTAAAATATGACTTAATCCTCTTCCACTGAAATCAGAAAGAATTGAAATAGCTTAACTGACTCACATGGGGAGAGCTCTGCTGGATAAGACAAAATTTCCACCTGGCTCAGCATTCTGCTTCCAAACTGGCCCATCGTATGCATCTGGGAATCCCATCGACAGCATGAAAGCAATTGTCCACTTTCATTGTTGCTTCCAAGCAACTGCTATTCACTGGTATGCCGCCCCTGATTTTTGGAAGTTCCAGATAACCAGCAGATTTATGGTCTGTGGACCTTCTGTGCACAGCTGTTTGTTCCTGCTATCTCCCAGAGCTACAATTCTCAGTCCTTCTTCCCTGGGAACTATACGAATTGCTGTGCATGAGAGAAGGGGGTTTATTCATGGCTGTCCCACAGTTATGGAAGTCTCTTCTGATTTACCGGTACTTACATCTGTCCCCTTCAGGGCAGGCTTTTAAGAGAGTCTTGAGAATCTGTCTGCCTTCTCTTAATATTTGTGACATTCAGAGCAGCTTTCTCATAGGTGTACAGTTGCTAGCTGTTGTGCCTAATGTAACATGCAGTTATTTTTTATGTATCTTGCTTTGCAAATACTTGGCTTATTTAAAAAGTTTTTAAATATTATAAATAATAAATAATATGCAATTGTGTGGACAAGACTTCTGGTCTGCTGCGTGAAGGACTTGCAGCTCATTGTGTTCCTCTGAAGGTGAGATCGGGCTGCCCCCGGGGGCGGGGGGAAGGTAAGTAAGTGAGGGCTTCACACCTCCCTAAAACTCTGGAGTCTAGCCAGAGTGCCTAGGACCCCACAGCGCAAGAGAGTTTGAAATTGTGTGTATGTATACTTATTTTGGAGCAAATCTCACAAAACTCAGCGAGACTTCATTCTGATTAAGCATACATAGGCTTAGGTTCCACAGCAGACAGATGAGGGCTCAAGTGTGTGGGTAAGGTGCCCTTTTGTACAACTAGGTCCTAGGTTGATGGGAGGGTCTGTGCCTGTCATTTCCATAGGCTACATCACTTGATACCAGATGTTTCCCAAGACTTTCAGAAGTCTCACCTCCAGAAACGCAGGTGGCGCTGTGGGTTAAAGCCTCAGCGCCTAGGACTTGCCAATCGAAAGGTCGGCGGTTCGAATCCCTGCGGCGGGGTGCGCTCCCGCTGCTCGGTCCCAGCGCCTGCCAACCTAGCAGTTCGAAAGCACCTCCGGGTGCAAGTAGATAAATAGGGACCGCTTACCAGCGGGAAGGTAAACGGCATTTCCGTGTGCGGCTCTGGCTCGCCAGAGCAGCGATGTCACGCTGGCCACGTGACCCGGAAGTGTCTCCGGACAGCGCTGGCCCCTGGCCTCTTAAGTGAGATGGACGCACAACCCCTGAGTCTGTCAAGACTGGCCCGTACGGGCAGGGGTACCTTTACCTTTACCTTTAGGTTGATGGGAGGGTCTGTGCCTGTCATTTCCATAGGCTACATCACTTGATACCAGATGTTTCCCAGGACTTTCAGAAGTCTCACCTCCAGAAATGGTACACTGTTCATTACAGTGGTACCTCAGGTTACAGACGCTTCAGGTTACAGACTCCGCTAACCCAGAAATAGTACCTCGGGTTAAGAACTTTGCTTCAGGATGAGAACAGAAATCATGCGGTGGCAGCGGGAGGCCCCATTAGCTAAAGTGGTACCTCAGGTTACGAACAGTTTCAGGTTAATTACGGACCTCCGGAACAAATTAAGTTCTTAACCCGAGGTACCACAGTACTTGAGACTACAGTGGTTCCTTGACAAACGCCTCAGGTTACAAACGCTTCAGGTTACAAACTTTGCTAATCTGGAAGAGTTACCTCGAGTTGAGAACTTTTCCCCAGGATGAGAACAGAAATCATGTGTTGGTGGCACAGCGGCAGCAAGAGGCCCCCATTAATGAAAGCACACTTATACTTAAAAACAGTTTCATGTTAAGAACGGACCTCCGGAACTAGCTAAGTTCACAACTAGAGGTACCACTGTACTGTATGCCTTCCCTGAAACACCAGGAACTGTCAACAGGAGTGTGTTATCTGTTTTAGCTCTCAGTCTGCATCTGTGTCTTTTGGTCACATTTTGAAAGGGTTTTCTGTTGAATGTTTCCACCGCAAAGATGAAATGTGATCATTTTGTACTGTATTACGGACAGCTAAATGTTTACGTACCCCAAAGCAGCTGTGTGGAAAAAGTAATTAGTCCCAGGCATAATAACATAGATGATGTGTTCTCCAAGATGTATGGCATAATCACCATGCTGGGAGGAAATAAACATTTATCTGCAGATGTACAATGTATTCTGGCAATGTGATAAGTAGGCAGTGCTCAAGAGCAAGAGATAGTGTTTGATTTCAATAGCCTACTTAGAAGTGATTGCCTGAGAGATGGAACACATAGTATCGGGAAGTTTATTATGGAAATGTTTATTTTATTTTACCTGGTTTGATTTGCATGATAACGTAAAGACATTTATAAAGTGAGATTTTTTGTTTTGTTTTTGACATTGTGTGTGTTGGTTCAAAAAAATAAAATAAAGGAGAATTGCTAGATGCCAAGATCTAAGTTTGGGGCAGCGTTTGGTGTGAGAACCTGGCAGAGATTTAAAATCACAAAATATGTGGCAAAGTAAAGTGCCGAAATACAGGTTGCTAAACCTTTAAAATTTCCCACTGTGAATTCCAAAACTTCCCTCTTCCTCTAGCATAGAAAAATACCACACGTCTGGTAAGTTAAAAATGGTGTATCTATAAACTCCCCAAAGGTCAGATTCATGTGCTTTTCCATACAGCATTCAGAAAAAGTTGCACAGGCAGCAAAACTTGGCTTAATTACAGTGGTGAAAACTCCTAAATTATTGGAGCTCAAGAGTGGTTGGTGAGAGCTGCGCAGTCTGAACTGGAGCAACCAGCTCAGACCTCCTTATACCTAAGTTTCTCAAGTAGACTGAAAATGGAACAATAGGTTTGATTCCCTCTGAAAGTAAGAGATGTGGACGTAGCTAAGCCTGGCGGGACAGCTTATTCTATTGTATTAACCCCTTCATGTGTTAATTAGACTTAAGCATGTTGGTTATATGAGACTGGTTATCCCACGGTGTGAGCATGATTTGTAGTCAGTATAATAGGAAATGGTTTCAAAGCTTCATGGTATTTTGCAAATTGTTAAAACCTTTAGAGCCAGAAGTTGTTTCTGGCAGTCTTAGCCTCTTTGTACAAACCAGGAGGTCTGTTGCAGCACTTAAAGCATGTCTACCTAGCCATCTTTCCTGGCTATCTCACATAAACTTAGCCTGTCAGTGAGCAAAACGCTGTTACATTTCACCAGGGGTCAGCAAACTTTTTCAGCAGGGGGCCGGTCCACTGTCCCTCAGACCTTGTGGGGGGCCGGACTATATGGGGGGGGATGAACAAATTCCTATGCCCCACAAATAAACCAGAGATGCATTTTAAATAAAAGGACACATTCTACTCATGTAAAAACATGCTGATACTCGGACCGTCCGCAGGCTGGATTTAGAAGGCAATTGGGCCAGATCCAGCACCCGGGCCTTAGTTTGCCCACCCATGCATTTAACAAAGCCAGCCTTGGGTTGCAGCAACACAAAGCTAAAATGGTGCTCCAGGTTAAGAACAGTTTCAGGTTAAGAACGGACCTCCGGAATGAATTAAGAACTTAACCCGAAGACCCACTGTAACTCGTTCTGGTACTTCCGGGTTTCGGCAGTCCGTAACCCGAAAAAACGCAACCTGAAGCAGCTTACTGCCTGAAGCTACTACTGACTGTAGTACTGTAGTAGCTTACTCCAGAGAAATATGAGTCAGATAGCACCGGATCACTATTAATTCAGAACTATAATCTTCGCTTGTCACAAAAAAATCAGCTAAGAAAGTGTTACTGCTGTACGAATACTCTAAGATTGGTTTGGTGATATTTTAAGGCACAGATAGATTCTTACTGCTTTCGTTCTGTTCGTTAATAAATAACTACTCAGTGATCCAGGAATGGCTGCCTTCTAATTCTTCAGGGCTCTTGATGTGCTACCTGAAGTAAACACCAAGACTAAGTATGCAGAACAGTAAATAAGAAAAGTACTTATTGGCAGAAGACTTTTAAGGGCATGTAGAGCTGTCAAAAACCTTCCCCAGAAGAACAGGTGTCCTCAAGCCTGTACTTGAGGCTTTATGTTTTGCTGGCTATTTGTGGGGCCATATGGCAATACAAATTGGATTATACGTTTTCACAGCCACCAGCCATTATGGAGCCCAAATATTTTAAAAGTCTGCAATTAATTTGTGGAAGTGTGTGTGTGTGGGGGGATATATATCTTGTAACCTAAATTCCAGACATTTCCTAATGGTTCCATTGAGTGATACCTTAAAACAAAACAGGGACTGACTGAGCAATCAAGTTCCTCATGGGAAACTCAGTTGCCCAACCAATTCGGTAGGCTTGTATTCGCTGCACATCAGGAGATAGGCAGCGACTTCAGCCCTGCTCTCTAAGGAACTCAATTGCACAGTCGGCTGAGCCACATCCCTACCATCACATTTGATGTCTGGTATCAGGCAGATGGGCACCGTTGTTGGCCTTGCAGGTCAAATTGAGACCTGGGTCAAACCAAATTTGGCCTGCAGGTATATAGCCCAGCTTGAAAGCTACAATTCCTTCTGGGGTCTGCATGTCAGTTGTGGGCAGCAAGCCAGAGACAAAAGCTGGCAGAGCAATAAATGTAAATGTTACCTTTACACACACATCACACCTCTCTCAGTCCTGCATCCTGCCAAGCAAAAGAGTTCAAGGATGTATTCCAGCTAGGCAAAAACATTCAAGGAAGTTCTGAAGCAAGGCAAGTGAGGGGTGTTGGCCTGGGGAG
Organism: Podarcis gaigeae; assembly: GCF_964106915.1. NCBI lineage: Eukaryota > Metazoa > Chordata > Lepidosauria > Squamata > Lacertidae > Podarcis > Podarcis gaigeae. The sequence continues at coordinate 22,344,260 of NC_139687.1, forward strand.
AGAGGGTGAAATGAGGAGAGTCAAGACTCTTGGAGAGGCTTGGAGGGCTGCATACTTCTTATCTATACAGTGGTACCTCGGGTTAAGTACTTAATTTATTCCGGAGGTCCGTTCTTAACCTGAAACTGTTCTTAACCTGAAGCACCACTTTAGCTAATGGGGCCTGCCGTGCCGCCGCCACACGATTTCTGTTCTCATCCTGAATTCTGGGTTAGCGGAGTCTGTAACCTGAAGCGTATATAACCTGAAGCGTATGTAACCTGAAGCGTATGTAACCTGAGGTACCACTGTATCATGTTTTGTGTTCTAAATGAATAGTTAAAATCATAAACATGAATGTCATGCACTGTAATTTCCTGCTTTCACTTCCTGTAAATTACAAAATGATCTCAAATATGAAATGATAGCAATTTTGAAGGTCATGGTTGCAATCCAATGCACACAAGTTCCTCTGAATCCAGGCCCTCACTTTTGAGCAAATAGGCATGCTACAAATCCATCCAGCTTTTGCAATGTAACATCTCAAACCCTGCCTTTGAGTTGTGGTTTTCCAGTTATTCTCTCCCAGCAAAATAATTACTCAGTTGAACAACTGCTGCTGAAACACTTTATGAGAAAATTTGCATACTCTTGACTCATTTAAAATAAAGTAAGTTTTGTGGCAATTGGTGGGGCTAATAAATCCAATTCCCCCCCTCCAGATTTTATGTATCTTCATCACAACTTTGTCAGTTAATAGCATATTTTCAGATGGAAGGGTTAGTCCCAGGGGCTTTAATGCAAAACTTATATATACAATATAATATAAAGCTCATTCCACTAACTGTTTCATAACTGGATATATATAAATTGAAAAGTCATAAAATGAAATGGCATTTTAGCTATGTGCTTTTGGCACATAGCTCTGTTCATAAACTGAACACACAGTACTAACATAAAGTATTAATTGCAATGTTTCACCTGCAGCTAAACTTTCACACGCGCACACACATGTGATGGGCCATATTGGCATTATTATGAATATGTGAAAATGACAAGTAATGAACACATTTAAGAAGAATAACTGAAGGCTTTGCAACACCTTATTGGCTAATCGAGATGTTTTCTGGCTGGAAGAACTCTACTGCTTGAAATCAATTCACTATAACTTGTTCTCAGCTGGTACCTGCTGATATTATAATAATAACACCTTAGGTACATAATAATACATATTAGTAGTAGGAATAAAAATGAAAATTGGTACTTTACAAAAACAACAACAACCTTACAGCTGTATGTTAAACAATATTTTTAAATGTTAATATTTGCTGTTAGCATTGCAAATATTGTCTAAAACATAATATATAACTGAAAGATTGGAAAGCCTTAGAAATTGGAAAGGGAGTTGCTGTAATCTAGCAACAAGTTTAAATTAACCAATTCCATCGAAATGCTTTTATGCCATGTATTTGAGAGACTGGAAATATGACAACTGAGAATAAAAGCAGTCAAAGAATGCAAAAGGTGGTCTGGCCATATATATCTCCTTTTGTTCCGTCCCATCACAAAATCAAATCTATTAGTTTCTGCCTAATTTTGAGTTAGACTTCAAACAACTGGAAACTAAACACTGTTAGGACTTTGTATTCTGGTGACTGTATTAGTGGTCTGTGCCTCTTTTCTCATTTGTTTGCCTTAAACATTCGTCTTTTTCTTGCTATTGCTTCCTTTACTTTGTTAAAAACATCTTTAAAGTTGAATTATTTTACCCTTGTAAAATTATTTAAGCACATAGAATTAGTCTCTTATGTGACTTCGCCCTGTTCCTGGAACAGGTTTAACAGTGTCCTTCAATATGATGTGACATTGGGCTGATCCAGTGGCAGAAGTCAGCAGAATTGCAGCAACCTCTGCTAGCATGATGAATCTGATGGTTACCTCTTCTCTGACATGGCAGGGCTTGCCAGGTGGGCGGGGTATAAATAAATTATTATTGTTATTGTTGTTGTACTATGTAGAGGAAAACTTCTCAGCATTCCCATGAAAAAATTTCAGGCAGACAAAAATATGACAGGCAATGTCCATGTTGGATTCATAAAGTATTGTAGGATATTTCCAAAAAATATTTCAAGGTGCCTTAACATATGTTTTGCTAGTTTGTTGGGTTTTTTTTGTATTTTTTAAAGTTGTTAATCACTTGTCACCAAGCTGATCAAGAATTCTAAAGTTTTTTTTTGGTTTATGTCTATTTTATGCATCCAAAAATGTTACAGACTGATTGCTAACTGTCTTCAAGTAGAAGCAAGCTCTTGCATTCCTTTTGGTGCACTCAGAGAAGGATGTTTATTGTAAGCGCAGTGTGCTGAAGCAATGCATGTTCTTTTACCTATTTCCTTTTCTCCTTGGGGGTAAGGTGAGGCAGTAACCTCTCAGTGGCCTGTTAGGTACCATCTACAGTGTAGATCCTACACAAACACTCCCATCAAGAAATGCAAATGTCTTGGGAGCAGCTGCACAAGGCAACATTATATATGGACAGGTGATGACACGCCGATTCAGAGCAGCACTATTGTGCGCATTTGGTTCATTAGCCATGTGTCAGCCAAAGTTCTATTCACTACCTACAGTAGTTGCGCTTATGGAACTGCATGATGTGCATTTACGTTCTGCAGCTTCTAAATACAGAAGCCTGTACGCTGCTTCTTAAAATAAGACACTGAAACAATGGAATCTATTTCCCATGAGTGAAGAATGAGCTCCATTGTTCCCCATTTGCACTGCCTTCATAGATTTTAAGAAGACTAACTTACCTTACTTTCTAGGCGCACAATACAGTAGCTTCTATGAGTCCAAATAGCAATGACATTGGACAGTTCTGCATGTTGACCATCTGCCAGTGATCTATCCTGCCAGGAATTCCCACATATGTGCAATACATACACCTTGCTGCCGCTGCTGCTACAACACATACAGTATTAAAAGGTAAAGGTACCCCTGCCCATACGGGCCAGTCGTGACCGACTCTGGGGTTGCGTGCTCATCTCGCTTAAGAGGCCAGGAGCCAGCGCTGTCCGAAGACACTTCCGGGTCATGTGGCCAGCGTGACGAAGCTGCTCTGGCGAGCCAGAGCCGCACACGGAAACGCCGTTTACCTTCCCGCTGGTAAGCGGTTCCTATTTATCTATTTGCACCCGGAGGTGCTTTCGAACTGCTAGGTTGGCAGGCGCTGGGACCGAACGACAGGAGCTCACCCCGCCGCGGGGATTCGAACTGCCGACCATACGATCGGCAAGTCCTAGGCACTGAGGTTTTACCCACAGCGCCACCCGCGTCCTAGCAATGTATTACTCCTCTCCATATCATTCGCTATTACACATTTCATGTCAAGACACACATCACACTTCTATTCCCTTCCCGGCTGATGATCATGCTAAGTGAAATCATGGTAGAGAATATGTTTTCCACAAGTTGCCATCTCCCGTGTAGTGGATGCTGGCACCGTGGAAAGGATGGTGTTGAGCATTAGCCCCAGAACAATTACACCAATAAAGAGATTGTAAGTCACATTATAAATAAGAACACAATAATCACTCTCCCTTCTGCCTTACGGGTGCTAAAGTCAGCTAACATTTTGTTGTTGTTGTTTAGTTGTTTAGTCGTGTCCGACTCTTCGTGACCCCATGAACCAGAGCACGCCAGACACTCCTGTCTTCCACTGCCTCCCGCAGTTTGGTAAAACTCATGCTGGTAGCTTCGAGAACACTGTCCACCCATCTCATCCTCTGCCGTCTCCTTCTTCTTGTGCCCTCCATCTTTCCCAACACCAGGGTCTTTCCCAGTGAATCTTCTCTTCTCATGAGGTGGCCAAAGTACTGGAGCCTCAGCTTCTGGATCTGTCCTTCCAGTGAGTGCTCAGGGCTGATTTCCTTAAGAATGGATCGGTTTGATCTTCTTGCCGTCCATGGGACTCTCAAGAGTCTCCTCAGCTAACATATGGTTTATCTAAAACAATGAACAGATTTGTAACTTGCAGTAAATTCAGTGTCAACAAGAGAAAAGGGGTGTTGTGCAATGCTCAGCATCACATGGAAATGTTCTCCCACCCACAGTGCAAAACACCAAAAGGAATATATATTTAATTTCATGTTATTTACAGAGTGTATTAATCCCCTCATATGCCGAACATTTAAAAGCAATGTTCAAAATTCTTTTGGGTAGCAGCAAGCACTAAAATATACACATTTAAAAGCCTGGAAATTGTTTAAGGAGTATGGCTGAGATCACTGTACTTCAGAGGGCACCTCTAATAAAGAGATGTTTTCAGCAGCTAAAGCATGTCAGAGAATACAACTAGTGTCATGTAATAAAGATTAAAAGAACTGGCCACTGGCCAAGTTAATATTAATGTTTGGGAACTGATGCACTTTCAAATGTACAGGAGGTGCAATACTTTGCAAGAAGTCAGAGTGCATGACTCTCAAAGTACAATACAGTAATCAGGAGATATCCAAATTATGAAAATATATTTCTTTCGAAATAGATGTTTTAAAGCTCCTAAGAGAGAAATTTGTCAACCTTTTTGGGTCTGTGGGCACATTTCACAAACTGGAGCAACTGTCAGTGGCAGCACACACGTATCCCATAACCAAGCACATACTGCCATCGATTCTACAGGCCATGGGCTTTTTTCCAAGTTCAATTTCAGTGGGATGCAAACCAGGAAAGCTCTTTGTGGGCACCAGGATGCTCACAGTCATCACTCCGGTGACCCTCGAAGAAATCTCTGTGGAGTTATTTTTCTCCTATTGAAATCAATTGTGCTTAAACTTCCCATGGAAATCAATGGGACTTTAAGGGGGACTATTCATTTCAATGGAGCAGTACATGACAGGAGAAGTCCCCAGAGTATTGTGCCCACTGGACCCTAACTGCAGTTCCATCCTCAAAATGTCATGTAAGTGGCAAATGTTACTGCTCTGCCTTTTTTTACAATGCTTCTGGCGGTAAATTTCCAAGAACGGTTTCAAACTTGCAATTCATCCAGAACAAGGATCACCACCAAATGCTGCCTCTGTCCCTCAAAGCAACCCTCGATGAGATGCTCCAAAGGCGCAGCTGCAAAAAATAACCCAAGAATCTTGCGGCACCTTAAAAGACTTGAGAAATGTATTGTGTGAAAAAGCTTATTCTATAATAAACTGGTGGGTTTTCAAGGAGCCCCGAGACTTCCCGGGTCTCCCCTGCCCCTAAGAACCAGCGATTCTTGCCTTGCTTAATCCATGCAAGTGGTTTAAGGGTTGTGCGGCGACAGCCCCAGCGCCGGAGTCCAGTTCCCCCCAATCGCCCAGCAGGGGCCACTGCTGTTCCAGAGCAGCCTCGCCGCCGCCGCCGCCGCCGCCTCCTAAGCTGGCGCTGCTGCGGGCAGGGAAGGTGAAAGGTTGGCAGGAGCAAGAGGGCGGAGGGAAAAGGAAGCGAAACAACGCCGGCTGGGCAGCCGACCTGGAAACTGACACCGCCGAGGTGCCGAGCAGCTGAGCCACCCGGAGGGGAAGAAGCAGGAGCAGAAGACGCCGCAAGGGCAGCAGCTCAGACCACCGAGCAGGCTCGGCTCACCGGCGACCCCGACCTGCCTGCTTGCCTGCCTGCCCCGGGGATAGCGCGCGCGCCGCAGCCCTGTCAGGTCCTGGGAGCGAACAGCCGCCGCTGCGCTTGCTTGCCCCGCCTCCCGCCCTCCTGGGCCCGGCAAGGTTGGCCCGTCGGCGGGGGAGCGGAGCTTCGTCCAAGCGAGAGAGAGAGAGAGAGGAGGGCCGGGCGGCGAGGCAGCAGCGCTCGGCTTCTCCTGAGGGGCGAGCCGCAGCGAGGCAGGTGGCGCTTCCGTCGCGCTCGGGGCCGCCAGCGTCGCTCTCCAGCCCCAACTTTGGCGGGCGGAGTTGGGGGAGAAGAAGAAGCCGAATAAAAAAGCCCCCCCCCCAACCCCGGAGGTCTCTTTCAGGTGGCCGCGTCAGACACCGAGAGCGCCCGGGGCTTCCTTTCCGTGGAAGGAGCGCTTGAGAGAAAGACTGGGAAGCTGACTGGGGAAAGCGCGCGCGGGCTGCTGCTTCTGCTGCTGCCCGGGCAGCTCTGCGCCCAGTCCGGCGCCTCGCTCTCCCCACGCCCTGTCAGGGAGGAGCTGCCCGCTGCCGCTTCTTCTTGGCCCGCTGCAAGGTAATGCGGGGTGTGCGGCGCGTGCGGAAGGGAGGGGTGGTTTATCTATTTGTAGCGCTTTACACAAAGGAGCAGCGCCGAAGCCGGGGAGGTGGGACGCGCGGCTACTCAAGCTTTCGCCCCGGGAATATGGCTCGGGCGGCGAGACGCGCTATGGCAGCCGGTGTGTAGAGAGACAGAGGAGAAGGGGGAGCGCGCGCCCGGGCACATGTCATTTTCTCAAGTTCTGGAGGCTAGGAAGAAGGGCGGCTGAAGGGCTGCATAGGCGCCTTGAGGGAGGTCGTGTTTCCCCTGATCCGGGTTGGGGTGCCCACAGCAGGGCTACTTTAACCCATAGGGCTCCTGTGCTCCAAAGGTCAGCGGTTTATCATGGCTGAACCTCGAACAAAGAAGCCCACGGGGACTGAGAGGGGCTTGGACTGCAAACTTTAACCTGTGGAAACTTTTAATTCCTGAATTTCGCTCTCTGCTGCCTAGCAACCAATGTCCCCCCCACCCTCCACATGCAAGAAGAACTTTGACTTTTTTGGGGGGGGGATATCTCAACAGGATTCTTTTTTTCTCCCTCTTCCTCTAGCATTTAGCTCCCTCCCCATATGTGAAGCTGGAGCCTCCTCAACTTGACAAGGCCAAAGAAAAACCTGCTCTCTTCAGGGTTGCTGAGCCATATCATGTATTGTTCACCGGCGCTGAGTTAATTCGCCGCCCCCCCCTTGCCTTCATCTCTCGCTCGCATTTGCCCTCTGACATCAAAGCACGGAGACCGCCATGGGCTGCTTCTGCGCAGTCCCGGAGGAATTTTATTGTGAAGTTCTGCTTCTGGATGAATCCAAGTTGACCTTAACCACCCAGCAGCAGGGGATAAAGGTAAGCAGCCTCCTGCTCTGTTTTCATTGGGGTTCCCCCGGACGCTTGCCACTGGTGCTTGAAATGCTTTGTCTGGAGTTGAGCAATAAGGGGCAAACCTACATGGAAACATACTGTTCTCAGAGAGTGCCTATCAAAACAGGCTGGCTTCTAATGACCAGGAAATAGACATGTCAAGTGGTATTAAGCTTTGCATCACATTCCATTACCCAAGACGAAGTTGGAAGAGTAAAAAGCAAGAGGAACATAGAAGTCTTGAAGGTGAACAACAGGATTTTAAGTGTCGACCGGTTGTCTTGTGACTTGGGTAGTGTGTATGAAGTATGTGATGTGATGTAATCTTATAGAATTTAATAAAAGGAGAAATAACACTTCGGTAACTTTGTCACAGAGGTTTATATACTAGCGGGGTGAGATCTTTTGGAAATGTTTTCCTGGATGACTTCTTTGCTTTATATGATTTGCTTTGTGCTCTGATTTTCAGTTGCAAGGGTGCTTAGTAATCAAAGATCTTACACAGGAAACCAGGCACTTTGAAATATAGACATGATCAGCGATGATATTTTCGGGGTTTGTCTAATAAAATTATACTTGAGGCTTGTATAAGAAGCGTGCTTTTCAAAGGCTCAGAGTGCTAGTCTGCACCTGCTGAGGAGTCTGTTACTCAGCAGCTCCTTTTAAGCACATTTTAATTCTCAGTGATTTCAAGAAGAACCTTAATTATATTGCTATGTGCTCCATGCTCCTGTTGAAAAGGACGGCTGTAAAAAAGCTTTAACTTTGGATTTATTTATTTATTGAATTTACTGATACTTACTTGCCTACTAAAATGCTTATAACTCAGCTTTTAGGTGGTTCTTAGCACAAGAGCTACAGGAACCAGTTCTCTAAACAGGCATTTGTGGGTCTTGTTCAAATCTCTATGGGATTGGGTCAGTATTTCTGCTTGGGGAGGAAGACTATACATGCTAATTGTTTTCTAGGGTTTTTTTTTACTTCTTAAGTCATTCAAATACTTATTGTGCATTCTATTTTATAGAACTGAATGCTGATAGGCCATGTTTCACTAGTAAGGAATCTTCTCTCCTGACGGGGAATAATTTTATGTGAATGTTTCTAGAGGGAGAGAGAAGGCGATTGTCTAGGAATTCTAAGTATATATGGCTGTACTGAATTCTCTTGGCTCTTTTAGTGGGTCAACAACATATTATATGCCTTGATTACTGTGCATGTGCTAGAGTTAGGACTAAAGAAAGAGCTACATGTTTATAATAGTGAAGTTGTCCATCTACAGGCAACTTACTATAAGAAATAGCCCTTTAACAAGAATTCAGTTTGACTTGTTTGTACACAAGTTTGTAAACAGAGGTTATCTTGAGTATAAAACTGCATGAAACTGAAGCTGTCTGTGGCAGTTGGAAAATTTTGGCATTCAGTTAAGTGAAAGAAGAACTATTAGGAATTTGGTCTCACTAATTTCAGCGGGACTTATGTATACAATAGGTTTTTATGCTAAGAGATGTTAGATTCATTTGGATTTGCTGATCCTGTGACTTTAATGTAGGAATCTTAGTTGTACACCTAAGGGTCGCTTTATGCATTGTTTTTAGGGGTACATCTAAGATGATTTAAGGGCAAACTTTAATATGCAAATATGACCAATATGTGTTAAATAAGTGGATCATACAGATATTAAAAATTGAGGTTTTGAGTGGAACCAGGCTTGTATTTCATTGCGTTTTGAAAATGGTGGCATATCTATCTAATCTGTCTATCTAATCTAGCTAGTAATGAGTTCTAGTTCAGCAGATTTACATTAGAAAAGTATAAAGAATGTAGTGATTTATTTTTAATTCATTCCTGGTGTTTAAAGTCTAGAGAATATGTCACTGAAATGTCAGAATAGGGGCATCATCCCTGCAGCATAGTATCCTTGCAGCACAGAACAGCATAATCTGGGGAGCAGGAGAGCAAGTTAAAGGTTGTTATCTACCTTGCATACATTGCAAATAGTTTACAAGTTGGTTGCTAATTGTAGGGATGTTGTTGTTTTACAAACACTTGCAGTTTTGTCTGAACTTCATATTTGTAAAAAATCAAGTGGTTCATGATAAAAGCAATTTATTCTAAACAGGTGTAACACGTTTGTTAATGTCACAATACTACAATGGATGCAATTTTCATAACTCTTACTAGTTAGAGTTAATTGTTTCTTGGGGATATAGACTTTATTTGTATTGTGTTATGTAGGCAGTTCACCTGTTAGCCAGTTCACCTGTTGACCTTTTGTTAATATGAAACCAGTGGTTCTTTGAATCAGTGCTCCAGGCTAGCACTTCCAGGGCCACTGTGGGGAAAGGATCTAAAAGAGGCCTGGGTGCTGTGCAAGGGAAGTGTGAGAACATGATTTACACAAAAGTTATTTACTGAAATATTTGAGTATCACGGGGAGAGGGAATTGGGAAGAGTGAACATGGGCCCAAATGCAATAAAAATATGTTGTCGAAGCTACCTGAGGGATTTCTGGACGCTATGAGGAACTGGGATAAGTGCAGTAATTGCAGACAAGGGACAGCAAACTGGGCAAAGACAAGGCAAGCATGCAAAGTTAAAGTAGATCTGTTAGTGGCTCTGATCATTTTTAGGCTGCGTACAAATGTACCATTTAAATGGTAGGCACCATGTGATTGGCTTGAGCTATCTGATGGTGACTTCACATATGAGTAGATTGAAGGAACTGCAGCTCACTGTTATGGTATTGAAAAGTGGGGGTACATCAGCAGAATGACATCTGCTCAATTGGAAATAAAAACTCCTGGGTTGCCACCTTATATCTGGCACATCCCACATAGCTTTAAATCATTTGCTACAGTAGGAGATAAATCAGATCCCTCCTGGTCTTGGCCTCTGCCCCTTGCCCCTTTTGCTATGAAGTACAGTGGTACCTCTGGTTACGAACTTAATTCGTTCTGGAGGACCATTCTTAACCTGAAACCGTTCTTAACCTGAGGTATCACTTTAGCTAATGGGGCCTCCCGCTGCCGCTGCCTGATTTATGTTCTCATTCTGAGGTAAAGTTATTAACCTGAGGTACTACTTCTGGGTTAGCGGAGTCTGTAACCTGGAGTGTTTGTAACTCGAGGTACCACTGTACTGTTTGGAGTGGGAGGTAGGGACACATGACAGAACAATGGGAGAGAATCTATAGCTACTACACCTGCTTCTGCACTAAGAAGACTTGAAGATTTGCATCCAAGTTGCAGATTACATTATTCCCCCACCCCATGGCTTGGGATCTGATTCTCCATCCTGCTGTATAGTATTACAGTGTTGAAACAAAATAATTCCCCCCCCCTCCAGTATTACCTTAGAGACCAACTAAGTTTGTTATTGGTATGGTATAATTGGAATTACAGTGTGTGAATTAAGCAAACACATGAATGGGGTCAGTGGTTTAAGTCATATCAATATGGTTCGCAAATGCTTCCTTGGAATTACATTGTAGAGACTAGTATATGTGAATGAGAAAGACAAAGAGGATTGCCACCTTGCAACCTGGAATATACTCATGTACAGACACACTGGCGGAGGAAGAGGAGTGCGGGGGGAGCACACCGTCCCCGGCAGCGTGATCCCGGTGGGGTGCCATTGGTGCTGCTCCCCACCCATGCTGGGTGCCACACCCCTGCCACGCCCCCAGGATGCATGCCATGGCCGCCCCCACCAGCTCTCTGCCCCCCAGTACCGGAGCATGAAGCTCCACCACTGTATAGACACACACGTGTGGTATATAGTCTGGTTACTGTTTCTTTGCTGTGAAGTTCCACACTGCAAGAAAGGATGTGTGGAACCATATGGGCATAACTTGTTGCATGGGCGAGAACAAAGTTGTAGACCTAAGTCATCAAGTCCACTTGTGTGTTTGCTTAGTACAGACACTGTTCCCTCCAGTGGCATAGTATTGCACTATGGGAAAGCAGCTGCTGTGCTGCTTGTGTGTAAAAGAGGATTAGATCCAATGATATCCATGGGATTTGCTTTTGGATAAATCTGCTAAAGATCACAGACGTAATAAAGTTTACTTAGATGCACTGGCCACAGTGAACGGAAAACTTCCTAGATCGCTCTCCAAAGACATTGACTTTCAAAGCACTGATGCTTATGTTCCTGTCCACAGGTGGTTGCAAGTTGCCTGCAGGAAGACTTTTCTGTACTTCTGTGTCTGCAGCAGATCTTGACATTCTTTTCTATATCGCTGTAGCTTTTGCATTCCAATTAAGGAGCACTAGGAAGTGAAATAAGTTGCTATCAGGAGAGGAGAAGAAACAAGAGGTAGCAATGTGTTCTGTCTCAAGAGTAAAAATTTTGGAATTGCTGCCTGTCAGAGCTGTCTGGTTGGGATTTAAGTAACCCTTGGTGTCAGCCATAGGTATTTGCGTAACCTGGGAGGACTTTGTATCCATTCTGAAGGTTTTGTGCTTCCTCCACTCATTTTCCCAGGGCCATGTTCTTCGGACCTTTAGCTTAGTTATTTTACTGGTTTCTTGGACCCGCTTTCTAGAAAACAACCTGCCTTACTGTTAAAATGGCTCTTGCTTAGCAGCTTTCAAATTCTGTTTTTAGGACCTCTGGAATACCTTCTTAGGAGTTTCTCAGTGAGAAGATCAGTAATGGTGAACCGGCTTGCCAGAAAGATACCTAGCTTGATCAATAATTACTGGTACTTCCTTTGCAATGTTCAACCTGTGGGTGTACTTTGGTTTGTGTGTGATAATGCTAAAGTCTAATAGGTGTTGCAGGTGTCACGTACCAACTGAGTGTGTGCTGAGTGGTAAAATGAGCTGAAACCAAAAGAATAAAAAGTGAAAGAAATATGAGGATGACAAAGTATCCCAAATAGTTGCTTTTCTGGAAGATGTGGAGACAGGCATATTTGACACCTGGAAGTCCAGCGTCCTTCAGCTTTGGGCCAAGAGTGGGCTTGCACCTCAAGAGCAGGAGCTGCCATTGTATATCATCAATGGCTACTTCATAGGCTTCAGACAAAACATCAATAATATCTGCTGGGCTTCAAATTGCAGCTATCCTTTTGTTATTCAGTCCTTGAACTTCTGTGAGATTGTGCCCAGTGAGACTGAAGAGGTTTCAACGATGCTGCTGCAAATGGGGAATGCATTCAGCACCAATTCTGGCACTTTGGTTGCCCTAAACAGTTCTTCAACAAAGACAAGGACGCAGCTGCAACCCTTTGAATTCTTTTGGTAAGCTGGAGCATGAAAGCTCTTGAGAACTTCCTACAGACTGGAAAGGTGTCTGTGCAGAAGCAGGAATTGCTCATTACTGTGGGATTTACCCACAAATCCCCTCCAGTCCCCCACCCACTGCTGCTAGTTTGCTGAACCACTGTTTTTTACCTAAAACTGATGGCTGCAGGATGAGAAGGTGCCACACAGCTCATGGTTCAACTCCACCACTAACTTACCAAACCATGACCTATGATATTAGGTGTCCTCTCATTGTTAAGTGAGCAGCTACACAGCTACACTTGCAGTCTATTTTTGATTGCTAGGGATGGGATCATTCTTTGGGAAGGCAGACTCCAAACAAGGGTGTACCAGTAACAATAGGCAATTGTTGCTGCCGAAACAATTGTTGTAGCAACAGTATTATTTTGTTGGTGGAAGAGGCTTAAGAGAATTGAAGGGAAAGGCCCAGAAGAGCTGGAAGTCTCATAAGCTGGAAGTTATCTGCAGCTGAAGAGGTGGCAAACTGTGATGAAAGCCTGTCTGATGCCCTCCAGAAGTATTTGTCTACAGCTCCCATGAGTCTCAGCCAACATGGAGGACAGCAAAGGCTAGAACAAGGTAGCAGCGTATTTCTGGCACAAGTGGTATTGCTATAAGTATCCAATTACAACTTAGGGTAACATGATCTTTAAAAAACCCCAAAGGACTACAGTTGTACCTTGGATCCTGAACACCTTGGTAATTGGACATTCTGGCTCCCGAACGCCACAAACCGGGAAGTGAGTGTTCTGGTTTGCAAACGTTCTTTGGAATCCAAACAGCCAATGGGGCTTCCTGCAGCCGAATGGATTCTGTTTGAATTCCAAGGTACGACTGTATATGCAGTACTATTTTTCTAGAAAAAGAGGTACCGGAACTCACCATGAACAATTCTCTTATTCTATTAGAATGGCAATGGTGCCCACCTAAGAGGTGCTGGAACTGAGTTGCTGTGAGTTCCCCCTGAAAAAGCCCAGACTATATGGTGAGTTAGGTTTATGCTCAAAATGGCAAGCAAAGCCTGCTGGGTGCTGTCACTGCTCACATCCATACCATACATTTAAAGCAGTGGTAGGCAACCTAAGGCCCGTGGGCTGGATCTGGCCCAATCACCTTCTCAATCGGGCCCACGGACAGTCCGAGATTCAGCGTTTTTTTACATGAGTAGAATGTGTGCTTTTATTTAAATTCCATCTCTGGGTTATTTGTGGGGCATAGGAATTCGTTCATTTGCCCCCCAAAAATATAGTCCGGCCCACCACATGGTCTGAGAGACAGTGAACCAGCCCACAGCTGAAAAAGGTTGCTAACCCCTGATTTAAAGCATACGGCCTTTCCCAAAGAATCCTAGGAGCTATAATTCTCGGCACCCTGAACGAATTGCAGTTCCTAGGACTCTTTGGGGGCAAGTAATGTACGGTACTTTATAGTGTGGCTTTGACCACAGACATGTTTTTAGCACCTGGCTAAGACTTTCCTCTTCACCTGGGTGATTGGAGTAATTTGATGCAGCCAAGTCAAGGCTTTATGTTAGTTCAGCTTTGGGCAGCTCTTAAGCTTCCTCACTACCCCGAGGAGGATGGTATTTTATTTTTAATCTATTGATCTGACAGCTTAATTTTTTATTGGCTCTTTTTAACAATTTTGCATGTTTAAAAACTTGATCGCAAAGCTGATTGTAGGACTCCTAGAGAACAGCCCTGTGTTAAGCAACTACCAACTAAATAAACATTAATTACACTTCAAAAATTGCAAGCGTAATGTTTCTAATAAGACCATATATCTGCCATAAGGGGACAGCATAAAGCTATGAAAGTTACCACATCATCTTTGGTTGTTGTACAAATACTGCCTCGGCAATCAAATTGCAAAATACAATACAAAGTATAGTTCTTGTCATTTCATAATTCTTTCTTAAGCACAGGAGTCCTGCCAAGAATCGGAGTCCCCTACCCCCCAAGTTAATTTAAGACTGTTTTCTCATAATCATAATTCCAAAGTTGGTAGCATTGCAATTTTGCAATTTTCAGCAACACAAAGCTGAATATAATTTATTTTGAAGGCGTTTCTAATAATTATAATTCCAAAGTTGTAGCTTTGCAATTTTCAGTGAGACAAAGCTGAATATAATTTATTTTGAAGGAGTCGTCTTGTATGCAGCCTAAATTTGCTGCTGCTACTACAAAAGTTGAAATTAGGCAAGCAAAAGGAAGATTATTAGATTTAGAAAAACACAATTCTTATGTTTTTTGCTTGCATTAGAAAATTACTGTTCATTAGAACTAGTATAACAGCCTGAGCCAATAAAATTATAGCTCAAACCTCAGGCTGACCAGGAGGTAACTTTATTTAAAAATTAATGGGTTTCTGTCATGCTGTCATGCCAGTTTCATTAATTTAGTTAGATGCATCCTGGGAAAATAAAGTGTCTCAATACTCATTCATTATATAGATATTCCATGGAGAATTCAAAATTGCTGGTCTCATCTGTAAAGATGCAGGAAAAATTAGCAATCTATGTCAAATAATGACAGTCGTTTCGAATAATGGTTAATTTATGAAAAGATTTGCAGGATCTTTTGTTCCTTTTGGTCTTTTCCAGATGAATAACAGAAATGTGGAAAGGCCTGATACTATATAATTCATATATATGTATAGAAATATATTAAAGTTTGAGATTTCTTGCTACCATGCCAAAATTAGAAAGCCTTTTAAAAAAAGATGCTATTTTCCAATCCATATTTCATATCATCAAGGAACAGAATGCATTAAAGCCTCATATTTCTGATTTAAAAAGCTTGTGCTGATGCAATCAGTCCTTAGTAGAGATACCCTAACTTTTGAGGCCTGTCTCTGCTGAGATGTTACTACAGAATTTTTGACTTTCATGGAAGGAAATTCCTATTTATCAAATTGAGAGTCACTCCTTGATTGGGCTGTGGCCTGGTATGCAAACTAAACATGCTAACATCTTAGGAAAGAGAGGCAAGGGTATAGGGTTGCTCTCTCTACTTCCAGTTGGACTCCACTAGTAGGGGCAGTGTCTGGCCCAGCTAATAGGAGTTTGCAAGCGGTTGTCCAGACCCTCCAAGTGCCCCTGTTTTCCAGGGACAGTCCTGGATTTACAGAAGCTGCCCTGGTTTCTGATTTGATCCCAGAATGGCCTTCTTTCCCTTAGGACATCCCTATTTTCATCAGGGAAATGTTGAAGGGTATGGTAGGATGTCCCTATTTTCATTGGAGGGTATGGAGTTATGTGACCCCCCAAGCCAAGGAGATAAGTAACTATACAACCTTTAGAAAACATCTGAAGGCAGCCCTGCATAGGGAAGTTTTTTAATGTTTAATTTTTTATTGTGTTTTTATATCTGTTGGAAGCCTCCCAGAGTGGCTGGGGTGACCCAGTCAGATGGGCAGGGTATTTTCATCAGAGAAATGTTGGAGGGTATGTTGGTGTGGGTAGGCCCCAGGCATACAAATGACAGGGAGAAGATTAAGCTAGAGCCCCTCTTCCTGACATCTGTTTTTCTATGTTGAATAATGTTTTTCTACAGAGGAACACAGTGAACCTACACCTGCAGGTGAAACAGTACAATCAAGACATAGGTATACCACCTCACCTACTGTCTGTAGAAACTAAGCATAAAAGGGACTCTCTAGCAGGTTGGATTTATGCTGCAAGATGAATGCTGAGGCCTGTGTTACTGTGCAAACCTTTATTGAGGATGGTCTTGAATGACCAACTGACATGTGATAAAACCAAGCTGTGCTTGGCATGCCACAAAAGCTTTCTGGACAATGATAATATTGGCTCAGATAGGTATCTGTGCGACACACAACCCAGAAGTGGCTGCTGTGGAATCTCTCCCTCAAAGCTGGTGTCACTGTAATTTACCTGGATGGTCTTGGGGGTAAGGAAAAGCAGGAAGGCCTCTGGACTGCTCAGGTGTCCCAGCAGAGCCAACACGGCCTCTTACCTGTTGATACATTGCCCAAGTTCATGGTTGCGTGATACTGATGTTGTGTGGGTACCTCTGCAGTATCTCCTCACTGTTTTGGTTGCTTCACAAGCACTCTGTATGAGATGAACAAAAGCTGCTATGCATTGAAGTGGTTGTGTGAACCTGGCCTTGGTAGAGATGAAAAGTAAAGCAGACCATTTTCATTTTTGTACAGTATAGGCAATGTGTGCCTATGGGAGCTAGGCACCTTTCAGAATCTCAGCCTCCTTGGTAGAACTTCATGCGCCAACATCTGGGATAGGTTTGGCTGCCTATGTTGTTTTATGCATGCTCCAAATACTTGTGAAGTTATTCTATCATTCTTTTGAAAAACAAAATACCAGTCTTAATACAGATTGCTTTTCCCTCCTTACCCAATATTCATAGTCAAAGGCAAGGTAGTCACTGGTACGGTTGGATCATCAATTGCTGATTTGTAGGAGGGAAAGTAAATACATCCTAATGAAAACATGCAAATTAGTCATAAAAGTGGAAGAAGTGAAATGGACGATGAAAGGAAAGTGTTAGTCTGCTGAGATTACTGCTAATATTGTTCAGTAGTACAAATGGAGCTCGCTATAGGTGTAATTACTGGTAATGAAATGTCTTCTGGACATAAAATTTCTAAAAAAATTATGCTGCAGTCTTACGCTTCATTACAGTTTAGACTTTAGAGAGACTGGTGGCAGCATTTGAGTAGCAACGTAATGTTAATTTGAGCTTCCACCTTGCCTCTCCATATGCTTGTTATGAACTATAACACCATAAAACATCAAAATACTGTCACAGTAAATCATTGTACAGTCATAGCTTAACAACAGCAAAAAATATAGATGTATAAAAAACAGCCTAATAGTGGTAGCCATGCCTGAAGGCTACTTTAAATTAAAATGTGTTCCATTATTTTTGAAATCTGAAAAGGAAGTTGCATTGCCACATAATCTCAAAGAGATCATTCGACAAACAGGGAGCAACTGCAGAAAAGTCCCTGCTTCCATTCAAAGAAAGAGGAAAGATAATGACTGTGTTACAAAGATGTCGCTGGCTGTTATTCTCAAAACACTTTCGAAGAGATAAATTCCACAAAAAATATTGATTATACAAATTAGTAGAGCTTACTTCCAAATCAATGTGTTTATGAATGAGGTAGTTATAGAGACAGAAAGCGGATGAGATGAGGTTCAAAAACCACATGAAACATTTATGTTTTACCATTGGCACTCCCAGTCCTCTTTTGTATCACAGTAAGAAACAAGGGGGAAGAACAATTTCAACTGGGGCTATGTTGCTGTGGGTAAGGTTCTAATTCTTTGCTCCCAGGCTAATTTCGATTCTGAACTCCTAGATGCTTTTAGCCGTAGAGGAGAAAACTGACAAGCATGAGAGATTAAGACTATAAATTCCCTACACAATGAATGGCTTCAGACAAGGTGAATTAAGTTACAGAATTGGTGTGAGAATCAGTGGTTAGGTTTCTCCCCCTTGTCATGGACCTGATCTAGAGTTATCCCCTTCCACAATTCCATTTTATAAAATACAGTAAATAGATGTTGAGAGTTTCCATTGCAGAACTCCAATGTCCTGTATACTTTGACCTTCAGGGTACACTGAAGAAGCACAGGAGGAGAAATGTTCTGAGAAGTCTTTCTAGAAATGAGACCCTTTCTCTGAATTCGTATTCATTTGTATGATCTCTTCACATACTTTATTTTATTTTAAGGAGAAGTGTGTTAAGAAAAAAAATGCTTAATGCATAACTAAAGAATTGCATTTCACAGATTTTAGCCTTGTCATCCTGCCAAGTCAAATGTTGCTGTTTAGTGAACCTGTCTTGATCTGCATTATTAGTGAACATACCCAGCCTTTCCTAAATATTTTTGAAATAGCAACTTATTTGGCTTCCTTCCTAACTTTTTGTGTTTGACCTTGTTTCTGTTAATGCATACTGAAAAGGAAAATGCCTCTCTATGTGCCATAGAAATAACAGTAGAACTCATTAATAGATCATATAATTTTAGAGTTCGAAGGGACCCTCAGGGTCATCAAGTCCAATCCCCTGTGGTGCAGGAATATGCAGCTGCCCCATACAGGCATCAAACCCGCAACCTTGGCATTATCAGCACCATGCTCTAACAAGTTGAGCTATCCAGGCTCTTCAATAACAGTAAAGGCTGTTTGTACATAGTTCTTTAGTGGATGATATCGTTCTTGAATGGTAAACAATTGGTGCATCTGATAATGCATGTTCCAGTATAACACCAAATACTTCCAATAACTCCAATATCGGGAAAGGTCAGCACTAAGGAATAATGGTTTCTGCTCATTGTAATATACCAGCATAAAATTAGAAGTCAATAATTTGTTAGCACTCTGGAAAGTTCCTTTGTACTAGGGAGTCCAACTCTAAGGAAGTACTTTCCAAGCAGATAATGAAGTCAGTGATGACTCAGGAAGGCTTACCTTTTGTGGAAGGAAAGTGTGGTATAAATTAAGTCTTCTTCTTTGGCGATCACTCGTGGCTGAGTAAGATTGTCTTCCATGAACACGGTTTTAACAGTGAATCCGTAAGTGACTATGGAGGCCAATTCTGGATCTACATGTCCTTCAACAGTGGGAATATAGGATTCTGGGCGGGAGTTGATCATGGTGAGGGTGTGCCTTCCTCTTAGCATGTTTCTCCCTTTCATCCTGAGTTTGAGCATCTTCAAAGTCCATGACACCTTTGGTAAAGGCTGTTCTTGAGTTGGAGTGCTCACAGGCCAGTGTTTCCCAGTTGTCGGTTTTTATACTACATTTTTAAAGATTTGCCTTGAGAGAGTCTTTAAACCTCTTTTGTTGACCACCAGCATTACACTTTTCATTTTAAAATTCAGAATAGAGTAGTTCTAAATTAAGTAACTCCTACTTTGCTTTTCAACTTGGTGCATCATCAACTGCACATATATTGCATCAGTAAGAGTAAAATAAACGTTTAAAAATGAAAGTGTGGATACCTAATTTATCAAAACAAAACAGGAGACTTTCTGGAGACTTTGAAAGTCCATTCTTTCTTAATCCAATGATTAGTACAGTATCAAAATATGGTACCTGGAATTGAAGATTCTTAACTCCTTAGGTATGTGATGATTGCTTTTGGAATCAGTAACAGTAGCATTGATAATTTGCTGCCAATATGCTTTGGCAAGGTCGAGTTTTGTAAACACTTTGCCCTCAGCAAGAACACTCAGCAGTCAATTAAGCACAAGAACTAGATAACGATACTGTTTAAGTGCCTTACAGTGTGCTTATAAGCTCTGCAGTCTTGTCTTTCCTTACCATTTGACTTTAGTGCTGGCACAATTGCTGTGGTTGTTTTAGATTCTCAAGCTGCTCTTCAGTTAATTTTGTTTCTTAAGGGCAAAATGTGCATTTCTGTTCTCCAAGCAAAATCGTGTAATGGCTGGATCTTGATATAGCTCTCCTTTTGGAAGCTTTCTTACTGGGTGGGGGCGGCGGCTTGGAAAGCCTGTACTAATGGTATGAACATGTTGGACATAGTGGTGTGAATCAGGTCTTTTCTAGTGGTATGAACTAGGTTCTTCCTAAGAAGCTCTTATGGACTTCCTTCATGTGAAAAATATGCTCTATTATTGAGCTATGGCTCTTCCTTGAAGTTTATAAGTAGGTGTAAAGTCAATGTGTAAAGGGAGTACAGAATAATATTTGCTGTCCCTGCTCCCAACTTCCAGCATTGTTCCTTTGTGAACAAAGCTACATGTGTTACAAGATGTAAATGCATATTTGTGTATGTGACTGCAGTGTCCCTAACCCAATCTTATGGCAAGATCCTTTCTGGATACAGTTTATGAGCATATAATTTTTTTGTTTCCAAAACAATGGTCAACATGTGGAGGTTAGTGGCAAGAATTGCTGGTGATACTGTTTCCTTATCACAGGTTGTCTGAAACACCTTTAGTTGTTTTTGGCAGACATGTATACATTGATGCACTTAATTTAGACGACAAATATAGTTGCATACATATTTGCACTCTGAGCAAAGTGAAAATTTACACTTAGCCATAGATGGAGGAATATTTAATTTCTGGTGTTAATTCATTTCAGGTCAATTCTGTGTCTGGATAACAGTTACATTGGTAGATGTTTTGAATGTGGTACATCAGAAAGTGATCCATCTGAATATGTTTACCTGGGGACCTTCTGAACAAAGATGTTTTCTTTTATCTAAAAAAAAGAGAGAACATCTTTGCCTAGCAAGCCTCTGAAGAACTCTGTCTAAGACTGATGAGATTACCTTTGAAGATATGCACAGAATCATTTGCACAATTGAAGTAAGATGTGACAGTGTCATGGAAACAGAAGTATTGACATGTGGTGGAAACGTCTTCAAAGAGCAGATGTAAAATCGGGGCCACAATAGACTTGGATCAATCCCAGTGAGAAAAACAAAAAATACAAAACTCCCCAAATAAAAATCTTTGAAGTTTAAACAAAATCTCTGAAATTCTTAAGTCTCACCTTCTTCAGATATTTTCAAGAAAAGAAAGGCAAGGCCATGGATGTTTGGTTGAAAGCTTTTAATTATATGTAGTAATATATTCTCAAGGTGCAAGAAGAAAATAGTTTTAAATGCAGACAGTGTCTTTTATCTTCCCTTCCCTTCCCTTCCCTTCCCTTCCCTTCCCTTCCCTTCCCTTCGTGTAACGCCTTTCTTCAGAGAATCTTTTTGCTTTCCCTTAATTTACTGTTATTTCTACTCTAAAAGCCCTAGCTAAGATCAGTATCCTTTCATGCAAGTTCTCCACTTTGAACAGATCAGTCAAATGCAGAATGAAAAACAAACAACATAACCCATTGTCTGTGTTTTGCAATGAAGAATATTATAAAAGGGGTTAGTGTGAAATGTTGTGCCTGTCGAAATCCAGTGTGGTTTACCATCTGCTTTTGATCTAGGTACTTCTAAGCCATTGGAGAAGTTGGTAGCAGAGCAAAATTCACTATTTAATTTATGATCTCACTCATTTCCCAAGTTGAAATCCATTGTCTAATCTGGATGTCTAAACTGCATGTGCAGCCCAATCCTGTGTGTATTTAATCAGAAGTAAGTCCCACTGATTTGAATGGGAGTCGCTCCCAAGCATAGGAACCAACTCCTAGGGGCCGAGGGGGCTTTGGCTCCCCCAATAAAATATTTGAGGGAGCCGCCTCCCCCCCCCCAAGATGATGGGCATTGCCATTCAAATGGAGTGTGTGCACTGTATCATATGATCAATTTTGCAGGGCGGGGCTTACCTGGGCCCCTGGAATATTTTATTCAAGTTGGCACCCCTGCTCCCCAGTCAGTATGCATAAAATCACAGCTGCACTCTTAATTGGTCTTTAGATTGCCCACTGAATACTGAAAGTATTCTTGATAAGGCTCTTGACTTTATTAAAAATGCATGCATGTGCTCTGTGTTTATAGGCCCTTTTAAAGGGATAACTTACAAGAGTTGTTGAGATAGGATCTTCCTGTGTAGAGCAACTGCATGAATGGTGGAGAACATGCTAGGATACAGATCATGGGCACAACCAAGACTGGCAGTCTACACCTTTTTGTATTGGAGGAAAACTCCCATTGGCACTAACAGGAGCTTTCTTCTTGATGCAAATAACAGGAATGGGGACCTGATCTAGTTTAAAACCATAGCAGGGGTTTAAAGGGTTAGAGCATCTAATCCCCTTCGTCCTGATTCAGGTCCCACACCTGCTATTCACTGTAAAATAACAAAAAAAAGGTCATTTTTAGTTGCTCTAATGATAACCGGACTAGCTTGGCGCTAAAGTTTGTGCGAAAAGGGAATGATGGTGCAAGGATGATGACATTGTTAGTGTGGGAGTTTTGGAGAAATCGTCATTTATTGGAACTCTGCTACTGACAGCAGATCTTGCTAGTCTAAATGGCAGAGATCTGTACAGGAATTCAGTCATGCTGTAGCTTAGAGTTGTAAATTTTTATGAACTGGTGTGCCTAGAGCACTCAACACTCCTCTTCTACTGACCGGTGAGCTTGACATCAATACAGTGGTACCTCGAGTTACAAAAGCCTCAGGTTACAAACGCTTCAGGTTACAAACTCCTCTAACCTGGAAGAGTTACCTTGAGTTGAGAACTTTGCCCCAGGATGAGAACGGAAATCGTGTGCCGGCGGCGCAGCAGCAGCAAGGGGCCCCATTAGCGAAAGCACGCCTCTAGTTAAGAACTGTTTCATGGAACGAATTAAGTTCGTAACTAGAGGTACCACTGTATCAGGGAAGCTCCTAGAACAGATAATTCAACAGTCGGTCTGTGAGCACATAGAAAAGGATACTTTGCTGACTAAGGCCCAGCATGGGTTTCTCAAAAATAAGTCATGCCAGACCAATCTGATTTCTTTTTTTGATGGAATTACAAACTTGGTGGATCAGGGAATTGCTGTGGACATAGTGTATCTTGATTTCAGTAAGGCTTTTGACAAAGTTCCCCATGATATTCTCACGATTAATCTGGTAAAATGTGAGTTGAACAAGGTAACTGTTAGGCGGATTTGTAGCTGGTTGACTGACTGAACCCAATTACCAAACTAGGAGGAGTAGCTAATGCCGCTGAAGACAGAATCAGAATTCAAATTTACCGTAACAGACTGGAGAACTGGGTGCAAGCTAACAAAATGAATTTCAATAGAGAAAAATGTAAGGTTCTGCACTTAGGCAGGAAGAATCAGATGTACAAGTATAGGCTGGGGGGGCACCTGGCTTACTAGCAGTACATGTGAAAAGGATCTAGGGGGGTCTTGGTGGACCACAAGTTTAACATGAGTCAACAGTGTGATGCGGCAACAAAAAAAGCAAGTGCTATTCTAGGCTGCAACAACAGAAGTATAGTGTCCAGATCAAGGGAAGTAATAGTACCACTCTATTCTGGCTTAGTCAGACTACACTTGGAATAGTGTGTCCAATTCTGGGCACCACCATTTAATAAGGATGTTGACAAGCTGGAATGTGTGCAGAGGAGGGAAACCAAGATGATCAAGGGTCTGGAAACTACAGTAAGCCTTATGGGGAGCACTTGAAGGAGCTGGGTATGTTTCGCCTGGAAAAAAGGGGACTGAGAGGAGATATAGCCATCTTCAAATATCTTAAGGGCTGTCACATGGAGGAGGGAGCATGCTTGTTTTCTCCTGCTCTGGAGGATAGGACTGAAACCAATGGCTTCAAGTTGCAAGGAAGGAGATTCCGACTAAGCATTCAAATCTTTCTGACGGTAAGAGTTGTTCAGGAGTGGAACAGACTCCCAAGAGAGGTGGTGGACTCTCCTTCCTTGGAGATTTTTCTGCAGAGGTTGGATGGCCATCTGTCATGGATGCTTTAGCTGAGAATCCTGCATTGCAGGGGGTTGGACTAGATGACCCCAGGGATCCCTTCCAACTCCAAGATTCTATTATTCTATTCCTGCCTGGAAGAATGCTTATCAGAGGACTCAGAGACCTCTTGGATAGTTGTATTAAGACAGTTTGCATAGTAATGGAGATTCGTGAAGCTTTTCTTCTTTCAATCACATTGAGAATTATACAGAAACAATGTAAGGAAATGGACTCACTTGCAGGGTTTGACTAAACACTTACAATCAACAAAACAAATTAAGAAAATACAAAGATGAGGTTAAAATGTTCAGAATACAATGTTTCATTTAAAGATTATCACATTGAGGGATAAGACAGTAAGCAGGAGAAGTTAGTATGTAATAAACCAGAAAGGGAAGTTGGGGGAAGTCATGGGGGCGGGGGTAATCGGGAATTTATTTTGTGATTATATACATGTGATAATGTGAAAAATGTAAAAACCAATAAATAAAATATGAAAAGAAAAAAAGAAGAAGAGAGAATAATACTTCCACTTTTGATCAAATACTTTTTTGGGATTGGGGAGGAACGCACTGGGTTTTGTTTTGTTTTTAGAATACAGTGGTACCTCGGGTTAAGTACTTAATTCTTTCCGGAGGTCCGTTCTTAACCTGAAACTGTTCTTAACCTGAAGCACCACTTTAGCTAATGGGGCCTCCAGATGCCGCCGTGCCTCCGGAGCACGATTTCTGTTCTCATCCTGAAGCAAAGTTCTTAACCTGAGGTAATATTTCTGGGTTAGCGGAGTCTGTAACCTGAAGTGTATGTAACCTGAGGTACCACTGTAATATTTAGAAATGTACAATTTTTTCCTCCTTTGGATCCTTCTTGCATTATTTCTAGGTCAGCAGTATGGAGAACTGGCTCATATACATATTCAATACATTCTGTTGACTATCCACACCCGTTTAAGGTGCAGCAGGTTTGTGAATTTCCCAGGTCATCCTAACGATGGGGAAAGGTCACTTAGTTCTTTCTCTGGACTCTGCACAGTTCTCTGTGGAACAGGTGAACAGGCAAACAGCCTTTCCCCAAATATGTATCATACCTTTTCCATAGAGGAAGTTGTCAAAACTCAGAGAAAAGAAAAGCACCTTTTGGTTCCATTCTCCTTTTCCTTGTAGAGCTTAAAGGCTAAAAAATGATCTGTGTGCCTCACAGCCTGTATCTACTTGCAGGCAAGTGAGAACAAAATTGTTTTTTTCTTTCTGTGTTTAACTTTTCATTATGGGGGACATGGAAAGCAAAATCAGAAGAAATTCATTGTATGTACTTAGAAAAATATCATACAATCCTACAGAGGGGATTATAAACTAAGTATTATTGAATAAATGCAACAAATGGCTTTGATTGTCAAGAAGCTTCTTTCTGAAAGCAAATTTTAATTAGTTCCCATGTATGCAGCACTAGAGAACATAGCTTAGAGGCAAACATTTCTTTATCAGTGTCAGTAGCAGCTGCTTCTGTCTTAAAATGGTAAAAATCTGCTTTTAATTAAGCTGTATTAACATGCACACTGGTCTTCATTCTGGTGTCAAAAATGAGAGTTAAGCTTAACTGCACCACTGATTTTTTTAAAATGGAGATTCTGCTCTTAAATTGCATCATTAACAAGAGAGTAAAATGGAGTGTTTTGCATTCTGTGTATCTCTTTCACCTCTGTATTTAAAATTAATTATTAGCCACCTGTTCTCTGAAGAGCCAGTATGATAGCAGTTTTCTTCAAATTATAATGAAAACTATGCCATTGTTAGAGAGACAGGATGAATTGGACTGTGGTTTGTGTGGGTGTTTGGAGTTCTCCATAAATTCTATTGCAGCTGATTTGTCATGGGGCCTTAAGGCCAGTTCCCACGTTTTTTTTTATTAAGTCTCGTGATCAAGTTCCTAGCTTTCTGCAATTGCTTAGATTGATGACTAAACTGACTGCAGGGCTGCAAGCATGAATGTGCGTATGTGTAACACTACAAAGTTACCATTAGGGAAGGGATATTTTTGAAGTTGCAAAATATTCCCTTGCTGGCATATCTTGTCAGTCCACCTGCAAAGCTTTCCTCCCTCCCTTTAGTAATAACATGTTCGCAGGATATCATAGAATTGTAGAATTGGAAGGGACCATGAAGGTCATGTAGCCCAATCCCCTGCAGTTCTGGGATCTTTAGCTCAACGTGGGGCTCAAACTCACAACCCTGAGATTAAGGGTTTCATGCTCTACCAACTGAGCTATATCAAGAATCATGTCTTTGAATAAGTGCTTTGGACCTGTTGTGCAAGTGATAGCATCTCATTGGGAGCATTTATTCTCTATCACCTGGTTAAGCCCTAAGTTAAATACAGAATAACTGAGAAGTTCACTGAGGAGATGGCGTAAGAATTATTCTATGGCAGTTTTTCCCATGCTTCCAACCTGGTGATAAATGTTGCGGTAGATTAACCCTCTTGCATGATATTATTGAAGCCAAGTAGTAAATATATGAATGCTTCCCGAAACCAAGAGCTGTATTAAAGGATGTAGGGGCTATATCATGGACCATGCATTAGGGAAACCCCACAAACACAATTAATTTAGCTACCCACACATGCTAGTGGACTTCCTTATACAGTGGTACCTTGGGTTAAGTACCTAATTTGTTCCGGAGGTCCATTCTTAACCTGAAACTGTTCTTAACCTGAAGCGCCACTTTAGCTAATGGAGCCTCCTGCTGCTGCTGCGCCGCCGGAGCACGATTTCTGTTCTCATCCTGAAGCAAAGTGCTTAACCTGAAGCACTATTTCTGGGTTAGTAGAGTCTGTAACCTGAAGCGTATGTAACCTGAAGCGTATGTAACCTGAGGTACCACTGTATGTAAAAAGTGACATAAATATAGGCAAGCAAACATATGTAGATGCTTAAAGAAACCTGGAACATTCTTTGTGTGAAAATTGCAGAATCCCACCCCCCTATTCCCAGATGCGCTGAAATGAATAGGAATCAGGATTGCTCATAAGTCAACTGAAAATAATAATATTTGGAAGGGCATACAGACAAGGGGTACAAAAGCAGATGCCTTGAAAAGCATAAAACCTTAAAAAGGTGCCGGGTATTTTTTTCTTAGCCTATGACACAGATAATTCATGTTGCTCTATGCTTTCTTTGTTCAAAAGAAGAAGCAAGACCACGAGTTAATCTGGAATATCTAGTGTGCTGCCAGTTCTTTGGTCAAGGAGACGGAATTAACAATGGCTAAATACCATGAAATAACTTCAAGCCAGAATCCCATATCTTCTTTGTCTGTTTTTGAAAATATTATCTTGCATCCTTTAAAGTTACCAATGCCAGCAGCAGGATAAAAGGCAAGCCAGGGCACTCCATTCTCTTTCATAAGTAAGATCCTGGCATAAGGAGTTCTGGCAGTTGCTTTCTCTTTCCTGCTGCTTGTAAAATAACTAAGTGGAAGAAATTGCTGATGTTTCCCTGTAAGGATCGTCAGCTATGTAGGTCTTCAGAAAACAGATACAGTGGGTGGTGAAGGTACAACTTGGAGGTAAAAAGGCCTACTTGAGTTATGTCAGATCATTTAAATGTATCTTGCAGGGAATGTCCCGTATGAATGCTTCTTTCGTACTTGTCAGGCTTTTCCCTTGGAAAGATTGGCACCTCTAAGCAAGATTGGTGTAGATGAGAAATGCCCAATGTTAATGCAGTTCTCTGCAGATGATAGGAGAAGTGGGGTGGGGTACTTGCTAGACTTTCAAGTGATTTTTGTGTAATTGTGGCACCCATAGTTTTCATAATGAGACATGGGCCTCCCAGCAACACCATTTACTTATAAGTCCACACATCCAGGTACGTAGAGGAGATGCCTTCTTCAGGCCACGACAAGTGTTACTCTTTGGGAATGCCCTCTAAGACACTTCCAGGTACTAGCATACTTGCTTGGGACAAGTATGTCTACACACTAGGGCTGGGTGTGAAGTCCATCTCCTCATATATAGCTTTTGTAATTTTTGACCAGGCAATATGATGTGTGTATGTGCTATGCAAAAATCACAATGTGGGAAAGAACCACGAAGCCAGCCAATACTTCTCTTGATTCCTGCAGCCCCTGTGGCTCTGCTCTTCCCTGCCTCATGCAAGGAGCAGTGAATCACAAGAACAGGCGCCAGCAAAAATCACAATACGGGAAACACTGTGAAGTCAGCCAATGCCTCTACATAGCTCCATCCATATTTCAGACATGTTAAGCTGGTGATATATCACAATATTGAAAACTAGACGTAGCCCAGCCCCACTACACACGTCTGCAAACTACTTCCCCATGTTCAGGGAATAAGCTCTTCCATAACATGAAGGACTGGAGGGTATTTATCTCAAATATTGTACTGAGGGACCTGTCCTGGCTCTTTTCCAGAGGAGGCTGTTGTCTGTCAGGTGGTACTGTCCCAGAATTAGCACATTTTAAACTTAAGGGAGCTAAGTGTGAGTAACTGCGTTCAGCAATCAAGATAGTGGAGTGCCCATGTAAGGTGCTCTACAGACCAACAGCGATGAACTAAAAGAAGTATTTTATTGATAATAATAATAATAATAATAATAATAATAATAATAATAATGGTGCACAGCTTTATAATTGACTGACTTTAACACACTGAAAAAAGTAAAACTTTTGTGTTACAATTCCATGTTCCAGGTTATTCTAAACCATGACGAGGTGTGAATTGCCATGTCATGTTTTAGCCATCACTTCCTGCACTGAGTGAAGAAATGATGTTTTTACTGCTTTGGGGTTGATTCTGGAAAGAGAAACCTGAAAAGCCATGCCTATAATGTGCTATGAGTCAAAATGACTACAAAATTCTGCTTGTTGAAGCCATAATTCACTTGTCATGTCCACAGATGGTTAGCCCAGAACATTGTTCCATACTTTAACTATCTCATTCCCACAGGAGGCAGTGATGGCCAGCAACTTGGATGGATGGCTTTAAAAGAGGGTTAGACAAATTAATGGAGGATAAATCTATAAGTTAGTTGTTAATGGTCTTAATATATTTATAGGGTTTTGCATGGAATATAACAACTGGTTACTTCTTCACTAGTATGCCACCAGCCAGAGGACTAGCTAAGAAAAACTCTGTGCTCTGGTTGGCACATTGGAAAACAAATCAGAATTTCTCTGAGTTCCTTGCCCACAAATCCAGAAGTATCAACAACAGCATTTTTTGTTTCCAGGAAGATTTGACACTTGTAAATTGTGTGCCAAAGAAAGGAAAGGGCATACGGTACTTCTCTTTTCTTCAATGCATAATGATGCAGCAATCTCAGATCAGAATTCCAAGCCTGAGGTCATTTATTTATTATAAGAAAACTTAAGATGGTGTGGGCAATTGTGACCAGATGGTTTCTACATATACTTCCAAGTATATGAATGATTAGACAGTAGCCAATGTTCCCCCTCCCTCTAATATGATGGACACTGCCTGTTTAAATGCATATATTGTTTGGATGTTGAACTCATGACAGTGTATCCAAGTAGACCTAGGTCTCAAGTTGACCAAACCCTGGCTTGATCTTGCACAGTATAGCAAGAAAAGCTAGTAGTAACTGGTAGGACCTGACAGTGCTGACACAAAGATGCAATTGCAAAGAATATTCTATGGCAGAAAATAGCAACTAAATGCTCCATGTAACCATTTCACCACTCCTGTTCATGCAACTTACTGTATTTAATATGGTGGCTGTGCTTTGGTAGCATACGCTATTGTTGCAAGGTCTGTGAGATTTGTTAGTAGCAATTCACAACTCATGATTACTGCATTGTTATAATTGTGCAACTTTTATAATTATGTTACATGTTAGTTAATGGCCAGATGACCCTCAGAGTCCCTTCCAGCTCTACAGTTCTATCATTTGATTAGTCTAATATGGTTTTTTAAGTTTAAAAAGAGATTGAAGAGCAGTCTTTGAAAAATCTGTTAACCATGCGGATAGTGTTGTTTTTGGGTTCTTGCTTTCATCTTGCCTTTACGTTTAGTTTTCTTAAACATTGCTTCTTATCTACATCACACAGTTTATTATCATCCAGAAACAGATTATAAAAATATTTTCATCAGTTTCGTGAGATTGGGTGGCTATACAATTCTTTAGCCATATGGTAATTAAAGTAAAAGCTTAGTTTTAAAGTTGTAGAATTTTCATTTAAAGTCATACTAGCATCAGCACCATCATCATCATAGGCATCTGTCTGTTTCGAGAGACAATGGAGTGCATCTCTGGGGGTGAAGTCAGACAAATCCCCCACCAGAAGGGCTACCCCTCCCCTAACACCCCATATACCCATTTAATTTTGTGGTTTAATTTGAAGGATTCTCTGTGCAGCAGTTGAGCCACTGCTGTATTTTCTCCTCAAATTTTGCTTCCATAGTTTCATAATTGGGTTGACATTTCTTATTGCTCAGTATTATGAACAGAACTCATACACTCGTAATTATTCCTTTCATAAGGTTTTCATTTCTTCCCCGTGATGAGGGAATGTATTATAAATGCAGAAACTCTCATAAACTTGCAAATTGCAGACCAGCATGTTTAAGTGCTGTATAATGAATTTTCTCAAGAAATGTGCTCAGTTTGCTTTTTCTCTCTCTTGTTCTCACCCCTATATCCTCACAAATTACATACAAACTTATTTGCTGTGTAATTTCTCTTCACTAAACTTGATAGTAATAGGGCAAGGGACTGATGCTTGTTTACAATAAAATTAGGAATTCTTTAAAAGTTTACTTGAAGCTCTCTCTATATAGTTAAAATATATTTTGAGTTTTTAGTGGGGGGGGGGAGTTTATGCATGATGTGATTGAGTGGGTCACCTGTACTTGTTACCTTCCATCATTCAACAGTTGCTAACAGTCTTCTGAACAATAGTTGTGTCTTCCAATTTACAATGGAGTAACAACGGCTAACTGTTTTGGGCAGTCTGCGATTAAATTTAAGACTAATGTAATCAGTTCAGTCGTAGCTATGCTGGCTCATTATGTTTTGCATGATGTGGAATTATCATGCCTGTGAGGAAGTTGCTGTCTCCTTTAATAAAACTGCTGCACATCAAGCATATTGGATACAAAAGTTTTGATAAGCAAATGGTATGGCACTTCGTTGACTGGGTTCAAGCACTATAACCTTGTTCCCTTAGATTAGGGATACAAAAGAATGTGGTGTGAAAAACCCCCCACTTGTCTGCTGTAATAACATGCCACTGTGAACGATTTGAAAAGATGTTTGAATGAAAAGTAAACAAACTTCCTGCCTCGTTTTCTTGCACACCAGGGTAGATGGGAAGGCAAGACATGCATACATTTCCCTTTGTGTACATACAAAAGGGTTCTAATCTCCCCTCCATTAACACTCAGGAAGCACATTTAAAAACATACTATCAAACTGCATCTGAAAACATGTACAATACATGGATTTATGATTATTGGAAACCGTTAACAACAACAGCGCTTGTTGTTTTTTTTGTTCCCTTGCTGTTTGCATGTTGGCATGGAAGGACTTTCTTTCTGTTCCTGTGTTGCTTTTTTCCATCTTCGCGTTTTCCATCATGCAAGACTTTGCAGTTTAAGTTTGGCATAGTTGGACCTGTTTGTCAGGAAGGGAAAGAAGACTTTTCATCAAGACTTTACTACTATAACACTGCCACTTTCATCTAATAAAATGGATCTGTGCATGGAACTGGCTGTCATGAGCCCTGTGGGAACATATTTATGGGATTGGTTGGACAAGGAGGAGAAGTGGGAGGGACTTGTGGAGCTAGAGGACTCTGATCCAGGGGAGGGTCCCAGTGGGTTCAGAGTTTAAGGTTTAGATGTAAAGGAAGGGGTGAGGATTGTCAGAAGAACAGCCCTTCTCAGTGCCATCAGGTACCCCAAGTGTTGCCTTGCAGCTGACTGATGGCGCCAGCCAGCGCTTAGCATGTTACCAGGTAGGTGGTCTCTCTTAAAAGACAGCCCCCTATCACTCAGGAGGGGAGGAAACCAGCACTGAATTCATAGCAAGTATGCTTAGGGAGTAAAGCTGTAGGGAAACCAAATCTAATCCACAACAGAAAATAACCGTGGCCCCAGTTAGTAAGTGCATCTGTATGCGCTTGAAGTCCTTATCTAGTAAATAACCAAAGTTGTGCTGTGTGCTCTTAGGGAATAAACATGCTTTCTGTGCATCACCCTGATATTGGGAGATGGATCTATTACCCTCCCAAGTTATTGAAAAACTAAAGAGCTTGCTCTTCATATCCCTAGCTGATAGTAAATCCCACTGTTTAATTGAGCTTACTTCCCAGCAAAAAAATATAAGTGCAATTCAAGGTTTTAATCCTAAGCATATTCATTGGGAACAAGTCCTGTTGAATTTAATGGGTTTTAAATCTGGGTAAATATGATGGGAAACCCGCTATACAGCTCACAATTGCTTAAGATGAAGAGTGCCAACATCTGCACCAGCTGTAATGCACGTTAAGCTTGTGTTTATAGCAGCAATATTAAACTTTTAGCACATGTGCATACAAACAGGGCTGCAGAGAGAGAGAAAGAACCTGGGATCCAGGGCAAAACGTAGTCTTGGGGCCTTTCTCTTCCCGCCCCACCTCCCAAGCTACACGTAGAAAATATACCATAGTTACATGGAATAACACAACACATTCATTATAGTTTAATAGGTGGCATTTCATGATGATAAAATCATTAATAAACATGAATACCAGTCCACTAGAGTCACAAAGGTTCTTTATTGAAATGTACAAGGAATTGCTTACAACACCTGCAAATTGCAATCCATTGTAGTTTCTATAAGCGTTGACAATTGCTAAAATTAAATTACTAGAATTAAAAATGAGTAATTCAACCATGAAGTCTTTTATTATAATAACTAATCATTTAATATTTGAACTTGTAACCTACTTGAATGACTTGTTCCTTGTTTTCGGCAAACTTATAAATTTAACTGTCAAAAAAGGCTTGGCTAGCTAGCAAGCTTATATTGTGCTGAAAGCATAATAAGGTGGTATCACCTTTCTTTCCCTGTGGTAGATATTAAGTAATCCTTTATGAGTTTCAGTTTACTAAAGGTATGCTCACCTGATGCAACCGATATGGGGATACAGCTGAGCATTCTCCAGGTAATGTGTATTTGTGGAAATAGATTTCCCAGACCTTAATGCATAAATTTGGAGTGAAATGAAATCGAGTGGACTTCTAACTCAAAAGGTAGGCAGGCCTCAGCCCCACCCCCAATGATGAGACTCCGTCAAACTGTCATAATCCAGACTAGTGCAATGTGCTACGAAAATAACACAAGAACTAGAAATAAGTGTAGAGCCATCACTCAAGCATATGATCACATCCACAGACATCAACCCTCAAAGAGATAGCATGCCTGTATGTAACATATTACAGTATCAAGGACTCACATATTTCTACAATGAATATTTTATTCTAGCCTGTTTAGAAAGGCTTTTACAACTTACCCATTTTAAAGATGGAGTACACTCGTGTGCCTAAGACTTGTTGCAAGGGCAGTAATGACTCTGACAGATACCTGTGCTGAAGCAAATACAGAGCAGCAGATTAGTTAAGAAAAGTGAATCAAGAAGCACAAGCCATGCATCAGCTTCTATACTTGCATTTGATAAAGGAATTGCACCAATTTTAAAGGTAAAGTTACGCCTGACAGTTAGGTCCAGTTGCGGACGACTCTGGAGGTGCGCGCTCATATCGCTTAATAGGCCGAGGGAGCCGTCGTTTGTCCACAAACAGCTTCCGGGTCATGTGGCCAGCATGACTGCTGCTTCTGGCGAACCAGAGCAGTGCACAGAAATGACGTTTACCTTCCCGCCAGAGTGGTACCTATTTATCAACTTGCACTTTGACGTGCTTTCAAACTGCCAGGTGGGCAGGAGCTGGGACCGAACAATGGGAGCTCACCCCGTTGCGGGGATTTGAGCCACCGACCTTCTGATTGGCAAGCCCTAGGCTCTGTGGTTTAGACCACAACGCCACCTGCGTCCACCAGTTTTAGGACCTAGTAAATATGCCTAGACTTTTCATTGAACAACCTGAACTTTATCATTATCAAAATAGGTTTCCTCCTTACAGAAGCAATAGCACTAACCTGCAATATTCCTGGATCTATAATTCAGCCAGAACATGTAAACAAATGACCATAGTCCCCCCCCCAGCAATCTCTTTCTTCATATGGTAGAACCATATTGTCAGAACTGTATTGGTTATTGATTATTGACTATGAGTATGGATTTAAGAGATATTCAATATTAAGATTTATTTTAATGTGTGATTTGTGTGTGATTTAATATTTAAAATGTTGAAATTGTAATCTTGGGCGGAGTGAATTGATGCGGCAGGGCTGTGATCTAGCTATGAAGGCTCAGAATATTTACAGGTGCAATATTCAACACAAAGCCAGTAAGTTGTGGGGAGACATGTGGATATCTGGGGGAGTTTGTGTCTCCTGCTTCAGCCCTGTTTTCAGGGAAAGGTGCCATGACTTAATAATATAGCACATGTGAAAGTTGCCGGGTTCAATCAAGGAGGGTGATGCTAGAAATCAGCAGTCAGCCTGTGTAGACAGTTCAGAGCTAGACAGACCAATGGTGTAAAGCAGTCGCATCCTAGGTTCCTAATAGTAAAGGATAAAATCTGATGTGGCATTGATTTTAGTTTGCATTTACAATGCCGGCACTTGGTAATTGCAGTGTATGGGAGAGGAAAGACAGAGGGAAGAAGGAACGGACTCTTCTGTGCTGCTATTTCCTCATTTTTGTAGCTGTGCATTGCCATGAAAATAATCGGTCTTGACATAACTACAGGATGGTTTGGCTTAATAAAATTACTGCAGGCTAGGTTGCTGGTAAGGTCACAACTGAATGAAATGATGTTATTGATTCTGAAAGCACATAGAATATAGATCATATTTGAATTACCGTATTTTTCCTTCTATAACACGCAGATTTTTTCTTCTAAAAAGGAAGGGGAAATGTCTGTGCGTGTTATAGAGCGAATGTGTGGTCCCTGGAGCCGAAAAATCATGCAAAAATCAAATCGCGGCGCTGCACGCTGCACGGAGAAGCGAAACCTGAAAAGAGGAAGCGGCTGCTTTCCTGCATTCTGCCTCAGGGTCTTACTGCCCACCTGCCTCTGTTTCGTTGCTGTGTTTGCTGAAACGGAACAAAGAGCAGGGAAAGCCCCTCCCCTCCAGGCAAGCTCCGTTGCTGCTGGGGGAGAGGGAGAGAGAGGGGGGAAGGGAGAGAGAGAGGGGGGAGGGGGAGGGAGAGAGAGAGGGGGGAGGGAGAGAGAGAGAGGAGGAGGGAGGGAGGGAGGGGGAGAGAGAGAGAGAGAGAGAGAGAGAGAGAGAGAGAGAGAGATGGCTGGCTTGGGTGGGGGGAAACTTTTGCCTTTCTTTCCTCCCTCCCGTTAAATCCCTCTCCTGCATTCTTAGCCAGCTGCTTCTCTGCACACCCCTCTAATGTCCCTTCTTTGTTTTTCCTTCCTTCCCCACTTAAAATGTGGTTACAAAGCATGGATCCTCAGGATCTTTGCATTGGGTCACCCCAAATTCACCATCAGATCGCGTAGCATGTCCATGGCTACAGCCTGCCCCCAAAAAATCACGCACCCACTGTTGCCTGGGGCTGCAATGGTGCAAAAATGTGGTTAAAAAGCATGGATCCACAGGAATTCTCAGGATTTTGGCATTGGGTCACCCCAAATTCACCATCAGATCACATAGCATGTCCATGGCTACAGCCTGCCCCCCCCCAAATCACGCACCCACTGTTGCCTGGGGCTGCAATGGTGCAAAAATGTGGTTAAAAAGCATGGATCCACAGGAATTCTCAGGATTTTGGCATTGGGTCACCCCAAATTCACCATCAGATCACATAGCATGTCCATGGCTACAGCCTGCCCCCCCCCAAATCACATACCCACTGTTGCCTGGGGCTGCAATGGTGCAAAAACGTGGTTACAAACCATGGATCCACATGGATCCTCAGGATCTTTGCATTGGGTCAGCCCAAATTCACCATCAGAGCACATAGCATGTCCATGGCTACAGCCTGCCCCCCAAAAATCACGCACCCACTGTTGCCTGGGGCTGCAATGGTGCAAAAACGTGGTTACAAACCATGGATGCACAGGGATTCTCAGGATTTTTGCATTGGGTCAGCCCAAATTCACCATCAGATCACATGTCTGTGGCCACAGCATGAAGCACAAAAATGATACATCCACTGTTTCATTCAGAATGTTTTTTCCCTTGTTTTCCTCCTCTAAAAACGATGTGCGTGTTATGGTCAGGTGCGTGTTATAGAGCGAAAAATACGGTAATTTGTAAGCATTAAATGGGGGGAAATGTCTAGAGTTCATTTTCAAGAACATATTTTGTTGTTTTATATGTATCTACTGGCCAGTTGCATATTCTGCTGTGGTAGAAGTTGCACAGCTTCCTTTTGGAAAATACACTGCAAATATTTCTTGGTTTACGTACATTTGGCCTTCCTTGGAAAATTGTTTTGCTTGCCTAGCCCCCCCCCCCCCAGTGTTTGTGATAGCCTGTTTTACAATGTTTGTGGTTTTCCAGAAACCTGCTTTCAGCCGTACACCAGTGAAAAGCAGCCCTATGGAATTTATGCTTAGGGTGTACACACTTAGGTAAATTTGCAGGCTTTGTTCTTGTAAGTGTGTATCTGAAGCAGTCTTCAGGAGGGCAGAGAGAAATGTGGTTAATTAACATGATGTATCATGTTGTATCATGCAGTCTTCAGTCTCAATGGATAAATTCTTATTTATGTTTTTGTCTCATCAGTTTATATACATTATAAGACATATAAAGCATGGAATGCCC
Organism: Podarcis gaigeae; assembly: GCF_964106915.1. NCBI lineage: Eukaryota > Metazoa > Chordata > Lepidosauria > Squamata > Lacertidae > Podarcis > Podarcis gaigeae. The sequence continues at coordinate 22,380,902 of NC_139687.1, forward strand.
TGGTTTAAAAGCTGTAATTTATGACCAGCTATTGACCTTCGGTTGCAAAATAAAGACGCAGTTTATTTATATATATTTGTGTTCCGTAAGTAGGTGCCCTCTCTTCATCATGCAGAAGTCATTACTACCTTTAAATCTGCCCTTGTGGAGAAAGACTCCTTGATATACTTGATTTAGTAATGTAGAGAAGAAAAGAGAACCATTAAGACCAAATATTGTGGTAGTCTTTCCTTTTAACAAGAGGCGGCAAAATTAAGGACTCTTAACAGATAATTAAAGGAAAGGAGTTATATGAAATTTCCTACTTTAAATCTGTTTAGAACGTTGATTGAAACATTCTGTAGCTGCATATAGGTTTCTCCTTCAAGTAGTAATCTGTAGTCATAACATTTTGTCAGAGGGATTTCAATCCAGGTTTTCCTTGATTTATAAGATTCACAGTGAATTGAATTCTCCCTCTGTTTTGGTGTGTTTCATGGGCCCCCTCAGATTTGGTGGTTAAAATACTATCACTTTGAGGAAAGCTAGTCTCACCCGAGCTGTGCAGATGAATCCATATTAAATTAATGTTTGGGATAAGGGACTCCTGCTGAAAGAACTAAATTGTGAATTTTCAATTAAAGTGATACTTTTTTCAGTAAATGGTCCCAGTAACTATTATTATATTTGATTATTTAATTTCTATACCGCCTAATGTATTAAAAATATCTTTAGTGTACAAAAAACTGAAGCAACAACGGACAAAAATTAAACAAAATATTACAAAAATACACAGTTACGTATAAAAATGTTACATTGATGCAACTCATTTTCCTTCTGACATGCTCTCCATCTCAGCCTCCAAATTCTCACCCAGGGCCCAAACAAACTCCCAACTCACCCACAGAAGTCTCACAATGGTTCCTGGAACAACAAACATCACTCCCCGTCACTCACTTTCTTTTTATGGGCAGGCCCAGGATGGATGATGCTGCCTTAGGCTGACCTCAGCTGCATCCCATTCAGTTGCACTTTCCACACTAGGTATAGCAGGTTGTTGAGTTTCCTAATGGGTCTAGAGGATGGAGAAAGGGCTCCCCTTCACTCGCAGCTCTTTCCTCATCCTCTGTCCTCTCCTATTCCAGCTGTTATTAGAGATCCCCTGGCAAAGAAATGGGAAAAATCCTACTTCCTCCTGGCTAGAAATGTGAAGGTCCTGGAAAACCCCCCTGGGGGAAAAAATGTTATTCCTCCTATTTTTTGCACCCCAATTCCGGGCCTCCACATTTCTAATCCCAGCACACTTCAACACCAGATTATTGGTTGAGGCTTTGGTTTCAGGGCAAAACATGTGAATCCCTTGGTAGTGACTGCTTTGTAAGCTTTGCTTTCACTAACTCTGCTCCAATGTAGTGATTCTGTGTGAAAACATTCCCAAATTATTTTTGCCCTGTGCACAAACCAAGGTTCTTAGTCAGTGGCATTTGCAACTTATTCCAAGAAAAATACTTTAGGCATACAAAGTATTCATGGACAGTATCCTGAAAACAAGCCTATAAACGTAATTAAAAGTAGACCTAGATGGCTCCCCAGGTTTGCTTGTTTGTTTTCTTTTCCTACAATCAATGGGTGTGTGGGCCTCTTGGCATTAATTAGCTGTTGTGTCTATTTATCAAATATATATCTACCGAAACAACGTTAGTATTTCACTGCTAAGGGCATTTTTTGATGTTTTAGATCTCCTTCTATATCTGTTGAATAAAACAATATATTCAAATAACTGATAAGGTTTACAGAATACAACAAACCCTAATCCATTTAAAGAAAGGGTAGATTTGCCTGGAGCGTTTTATTAATTAACCCCAAGAGTCTGTTGGTCTAAGTGTTGGAGGGTAATGCATTTTTCATTAGCTCTGTGAATAAAGAAATCTTGAACGTGATCACAAGAGGTTAAGCATTCAAAAGTCTTAAGTGAGCTGAGGTCCTGGTTGATTAATTAAAAGCATCTCAGTCCTCGAGATGCATGTGAGAGCAATTGTCATTTCAAAGTAAAAATATGTAGGGAAGCTACCTGGTGTTTAAGTAGCTTTCCTACATATACCTAGACCCACAGAACTATGCAACTCATTTCATGTGCTCCATCTGGATTTTGTGTTCTGTTTTTCGTACAGACCATCCCTATCCTCTGTGTCTTATGGACATTTTTGAAAATGAGAGATGTTCAAAATGAGTTGACATGGTGCCTTGCCGCAATACAAAAGCGGGGGGGGGGGGGGGACAAATTCCACTGAGTGTGATTGGAATGTAACTGTGCAAACTCCACATCCCAAGGAGTGATGTGGACACGATTTTCATTCTGTGCACCTGCACGGTTGCTCAATCATCCTTAACCCTGGTTGGGTTTTTCATTAGGTGCCAAGTGGGCCGTTGTGTTGGTTTGTTTAGGACGGATCATTTCTCCATCATTTACTAATTGCTGGTGAATTTTTCTGGAGTAGATGATTTGCCTCTAGGGATGAAACTATGCTCTCACAAGTTAAAGGAAAGGTTATTGAAAGCAAATAAGAAGTCTCTTGATATTTGTGTTGTGTATATTTCAATAATGAGCAAACCTCCTGGAAGAAGGAGAAATACTTAATAAGAGGCAGAACTGATTTATTCCCCCCCCCTCACAAAATAATTCCAGGGGGTTGGACTAGATGATAATTGGGATACCTTCCAACTCTACATTTCTATGACTCTATAGCTAAGATAACTGTTCCTTCCCCACTTTAGGCGTTAATACAATCTTTAAAAAACACTACAGGACATATTGACATCAGTCAAAATATCTGGCTAGATTTATTTTCACAGCTGTGTTGGCTGAGGCTGATGGAAGTTGCAGTCTGAAACAGCTGGATGCTACCAGGTTGGTCTAGCAAAATTAAATTAAGTACTGGATTGTGGAGTAAGAGATTAGATATGAAAATGTGAACTAAATGATTATGCTTAGTGTGTAAAGCAGATTCTAATCATGGATGTATTCGCACTGCGGTTTTCTTTGTTAACATCTATGCATATTGGGAGACGAGTTGCCAGCAGGAGAAACATATATACATATAAATGTCTATTAGTTTATTCTCTGTTTGAACATGTATCCAGCTAATTAAGCTCTAGCTCCTTGTCTTGGTAAATATTTGCAATATTAACCATTATTAAATTTAAACTCTTTGCTTGAACATGCAGTCTGCAAGTTGTGGTCTAGCCTTGTTATCATTCCCTTAGATCAGTTATTTTTATGTGCTTAACTATATCTGTCATAAAGTTTAATCATACTAAGAGTTGTGGGTATGTTGTAGAACTGAATTTTTGAACCTACTCAAAGGCTCAAATCTGGAACGTGCAACAAGGAATGAAGTGAACAAAAGCACCTTAATCATGTGTACTGAGGTTTACTTTTCTGTTGGGAATGAGGACTAAGGGGTTAAGCGATATGCTTTAGGGTGCCATTTGCAAAATTTCTCTCCTGCTGATGCAAACACACTCCTCCCTTTGCCACCACAGGAGTCCTGGCAACCCCCAGGCATACCTGGAAGGTTCATAATGCAATTACTCTGCAATTTGTGGCTGGTCCTGCCTTAGATTAACTGTGTGTAGGAACAGGCAGTATTGCTGAAAGTTGCATGGGTATCTGGCTCGTAGGGGAAGATCACATCAGCCAAGTAGGGAACTTTGGTCGATTCTGTTCATGTATTTTTTGTTGAAGACTCACTTTAGAACAAGGATAGGTAGCCTGTGGCCCTCCAGATGTCGATGGATTGCAGCTCCAGGTATCTGGAAGGTCACAGGTTCCCCAACCCTGATCTGGAGGATCAATAGCTGAGGAAGTACAATTAGTGAAAATGGATCTCAGTGACATTTGGGTCTCTTCTTAAAGCAGGTCTGTGTTCCCAGGCCTTCGCTGGTGCTTGATTGCAACAGGTTACCATGTTTTTTAACTCTTCTCTGAGTTTACCAACTGTGTTTTTTGTGGTTTTAGTGTTGTGAAATTTGAGCTTGTCAACTTTTGATGGCCTTGCACCTGTTAAAGACATTGAGCCTCTGCTACATTTACAGATCTGGGGTTTGTCATATTTATATTTTGTGTGCAGTATGAATACTCAGAACCACTTAACCTTGATTTGTCAGACTTGTTTTAGAGTTTTATAAAAGCTGGTCTCACCTTTTAAAACAGATTTGTGTGTTGCAGTATTTTAATGGTTCAATTTCATTTTCTGTCAAAAGGAAAACTAGATCTTCTCTGAAGGTTCTAGCTGTCATTTTATAAAACCGGTAGAAACCTGCCTTTCTGGTTTATAGTCTTGTTACCATAAAGCATGGCCCTATGACTCATTTTGAACAATTCTTTGTTCGCTCTTGAAAGCATTACTGATGGTATTTCAAATAAACTTGTTCCCTTTAAGAATGCAAGCCTCTAGCAAGTTTGATCTTTAGTATGAAGAAGATTGTGTAAGTTTAGAAACAGCTTCTTTCTTTCTCTCTCTCCCTCTTGCGTTTAGTCTGTAACATTTATTTATTTGTCATGGAAAGTAATTTCTTAGCTCATTATAAAAACTATTTCTCTGTCTGGTGGTAGAAATGCTTGAGAAATTAGGTTTCTGTGAATTCCAGTCCTGGTCTGCACCATCTGGACTAAGGTGCAGATAGTTACATAATTATCCTTTGGATTTTGCACTTCTCCACATTTGTGTGATAAAAGTTCCCATAACTAGAAACATTCCAGTTGGCAGTTGACACTTGGACATTGCACAGCTGGTTGGTTAGAGCATGGTGCTAGTAACTCCAAGGTTGCAGGTTTGATCCCCGTATGGGACAGCTGTATATTCCTGCATTGCAGTGGGTTGGACTAGATGATGCTCAGGTTCCCTTCCAACTCTACAATTCTATGATTCATAAACAAAGATTAGCCTCAGCAATATCAGACAGTGATGCGTGCCTGTAGTCTGCTCATGAAATAGTTGTGTGTTACGTTGCACCGAGAAAACAGGTGATGTGTGACCTGCCCTAGCATTTCTTTAACCCTACACGGAAACTTAGAGTTGAGCCTCAAACCATTCCCCTCCTTTTTTCCTGCTTGGACAAACTGAAATGGCAAAGCTTTGAAGACATGCATATGCAAACCTAGAGTGCAGGACTACGGCAGGTCACAGAATAGCAGTTTGATAACATAAACACATGACTCTCAAAATATCGATGCTGAGTAACACACAAGTGTATTTGCTCCTTTCTGCAAAATAGCTAAAGAGAGTATATAAGGGTCATTGAGATTTTAGTTACGAAGACAGTAAGGCTGTTTCTAACTAATAAAACAACCTCCTTTCGTAGACAAAGCTAACTGAATGCATGAATGGCACTGTGCAGCTAACAAAAGACTGAACCACTTGTATGAAAAGACTCTGTACATTCTTTCCCACAGAAGTCAACGAAAGGGTCGGTTGTCCTAGGCTACGTATTCCGGCATTTAAACCTCGTGGAGATAGATTACTTTGGACTGCGTTACTGTGACAGAAGTCACCAGACGGTGAGTAAAAGCACAACAGTGGCTTTCCAGCGTTAAAGCTAACCCTTCTTGTCTACCACTTTCCAGTCATATTTTAAACTGCCATATACTCTTGTCAGCAAGTTAATTTTTAAACCAGCCTAAATTGAGTTGTCATGGTTATACGCAAATAAATACTTCTTTATTTATTTGGAGTTCTTAAAAGAAATGGTCTTTTCTATTCAAATGAGTAGACCTAATGGATATGAACAAGTGTCAGGTCTACCTGCAAGATTACAACATTTAGTGTGTTGTTTTTTTTAAAAAACGAGCAAGCTAGTGGTTGAGTAGTTTTCCCTTTAAAAGTAAACTTACAGCTGTCATCTACTTGTTATTTGTGACTATGCCAAACTCTAGACATGTTCCCCTAGCTTACCAGCTCTCCCTTGTATGATTTTGGTGCCACACCTCTAGTAAGTCTCTTGTAGAAGGGTATTAGGTGGTAGGTGGACTCTGTTGAATGGATACCTGTCATTTCTAGGTTAAGCTTTTTGTGGAATCTGAATGAAAGGTACATGTGCTGAACTGAGGTGAATGTTCACGCGTGTATAGGTGGATAGGTATGACTCAACCAGACTCAAGATTAAATGTTCCATCATATATTGGAGTGATGTAAATGAGCGATGGAAAATCAAGAACTTGCCCATGATTACACATACTGTTTGTGCAAGTTTCAGTCTATTGTTTCATTTCCTTCTTTACTTGATATTGATGATTGGAGTAAAGATATCAGGTGGAGTTCAACGTTGCTTTCTTTAAAATATTCCACTTGTGCAAAAATTCCAGCTTGCTAAATGAATACAAATATTACTTATTTGTGTAGCTGAAGCACTTACAAAACAAAATACATAAAACAAATTAAAATACATTGCATAATTAAAATAATTGTTAAAACCAGCATTCTGTCAGATAAGAGTTTGCCCCATGAAGAATTTCACTTAACATTCCCACAAACCTTTCTCCCTAAAATTGCCACACCAAAGGCATAAAAGGCTACTTTTCTGGAGGGGCCGGGGAACCTGTCTCCTAATAAAAATTTAATGAAATGTCCAATCAAACTTTCAACTGGGAGATATAAATCTTTGAACAGGGCTGTTCTTAAGTCCTTATAGATTGGGCAAACTGGTAAGCAATGGGGTGAGTCTTCAGGCACATGGGCAAATGCACAAGGAATTGGGCAATAGTGTCCTTCAACTGTGGCTTGCTAAATAGAACACTCCCCCTCTCCTCCCTTCTCTATTCTGGGGGTTCTTTTGACACCCCCAGAGCCACTGGGGTAGGAGATAGGGAGAAGCTCCATTGAGCAACTAAAAATCCTTGTGCAGGACTTCCACTAAACAGTGGCGTAGCGTGGGTTGTCAGCACCCGGGGCAAGGCAAGTAATTTGCGCCCCCTAACCCGTGGATTTGCGCCCCCTAACCCGTGGATTTGTGCCCCTAACCCCCAGATGTTGCGCCCGGTGTGGCCGGCCCCACCTGCACCCCCACGCTACGCCACTGCCACTAAACATACAAGTACTTTATCATACATTCAGATGAATTACATATTTTACTGAACAAAACAAAGACAAACCTTGATTATGTACGCTTGACTGAAATATTGTTTTTTTAAAAATCAGGTGTCCTGCAATGTGAAGTATTACATTAAGAATACATAAGCCATAATCAAGCAGAGATTCCTGACATTCTTTAATGATTTTTAATATAACTTTTTAATAGAGTTTTGTATGCCTGCTGTTTCTTTCTTTTTAAAAAAAACAAAAAACACCCTCTATATTAAATAAGAATAATTACACATTTTATTTGTGTTTTAATAGCTATTCCTCATTAAAATTTCCCAGGCAGACAAGCAGATCTCAGGGTCTTGCTTTTGAGATCCTTTCCTGTGAGACATGTAGCAGTAAAGACTAGCTGTCCTTAACAAAACAAAAGGAGCCACGGAATTACACATTAAGGACTTAGCTGGTATGCAGCCTTTGTTAGCTTAAATGTGACGTCCACCCTATGAAAATGATTGTGGGTGCCTATAAGCAGTGCTTGATGAACGTAATTGAATGATTTTAATGAAACACACAGGCTGGAGTTGGCAATATGATATTACACATGTATAAGCGAGTTGAAGCCTGAATAATTGTATGTGTTTGAACTAGTTTAAACACAGCACTGTGCAATAGCAGAACAAAGTTGTACTTGTGTGTCATGAAAACCGTAGAGCAGTGTGATGAATCTGTAACAGATAAGCAAACAGAAGGGACCTGTTAAACAAGCATCTTCTCTGTGGAAGTGGAAAAGGGGGGGGGGGGAATCATGTCTGAGAGGCTGAGTAACAGAAGCATTTGATGATTGACACCATCCATGAAAATGGATAATTTTCAACCTAGCTAATGGCTTCTTACAAACAAGTTCAGAGTGCTTGACCTTAATTTGACTCAGTACACAGCAACAGAATGTTAACAGTGCCATGCTCACTTAAAACTTAAGTACAGTCATATATCACTGGAATTTTCAGCTTATGTGTCTTTTTATTCTTGGAACAGTTTAAAGCACACTGCTCTTGAATGCATCTTAAAAACTGGCTTCACCAATTTTGTAGAGTACCCATCATTAAATGTTAAGATCTAGCACCCCTTACCCATGTACTTGTTTTACTCTTTTAAATTAAATCCCAAAGTCTTTATGAAATTGAGGCGGACTTGGGTTTAGAAAGCTATCATACATAGCTGATGCCTTCTGTGAAATTCCGACTAAAGAGCTTGACATCTCTGGTAGGAGGCTTAAAGGAAAAGATTGGGTATTTTTTGCAGATTTGTTGTTGCATGGGAGGAATAGAAGAAATATTTCACAGAGACAAGGGAGCCTCCCTCTGGAAAGATGCCATTTCCTGTGACCAGGAAAAATTACATGCCCTGCGACGGGGTGAGCTCCCCTTGTTCGGTCCCAGCCCCTGCCCATGTAGCAGTTTGAAAACATGTCAAGTGCAAGTAGATAAATAGGTACCGCTCCGGCAGGAAGGTAAACGGTGTTTCCATGCGCTGCTCTGGTTTCGCCATAAGCGGCTTAGTCATGCTGGCCACATGACCCGGAAGCTGTCTGTGGCAAACACCAGCTCCCTCAGCCTATAGAGCGGGATGAGCGCGCAGCCCCAGAGTCGTCCATGACTGGACCTAATGGTCAGGGGTACCTTTACCTTTAGGGTAGTAGCACTGAGTTAGTGGCTTTTCTTGTCTATGGCTCCTTTTCTTATGAATGAGATGTTTGACAGATGGATCTGGTAGCTCTGTAGCTTTCTGCCTGTACTTTTGACTTCCCCCCAGGGAATCTCCCACATTAAATTTCTGCTGTAGTTAAGTGACATCCTATTTCCATTCCAAAACCATTAGTGTGGAGTGTGCCCCTTCCTTCCTTCCCTTCTCTCTCTGTTACTGAGGGCAAATGCCCACTTTAACAAATCTGTGCCATAAGTACCAAGCCTGCAGCAACTCATAAATATTACACAGTGTCATGACTTTTTGCAGCGGACATGCTGGCAGATAGTGTATTTTGGTAAGCCTGGGTGTTGTAATTGTAGGACATGTTCTTTCATGTTTCTGGTTGTGATAGAGCCCTATAGTGATTTGGCAATTAGATTATTAACGTTAAAAAGGCCTGAAACAAAATGCATATCCACGTACTCATAAACGGTATGCTTGGATCCTGCACCTTGATGCTTATTGCTTATTGCTGTAAGGGACTGAAGCACTTGCTATGAGTTTCCAGGTTGTTCAAAATCTGTTTTTAACAGCCTCTACCTGGAGATTACGGTATATCTCTCCTTCTGAAATCAGTTTTTCAGTTTAAAGCGAAGGATGAATTGTGATTTGCCCTTTCTTACATTACAATGCTCTGTTAACAGTGTCTTGTTCATTTAATACAATGGCCAAGATAGATTTGCCACATAATTATTTAAAAAAATAAGTAACAGCAGTGCTTTTTTGTTATCCTTATGAAGATAATCATGACTGCCACTGAGGTGTATAGAGAAGCTTTTGGCTTTCACACACTCACAAAAAGATGCTGATGGAATAATAATGTAAAAGCAGATATAATGTTAGTTTGTAATTTTAACTTTTCTTCTTTGGAAAACTTTGCAGATGTTAGATGCTTACAAAGCACATTCTTTTTTTGTTTCTGTGTATATCTAGGACAGAAGAGAAAAGTAGGCTCAGTTTGCATGCCGTGGTTAAAGCATAGTTAGTGGTATACAAAGAACAAAGAAATGGCTTCTGATTTGCTCCCTGACAGCAGGACCTGCAATTCTGGATTTTGTATTATATCGGAAACAGGCTTTATGGTTTGTTTCAGGGTGCAAGCAAGATACTTTTCGCATAACCATATAGAAAGCTGGTGTATACTGTCTCCAATTATTCTAGGATAACATTAGCTTATTCTTTTCAGGGCAAGGTAACACCTTTATTTTAAAGTCTCTTTATATAACCATATGTATTTATAATAGTTCGCTATGACTGTTCTTCTTCGCATGCCTCCTTGACGAGAGGTCTGGAGGGTGGCAACACACGAGCAGGCCTTTTCTGCAGTGGCTTCTCACTTGTGGAATACTTCCCCCAGGCAGCCTCACCTGGCTCCTACTTTACATATCTTTAGGTGCCAGGCAAAAACATTCCTCTTCTCCCATGCCTTTGGCTAATTGAACAATCTCTGGCCTTTTAAATTCTTTCTCTGTGTGCGGGAGGGGAATTTTGTTTTTGTTTGTTGCAATGTTATTTATTTTTGTGTTTTTATTTTGTAAATTGCTCTGTGATTTTTCAGATGAAGGGCAGTATAGAAATTTAAAGAATAAAAATATGAAATAACACTGGTTTCTATTACTTTTTTCACAGTACTGGCTGGATCCTGCAAAGACCCTTACAGAACATAAGGAACTCATAAACAGTATGTATATGCAATTGGTTAATCATTAACTGTTTCGTGATGGAGAGGCATAGAAAATACTGCATCTGCAAAGCTAACAGTGTTGACTGCAGATGTCTGGTTAATGTTATGTCTATGGTGACTTTGCACAGAAATACCAATGTTGTCGAAATCAAGTCAGGAAGTAGAAGATAGAAGATAAAATAAGGCTACAGAGAAGCTCATCAATTGCTGATTGCATCTGGCATAGCTTCTCATAATTTTTTGCCACTCCCTCCATATCTTTGGATTGATTCATTTTCATTCGTCCCATTTTTGTGTGGCCTGCATGGAATAGGAAAATGTGATGGCTACTTAGGCATTGTCACATATCCAAGGTTAAAATCAAGTGCATACTTTCTCCAATAAGGTCTGCTGAAATTAATGGAATTGACTTCTAAGTAACTATGTTTAGGATTGCAGGGTGTGCTTTAAAACACACACACACAATTAAATGTTCTTATTTTTTATAGCTGGTCCACCCTACACACTGTACTTTGGTGTTAAATTCTATGCAGAAGATCCATGCAAATTAAAAGAAGAAATCACAAGGTATGAATAACCCTTAGCAATAAGACTGAGCAGGTGCTTTTAAAGTATCTAGTAAAATAACTATATAAGCTCATCAAGGAACTGTTCTTTTTTAAAAGAGAGACAGAGAGATGGAGAACAACTTGAGACTCTTAATTTTCTTGCTATAAATCCTTGTTGGAAAATGATGTTTAACTCTCACTGGTGTTGGAGGGATGGAGTTAAATTCAAAATTCAGCTTATTCATGTCCCTTGTCTTTGCTTATGTTTGTGTTCAAAGTTTTGCCCTGATTGCGGAAGTGTTTTTTCTTTTGTCTTGTTTGAGTAGTTATCAGCTTTTTATTTTGCCGTTATGGATCTACTTCTACAGAGAGTTTGTTGTTCCCCCATAGCTTTTGTTTTTATTCTAACATATATGATAATCAGTTGCTGATTGTATTGCATTTTAAGTGGCCCTATTCAACATGCAACCTTCGCCCTGATAGTGAATGCAGTCTGCATACTAATACGCTTTTTTTAGTGCGCAAAAGCATGTTGCATTGGAGACAGCACATCATATCCAATAATTCAGTAATGTGTGCATGTATTCCTAAGTAATATATATCTGTAGGCTTACAGCCTTACCGGCCCCCTATTCCAGATAATTGGGGAAATAGAAGACTACAAACACATTGATGAGTGTGCAGTTTATAAGGTTATATACAGGAGATAATTTCAGTACAGTGGTACCTCAGGTTACAGACGCTTCAGATTACAGACTCTGCTAACCCAGAAATAGTACCTCAGGTTAAGAACTTTGCTTCAGGATGAGAACAGAAATCATGCGGCTGCAGCGCAAAAACAGCGGGAGGCCCCATTAGCTAAAGTGGGACCTCAGGTTAAGAATAGTTTCAGGTTATGAATGGACCCCCAGAGTGAATTAAGTTCGTAACCTGAGGTACCACTGTAGTGTAGTAACTGCCTTTAAAACTCCCCCACTAACCCTGGTAAAAGTAGTTTGATAACTGTACAGATGTTTTATCTAGTCCAGACCCGCAGTTCAGATCCTGCTGAACCATAGCTCCTGAACATTGGCCATGCTGACTGGGGCTGATGGGAGCTTGAGTCCAGCAACATCTGGTGGGCTCCATGCTCCCCATCCTTGGTACATATTGGCAAATGGCTTGAGGTGTGTCTGTTTTCCCAAGTATCTAGTCACCATGTGTCAGTAAGCCTGATAACCAGCATTTCTGGTTTAGTTCATTTATTCGTAAGTGAAATGCTTTGTTAAAAAGGAAAATGTTTTTGAAGCAATGGATTATACATTGTTCAAAGAAAAGTGATATATATATATATGGGTTGGTATCCATTGTTAGTCATACTTGGAGCAGACTCGTTGAAATTAATGGGCATGACTAACTTAGGCTAATTAATTTCATTGGGTCTGCTCTGCCTAGATCTTGGTTGGATACAACTCAATGAAAACATTATGGAACAGTAAGGCATTGTGCAAATTCCCAGCATCCTTATGGAACCACAGTTGCCAGGATTCTTTTAAAGAAGCTGTGATAGCCAAGTTGTTTATCAGATTGATCTAGAACACCAGATGTAGCCCAAGGCTGCTGGTTGTAGTGCCAGCTTCCGCTTCTTAGCTTTGTCATCATAAGTTCACAGCGGTGCATTCATGGCATGTGTCATGCTTTGTCACAGTTTACATGCTGGGCGAGCTTTTCCATTTACGTTTGATTTGAGATATTCAAAGGAAACAAAACTTAACATCCAGTTTGTGGCGTTTGCTGCTTGTCCCCTCCCAAGCTAACCTGGCAATATTCCTTTCAAATAAAACTGCAACGGCAATATATTCGTATGTTAGGATCCTTATACTTGTATAGTTACTTCTATTTTCTGTCTTTGTTTTAGGTATCAGTTTTTTTTACAGGTGAAGCAGGATGTTTTGCAAGGTCGCTTGCCTTGCCAAGTCAACATTGCTGCTCAGCTGGGAGCATATGCAATACAGGGTATGTGCTTTGTACTGCGTTTCCCTTCATAAATGCTAGATTTTGTTTAGGTTTGGTCATATTTAGAAACCTGAATTACAAATTACAAACTATTTAGCATGTTTTTTTGTATCGTAGAATTCCACAATTCTACGATACAAAAAAACATGCTAAATAGTTGAAAGCTGAGAGACATCACTAAGATCCAATCTTTCCCACTCTTGCATCTTCATTCTAGAGCTTAGTGCTTTATTCCTAGAAAAGTAAGTGCTGGTACTCACCATGAAGCTGTTACAGTAAGTGCCACACTTATTAACAGCTATAAAAGAGGTACTGGTACTACATACCCTTGAGTACGCCCTGGAAAAAAGCACTGCTAGAGCTCCAGTTTTAAATGGGAGTGTCCACATCTCCTCTTCTTTTTCATGAGGTTACAGTGATCATACTTTGAAGTTTATGAGGGCTGAGGGAGACACTGAATATCATAAATCGGGTTCACAGATACAAAATACTGTTACTAGGAATTAAGCGGGAAAATATATTTAACAACCAGCAAAGTAGGAAAATAAAATAAAATTGTGTAAAATATGTCAGAAAGTGAATACATATTTTAAATTTGTTTTAAATACAGCTGAACTTGGAGACTATGATCCATACAAGCATATTGCAGGTTATGTTTCGGAATACCGCTTTGTTCCAGACCAGAAAGAAGAACTAGAAGATGCTGTAGAACGGATACACAAAACTCTAATGTAAGAATTCAGGTTATATACTAACGTTGCTTGGGAAATAAAACTGTACAAGGAAAAGGGCGTTGAAGAAGCAGTTCCTTTGTGAGTCGAACTATTGACTGTTGTTTTAAATCTGCTTTCTTATGAGCTGTTTTTCTCTGCAATGGTCATAAATATAACCAATGCATTTAATTCTGGCATCTTGTCTCCTTTGTACATTACCACGTGTCTTCACATATCTTAAGGGCTGTCGTATGGAAGAGGGAATAGTCTTGCTTTCTCCTGCTCTGGAGGCTAGGACTCAAACCAATGGCTTCAAGCTTACAAGAAAGGAGATTCCAAATAAACATACAGAAAAACTTTCTGACAGTAAGAGCTGTTCAACGTGGAATGGTCTCCCTCGGGAGGTTGTGGACTCTCCTTCCTTGGAGGTTTTTAAGCAGAGGTTGGCCATCTGTCATGGATGTTTTAGCTGAGATTCTTGCATTGCAGGGGTTGGGACTAGATGATCCTTGTGTCCCTTCCAACACTATGATTCTATGTCTTCAGCTTACAACCGTAGGCGCTATTACACCAATTCATGGAGGACAAGGTTATCAATGGCTATTGGTCATGATGACTCTGTTCTGCTTCCCCGGTTGGAGGTATTATGCTTCTGAATGCTAGTTGGTGGGGATTTCAGGTGGGCAGAGTGCTGTTGCGTTCATGTCTAGCCTGTAGGCTTTCTATGGGCATCTGGTTAGCCACTGTGAGACTGGGATTCCTGGCTAGATGAGCCATTGACTTTTATCCAGTAGGCTAATCTTACTTTTTTACATTATGGGTAGACATAGAAGGCAGGAGAATCTTAAAGTTATATAGATGCAGAAGCACAGGAAGAAAAATATGGCAGAAAGAAAAAAGAGACATCAGCAAGAGAATTAACTTATGAAAGGTTGTCAGTGTTTATAATTTATAAGATTTATCAGCTCATCCGTCAGCAATAGCTGTTTCGTAAAATCTTGCATGTCTTAATCAAAAAGGGGAGAGACGGAAAAACATATTTGAGCGATGAGTCAGGTGGTTAAGTTATGGAATGTAGAGCCAAATGAATAGAGAGATAAGGCCTCCTTGATAAGATGATTGCAGAACTGAATGCCAAAACGTGTAGAAGCTGAAAAACGCTGAGATGTCTCTTGATTAGGAGGGATGGGTGATGGGCAGAATTTGTGAGCTGGAAAACCAGATTTTAAAGAATTTATTCATATATAAGAATGGAAAAATAAGGTGAACTATCTGGTGAGATGTGCAAAACTATGCAAAAACTTGCGATTCTATGCAAAAACACTGGCATTACATTGTGTTGAAACATACTGCGAATACAGATGCTATTTATAAAGGTTAACGGAAAAATGTAACCTTATTTTGACAAGTTATTTTGAAATCTTCCCTCTTTCCCCTCCAAAACAAGAATTAAATTGAACTAGCATTTTAAGTGTGTATCTGAAGAAGTGTGCATGCACACGAAAGCTCATACCAAGAACTAACTTAGTTGGTCTTTAAGGTGCTACTGGAAGGAATTTTTTTTGTTTTGACTATGGCAGACCAACACGGCTACCTATCTGTAACTGGAACTATGGAAGGCACCACATTGAGCCGCATGAAATGGAAGTCCATCAACCTGTGTATATGAAGAAGTGTGCATGCACACGAAAGCTCATACCAAGAACTAACTTAGTTGGTCTTTAAGGTGCTACTGGAAGGAATTCTTTTTGTTTTGACTATGGCAGACCAACACGGCTACCTATCTGTAACTAGGATTTTAAGCCTGTTAGCTTCCTGGGTCTTTTCACTCTTGGAATTGGAATGCATTAAATGCTGTGGGGACCCAGTTCCTGAAATTAGGATGTTGTTCTCCTGATAAGTAAGGATCACTAGGAACTCATGTATGAGTGTAATATAAGATGAGTAATTTAAAAAACCTAACACAAAGCAGAATATTTTTTTACTAATAATGAAAAGTGAGGCTAATTTTGGACAATATTGTGAGGATATCTGTTTAAGTAACCCACCTGATATTCATAAATTACTGTGCAATGTGGGGTGCAGCAAGTTGCAGTGGTCATTTAGGGGCTTATCTGCCCCAGCTGACTTGTTGCAGCAGTTTGGGTAGAAGGCAAGCTGGAAATACCGTGTTGGCCCGAATATAAAGCCACACCTTTAAAATTGGAGGGGGGAAATGAAAAAAAGAAAAAATACCTGAATGTAAGCCACTCCCTCGCTGCTCCTGGCTGCATGGGGGGTGGGGGGAGCCACACTTTGTTCTCAGCGGCCTTTCCCCTTCCTCACTCTCTCCCTTCCCGGCCTTGGGAGAGAGGATGGAAAACTATGTGCGGGGCAGGCGCTGTTTGCCCTGCACTCTTGGCCATAAGGTCGCGAATATAAGCCGTGCTTTAACTTCTCATGGTCGGATTTGGGAATAAAAGTGTGGCTTATACAGTGGTACCTCTGGTTACGTACTTAATTTGTTCCGGAGGTCCGTTCTTAACCTGAAACTGTTCTTAACCTGAAGCACCACTTTAGCTAATGGGGCCTCCTGCTGCCACAGCGCCACCACAGCACGATTTCTGTTCTCATCCTGAAGCAAAGTTCTTAAGCCGAGGTACTATTTCTGGGTTAGCGGAGTCTGTAACCTGAAGCGTTTGTAACCTGAAGCGTATGTAACCCGAGGTACCACTGTATTTGGGCCAATATGGTATATAACAGCTTTCCTTAATATAAAAGCCAGGGAGAGGGAAGGAGAGGAAGTAGAGGGTAGGGGGCAGGGGATAGTGGCAAGGAATGTTTTCAGTCACATTTACCAAATGTGCTGCAAAATGAATGTTCTTATTCTGTGATGAAAACCATTTTGAAGGCTTTTCTGATGCAATAAACAACCCAGTTTGAAGTAATATTAAATGATAAATTCTGTGTTATCACGCGAGAAATTCAGGTATAGATCTGACCAGTGCTATATATTTTTAGAAAAAGAGGCGCCACAACTCACCATGAATGCCTCTCTTTGTTCTCATATAATGGCAATGGCACCCAACACCTGAGAGGTGCTGAAACTGAGTTCTGGCTGGAAAAAAAAGCCCTGGATCTGATGGTTCTTAGAGAATCTTAATATGTGTGCTGCAGCACTTATTCAGGATCCTTCCAGATTTTATTTACAATTAAGTGGTATAAAAATTTCTGTTAAATAAACGGGACTTCACAATTTGGTGTCATCTTCGGCCTGTAATATATCTGGTTAAAACACATCTCTGGATAATTGTATTCTCACAAACAGTATTAAATCTTCACTCTAAGTGAAATATTTTGCTATAAGACTTAGTAGCAGAATAGTTAAGGGAGATTGAAGCTCCCTGGAAAGCCCTTACCTGCGGGAAGCGTACAAATAAGCCTCAGAAAGAGTCAGTTCATGCCCTGGTTCATATGTTGTTTGTGGCATACATGCAAATGATATAACTGTGAGGCAGACTTCACACAAATGCTCAGAGATGCTGGTGCACAGCTTCTCTCCATCAAAGGGGGAAAGGGGAACATTTTGCTAAGGGTGTGTGTGTGGGGGGCCTCATATGTTACATCATCTGCATGTTCAACGGGATATGTACGAAACAGCTATGTCAGTATTTTGGCAAGCATAACTTTTAAAATAATTTTTCTGTACTTTATAAAATATATTTTATTATATTAAACAGGGGGCAAGTTCCGGCTGAGGTAGAACTGAATTACTTAGGAGTGGCAAAAACACTTGAAATGTATGGAGTTGATCTTCATCCTGTTTATGTAAGTAGCATTTTTGATGTATTTTGTATATTTTATGCTGTGAACCACCCTGATATATTTGGATGAAGGGCACTATACAAATTTAGAATGAATGAATGAATGAATGAATGAATGAATGAATGAATGAATGACTGTCTTGCCAGAGTGGTGCATGCTCTGGTTATCTCTTGCTTGGACTACTGCAATACATTCTACATGGGGATACCTTTGAAGGTGACCTGGAAACTACAACTAATCCAGAATGTGGCAGCTAGACTGGTGACTGGGAGTGACTGCTGAGACCATATAACACCGGTTCTGAAAGACCTGCATTGGCTCCCAGTAGTTTTCCAAGCACAATTCAAAGAGTTGGTGCTGACCTTTAAAGCCCTAAATGGCCTTGGCCCTGCATACCTGAAGGAGCTTCTCCACCCCCATTGTTTAGCCCAGACACTGAGGTCCAGCTCTGAGGGCCTTCAGGCAGTTGCCTCACTGCAAGAAGTGAAGCTACAGGGAACCTGGCAGAAAGCCTTCTCGATAGTGGCGCCTGCACTGTGGAATGCCCTCGCATCAGATATCAAGGAAATAATCAACTATCTGACTTTTAGAAGACTTCTGAATGTAGCCCTGTTTAGTGAAGTTTTTAATGTTTTATGTTTTATCACATGATGATGATGATGTTGGGAGCTGCCCAGAATGGCTGGGGAAACCCAGCCAAATGGGTGGGGTATTATTATTATTATTATTATTATTATTATTATTATTATTATTAAACCGTTGACAGTTGCCCCAGGCAATGTCTTGCTGTAATGTCTTGCCAGCACCGGAGCTTAAATCAGAGGTAGCTAACCTTTGGCCCTACAGATGTCTTTGGACTTCAGACACTGTCAGCCCCAGCCAGCATCTCTGGTGGGCAGGAATGATGGGAACTGTACTTCAGCAACATCTAGAGAGCTGCAATTCAGCAGCCCTTGGCTTAAATGAATACATGCAGCTCTTCAGATTGTAAAGATTGAACCTGCCACTGAAGTTAATGTAGTTGCCTTGATACACACAGACACAAAATTGTATGTACATCTTTTGCTTCGGTGCCATATCACAACCTGCTGTTTTTGTTTCAAAAGGAGTTTGCCCTACAATGAGAGCTCCTTTTGGCACATGGGCTTGGCTATGCAGTTCTTTGGGTCCTCAACAATGTCAACAATTTATTTATTTGTTTCATAAAACGTATATATTTGCTTGATTGTAGAAAAATCCTCAAAACAATTGCCCTTAAAAGGCTAGGGAAAACTGGCACCACAGAAAGCAAAACACTAATTATTCTATTTCATAATCCCATGCTCTTCTTTTTTTAAAAAAGTGGAGTCTAAATCCATTGGAACACATACTTAGGAGAACCATGGATTAAGGAGCCTTTCTATGAAAGAATGTGGTTGCATTTCCATATAAAAGGCAATTAACTATGCTGGAAGAATAATATGGGTTACAAATCTAAGGGATTTATTCTAAGTGTTGTTATAAGATAAAAGGGTTTCATTACAAAGAATGTGTTCGGGCAGGAAATATGAAAGCAACACTGAGAATCTGAGTAAGGCCCTTAAAAAGTTCAAAGTAACGAGACATAATAGATAATTAGTAGCTCAGAGCTACAGAAGTTTTGTTAATATTAACGCTGAAAGTTCCTTCAATATGCAGGACATAGAAAAAGAATCTTCAGTGTCATACTGCATTGTATGTCCTTTCCTAACCACCACATTACATCAGCTTAAGGAACATTCATTGTGCCTATTTTCACAGTGGCTCCAGTTCATCTTTTAGACAGGAAGCTCTCTGTAAATGTATGTGTGTGTCTATGTGTATAATGTTAAAACTGTTTTGCAGGGTGAAAACAAATCAGAGTACTTCCTGGGGTTGACTCCTGTAGGAGTGGTTGTCTACAAGAATAAAAAGCAAGTTGGGAAGTATTTTTGGTAAGTATTATCTATCTTGTAGCCCCCAGTTTTTTTAAAAAAAGATTACCAAAGATTGCATGGTGTATTTCCATTTATAAATGTTTTCTACATAGAGCAATTTCGTATATTTCAAACTGGAAACATGGAGACAATGGGTTGGGTCCACCCTGTCTTTGGTGGAGCTCTGCTAACTGGTGCTCTTGCAGGGTGAAGACATATTTTTGTCAATTCCTCTATTCCTCCTTTAATAGCATATGCACTGCAAGCAGCTGCTCCAGTGGGCTAGGGGTTCCTCTGGAACATTGTGGGAAGATGTGCAGAGGGCTACAAGGGAAGGAAAGTGTGCCAAATATTTCCTTTTCCTTCTGCCTTCAGGAGCTTCCAGTTAGCGCAGCAGGAACCTCTGCTGGGTCTTAGCCTCATCTATGAATGGAAACAGTCCATCTGTTCAGAGAGGGAGGTGTTTGTATTTGGCTGAGTTGTTTAATATGAGTGCATTTAAATATTTCCCCCTAAAGGGTACCTACCAATCTACAAATTGGAAAAAAGAGAAACTTCACTAGTGATGAACATGCTTCCTGCAAAATTTTAATTGGGAGCCATTTCTAGCAACACTTCATTCAAAAGAAAGCAGTTCTTGAATATCTGCTGTAGGGAAGTAAAATAGGCTGTTGATTGATATTTCTACTTATATGATAATCGTTACTGGCTTGCATGTTTCATAGCTAGACTGGCTAATTCATTAATGAATATACTTGTCATTAAACCTTCAACCGTTCCAATTTTTTAATGTATCTGTTGGCTTAATCTTCATGTATTTTTTTGTGTGTGTTTTTCTAACACTTAGGCCTAGAATTACAAAAGTCCACTTCAAGGAAACTCAGTTTGAGCTCAGAGTTCTGGGAAAAGATGTAAGTTTATATTTTGTAGCTTGAAAATAATGCTTAATAAACATGTATTCCTAACCACTCTAGACCAAACATGAATAGGATTGTGTTGTATTTGTATCTAACTAATAGTTACAAAGTGATTTTTAACACACAACACACACACACACACACACACACACACACACACACACACACACAAAGGCTTGGTCTTTGTGTCAGAAATTATCTTTAAATTATCTGCTTTACTAATACTACTTGTAACATTGAGAGGGGAGAACCATTTGGGGGACAAAAGTGATGCGTTCACCATCAGGCTTCTTTCTGTTGTCCATTAAGTTTGAGGGGCTTATGTTGTAAAGTTCTTAGAAGAGGTCAACCTCATTCACACAATGCTAAACAAAAACATGGCTTAGTGTGAACAAGCAAACATGCAGGCTTCTCTAGGGGAGATTGGTCGCAGCTCATGATTTGTCTACAGAGAGCCATCCCAAGAGTTAGGATTCAGCCTCTAAACTAAGCCATGGCTTAGTTTAGCATAGTATAGTATAGCAGTGGAATGACCAGAGGATGAGCAAAGCAGCTGCAATATCCTTCCTATGAGGCTGCACATTTGCTTGCTCACAGTAAACCATGGTTGCCCTAGCATTATGTGTGAACTGGACTAGACTAGTGGGACTTTATCTGTGCCATCTGTTAACACAGCGTAGATTAGATTGCTTGGAAGTGCTGCCACAGTTACCTTAGATAAGGTAAAGGTAAAGGTACCCCTGCCCATACGGGCCAGTCTTGCCAGACTCTGGGGTTGTGCGCCCATCTCACTCAAGAGGCCGGGGGCCAGCGCTGTACGGAGACACTTCCGGGTCACGTGGCCAGCGTGACATCGCTGCTCTGGCCAGAGCCAGAGCCAGAGCCGCACACAGAAACGCCGTTTACCTTCCCGCTAGTAAGCGGTTCCTATTTATCTACTTGCACCCGGGGGTGCTTTCGAACTGCTAGGTTGGCAGGCGCTGGGACCGAACGACGGGAGCGCACCCCGCCGCAGGGATTCGAACCGCCGACCTTTCGATCGGCAAGCCCTAGGCGCTGAGGTTTTACCCACAGCGCCACCTGCGTCCCTCTTACCTTAGATACTTGTTGGTAAATGCTTTGAAATTATCCAGATGAATGAGAAATCGGGAAGCTTTAGAAAAGAAACATTGTTGTTTTTGGTTTTAAGGCTGGTGACTGACTGGGCTTTTAAAATGAGAGCTCATTGTTGTGCTTAAAAGAACTGACAGCATTTGGTAATGTCAAGTTCTGACAAGAATGCTGTTAAGGAAGCATTTCAAAGAACAAGGATGCAAAATATTGTGTACACTTTACTGTCTTTTAAAAATGTCTTCTGCACTGAACTAATGAGACTTGGTTAGAAATTGGGACTGGGTGTTGGGGTTGTGTGTCCCTCCCTGAACCACACACCAGTTTGTCCCACCCATTCTACTTTCTGCTTCAAAGTTACCAATGCCGGTTAAAATCATCCTAACCTTGGTTAAATGGGGAGACTAAGGCCCAGTGTGGAAATCTGTCAAGGAATGCCTTTATTCAGGTGCCAGGTGTCATTGTGAACAAAAGTAGAGGGGGTGGGGGCAGTCCAGGTACAAGAGTTTACAGTTCACTGCCTATCTCCAAAACCATGGTTAATGGTTCTATCTGCATTGATCCTATCGCAGTATGTTTGGTTAAATACATTTGTTAGTTCTGCTAAATAACCTATTCAGAAATTATGTTGCACGGTTGAATTTTTTTGAGGAATTTAAATGTCAAATCAATGGAAGGTCTTTAAACAAAGTTTGATCTTAAACTGAATATCTCTTGAATATAAATCAGTGTTCTCCAATCTGGTGCCATACAGGTATTATTGAACTATAGTCCTCATCATCCCTGACCTTTTGACTTGCTTACTGGGCTGATGGGAGTCAGAGTCCAAAATCGCTAGCCATCATCTGGTTAGTGGAGGCTGATATTGACTGACAAAGACTGGGGAATGTAGGTTATTCTCCAGATAATACCAAATAGATAACAGTTTGTTGCATTTAGCACTTTGTATTCCTGCTGTGATAAAACTTCACATTATAATTATCTGAGGGAAGCTGTTGCTACTTATAGCTTCTCCTCCAGGCAAATTAAATTATAAATAAAACACCAATGAAAATTTCAAAACCCTTATCCAACTCTCACTTAGAGATAATGGAAAAAAGACAAGCAATTCCACAAAGTAGATTTAATAACTAAAGTCTTGCTTAGATATATTATATAATGTGGGACATGTTAATGAGGAAACTTTCAGGGTAATGATGGATCTAGCTGTTTATAGGATTTTATTTTGGTTAGCTAAGCAAACAAAAGCCAAAGCTAGAACATATTGCTTTGTTAATTCAGTTTGACAGCATGACCATCCTGAATGACAGGGCTATTTAATTAAGTGGTCAGGTGAGCCAGGACCAGTGCCTGACCTGCTGCTCCAATCTTACAATTTGCTTTTTCCTGGTTGCTGCTATCACCTTATCTCATCCGTCATGTTTCCTTTTGATACAGTTGAATGCATGAGCAGCATCAAAAAGGAAGCCTGGCAACTGGGATTGAGGTGCAGGCCACCATAGTATCTCAGCAACAGAGAGAAGGGAAGATGAGCAAAAAGCAAAACAAAACCTCAAGACAGATAGAAGAAATATAAAAAGGCAATACAATAAATAATCTTGTTTGAGATTCTTTGGTAAATTTAATCAATCTGTTGCTTTTTATAGTGGAAACCTCAGTGATTCAAGCTTGTAGAAGCCGGAGATGCAGCAAACCTTCACCAAAGTAGAATTTTAGTCTCTCCGTATGAATTGCACTTATTCTGTGCAAAAAAGGACATTTTATCTCTTCAGGCTGGCAGAACCCAATTCTGCAGTCACTGGATGTAGATAATCAATGACCAAGATAAAGGAGCTTGACCTGTGAATTAACTTGGGGAAATATTTATAAATGTGATGGTAGATTTGAGAGCTTTCTCTTTTTATAATCATGCCGCTTCCACATTTCCACACCCCTTCTTTTTCTACAGAAGAGAGGAAGTTTGACAGTATGTTCCTTTCAGTTTCCCATTTTGCTGTATCTTGGCAGATTCTGTGAAACCTCTTGAAACCTATACCTTCCTTATTGTACTCTGTCTTTTGTTGAATGGAATTAAAGCTTGTTTGCTTTAGAGCTTAAGTTCTGGTTTTCCAAGTATGTTCAAATATTTCATAGAAGCATTTACAACAGAATGCTTCTGCAACAGAAAATATAACAAGCAATAAGTTATGCAATATCAGGGAGGGAATTTGTGCTTTGGCTAATAGCTATCTTGCATTGACCTGTGGTCAATGAGCTACTCAGCTGAGGTTTAATTCAGGCAGGCAACACCCACCCATATTACCATACCGCTTCAGACCCTTTATTCCTTACCATAGATCCAATTTAGGTTGGAAATAAAGAGTAGCCTACTGATTACACCATGTGGCATGGCCTCCAAGGGAACAAATAATTTAGTCTTGTCGCTCCCTGAAAATTTAAATTGAATTGATTGTGTCTCCTTAGCGATTGAAGTGAAACATGTTTTTTGCTTACAGATAGGTAGCCGTGTTGGTCTGCCATAGTCAAAACAAAAAATAAAGAGTAGTAGGAATGTTTTTTGCTTGTTCCTGTGCTGGTAATTGTTGGTTCAAACAGTAAACCCAGCAGGCATATTACTGATGGCACAGTCAAAGCTGTTCGGTCCCAGAAAGGTCCACAAAAGGTTTGCAAGGAAGCAGGACCAAGATGCAGTCTTCAGTTGAGGGTTAAGGACAGCCAGTAGACAGACAGGGGCTGCATGTCCCATCTGAGGGCAGGAACTGGACTGGAGAACAAGATTACCAATTTTGCCTTGGCTACTGGCTTGTGCTCAACTCTAATTCCATGGTTTCTAAAGCAAAGTTCAGTTTTTTTTAAACAAGCTTCGCCAGAGCTTGGTGCAAAAAGTAATCTCAACAGGTCTAGCACCCTTTCATCTGTTAATTATGAATCTTATGGGTGACAAATCAATTAGAGAGAGGCCTTTGGATTTCCAAGAGATCTAGGGAACTGCAGAGGCACCATGTTCCCTAGTCACTAGGGTTACCATGCCTCCCCTGCAAAGATGGAATACCATAATGTGTATGTTTAACTAACCCTAAATATAGGAAGGCTTTCTCTTTGCCAAGGTTTAATGTTTTCCATTTTAATAAAACCTCAGTGAACCATAAATGCTACCTTTGTAACAACGTTGAGGTGGAGTCTATCTTGCATGTCCTTTTTATTGACATTTGTGTCAAGTGGCTAGGAAAGACCTAATTATCCTATTATGCAGTCTCTCCCTGTCTGCTTTTTTGAATCTCTTGTGATCACGTTGCTTCACGGCTCCCTTGTGTCAGCCACAGAGCAAGTGGCAAAGTTTTCAAATATGGCCTGCTGTATTAGACCACTTATGATTGATATACGTAGATAGCTTAGCATTGTTATTCTGCATTTTTTGGTTGTATTAATTCATATTTTAGTGATGTTATTAATGGTCAATTATTATAAAATTGTTACTAATGTTTAAATGGTCTGTTGACTGCAAATAGAGATGGAAAGTGTAAACAGGTGGTATTTGGAGAGAGTTCCTTCAGTACCTTGGACAGATCATAGGGAGCAGTGTCCCTATTTAGGTTGTGTCCAGATGGGGGCATTATCTTGCAAACAGGTTGTTCAGAGTGGTGTATGAGGATCCACACACTCCCATTTTTTCACTCACCATATTCATTGCTGCCTTACTGTCACACTACTGGGCAGAGCTTGCCAGACTTTTTGTTTTGGTCCCTACAATCTATCACTCCTCCCAACCCTTCTCTGAGTAAGTTTACAGGATTAAACTGTAGTTTGCTTGTCCTTTTTCTTAAAAAAAAAAAAAAAGTTTGCAGAATTTGGGTTTAATAGAATTGCACAAATTCTGTACTAATGAAAACAAATTGGGTCTGCTTTGTGCTCTGAGTGAGGTTTGTTCCTGTGCTGAACTTTCTGTAATGAAGATACTGTAATCATTCATTCTCAGCCTTCTCTAACTGACATCCAACTTCAGCTTAAAACGCTTTGGGATCCAGTCTTGTTGCTGGGAGGGAAAGTCATCAATCCAAGAGATTATACAGTGAGAATTTTAAAAAACTTTTCTTTTATTACTTTATTACTTAACTAACAGACTCTTATGCTGTGTTACAAACTTCCTCAGAAAATACTGTACTCTGGGTCTTAAATGCCCTAAGTAGCATGGAGAAGTGCGGTTTGAGAAAAGCCCCCTTGGGATGTGTGGAGCTAGTTGCATGCTGTTTTGGATTCTGGTCTGTGAAGCAAAATGTTTATTAATCAAAACTGTGTCTGCTATTTACTGTTATGTACATTTAAGTAATACTTAAGCCCCCAAAAGGGGACACAGGTGGCACTGTGGTCTAAACCACAGAGCCTAGGGCTTGCTGATCAGAAGGTCAGTGGTTCGAATCCCCATGATGGGGTGAGCTCCCATTGTTCGGTCCCAGCTTCTGCCCACCTAGCAGTTCGAAAGGACATCAAAGTGCAAGTAGATAAATTGGTACCACTCCGGCGGGAAGGTAAAAGGTGTTTCTGTGTGCTGCTCTGGTTCACTAGAAGCAGCTTAGTCATGCTGGCCACATGACCCAGAAGCTGTCTGCGGACAAATGCTGGCTCCCTTGGCCTATAGAGCGAGATGAGTGCCACAACCCCAGAGCTGTCTGCGACTGGACCTAACGGTCAGGGGTACCTTTACCTTTAAGCCCCAAAAGCTAGAACCTGGTTAAACTTAACCATCAGTAATGTTTGGCTACCTTTGAAGGTGACTTGGAAACTGCAACTAATCCAGAATGCAGCAGCTAGACTGGTGACTGGGAGTGGCTGCCAGGACCGTATAACCCCGGTCTTGAAAGACCTACATTGGCTCCCAGTATGTTTCTGAGCACAGTTCAAAGTGTTCGTGCTAACCTTTAAAGCCCTAAACAGCCTTGGCCCAGTATACCTGAAGGAGTGTCTCCGCCACCATCGTTCTGCCTGGACACTGAGGTCCAGCACCAAGGGCCTTCTGGCAGTTCCCTCCCTGTGAGAAGTGAGGTTACAGGGAACCAGGCAGAGGGCCTTCTTGGTAGTGGCATCCGCCTTGTGGAACACCCTCCCATCAGATGTCAAGGAAAGAAGCAACTATCTGACTTTTAGAAGACACCTGAAGGCAATCCTGTTTAGGGAAGTTTTTAATGTTTGATGTTTTATCTTGTTTTTAATATTCTGTTGTTGTTGTTGTTGTTGTTGTTGTTGTTGTTGTTGTTGTTGTTGTTATTCTGTTGGGTGCTGCCCAGAGTGGCTGGGGAAACCCAGCCAAATGGGCAGGGTATAAATAAATTATTATTATTATTATTATTATTATTATTGAGAGCCAGTGTGGTGTAGTGGTTAAGAGCGGCAGTCACATAATCTGGGGAACCGGGTTCGTGTCTCCGCTCCTCCACATGCAGCTGCTGGGTGACCTTGGGCCAGTCACACTTCTGTGAAGTCTCTCAGCCCCACTCACCTCACAGAGTGTTTGTTGTGGGGGAGGAAGGGAAAGGAGGTTGTTAGCCGCTTTGAGACTCCTGAAGGGGAGTGAAAGGCGGGATATCAAATCCAAACTCTTCTTCTTCTTCTTCTATTATTATTATTATTATTATTATTATTATTATTATTAATTTATTATTCCCGTAGCATACAATATCCATGAAGAAAGCAGTTTCAGATGCAACCAAAGGCTTGCACAGGCTCGGCGCGAATAGTTAGTATTCTCTTTGGACACAAGCCCCACTCGTTGCCACATTCACCATCCTAGTATCTGTTACTGAAATCTCTCTGCAGCCCAGCGTACAGCATGGGGAGGTGCTGTTAGGGCAGGAAAGGAAGCTAACTAGGAAAGGGTGACTAAGGCCTGTAATCCTACGCATGATGAATGTTCTGGTTCAAAAGGCTTCCTAGATTTTAGAATGCTGTTCAGCCGCATTATTGTCACTCTGAGTCTTTTCATTGACTTTGGAGTTTAGAAAGTTAGGCATTATATAAATCACACTTGGCTTTTCATTCATTGACTGGGTTAACTGTGTTCTGTCTAATGAGTAACTTACCTTAGATTCAGGGGCATTCTTTGAAGGCTTTCAGTGAATTAAGTTGACTCTGGCATGCCATAGGATGTTTCTTATGCATTGCATTCCCACCCCTTTTTTTTCAGACAAAAGCTATAACTCACCCAGTTGATGGGTGCTATTTCTTGAAGAAACTATATAATTTTTCAATGTCACCTTTGTTTGCTGCGTACATACCACACCTTACTGTTAATCACTAGTACTCTTTATAAAAATGTCCACTTTGGAGGGTTTCTGATTATGTAAACATTTTTTGGTTCTTTAGTGAGTTAACAGGTTCAGTCCTGTAATTTGGTGAATATGTGGTGGAGGTGGGGGTGATGATTAACAAAATCAATCCTACTGGGAATATCCCCTCACTCACCCCAGTTTAGGATGTTCCACCATTTTTCAGCAGTGTTTCTTTTTCTTTGAGAAAAATAAGTGGCTCACGTAATTGTAAACAAGCTTTAATAATGAACTGAGAGAAAACTGTAACAAAATAACATAATTTCTGAGAGAAACTAAAACAACAACATGAGGCAAGAAAACAACAAGAGGCAGCTGGTCCCTCTTAACTGACATTCTTAACTGAACTTAATGGAACACATGCACTGAAGGGAGGGGCTGATTCTGGAGCAAAACACACAAGCCCCGCCCACCAGATGCCAAGCACTCTACTATTTAAACGAGGCCCAAGTGTTTTTCTTACTGAATATACTTCACAATTACTTTTTATATCATGGAGGTCAATGTCTATGTTAGAAATAAGTATCTGTTTGCCATGAAACTACGATGTATGCTTGATGCCGTCCACTGCATGGACCAAAGACAACACACTTGTCTTCTTTGGCGATCACGTGTGGCCAAGTAAGATTGTCTTCCATGAACACAGTCTTAACAGGGAATCTGTAAGTGACTGTGGAGGCCAATTCTGGATTCACGTGTCCTTCCACAGTGGGAATATAGGTTTCCAGGCAGGAGCTGATCACGGTGAGGGTTTGCCAAACATGCCTTCCTCTTAGCACATTTCTCCCTTTCGTCCTGAGTTTGAGCATCTTCAAAGTCCATTATGTCTTTGGTACAGGCTATTCTCTAATTGGAGTGCTCTCAGCCCAGTGTTTCCCAGTTGTTGGTGGTTTATACTACGTTTTTTAAGATTTGCCTTGAGAGAGTCTTTAAACCTCTTTTGTTGACTACCAGCATTACACTTTCCATTTTTAAGTTTGGAATAGAGTAGTTGCTATAGAAGACAATAATCAGGAATCTGAACGACATGACCAGTCCAACAAAGTTGATGTTGAACAATCATTGGTGTGTACACACTCATAGGATGACCTCCAAACCTACTTGTACTACTAATTCACAATGGTGTCCCTCCTCAACATGATTAATCTTAGATCACGGACATGGGTGATGCTGTGGTCTAAAACCACTGAGCCCCTTGGGCTTGCTGGTTGTAAGGTTGGCGGTTTGAATCCATGGAACAGGATGAGCTGCCGTTGCTTTGTCCCAGCTCCTGCTAACCTAGCAGTTTGAAAGCATACCATCGTGAGTATATAAATAGGTACTGCTGTGGCGGGAAGGTAAACGGCGTTTCCGTGTGCTCTGGCACTCATGTCCTGTTGCTGATCACATGACCCAGAAAAGCTTTCTGCAGACAAGTGCCAGCTCCATTGGCCTGAAAGTGGAGATGAGCACTGCACCCCAGAGTCGAATTCAACTGGACTTAACTGTCCAGGGGTCCTCTATCATCACCTTTACCTTTGATCACATCCATACCATACATTTAAAGCACTGTTATACCACTTTAGGCTCCTCCTCAAGAATACTGGGAAGCTGTAATATGTAAAGGGTGGTGAAAGTTGTTAGAAGATCCCTATTCCCCCTACAGAGCTGTATTTCCCAAAATGGCTTAGCAGTCAATCCATCTTCCCAGGGGATCTTTGGAATTCTAGCAGAGTGAGGAGAATAGAGTCTCTTAACACTCAGTACCCTTTACAAACCATAGTGTCCAGAATTCTTTGAGGTAAGCCATTAAATTGGTGTGAGTTATTAAAATGTGTTGTGTGGGTGTGACCTTAGTGTTGGGAAATATAAAACATGGAAGTGATCCTTGAAATTTGTGTTGATTTGGTAAGATGGTTTAAATTATTCACATTTTTAAAGATCGTGACTAAGAGAACATTTATCACATCAAGCCGGTAGAATTACATCAGGGCAATTCTCCTGATTCCACATTTAAAAATGAAAAAATAGTCTGTGTTCATGTGCCTAGATTATCAAATATGATTCCTTTATATCAGAAGAATCCTTCACAGCGCTTCCTTTTTATTATTTCAGTGTAATGAAACTTCCTTCTTCTTCGAGGCACAGAGCAAAACTGCATGCAAGCATTTATGGAAATGCTGCGTAGAGCAGCACACATTCTTCAGGTAGGTAAGCTACAGCTGTAAAGAATCTATTATTAAACGATGACAAAAGACAGACACATCTTGGCAGGGGTGGTGCAGGGCGGTGCAGTTTAGAGCTTCAGGCTAGCGCTTATCTGCAGTTAAAAGGCAAGTATATTCAGATCTCTTGAACTGACCTGGTTGTATTATAAAAGATAAGAGGCCCTAGCTGGTTTCCTCAAACTGGATTTGATCCAAAAAAAAAACAGTGAATGGGAGATAAATAGCTACTGCCTCTGTTCCATAAATGCATTTGCAAGAGTTCACACAATGCTATAGCAATTCTTGCATAGTTCTTACAAGAAGTGGAAGAATATATCTGGATTCAGTTTCACTTGAACAGCCTTTGAATGAGCAGAATATACCTTCTGCATGCGAAAAAGAGCACATTTTGGATCCAAATCTTTTTTTTCCTGTAGGAACATCAATGTTTTAAATGAGAATAATGAAAGGAGAACAGTAAATCAGTTTGAGCTATGTTTTTACTAATTTCCTGTCATTTATCCTGTCTAAATAAGTCATCCTCTTCCATCTACAGCAGTGTTTCCCAAACTTGGGTCTCTGGCTGCTGTTGGACTCCAAATCCCATCATCCCTAGCTAGCAGGACCAAGTGGTATGGGGTGATGGGAATTATAGTCCTAAAAACAGCTGGAGACCCAAGTTTGGTAAACACTGATCTACAGCAAGATTAGTCAATGTGGTGCCTTCCAGAGATTGGACCACAAGCCCCAGCCAGCATAATTGATGATCTGGGATGATAGAATTTATAGTCCAACAACACATGGATGGCACAATGATGCCCGCTGTCCCAGTCTATAGGCTTTCACAGAGATTATATAGTGCCTTGACAGTTTTGTTATCTGATCATTTGTTAGCAGAATATTAGAGCAAAATTCTTCTGAATCCTAGAATTGCCAAAACTTGACATAGGTTGATCTATTTTACACACAAAAAAAAGTTGAATATTTTTGCACACAAAGTATCTTTTTAAATATCTTTGGCTTGGATCCAATTTGTGCAAGAAAGGGAGCAGTTTCCACCAACTCTCCTTTCATCTGCAGCCCACACCATTCCCAGGAGTTAATCAACCCCCCCAGGAACAGATTGTCAGGATGTGAAGGGGGGGCGCAGAGGTAAAGGAGGTAGAGTTCCATTCATGGAAGAAAAGCTATCTGTCTAAACAACCAAGTGGAAAAGGCTCACTGAAGTTCAACCAGCATACTTATACTGGAAGGAAAAACTTAAAAACAATTAAAATGTGATTGTCTCAAACTAGTTTGGGCCTTTTAAATTTTCTCTCATTTCTTTCTAACTTTAGACACACACACACACACACACACACACACACACACACACACACACATTGTGTGTGTGTGTGTGTATCACATGCTCCCTTATCCAGGATGACTAA
The DNA here is from genome assembly GCF_964106915.1 of Podarcis gaigeae. NCBI lineage: Eukaryota > Metazoa > Chordata > Lepidosauria > Squamata > Lacertidae > Podarcis > Podarcis gaigeae. Next base: position 22,412,347 of record NC_139687.1, read on the forward strand.
ACTATGTATCTTCAGTACTTGCTGGAAGAAAATTATAGTGCAACTTATTTTGTTGACTTGGTGTGCTCAGAGGATGAGTGACAATTTTTAAAAATTGTATCACTAACTGCCATTCTGGCTCATTTCCTGGTGTTAAGTGGCTACTAGGTTGCTGTGTCCTGCTAACTTCTTTCGGTATTGCTCATAGCATGCAAAGTTGACCCCAAATTTCACTTAGCAGCTTTGTATGCTTTGACTGAGGTTTGCAAGAACTTTTAATGCAAAAAAGAGGAGCAGTTTTCCTTAAAATATTATTTTTCTTTCCTTTCATTTTTTTATAGCTCTGATAATCATTAGGGCCATTACATCTTCAACTGGTGTATATATATATATATATATATATGCAGGTTTTGGTGTCCTCGGGTGTCTTCCCGTGTAAAAGTTGGGGTGTCTAGGCGACGTTTCGACGAGGTCTCACTCGTCATCTTCAGGCTGGTGCTTTCGGCTTCTTGTTACTGGAACAGAGCGGGATCTCAATGTTTGAGTTCCTATAAATACTGTAGAGGGGGTGTGGTGTCTAGCCTCCAATGTTCTGGGCAGAGAGGAAGTTCCCAGGCTAGTGTGCCTTTTCTTCTTTTGTTCCTTAATTACTTGAGAGATACCTTGAGTGATTTCTTGAGTGATATCCTGAGTACCACTTAGGTGGGTCATTAGGTGTGGATTAGTTGCTAAAGTCTTTGTGTCTTGACCTCTTGAACTTTGTGAAGAGTTTTCCTGAGAAGATGGCTGTATTGCACTTAGTTGTGCTTTGGCTTGGCTTCGTGTATAGGGGCGAGCTGTGGTTTTGTGGCTTGTGTCAGCCAGATCTGTGTAGGGATTGCAGGGGGGTGCAGCATCCGGAGGTGCCACCATTAGCCCTCTCCACAAAAACTGACACCAGATCCAGAGGCACACAGAACGCCAACACCAATCAACCACACCAGACCCAAACCCAGACCCTCTCCACAGATGAATTACTGACACCATCCAGTAGCCAATCCATGGTGGCACCTCCGGATGCTGCACCCCCCTGCAATCCCTACACAGATCTGGCTGACACAAGCCACAAAACCACAGCTCGCCCCTATACACGAAGCCAAGCCAAAGCACAACTAAGTGCAATACAGCCATCTTCTCAGGAAAACTCTTCACAAAGTTCAAGAGGTCAAGACACAAAGACTTTAGCAACTAATCCACACCTAATGACCCACCTAAGTGGTACTCAGGATATCACTCAAGAAATCACTCAAGGTATCTCTCAAGTAATTAAGGAACAAAAGAAGAAAAGGCACACTAGCCTGGGAACTTCCTCTCTGCCCAGAACATTGGAGGCTAGACACCACACCCCCTCTACAGTATTTATAGGAACTCAAACATTGAGATCCCGCTCTGTTCCAGTAACAAGAAGCCGAAAGCACCAGCCTGAAGATGACGAGTGAGACCTCGTCGAAACGTCGCCTAGACACCCCAACTTTTACACGGGAAGACACCCGAGGACACCAAAACCTGCATTCCTGTACCCGTGAAAATCTACGAAAGCATATATATATATATATATATATATATATATATGGGTGTCTACACGCGGGTGGCACTGTGATTTAAACCACAGAGCATAGGACTTGCCGATCAGAAGGTTGGCGGTTCGAATCCCTGCGAAGGGGTGAGCTCCCGTTGCTCGGTCCCTGCTCCTGCCAACCTAGCAGTTCGAAAGCACGTCAAAGTGCAAGTAGATAAATAGGTACCGCTCTGGTGGGAAGGTAAACAGCGTTTCCGTGCACTGCTCTGGTTCGCCAGAAGCGGCTTAGTCATGCTGGCCACATGACCCAGAAGCTGTACACCGGCTCCCTCGGCCAATAAAGCGAGATGAGTGCCGCAACCCCAGAGTCGGTCACGACTGGACCTAATGGTCAGGGGTCCCTTTACCTTTACCTTTACATACCATGCCAACATACTTTTCTTCCTTCATTATAACATCTCCCTGCATTTTGTGTGGCATCTTTCATTCTGAATGACACCTATCTTGAGGTTCCAGCTGCGGTTCAGGGAACCACAAGACTAGTGTCAAATGGACCTTTTCTGGGTGGCTCCCCAATTGTGGAATGCTCTCCCCAGAGCGAGGGACGCAGGTGGCGCTGTGGGTTAAAGCCTCAGCGCCTAGGACTTGCCGATCGAAAGGTCGGGGGTTCGAATCCCTGCGGCGGGGTGCGCTCCCGCTGCTCGGTCCCAGCGCCTGCCAACCTAGCAGTTCGAAAGCACCTCCGGGTGCAAGTAGATAAATAGGGACCGCTTACCAGCGGGAAGGTAAACGGCGTTTCCGTGTGCGGCTCTGGCTCGCCAGAGCAGCGATGTCACGCTGGCCACGTGACCCGGAAGTGTCTCCGGACAGCGCTGGCCCCTGGCCTCTTGAGTGAGATGGGTGCACAACCCCAGAGTCTGGCAAGACTGGCCCGTACGGGCAGGGGTACCTTTACCTTTACCTTTACCTCCCCAGAGCAGCTCACCTGGCACCATCATTACCTGTCTTAAGCGCCAGGCAAAAACATTCCTTTTTACTCGGGCCTATGGCTATTAAATAATCCATGACCTGTGACTATTTTATTATTAGGCTGTCTGCCAGTATGCTTTTTATTATGTGTTTATCATTGAAGTTCTGTAATGTGTTTTTATTGTTGCACACCACCCTGGGATCTTTGGATAAAGGGCAGTATATAAATTGAAATAATAAGAAATAACACTAATAATAAATGCAGGCCCTGCCAACCTCTCTATCCAGCGACCAGGCCTTGCCCTAGACAATGCCCCTCCCCAAGCTGCCACCCTCAATAGCCCTGTTTCATGTCCCTCCTTGTGATTCCATGTAGTTGGAATATCTCCTTGAACTCTGATGATGCCTCTTGCTTGTCTGGATGGAGAAAGGTGTCTGTGTATACTACTGGTTTTTGTAAGAAACACATCCATTGCTCTGCCCACAACGATCGACAGTGGAACAGCCTCCCTTGGAAGGTTGTGGACTCTCCTTCACTGGAAAAATTTTAAGCAGAGGTTGGATGGCCATCTGCCATGGATGCTTTAGTTGCGATTCCTGCATTGCAGGAGGTTGGACCAGTGACCCTTGGGGTCACTTCCAACTCCCCAATTCTGTGATTCTGTGATTTGCCTCCAACTCATCTCTCCAGTAGCATGCAGCCCCCTAGGGACCTTCAGGCTGAAAAAGGTTCCCCACCCTCGCTCACACTCATTAAGTGCCATCTGAAACAAAAGAAGCTCCATTGTGCACCTATACATGTTTTTACTGTGAAGATCTTACTTGTTGCACTAAAACTAGAGAGAGCAGCTCCCAGCTTGCTTCTCTGAACATCTAGTTTTTAATCTCTGTTACAAAGCCCTACAAGCAAATAGTATATATAGCATTGAAAAATGGTGTGGCCCCACCTAGTGGGTGAAATATTCTATTATGCATATTGCATAATTTCAAGAGGTAGAATTTGTGAAACTTCTTCTCAGAACTTTCATGAGACAGATATAGGAAGGGTTTTTCTTAGTTTCATAGAATCAGTAAAGTCTCGGTCTTCATGCAAATGCTCTTGAGATCAGTGTGGTAGGCAGAATCTGATGCAATCCAGCACATAAATTACCTGTACTTGAGTCTTGTTGATATCAACGGGACTTACCTAGGGATAACTGTGGGCAGGACTGCAGCATTGTAAAGTTATCAACACTGACGTTTTTAACTTTGACTGAATTGTGCCCCATATTTATAGAAGTCTTAATATACAACTTTTCAGCCGTGGGATCTCAATGCACTGTTTTAGTATTTATGTTCTGTTTAGATACAGCTTACCGTCCAACGGAGCAAAAAGCTTTAAATTCCAGAGGATACACTTTGAAGTAATGTTCATCTTAGAAAGTTACTTGTGCTTGTGCTCTCTTGAAATCATTTATGACTTAGGTTGGTACTGATCAACAGAATGTAAGCATAACTGCATTTTCCTGGTCATGCTTCTCTAGCTTTAAAAAGGACGACAATAAAAAATTGGAGTATTTGTTTAAATAGGAAAAGAACAAATATAGTGGGTTTTCCTCTAGCTGCAGATCTTCAGTCTTATAAAATTGCCTGTAATAGGGTTGTCACTTAGAGAAGCCTGCAGACAATCTATGTTCTCTTGCATAGCTTTGTACCATATTTAATTGACTTATTTTTAAAACTGATACAGAATGCCAGAAAACGAATCCAATTCTCTTTCAAGAAAACTTGGCAAACTTGGGCCTCTTGGCTATAAGCACCGGTATAGGTAAGGAAACTTTGTTAGTATGATGCCAAACCTTCATACTAAGCACTCTTTTTTACATGTTTATGTTTATGATCTTATTATTATTTTAGGTATCCTTTGTTGTGTATTTTTGCTCCTTACTTCTTTCTGGAGTAGCTGTTATATTATAGGCACAGCTTAAAAATGGGCTCCCTGAGCTCATCTACCTCCACCTCTTATTATAATAGATGCAGTGTGTGGTTCCATGAAAAATAGAATATGCTTTGATCGGTTGTGCAGAATCTGTTGGGGAATCTGTGTCCTGTAGATGTTCCTTGACTACAGCTCTCATCATCACTGACCATGGTCTGGGGTGGTATGCCCTGTTTGGCGTAGGGACGCTGGTGGCGCTGTGGGTTAAACCACAGAGCCTAGGACTTGCCGATTAGAAGGTCGGCGGTTCGATTCCCCACGATGGGGTGAGCTCCCATTGCTCAGTCCCTGTTCCTGCCAACCTGGCAGTTCAAAAGCACGTGAAAGTGGAAGTTGATAAATAGGTACTGCTCTGGCAGGAACATAAACGGCGTTTCCGTGTGCTGCTCTGGTTCGCCAGAAGCGGCTTAGTCATGCTGGCCACATGACCACGACTGGACCTAATGGTCAGGGGTCCCTTTACCTTTACCTAATATTTGTCTTGCAAGGCTGCAGTTTTTTAAATGTAGATTGTTTCATGATTATCTGGTTTATCATTTGCATACCTTTTGTCTTCCCAAGTCCCCCACATAACTTGTCTATGGCCAATCAAAATCAGTGGGTTTCCCCCCCAAAGCATTGGCTCTGCATTAGTGAATGGGTCAAATTGAAACTGCCTAGCAGCTTGCATGTACAGTAAAAAGGTAAAGGGACCCCTGACCATTAGGTCCAGTCGTGACCGACTCTGGGGTTGCGGCGCTCATCTCGCTTTATTGGCCGAGGGAGCCGGTGTTTGTCTGCAGACAGCTTCTGGGTTATGTGGCCAGCATGACTATGCCTCTTCTGGCGAACCAGAGCAGTTCGCGGAAACGCTGTTTACCTTCCTGCCGGAGCAGTACCTATTTATCTACTTGCACTTTGACGTGCTTTCGAACTGCTAGGTTGGCAGGAGCAGGGACCGAGCAATGGGAGCTCACCTCATCGCGGGGATTTGAACAGCCGACCTTCTGATTGGCAAGTCCTAGGCTCTGTGGTTTAACCCACAGTGCCACCCGCATCCCATACATACATGCATGCATGTACAGTAAGCCTTCATAAATAATGAAGTCCACCACTTGTAACCAAGGCTTTAAATGACCTGGGGATTAGCAGTTCATATTTTCTGGCTAACAAGCAAATTGGCATTTAAAAAAATAAGGTATATAAAGCTAAGTTTCTGATAAGCTCCCTGCTTACACAACTGAATGGACACATTGCAAACCCACTAAATGCACACATGTCAAAGCAAATGTTGGGATGCTTAGGGAGAAATTTTTAAAGTTTTCTTCTTTGGCTGCCTTCTGGCATTTTGTTGGTAAAACAGAACCTGTCCCTGCAGAGCCTATTCATACGAGTCCGTCAGTAATTACTGTTTCTTTACATACAGTATAATTGCTCTTCACTCATTAAACAAATCCACCTGGATGTTTTTCAATCATTCAACTGCAGATGTTTTGGCAACTGGGAATTATTGCTGGGAAAGTGCTGTATTTTGCACCATTAATGGTTGTTCAAGAACAAAGCTTGGCAAGTCCATGAATTTTGCTTTTGTTGAAGCTGAAATAATGTTATCAGATCTTATTGTGCGACAGGAAAAACAAGAGCACATTAGCTGCGAAATGGCTCCTTGTTTTAAAACATTTTCTTAATACCATTTGCAGAACTTTTTGCTTGATATTTAAATCTTGACATTTTAGACTAACCTGTTCCCAATTTTATTATACTAACACTGGAATTTTCCAGCATGAAAGAGTTTGGATTTGGTGGATCTTGGGCCTGTTTTGTGTCTTGCAACATTGTCCAGCCATTGCAGTAATGTTTTCTGTTTTAATATTATAATCATATTTTAATTGAGGAAGCAGTTGGGAATTTTCCCCACTCCAGTGCTCTATTATACATGATTTTATTGTGTTAGGATTTGTTGTTGTTGTTGTTTTTAGTTTTTAAAAAAAGAACAGTGAGCAGGCTCCCTGTTTTCCATTATTTGTGGATTCAGTGCTATTTTTATGGGGGTACTCAAGCGTACGTAGTACCGGCACATATCCCCCCCAATGTTAAATGTGGTGTTTGCTGTGCCAACTTCATGGTGAGTACCAGCACTATTTTTTCTTTTTAAAAAATGAGCACTGGATAAGATACCATGCTGCTGCTGGATTTGGCCTAGCTTGTGTATAGCAATAAAGGAGACATTTGGTATCGCTTAATTGTTTGAATCAGCTCCTAATATTGCTTGAGAAAACAGTCTGTGCCTCTTTGTGTCAGGCTTTATGGAATCCGATCCTCCCCCCCCCCCCACAGTAGGCTGCCAATAATAGATAGACAATAAGCTCTTACCAAGTCTTTTATTCAATATTCACAGAGAGAGGCTTAGAAATGCTGCCTCTAGGAGTATTGATGTTGCTCTGAGTGTGCTGGTCCCGGGGGGAGGTTACCATGGGGCGAGGTCCAGGACCTGAGTCGAGGGTCGGCAGACAGTCCTCCACGGGCGAAGCGGGGTCCAGAGCGAGGAGCCGGGCAAGGACAGGAACTCTGGAGGAACAGGACTGGGTGCTGGCCGAAATAGCTCTTCAATGACGTTGCTCCCGCAACCTGGGACCGGGCTGACTGGCCTTTATCTTCTCTGAGGCCAGGGGCGGCCCCGGCCCCCAGGAGACCCGCCTCTCTTGGCCTTAAGGCGAGCATTCCTCCTGGGAGAAACCAGTTCCCTCCCCTTCTCTGCCCTGAGCCTCTGCAGCTCAGGAGAGGCTGGAGGGTTACTGGACCCAGGGGGAGACTCACCTTCCCCTGACAGGGCTGGGAGAGGCGCACCTGTAGGCACTGTGTCCTCAACCACCTCCGGAGCCAGAGTGGATTCACCTGGTGCCTGCTCCTGAGGATCTGGCACAGGTGCAGGCGCTTCAGAATCAAGGCCATGCCCCAGTTCAGCCGGCCCTGGAGGCGGGGACTCCTGTGCAGGCTGGGATTCCTCCGGTTCAGCCTCTGAATCGGATTCCTAGGCCATCACACTGAGTAAGCGCCACCCCCTTCTCTTCTCAGTTGTCAACAGCACCAGGCCATTTGCCTCTTCGCTCTCTGCTCTCCTATTTTCACTGCTCACCGGGTTCTGGGAGAAGGGGGGTCAGGAACGCTTTCTAGTGATAATGTGTCAGCCAGCTGCTCTTGCTCTGCTTCTACCCCCCCTCTTCTCCCATTATCTCCCAGCTTTGCCCCTCTTCTGTCTCAGAGCCGTGACCTTCTGCAAACCGCTATTGTTAATCCATACTGTCTTCCTCTTCTCTGGAAGGTCGAGGAGTGGGGGTGGGGGGAGGCGGTTCCCACCATTCCTCCTCAGTCCAGCCCCTAACACTTTGTATGTGCATGTGGGCAGTACTGAAGGCCAAAATAGTTAGCCATCTCTGTTCTATAAGGTGAATAAGCAGTTCTGGTAGCAAATGGAAGATAGTGTGTTTTCCTGTTTACTGGAATTTTTGTTACATTTGATACTTACACTTTTCTCTCATGTTCTTTCTCTCTCTGAAGCAGCCATTTATCTGGATCAGTTTGGGCAAATGCTGAATGCACATTTTGGTACAGATAAATATTCTATTAAATTAGTTTTAAGGATTCGATGGCAGCATCCTAAATATATTTTTAAACATGTAGGCTGTGTTATAGGGCAGCCTTCCCCTTCCTGATACCCTCTGATACTTTAGAAGATGACAACTAACTGGGACTGATGGAAATTGTAGTCCAAAACATATGGAGGGCAACGGATTGGGAACAGTTTCTATAGGACCACACTAAATAGCACCTTCCTTTGCTATATTCTTTTCTTCTCAGCAGATGAAGCATTTTGTGGGGGTTCTAATATAATTTCCTTTGGGGAAAATAGCTTTGCTTCAAAACAAAACAATACTCAGCAGCACTGTGCAGCCAGTCCTATAAACATGAGGCTTGAATTAAGATCCCTGAGGTTTCTTAAAAGCCATCCATTGGTTTTCTTGGGCCAGCTGTCACTGTAAGCAGATTCATATAGGGTGATGAGCTTACAAAGAAGGAAGGAACACTTTTAAACTTTGGTATATATTTAAGGTAATAGTTAATTATACAGCTAATTTAGAAGTGGCACTTTTGGTCTCTGCAACTTGTCATTTCTGAGGGGAAAAGCTTAATCTGCTGCTCTTCTCATGTTTGCACATCTATTTACAAGAATAACTGCTTTGACCTATTTTGGTCAAGTTAAGAACATAGTATTCTAGAGACATGGTTGCACAAGAAAGATGTAATGGTGATTTAGTGCTGAGCAAGAGTGGTTCCACTGGTGTGGTGAGAATCTCTGCCAGTTCACAGGAAGCTGGTTCACACAAATGCACCAGATTAAGTAGTGGTTCACCCATGTGATCTTAGATTTTGGTAGCGGCCATGGTTTTAGAGGATTCACTTCCAGTGAGCAGATTTCAACAGCAGCTTTTGTTCTTGGGAGGGTGTCAGTCTTTTGTCAAGCTTTGGCCAAGCTCCAGTACCAGCCGCAGCTGGGGCTTCAGGATTGCCAAGGTTGGTAATCAAGTAGTGCATTGAGCAAGTGAGACAGGACTTATCAGTCCAATAAACACACAATAGAACATCAAGGGTGTTTTCATTCATAGGTATTACTGAAACCTGGTGGGATGAGACTCAAAAAGAATAGACCAAACAGGAAGGGAGGAGGAATAACATTATATATAAAGGATGTGTACACTTGTGTAGAGTTCCATGACTCGGAGCATGGAAGGTAGATTGAGAGTATGTGGATAACAAAATTAGGAAAGGGAAACAGTGACCTTACTGTGGGTGTCAGATTGAAGGCTTGGATGATGCCTTGCTAGAGCAGATTACCAAACATTCAAAAAGAAGAGATATGGTTGTAAGGGAAACTTCCAACTACCCTGGTATTTGTGCAGCTGGTTCATCCTGCCTAAGTGCAGAACCTTCCATTTTTCCCTATTGAAATTTGTGGGGATGATTAGGGAGGCAGGAGAGGGTGTATTATTTAATCATATCCTTCCTAACTTGCACTAGCAAGTTCCATATTCTAACAGAGTTCCAAACATCCCCCTTTTTAAATTACACAGTGATCAGCTTGTTGCTGACTCACCTGAGTCTTACTATTAAAGATTCCTTCCTGGTAAAATCCCTTCTAATGAATCTGATTAATGTTAATATAAAAGTAGTTTACTCACAGATTCATTCAGGTTCACAGACATATCCCTGAAGGCAGGCCTCAGATGTCTTCTAAAAGTCAGGTAGTTGTTTATTTCCTTGACGTCTGATGGGAGGACATTCCACAGGGCAGGCGCCACTACCGAGAAGGCCCTCTGCCTGGTTCCCTGTAGCTTCACTTCTCACAGTGAGGGAACCACCAGAAGGCCCCCGGAGCTGGACCCCAGTGTCTGGGCTGAACGATGGGGAGACGCTCCTTCAGATACATCTTTACCCTGCTTTGATATATAAAATATTTTAGTACACACTCTATTATATTGACCATAATTTACTTTTACTGACTTCAATTTTTAAAATGAAGTGTAGATAAGAAATCTAATTTTGACTATTACTGTTATTGATCCATGAAACCTAATCTGCCTGGTTTTCCTCTAAGGACTAGAATGCTGTTGGTGCAGGGGTGAAGGTACTGGAGACTGCCTGTGGCAGGCCCTGGTTTGAGTTGCACACCTTAACACCTTACAGGTGAGCAAGGCTCAGTAGCAGAGCACATGCCTTGCAACCTTTGGCATTTCCAGCTACTAGAAGGAGTAGTGAAAACTACCTCCTTTAAGCATCTGTTTTATGCACTTTCAGGACTTATTGCTGGGAGACGTTTTGTTACTTGTTGAGGGAAGCAAGAGTGCTTGCTAGAGATTCACTTAGTGCTTAGCTGGCTCAAACAAAGATGGAAGTTAAGGAAGTACAAAATACAGATTTGCTGTGCCACTTCAACACACACACATGCTGGAAAATGGAAGGGAATTCAGTTATACCTTAAAGTTAAACTGGAAAACTTGCAGGGCAGCGGAAGGGAGGGGGTGAAGGAAGTTGTTGTAGTGTGAGGACAATGGGCCACATTTTTCCTTTTAATTGTTTGAAGTACAGAAAACCTACTTGACTCATTTTGTTTCATTTTCTAGTGGGAGAACAGCTTTGCAGATGAACAAAGACATCTCTATCCAGCTTCCTCGACCTGACCAAACAGTTGAAAGAAGTCGTAGTAAAACTTATCCAAAAAGAGCATCAAAAACACAACAGATTGGTAAGCGTTGCTGAACACAGTTCCTATTACACTGAGATTTAAACAGAAGGGAATACTTTAGAGTCAGTTACAAAACTACAATTGATTGACTAGTTTCAGACTCCATCCAAATTTTCCTCTTATTTTTGGTGCTGTTTGCGGTAAACAGCACCTTCAGGGGCAAATAACAGACAGACTGGAGACAATTTTCAGCAGAAAGCTTTAGATTAGATTAGATTTGCTGTATTTCTATGCCGCTTTTTATTCAGTTCACTCTCAAAGCGGCTTACGAACGAGAAAAAGCAACAACATAACAAATCATATAAAATCATATAAAATAATTTGTTAAAATAATTAACAAATTATCAGTAGAACAATTGCAATCGATAAAACACTATTAATGAAACAGCAACTGAAAATAAGCTTAACATAAGAATTACAGCAACAACAGTATTATATATGATTATATATTATATGATTAACAAAACAATATTTTTTCCACGTCATTTTTATTAAATCTCCCAAAAAATTCCCTAAAAATTATCACCATATACAAAGTCCCCACCCCATAAATATTTCTTCTTGACTTACCACCCCTCCTTTCCTGATTTTTTATTTTATTTTACTTTTTTATTAGCTGTTTTACAATGCATATGTTTTCGTTATCTAAACTTCACTATCATTAATTGGGTGATAGTTTGATAGATGGTCTCCATACCTCCTTAAACATTTCATCTTTATGTCCTCATAGCTTGGCAGTTAATTTCACCATTTCAGTAGCCGTTCTTCCTTTTTTGCTAATCTTTCTTCTTTCCATTTCTGTGCATATAAAGTTCTAGCTGCTGTTGTCACATACCTAAATAAATTAGTTAGCTTTTCCAGGAATTTTTGTCCCCATTATTTGAAGCAAAAAGGTTTTGTTTTTTAGGAAAGATCAGGTTAAATATCCTTTTCAGATTAAAAAAAACAATATTAAAGACATTAACAAAATAGCATTAAATATTGAAGACATTAAAAAACAATTAAGCTGAGCACGATTAAGTTAATACACACACTCTACACCCCCATGACTCAAAACATTTCACTCTATTCAGTTCATTAAAATACACATAATGCTTGTTGTTAAGCCAGCACAGTCAGGTGCTGCACTGGTTGGGATCCTCAGATAGTGAGCCATTGTGGAGACAGCCGGGTTCTCAGGCCTACCTCCAGTAAGGTGGATGTTGACTCTGGGTAGCCTTTTCAGGCACTGTTGATGAGGAACTCACCCACGTCACTCTTGATAATCAGGACGTCCATTCCCGCTCGAGGAAGTCCAAGATGAGCTTGTTCCTCCAGAGCAGCATGACACGTTTGCACTATCTGAAGAGGCCAACCAGGAGGTCCAGCAGTGCCTCCACCACACTCAGGACCCACACGGTGTCCTGTCCACCAGATGCTGTTCCAGCTTCTTCAGCCATACCTCGGCCAACATGGTGGTAGAAGAAAAGTTGGCTGCTGAGGAGAGCGAGTAGGGCGACTCATTGTGTCCACCAGGCAGGAATGAGATGCTGTAATAAAGATGCTGAGGGAGCTCCTCAGCAGGATCTCAGCAGCTTGGAAGAGTTCACAGCTGGTCACTCAGAGTTGCATCTTGGTCTCTGTGTCTAGGCTGCTGACCATGAAAGAAATGAGTGGGGGGCATCAGCTGGTGGCGTGGATGAGATGTGGGGGTGGGCCGAGGAGCTGGAAAGTGTGGAAGCTTCCATCTCCATGTCATTGGGCTCACTCAACTGCTGCTTCCCTGGGCGTCTGCTGCTGTTTTTGCTGGTGGTTCATGTTGGGCTGCGGCAGGGAGGGAGCCATGCTTGAATCCAAGGCTGAGGCTTCACCTTCTCCTTCCTGCTCCATGTGTCCCTTGACCTCCCCAGACAGGTCCCTGATCTGAATCTGGCCCCTGCAGCCCCTTTTTCTCTAAATCAGAAGCAGCTAGGTTAAGCACATTCTTTAAACATGTGACCAACATTCATATGGAGTTTGGCTCTTAAGTTAACTGAAGCAAGAGATTCCAGCTTCCCAGTTGATGGGAGGAGAATTCAGCTGGTACTGAGTGCTTTTGAAAACCCCATTGAAAATAAAGCATCTAGTTTAAATGCTAATAACTTCCACACATGTTTATTTAAATAGTTATATAAAGAGTAGAGAAATACCACAGTGAATTTTAAAAATTATGGGCGGGGAAACCTGGATATGAAATCTTGACAAGTTCTGCTCATGGGATTTCTCAAAAAACACCTTATTAAAGCAAGGAGTTCACAAGAGCTGGGCAGCTGCATGGTCCAGGAATATTCCACATTATTTATGGTCTCTTTGATGTCTAGCAGAAGTTAGTGCTTCCAGCAGTAACATTATTCCACCCTCCAGGTTTGGATGTAACCTAGGGAGAGACTGTAGTTCTGCTTCTCTGAAATTAGAAGCAATTTGCGGTGTGTATTTGTATCAGGAAGACACTCCTTTCCTTACAGATTATCACACATTTTCTGGTTTAAACAAGAGATCAGCTTCCTCTGGAAACAGCTTGTTATTTTGGGATAATATAGGGCAGCGTAACATTGACGTTATTGAGCTACCAGCTATGCTGTTTCTTGCTTCGCTTCTGCTTACAGTTCAAGCAGCATTACACTTCCTGTCTTTTTCCGTGGGTATTTTCGCAAGCACAACTTTAACCAAGTGAAGAGAATAAATATAATATTTCACTGATAATTTGAATTATTAAAGAAAGCTACCTGCTTTTGATCCACTCTGCAGATCATGTGTGTCAGGGACAAGGTAAAGTTTCAATATATTCAATGAGAAATGCTACAAGTCATATTATTAAAGAAGCAATGTAACTGCTTTCTAATGGACTATACACACATTTGTAATGTTTTCCTTTAGCAGTGGTAGACTGACCAGGTATAAAAGAAGTCAAGGCTTCTGCACCTTTAATACCTGTATAAAAGAGACCTTTTCAAAAGGTGTAGTTTGTCCTCTAAGGGATTCCTTATTTTTTAATTGTTGAAAGTAAATAGTGCCCTCTTAAATATTTTCCTGCTACTTATTACTGGTAATATACAAATTATTAAAGTCCAACAATTAAAGAATGTACATGGGATTATATAATAATGGCTAAACTACCCTGTTACTTTAGATTTAGAGAATATAATCACAGTTCTAGAGAAATTCAATTTTTCTTTTTGTTTTGTTAAATGGACCAAATTTATCAATTATTCTAGTTTTATGGATTACCTCCAAGTGCTAAATATGGATGTTCAATGTTCTGATGAGGAAATTACTGGAATATTGTGTTTGTAAAGGCATACCATTGCAGCACTCATGAAAAAGCCTGATATGGTTGACTGACCTGACGGTCGCATACCAAAACGATGGTGCAAAAAAGCAACCAGATAAAATCCACATGTGTGAACATACACCTCACAAATGGAGGTGGACGTGTTACACTCCAGTCAAGGAAGATGTGAACAAATTAATTTCCCAACAGAACTTTTCCTTCCGTTTAACAGAGGCGTAAAAGAGGACTCAACTCTCCCATAAGTCCAAGCTTCCCTCTCTTCCCCCAGAATTCTGCTTGGTTTTGTACATAACAAGAACAAGAACCCAATATATTAAGGTTCACAACTGTTTGGTTGCCTGTGAATCAAGCCTCTTATTTCTAAGGCTCCTGGCTGAGTTGTATGCAGCCTTCTCTAGATGGGGGGTCATGCTCCCTAAGAAGAGCAGGTTCGTAGTTTGAGAACCCTCCTGGAGCCACTGCTGTCACATGAGGCATGGTGGCCTTGGTGTCCAACACTGCCTTCTGCCAGCTTCAGCAGGTAAACCAACTGTGGCCCTGTTTGGACAGGGATAACTTGGCTGCAGAACTCCATGCTCTGGTAACCTCAGAACTGGATTATTGCAATCTTCTTTACTGCTGCTATTGCCACGGTTAGATTGCTACGGGTTGTTTTTCATTGTACTGCTATAATGATAATTGGCATAGAAATTTCAATATATGCATCTGGATAGGGAATCATGTATTCAGATACACACTGCATGTGCAGTCTACCTCTCCTGTTCAACAGCTGGGGCTCTGTGCATGAAACACTTTCAAAAATGTTACTAATCTGTTGCTACGCCATTTGGGGGAGAAGCAGGGGTCTGGCTTCAGGCTATGCCGCAACCAGCCCCCTGCCAGCTAGCTGATTGGTGGGGCTTTAATTATTTTTAAGGGCTTCACGTGCACAGTGTTGGATTATGTGATTTGCATAAAAAATTGTATGAGGATATGTTAAACTAGTTATAAGATTACATCTTTTAGATTTTCAGATATTGTCGTGTAATGCCCCTGATATCCTTTATATTTGTGTGTTTAGCATATACTTATTTTATTAGGCCATATGACAGTAGGCTTTTATAACAGAGTGTTTTATCTGGTGTATAATGAAATGCTCAAACATGCATCTAACAACTCAATCCAGTAAGCTTATTTGAAGATTTGGAGATCCTAAATATAGGTTACATGTTTTATAGTGGGGTATACAAAACTAGCATGATTTCCAATATGCTTTGCATTAATGTTGGGAAGGTTTATGTTAGTGTCAATAAATTGTCGTTCTTTGACCACAGTGGTTAATGTTTACAGGCAACCAAAGCTTACTCATTGCTCAGTAATGTTTCTACTATGACCAAGAATTGGAACTTCAGCACTACTTCATAATTCCACCAAGATGGAACAGTCTAGCACTATAAAAATAAAATGAAGAAGGAATTAAAAACTAGAGTATAAAAACTCTGATCCATGCATTTGTTAGTTTGTGTTTAGCGTTATGCCTGACAAAATAATCACCATTCGGCACTTCCGTTTTCTGGCACCGGGCTTTTTAATTATAAAAATAATGCACTGTCTGTCCGACTGGAAAAGCTTTGCTTTTGTATAAAACAGACATTCAGTTTATTATGATTGCTGCTTAGATTGAGTGGACCTCTTTCTGATCCAATATATGACAGATTCTGAAAATTGTATTTTTACAGAGCTATTTGCAAACTGATGATAGTGCATTCATTTTGTTAAAAACTCCCATGAGAACATTGTCATTGGTATTTTCAATATAGTATTGGCAAACTGTTGAACTCTGGTAAAGGCACAGTATGCCTCCAGCACATTTTCTTCAGCCACACTCCAAGTGTGGTAAAATGGGCCTTATGGACGGAATCTAATTGGTGTTTCTTTCACTGCTGCTTCAACAAAGGTAAAACAAAATTTAAAAAATCCTTCCAGAAGCACCATAGAGACCAACTAAGTTTGTTATTGGTATGAGCTTTCGTGTGCATGCACACTTCTTCAGATAGTCACTAAAAGTAAAGTTAGAAATTTTCATAATATCTACTTTCCCCTCATAGTTCTCAGTCTGCTTTCCTACCGCAGACACAATCGTCTCAAAAACTAAAGGTGTACTCCAACAAAAGTCTAGGTGCATAGTGTGCTGCAAAGTCCAAGAGAACCACTAAAATCATTTAGTAAAAATACATTTTTTTCTATCTTTCAGGATCACATTGTACAAATCACACTTTAACTGGAGAAAATGAAGGAACTACAAAAATTATTGCACCCTCACCAATAAAAAGGTAGTGATATTATAATTATTATTACTTTATTTTGCCATAAAGTGAATCAGCAAGTCTGAAGCAAGGTATTTGAAATGCCGATAAGTTTGTAAAGGCAGAAAGAACCAGAGTTTGGTTCTAGGCTATTAGCCTTCTTGGATTTGGAAAATCTATGTCCCAGACCCACATTAGCGAAGGACTTATTCAATGCTCATAAGCAAATAATTAGTCTAGAGTCTGCTTCTGTAAACTGCATGTTTGCATTTTGATGCAAGAATGAATGAGAGTTTATTTTTAAAAGCTTGCATTTTAATGGTGCGTTATAATTAAGTAGCCATGCCTCACTTTATAAACACAACCGCGGAATTTCACATAAAACAACAAAGAGTCTTGTGACACTTTAAAGACTAACACATTTTATCATGGTATAAGCTTTTGTGGCATATATAGACATGGATCGAAAGCAAGGGGTTAAATAGCAGCTGAACACCAAAATGCATTAGAACTTGTGCATGCAAATGACTCTTTACAGCAGTAGTATTTGGTGATATCACCAATTGCTGCTGTTGCGAAGGGTCATTTTCCTTATATGGAAGCTCTAATTCAGGCACAGGAAACCTGCAGACATGATTAGGTCCAACAGAGGCCCTAATTTGGCCTGTGAGGCCAAGCCACACCCTGACGTTATCCATCTGTCAGGTTACAAAACAGCAGCTGCTGTGAGGAATGATGGGAAGCCAGAGGTCATTCTGTCTGGGCCTTCTTACTTCTGGACGGGAAGCTTAGACTCTGCTCCCCACCTCTGTGCATACAATAGTAATTGTAGTAAATTGAAATAACCAACAATTTATTGCTACTGAATGATACCTTAAAAATCTGCTACCTGAGACAGCTTTCTCCATCTGCCTAATGGTAGGGCCAGATGATTCCCTAGGTCACCAGACCAAGTACTGAATCAACTAATGGGGCCTCTAAGGCTGCCTAGGTGGTGCCTCAGGGATTCAGACTGCAGCTCCTTCAGTAGTCCTGCCTTGGTGGGTGAAAAAAGCAAAAAAAGTATTGGAGCTTTGCTGTTGAGACTCTGACTTCAGAAGCCCTTGTCTATCATTTTCAGCTAATTTGGTTAAGAGAGTCTAACCTGGTTCCAGGTCTGATAATCACTCTCACAGAACACATTAGAAATGCTTCCCAAGTTAAACTTGTAAGCCCAATGATCAAAGCTTAACCTCTTGTTCATTGCCGAAAAGAGAACCAATTATCTATCTGTATACACTATAAATTAAGGAGCAGAGATCACACATGAAATTCACATCCCAAGCCTCCTCTGAAAAATCCGAACCAGTTCATCCCCTTCTTAAGTGTTCGGCAGGAGATAATCCTCGCATCTAGAGAGCTGCTGCTGCAATTTAGCATTACTGCTGTGAAATGTGTGTCTGCTACAAATGACAAATAGCTTAGAAATCTAATGCAAACAATTCAACATCCTGGATTAGTTCACTCTGCTTTAAAGCCATATTGGGCATGTGCACATACACACACGCAGATATACAGTTTCCTTAGACATAACAGCATTATGCATATCAATGTTCAGGAAAAGAATCTTCATAAAAACAGACAGGCTTCTTACCAAATTCAGTTTAGTAGCAGCAGGACACAATGGGAATTATAATTTGCCTTTCTTTTATTTTAAACTGTATGAACAAGGTGGACAACGTGTAGCAAACAACATAGCTCGCAGCAGCCAAAATATCTAGGCAGGCTGAAAAATCCTGATTAAAAATGAAGGTGTTTACCAGCCCCCATGTGGACCTCTCAGTCTCTGAGCAAGGGAGATCGCCACACAAAAGACTCTGTGAAACTTCTCAGTTTGGGGGCAGGATTATACAGAGGAAGTTGGTCCTTTAGGTAATCAAATTTGAAACCTATATATAAAGAAATTTTCCAGTAGCACCTTAGAGACCAACTAAGTTTGTTCTGGGTATAAGCTTTCGTGTGCATGCCCACTTTTTAGCAAAACCTGTAGAAAGAAATTTTAGAAAGTTTTAACACACCTTTGTATTCCTTCATTTCTATGATTTGATCCTCTTAAGGGATTTATTTTTCTATACTTTATTAGTTTCAAAAAATTAAGAAATGAAAGCAGCCCAGAAACCCAAAGAAGCAAAACCAGTGCACCATGGGAGGAAAACTGCCCACAGAGGTAAGCAGTACAGTAGTATGATGCCTCGGAAAAAGGATATGATCAATCTATCTTTGCTAAGCAAAGTATATACATTTTAAAAATCTGTTAGTGTACTGCTTTTGACATCCGAACACATTCAGGCTGTGCTGACAATAGGACAAAAACAAGAGTGTTGGGTAGGCAGGAGAAGCTTCTGCCAATGGTAGAGGTGCCCTGTCCTTCCATCCAAAATGTGTGTGGATGTGAAACCAATTCCCAGTCCTAGGCATTGCCTGCTAAGTACTGATAAATGAGAGGTTGGAGTGTGCTTGCCCACATTCAACTTAATCTCCACCTTAAGGGCAGCTGCCAGCAGCTCTTCTTCCTTTTCCTTTGACACTGCTATCCCTGTAGATGGAGAGTTGAGACCAAAAAGCACCAGGGATTGTCACGAGAAGGGGGGGGGGAGGAGAAAGAAGGGGGCGGGGTTGGCATAGGAAAATGGATTCCCATGTGTCTATGTGGAGTTCCCGGGGATAGGTGTATGTTTGTTGGTGGGTAAGGATAAAGAAGAGTTTGGATTTGATATCCCACTTTATCACTACCCTAAGGAGTCTCAAAGCGGCTAACAATTTCCTTTCCCTTCCTCCCCCACAACAAACACTTTGTGAGGTGAGTGGGGCTGAGAGACTTCAGAGAAGTGTGACTAGCCCAAGATCACCCAGCAGCTGCATGTGGAGGAGCGGGGAAGTGAACCCGGTTCACCAGATTACGAGTCCACTGCTCTTAACCACTATACCACACTGGTGTAGTGTTTCCTTATCTCTGTTCCATTCCCTCCACCACCTCTGGGTAGCTGTATGGAGAGGGCAGAGAAGGAGGCTTCTTTGCTAATGCTTTGTGGGTGCAGGTGTGGGTGCAAAAATGCTTTAGGTGTACCCATGTGCGCTTCCATATTACATAAGGGTTGAACACAAATATGTGTAGGAACATGCTGTTCACAGTGGGTGATGGTGACGGTGCAGACCCATCCCTTTGCTCCTTCCCACCATGTTTAGCTCTTTTTAAGATAGGAGTGCCTTGGATATTTTCCTGGCGAAAATATGTGACACGATTCATTTCATATACGGGGTACATATTGATGTAAACAAGTATTTATGTCTGTAGAAAGATCTACAGATTGTATTACGCCAAGACATTTCAGTTGCTCAAAATATAAAGCCCAGTAAATGTACGTTTTTGCATTATTGACTGAGAGAGGCAAAACTTCAGCACACATACCTGAAGCCATTAGGCTGACACCAGAAAAAAATAACTCTGGGTGATCCAAGTGTTATGTCATGTCCCCACTTGCATATTTTTCATGTAAATGAACTGTGAATACTTGGTGATTCATTAATATCATTAGGAATTATGGGGCATTAGGAATTTCTTAATTAATATTAATGAACACTATTTGTGGAGAAGATGATATATGTAAATAATAATAATAATAATTTATTATTTGTACCCCGCTCATCTGGCTGGGTTTCCCCAGCTACTCTGGGCGGCTTCCATAGAAACCAAAAATACACTAAAATATCACAGATTAAAAACTTCCCTGAACAGGGCTGCCTTAAGATGTCTTCCGAATGTCAGGTAGTTATTTATCACTTTGACATCTGATGGGAGGGCGTTCCACAGCGCGGGCGCCACTACCGAGAAAGCCCTCTGCCTGGTTCCCTGTAGCTTTGCTTCTCGCAATGAGGGAACCGCCAGAAGGCCCTCGGCACTGGACCTCAGTGTCCGGGCAGAACGATGGGGGTGGAGACGCTCCTTCAGGTATACTGGGCCGAGGCCGTTTAGGGCTTTAAAGGTCAACACCAGCACTTTGAATTGTGCTCGGAAACGTACTGGGAGCCAATGTAGGTCTTTCAAGACCGGTGTTATGTGGTCTCAGTGGCCGCCCCCAGTCACCAGTCTAGCTGCCGCATTCTGGATTAGTTGTAGTTTCCGAGTCACCTTCAAAGGTAGCCCCACGTAGAGCGCATTGCAGTAGTCTAAGCGGGCGATAACTAGAGCATGCACCACTCTGGCGAGACAGTCCGCGGGCAGGTAGGGTCTCAGCCTGCGTACCAGGTGGAGTTGGTAGACAGCTGCCCTGGATACAGAATTGACCTGCGCCTCCATGGACAGCTGTGAGTCCAAAATGACTCCCAGGCTGCACACCTGGTCCTTCAGGGTTGTAATTCTGTTCCTGATAGGGTTCCTTACATCTTTTGACTTCATTGGGCAGTGCAGGTCTTATTTCCACTAATATTATAAGGAAATGGTGTAGTTGAGGACTTTTTTATGTGTGCAAAAAATCCTCCTATGAATGAATGATGTCCCTCCCCCACCCCCGGGTTCTGCTTTATGACTACTTCAATCAATTGCATCAGTGGAAATACGTTTACTGTCTTGCAAACATTCATTTCTATACCATTGTTCTTTACTTGCAGAGTTCAGAATAATATATTTAATTTATTCCGAAAAGGCCATAATATATTTAATCTTAGCTTGGCCAAATCATACCTATGTACCTGTTAAAATGACATATGCATCAACGTAGAAAATGCCAATATTTGCCATCACTAACAAAGTAATAATGTAAATAAATTAGTGTCTGTCCTTGCAATACTTGCTGTGAAAATCAAGGGGGTTCGTCTGTTGACTTTCACTCTTCTTTGACCCTAGTGGGCTTTATAATTCTCCCAGTGACCGCAACAGATCTCCAAAATTCCCTAATTCACGAAGAAGACATCCTTCAGGAGGGAGTGAAAATGAGCCTGGAGTGCCACTTAGACGAAGGTGAGAGTTTGGGTCTTCAAAAAATTTTTCCATTGCACCCTCTCTTCGTAGCAGGAGGTGCTGATGTTCAGGGTTCTTGCCAACCAGCAGGGCATTCTACTCCATTTATCTTTTCCAATGAGCAGTGAACATTCCACAGCTACTGAGCATGCTCAATAGCCATTGAGCTATTTTTGGTTTCCCCATCCCAGTATTTTGTTGTTGTACTTCCGTAAAGCTCGGGCTTCTCCCAAGCCTGTTGATACAGCTCCTTGTGCATCAGCAAAGGGATAGTGGAACTGGGACAACATAACATTTATCTTAGCAGGACTGATGCAACAGTGTGAATTTGTCTATTATTCCGTAGCAAAATGTTCCCATTGTTTTCTGTTGTAATTTAATAAGACAAGTTTAATTGTTTTCTGAACGTTGTTCTGCCTGCCTCCTTTCTAGATCACGGTCCCGTTGCAATACCAGCAGTGGTAGTGAATCAGAAAATTCAAACAGAGAACATCGGAAGAAGAGACATAGGTGAATAAGAAATTGTGCCATTATTCAAAACAAATTGTATAACTTAGTGGTTTTCAACCATTTTGTTTCCACAGCTCCCTTGACCAACTACATTCTTTCTGCAGCACCCCTGTGGGGCTCATAGCCCATTTATGTCACCCCTTGCCTACAGAGGCAGCAGCTCCTCATCCCCTTTCAAACACCCTCCCTTGGGGAGTGTTCCCTCAGTCTCTCCTTCCTTCTCCTTGGGAGTTCTCTAGCCAACCACTGCTGCTGTCCCTGGTCTCTGGGCTGTCCCCCCCTACCCAAAGAGAGATGCCTCCTCCCACTGCCCCACAGGAGCCTGGGAAGCACCCCCTGGCCAGCCCCAGAGGCACCATTCGCCTGTGGAGCTGGTAGCCAGGGCTGCTGCAACAAACCTTTGGGAGGCAGAGATATGAGAGGGCATCAGAGGAGGGAGAGAAGGAAAGAGGGGCAGAGGCCAGTGTTGCCTGTGGTCCCCCTGACCACCATTCAAGGCACTCTATAGTGCCATTGCACACTGGTTGAAAACCACTGGTCTAACTTAGGGCACACTTTGTTTAAATATGAATCTATATGGATCGTTTTTGCCTTGCTAATCAATTTGTAGAAGCAGGTTTTCCCCCCTTGTCAGTGTTAGTGAAAACTGGATTTCTTACTCCTGCCCTTTCAGTACTTTAATATTTCACAAATAAACATGGAATATTGGGGTGTCACAGTTTCTAGGTCCTAAACCCCTCAGGGCATTGGACAGCACCGGCTTCACATCCTTTCCTGTCTTCCTGGTAGACCAGAGGCGGCTTGCTCAGCATAGGGTAACAGTGGCTAACCCAGCCTACCATTCTCATGTGTCCTCTCTCAAGAGACAGTCTTGGCCTTTATTCCCTTTCCATGGTGGCTTCCTTTAGGTTCATAAGCCATCAGGAGGAGTCTGAAAGCTCTCAGCCTCTCATCAGCACCACCCAGGCCTGTGCAGAGCTTGTCTGACACCAGGGTCAAGAGTCTTGTTAGAATACAGTTCTTGGCATGTGTCATGAACTGGCTGGATGCAGAGGACTGGTGGGAGACACCAGCTGGGGAACCCCCAAGGGGATTGGTGGTGGGATGGCAATAAGTGATCGGAAGGAGAAGAGAGGGCAGACTGGGAGGAGAAGGTGTCAGAAGCTGGAGAGGCAACAGGGCTTAATGAGCAGGAAGAGGCGGGGGCAGAGAGCAGTTCAGACTCCGAGGCTGAAGGGGAGTCCTGAGACGAGGGTAGCCAAGAGACAGAGTGGAGGAAGGCTGCTGAAGAAGCCAGGGAGTTTCCCCCCTCCTGCTGCGACCCCTGCTCCTCCCCCATGGACTCCTAGAACACAAAGAGGAATGAAGAGGGAGGAGCAACGAAAGACAAGATGAAGGAGCCTAAGACTGCTGGAGAAGGAACCAGGGGAGGAGCCTTAGAGAGCAGTGGGAAGGTGGGACCTTCAGTCCTCGCAACTGATCTACTGGGAAGAGTTGCTGTGATCATTAGACCTGCCCCATTTTAGTTTCTTTGAATAAATAGTTAACTTCGTGGACATTGGGTGCTCTATTGTTTTATTGCTGACCTATGCCTGACTCCAGCTCCTGACAGCATGGCAGCATAAGCCTGGCAGGCCCCTGATGAGGCCCTCCAGCCAGCTGAGCCCTCTGAGGCCTAGGGCAAGTGTACCCAGCTACACCCCACTCCGTGCACGGGCGTGACACTACCTGTACCCAGATCCAGCCCATCCATTACGGGATGAGCTGCTTATGAGCAAGGTGCCAGTCTAGCAACCTTGTCATCCCACGAGGCAAGAGCATAGGGCTTTTCACAAAAGCTGCTTCATGAAAAATGTGCTTTTAGTTGTACAGAAAATTGCGACAGGCAATATTTAATGAGCCCCACTAGTAGCAGTCCATGCAACGACTTCCATTAGCACAAGGCTTCCCCAGTCTCTTTTGTGCCTCCCTTACCCCCCCCCCCAAATTTCATCTGGGGGTCAGCAGAAGCCTCAGAACAGGAAGAGAGAAGGGATTGTTAGTCTGGCAAGCTGAAATGCTTGCATTAACTTTAACTTCGGTGATAATGGCAAGTTAAACAGCATGAATATGATTGTGTGTACACATGTATGCATATATGACAGAGGAATCAAATAAATGTCTTGTCTGTTACCTTATTTCTGGGGCACTGGGAACTACCAGTCAGAGTAGAGAATAGCATACTAGATAAATAGTCTGACCAACTCTAAGGCAGATTTTTTTTATACGTTGTTATGCATATAATATCTCCCACTGAAATCAATGGACTGGATTATGTCTCATAATGTTCTTTCTCTCACCTGCATGCATGAGAAAGCTTTTCACAAAACTGAAGCTGAATGTACTTTCTCAGAAAGTGGTGAAAAAAATCACTAAAATGCTGATCCATCAGGTATTCACTCTCAACATTCACTCTTTCCTCAGGGTACGGCAGGAGAATGACATGGTTGATTCAGGTCCCCAGTGGGAAGCAGTGCAGAGGCGACAAAAAGAGAAAAACCAATCTGATCCCAACCACCGGCGATCCAGGCACAGATCTCGATCGTATGTTAATACCGCTTGTTATTGTATTGTTATAATACATCTAAAACATTGACTTCTAACAAGGTTTTGACAGCTCTCTACTTTTGCATACGTGAAAGCTACATATTTTATTATCTATCCTCCCAAACAAGAGAAATGTATACATGCAGATACATACGTGTTTACGTTCATTCATGCAGTTCTTACCTAACTACAAATGGCAGTTTCAAAATCTAGCATAGAGTCTGCAGAGCGGAGGAAGAGAGATCTATAGTGGAAATGAATGTAAATACTGTCAGCTGCATAATACAGTCAGTTCAGACTAAATGTGTTAGACCTATTAACTCTTATTGCAAGTACAATTCCGGCCAAAATGAAACGAGTCACAATGAAAAGCAGCTTGCTTTCAGGTTACTGTTTGGGTAACCAAACAACAAGTCTTATTTTCAGCCTTTTCCAGTTACTGTATATTATGTGAGGTGCTTAACTTGGATTGATCATACTTGACAAATCTAAGACAGTAACCTTAGATGAGATTAAAGGGGGCTCATAAAGACCCCCCCATTGCCCCGTCTACTTTAGATACATTTCCAAAAATAGATTGCATGACTTATAGTTTATCTCCATGACTATAGTAGTTGTTTAAGAACTGCAGCACATGACTTTATGTAAATTTCCTACAAGACAGCCCTTTCTCCTAAGGAAATACTTCTGTGGGGAAAATGTGAGACTCAGATCAATAACTGTGTTAAAAGTATGTATTTGCATCTTGAAGATGGCACAGAAATGCTGCCTTAACTCAATGCACATGCAGACATAATTTAAACTGCATTTGCAAATCATCTCATTTGTATTGAGAGAGAGCATAAGCCAAAGTGGGAGACATCCCTTCATATTGCAAGACTAGAGTGCTTCAGATTTTCAGAATAATTAAGTATACCAAGTCTTGTACATTTTGAGAAAAACCTGCTCTGCCTCAGAACTGCTGTTTCGCAGGAAGGTTTTCTGTTTTTGTTTTAAATTTCCACTTAATTTTGTTGGATGAACTTGTTACTTAAAGGAGACGGCACAGGCTCCCTCTTGTGGTCAATTTGAATATTATAAATGAGTTTATAATTTGACAGCCTGATAACTAACTAGTTTTCCTGGCTTTTTCTTTGACTGAAAAAATTAATGTAATGGAATAAAAAAAACGGATTACAAAGTGGTACAATGAATGAAAAGACTATATAGGTCAGCAAACTTTTTCAGCAGGGGGCTAGTCCACTGTCCCTCAGGCCTTGTAGGGGGCCGGACTATATTTTTGTGGGGGAAAGAACGAATTCCTATGCCCCACAAATAATCCAGAGATGTGTTTTAAATAAAAGGACACAATCTACTCATGTAAAAACACGCTGATTCCCAGACTGTCCGCGGGCTGGATTTAGAAGGCAATTGGGCCAGATCCGGCCCCCGGGCCTTAGTTTGCCTACCCATGATATAGGGAGTAAGAAAGCTGCTGCCCACGGCTTATTTCAGGGGTATTTTCTGTCCTGAATCCTTTTTAATTGGAGATGCCAGGGATTGAATCTGGGACTTTAGACATGGAGAGCATCTGCTCTTCTAATGAACAGCTTCACCAATGTAAGTCAGAAACCTCTGGTCTTCCAGATGTTGATGAACTATAGGTCTCATCGTCCCTGCTACTTGGAGACGAAGTCTCAACGTCAGCTGGAAGGCCGATGACCCATGCTCTAAACCAGGGTTTCCCAAACTTGGGTTTCCAAGCTGTTTGTGGACTACAATTCCCATCATCCCTGACTGCTGGCCCTGCTAGCTAGGGATGATGGGAGTTGTAGTCCCCTCAAAAAACAGCTAGATACCCAAGTTTGGGAAACCCCGCCTAAACTAACCCCATCCAGGTTTGTGGAGCTATGCCATAGAAAGTGATTGTGTGACACTGACTTAGATTAATGCCCATTGG
Source organism: Podarcis gaigeae (assembly GCF_964106915.1). Lineage (NCBI taxonomy): Eukaryota > Metazoa > Chordata > Lepidosauria > Squamata > Lacertidae > Podarcis > Podarcis gaigeae. The sequence goes on from NC_139687.1 coordinate 22,438,737, forward strand.
CCTTGATCTGGAAAACCACACACTTAGCAGTAAAAGTTCACCCTCTGTGCTACGGTTGCAGACTCTTAAAGGCTGGAGACCAGCAGCCTCTCATAGCCTTAGTGATGGATGTGGGGGGGGGTAAGTGTGTCAAAGGCCCCCTCAAGCCCCACCCGCAACAGCCAACCAGCATTGCTTCATGCCTGTTTTGGTACAGCAGAGTGACCAAAGTGAAAATGTTTCTTGTAGTTTCTCTTGCCCTTCTACATGCAATACATTTGAAACAGACACCTGCTATCACTCTGACAATGAAAGCTGTCTTTAGCGTCATTTAAACACTTACGTTTTAGATGCATTTTAAGAGAGTCAGGGTTAACTTTATAAATTCTTGAATATACCTGGTCTTCTGATTTTAAATTGCTTAATTAGGGATATTACTGATCTGGTGTGGGTGTGTGGGTTTGTGTTTGGGATGCGTGTGTTGTGTTTTATCTGGGAATGGGGTGAGAAAGGTGAAAAGAAGTTTCTTTTTTACGACAACAGCGAACATAAAAAGCTCAGTGTTCTAGTGCTGTGGGGATCATTTCTAAGAGTTCAAGCAAAACATCTGTGTTGCCAAAGGGCTTTTTAGAATTAAGAATAGCTGTAAAAAAAAACCCCATAGTTAAAAGCACAAAACGTTGCCTGGTTGCAAATCATAAATTCTTGTTGAATTATTAATAAAGGTGAAAATGCAAGCAAAAAAAAAGGTAATACAGACACAACCAGCATATAGGAGCTGGTTAAAGTTTCTTTTAAAAAATAAATAAAATGAGAATAAAAAAAAAAGCCACACACATACCTCTCTCCTGATTAAATTCCAGTGCACCACAGATTTCTTTTAGAACCGCAGGCCTGCACAACTTGCAGCTCCCCATGCTGAATACAGACCACCAGCTGTGTAGCTGAGTATTTTGCTCATGTCTTTATAGTCCTGGGTAGGCAGAAAACTGTGAAGTTCACTGAGCCACTGATGGTCTGCTGTACAAGCATTGTGCACTTCGGAATTGTGGCTCACAAGTTGTGCAGGGCTGCTTTGGGGTTTGAGGGAAGCTCCCTCATATCAGCTCTGATCCTAGTGGGATTCGTCAGCTGTTACTGTAGCTAAAAGAGCATTGCAAGTGGAGCAAAGTCAACCAGCCTGAAAATCACAATTATGAGTATAGCGTACAAGTTTTGTGCCAGTTCAGACCATCTAGGCTTTTAAATTTATGCACAAGTGTCTTTAAGTGCCCGAATACTCCCTAAGCAAGCCTGCTGTTCATTTGAGCTACTCCCTGTACACATTAAAGGAGAAAGGAGTGATGTACGCAAGCATGGTGATTGGTGCTGCTGTACTAGCTATGTGGCTAGAATTAGATCCTGGTCCCAGTCATCTGTTGCTTGCTCCCTTTGCAACAGCTGTCTTGGTGGGGATGGAGAACCTGCCACCCTCCAGAAGTTGTTGGATTTGACTCAGCTCCCATCAACCACTAATCAAGAATGATGGGAGTTGCAGTCCAGCAACAGGTTCCTCATCTCTTGCTAAGAACAGGCCATTAGGAACTGGAGAGCAGCTACATTCTGTTTTTCAGTGGAGGCTTAATGGCAATATTTTATACTATGTAGGACATGTCGAGTAAACCCTTGCCCCTGTTCTGCTACATCCCTGCCGTGTGTCTATCACAATTATTGTCGCTGGCAGCATGCTAACATGCAGCAAAGCCCAGTTTTCCTAAAACATAATCACAAACCTAACCATTTGTTCTTTTCACTCACATAAGGGTGATTTGAAAGGGAAAGTGGGGCTTATAGCATGCATGCAGTATCATCACTGTGTCCAAATACAGATTTCTCAATATGGTTTCACTGTAAAAGTAGCCGAACTAAACAGCCCATTTATTATGAAGGAGGCATGGGCTACATTGCAGAGCCACATGTAGGCTTATTTAGTGAAGTGAACAATGACTTATTCTCTAATGATGATCATCATCATTGCATTTAAGCCACTGAGTGCAGATGAATGTGATGAACCTTCTTAGAATAATCAAAAGCTGAAGTTCATCCCCCCCACCCCAGTGTCTTTCTTACAACCTATAATGCCCTCCAGATTTTGGATTACAGTCCCTATCATCCCTGTCCCTTGGCCACGCTGGCTGTGGCTGGGGGAATTTGAAACGGCCAACAACTAGTGGGCACCATTTTGGCACCTCTGCTCTTATCCCTATGGCTGCTGTCAGTAGAAGGGCCCACCTGAATCACTTTCATTTTACATGAAGTACCAATATCACTTAATCTAGTGGATAGCATGGTCTGTGAGCATGCCAAGCACACTGAGCCTCAGGGCATTCCCTCGCCATGGTAGCTGGGACATAAACATTATCAAAGCCATTCTCTCCCCCTTCCCAGTGAATCATGGATTGCTTATGCACATTCCCTGGAGCCTTGAGTATTATAGATTCAGAAGGGCTTGCCAGTCCCTCGGGATATGTGCGGAGTACACAGCTGCTGCTGCTGCTGCTTTGCATGAATGGGACCAAAAGGAAGATTAAAGCAATTCAACATTCAAGGCTGGAAGGTACTATTAACCCTTCCCCCAGTGTTAAGCAATGCATCAGGCTTCTGCCTTAGGGAAGGCAAAGGCACTGGGAGGGGGAAATGAATGAGGAAGAGGAGGAGAAAGGTGAAAGACACAAACAGCATTAAAATAATCCATGGCATTGACAGCCTTGGGGTAAAGAGAGTGAGAAATTGGGTCATCAGTTTCTTGTGCTGGGTAGCCTTTGTACGAAGGTGGTATTATTACAACAGATACACACACACACTTTAGTTGACTGTCAGCTGAGATGTCACCATTAACCCTGCTCTCCAAAAAAAACCCCATTTGTTTTCCAGCTAATAGAACATGGGAGGGGAAAACAAAGCTGAAGTGGCTCCATTTTTATGAGCAGCTTAGTCGAACAGTTGCCTGGAGGAAGACAAACTGTGGTTCAGACTCAGAACTACTTAGTCAGAATAGGACATTTCCATATTCAGCTAGGTTTTACTCAGAGTAAACCCACTGAAATTAATGGAACAAGCTTATTAGTGTTTGTTAATTTCAGTGGCTGTACTCTCAACACCACCCCATGTCATGAAAACGTAAAGCTTAATTCTCTGCAGAAATGTTAGCTAGTTGCATCACTATTCTTAGTTCAAGGTTTTGTCTTTGCTCTAGGATTATGCATTTGATGAAATGACATATTTTTGTTTGCATTTATGTAGGAGAAGTCCAGATGTGCAAGCAAAGGAAGAATTGTGGAAACACATTCAGTAAGTATGTCTGCAGGGGTAGGGAGCTTCCATGGAACAATACAGATCTATTTTTATGAATGTGGTTGTATAACTTCTTTTTTGTGTGCAATCCTTTTCTAGAAAGGAGCTTGTGGACCCATCTGGCATGTCTGAGGAACAATTAAGAGAGATTCCATATACTAAAATAGAGTAAGTTGTGTTTTGTTTTGTTTTCTCCTAGAGAACAGGAGTGTTTCTATTTGTATATAGCTAAATAAATCTAACTCTGAGATTTGTATTGGAAAGAATCATGCAAGATTGGAGAGAGCTGCAAAGTTCTGTCTTAAATAATGAGGCACAATCCACTGTGAACATCACTCAGACCTTAAACAGAAGTGAATCTCTGAGCTCCATTTCATTTCAGCCAGGCGTATATGTGTTGTGTTGCCAATAAATTGTACTTTTAAGAATGCTTCTCCACTTGCAGCTTAGTTCTCTGGAGTCTGCCACTCCCTCACAAATTCCACCCCCAAGCAAGCCTTGATGGCAGAAGTGACCCTCACTTTGAATGAAATGAAATTTATTATGGTCCCAGACCAGATTCACATACCGTACCAAGCGAACACAAAACACAACAGAATTAAGTCCAAATTAGCAATCAAACATAACAATAAACAATAGGAATATGACAGCCATTAGAAATGTGGTTTAGGTCTTAGTCTCTAAAATATTATCTAGAGTTTGCATCTGAGGCCTTAGTCTTTGTAATAGCACAGCTTGTTCCCTGAGTTTTATGGCAGCCACGCAAAATTTGGTCACCCTTAGCGTCATCTCTGGATCCTTCTCCTCTATCAGGGATTTTAAGCATTGAGGTTCAGACCCACTTGGAATTTTCTGTATAACAGGGCTGGTAAAGACCGAGCGTATATCCTCATAAAAACAACATCATAGCAAGACATGAGAGACGGTTTCCACCTCTATTCAGGCTGCAGGGGCAGACTCGCTCTGCATACGGTTTACCCACATATCACTTTGAAAGAAAATCACCTTAGGGAGCAGACCACAACAAGGTAAACAACAATCAGAGCAAAGGGGTTTCACGTTCCTTACCCATCACAGACCTTGTGCTGTTTACATCAAAACCCACCACCCTCCCCACCTTGTGCAGTTGGGACCGACGTGGATTTACACAGAGAACTTACACCATCCTGTCTAGTTTGGCTCTCAGTGGCATCCCCTATGCTCCCGTCAAGTTTGCTGAACAGCACACAGAATAATGCTGAAAATCTAGAGCAGCTTTGGGGAAAATTCCACCCAAGCTACCTTCACTTATATACTCCCCCTTTAATATTTACTCTTCCTCTGATCCCCTAAAGTGACTGGTTGACCCGCTTGACCCTTCTTCCTCGGCACACAGCCATCAGTTGCCAGAGCACATTTGCTCCTTTCAGATCAAACACCCGTTTCGTTCTCGTAATTAGCCCATTTGGGACTTCACACAGAGTGTATTGCAGTAATCCACTCCTGATGTCATCAATGTCTGAACCATAGTCAAACAACCCCAACTCACACCTACCTAAGCCTGTGTGTGTACACACGCCCCAATATATTACAAAATAAGTTTGCTCGCATTACTTACAATTAAGCAGCTTAACCCAAAGGAAACTGTGTACACCACCTTGAGTTGCTTGGAGGAAAGGTGGAATACAAATGAAACATATCTCTTTCCTAAGAAGTCAGAGGGTAAGGATGGGCTACAGAGGGAAGGAAAAATTGAATATAGGGCAAGATATTTGCTGGCAACACTTGCTCACCAATGCTAATATTACTAATTAGTAGCATTTCTTATTCGGTGTGGATCTTTTAGTTGTGGGGGGTTTTTTTATTCTCAGCGCTGAGGCTACTGTATGGAGGGAAAATTCTGTTTGATAATTTTATCCATTTCCTGTACATTCTTAATATAAATCAGGGTTTCCCAAACTTGGGTCTCCAGCTGTTTTGGATTGCAGCTCTCAGCATTGCTGACCACTGGTGATAACAATTCCCATAACTTGAAACATCCCACTTGACAGTTGACACCACACAGCTTAGCTTAGTTGGTTACAGCATGATGTTGAAAATGCTAAGGTTGCAGGTTCAAGCCCCATATGGGACAGCTTTATATTTCTGCAAGGGGTTGGACTAGATCAGGGTTTCCCAACCATGGGTCTTCAGTTGTTTTTGGACTACATTTCCCATCATCCCTGACCACTGGTCCTGCTAGCTAGGGATGATAGGAGTTGTAGTCCAAAAACAGCTGAAGACCCATGGTTGGGAAACCCTGATGCAAATGAACTTGATTGTGGAGGTTAAACAACCTTCCAGGGTTGTCAACTTTTGTATTCTTTTCGATGAGAATACCTTGTGATACTAATCTGCTCCTGGAAATGTTAATTCCACTTTAGGACTCAAGGCGACCCTGTTCGCATCAGACATTCCCACTCCCCTCGAAGTTATCGCCAGTATCGACGGTCGCAGTGCTCTGACGGAGAGAGATCTGTTCTGTCAGAAGTTAAGTAGGTCAAGTATTTAATTTGCCAGTGGTTTAATGATAAATGCTACCTATCCCTAACTCCAACTCCAATTTAACAAAATTATTGTGCAGCAACTTGTTAAAATATTTTATGTTCCCTGCCTGACTCCTCAGGAAAAAAAGTTGAGTGGGAGAGATCAGTGGTTTGCACCTTGGCCTGTTACTTAACTCCTCATTCTGCTTAGATTCTTCTACACCTGGCCTGTCCAACAGGTCAATTGCGATCTACTGGTTGATCGCGGGACGCCCAAGGTCGATCCAGGTTGACCTTGTGATCCTGAACGATTGACAAAAAAAAGCTCAACAACTTTTGTAAATCCAATGGGTAGATTACTGCCATTTTTTTAAAAGTGGGAGTAGATCGCAGTTTCTTGGGAGTTGGACATGCCTGTTCCACACCATTGTCAACAGGATGTTGGAGCTTCCTGCATATCCAGAAGCACAATACACTTGTATCAGAAGTGCTATCCTGTTAGAGGAAAGGGCAGGGCAGTATATGAAAACACTTGGCCTCTTCCTACTCCTCCTTTATTGCTTAAAGGAAAAGAGGTCACTCCTCACTTGTATCATAATATGGGAAGCAACCCTTGGAACACAGGACCGTAAATCAGCAGTTAAACCTTAATTAGAAACACTTAAGGACATTTCAAAGTTAGAATTGAATTCTATCCTATCCTGGGGGGTCTAACAAAGATCGTTGTTCTTGTTTGGGTTCCAGCTAGGCTATAGCAGAAACAGTCAGCTATATATCCCCTTGAGTTGTATTTATTACTGAGAGAAAAGCACTGATAGGATGTCTGTTCATGTGCAGATAACTTTTTAACCCCAAAACTTTTCTTAACGTGCAAGCGTCATACATCTTGCCATTTGTTTTTTCAGTTCAAAAACAGACCTTGTACCTCCATTACCTGTAACCCGTTCCTCAGATGCTCAGTGCCCCACCATTGCAGTATCTCACCAGGTTGGTAATTTGAGTATTTTAAGTTGCATGTTTTGGGGGAGTGGCAGGACAAGGAGACTTATGCAGCTTCCAAATCTAATTCAGCTTAGGTCATGTGACCTAGGACCCGGGCCTTAAAACTTGGACCTACATTCAGCTGCTGGCAGTAGCCTGTCCCATACAGTCCTGAATGGAGCTTAGGAGTAACATACACAAGTGAAAGTTACACTGGCTTCCTATAGTTAGAATTGTTGTGTTTGACTCTAGTTAGTGCTAAATACCACACCTGAAATGCCCTCAAGGGATGGTGGTGGTTCATTGGGACTGCAGCATGCAGAGGACCTAACCAGGCATAGGCAAACTCAGCCCTCCAGATGTTTTGGGACTACAATTCCCATCATCCCTGATCACCGGTCCTGTTAGCTAGGGATGTAGTAGTCCCAAAACATCTATGCCTGTCCTAGCCTAACTTCACTCCCTCATTCTTACAGTCATTCACCAACTCATCCATCGTGCCATCTGCCTCCATCCTAATTGATTCTGTTAGGATGATATGCTGTTAACACTTACCAAACAGTATTCGGATGTTGCTGAAATCAAATGCCAAGCAATTCCAATGCCACCTCGCCCCATTTAAATTTAATGGATTTAATTTAGGATCCCTCCGCAGACACACTCTCAATTCCATGCATTACAATGTTAATTTCAATTTAGTCATTAGGTAGCTTGTTGAAGTTTGAAAGCTTTCTGCATTGCTTACAGTAAATCAGTGTTTATATTGGGAGTAGTGTCATATCTCGGCTCCCAAATGTTGGTCATTTTGATCGCTGGGAGTCGATCAAAAACCAGAAACGAGTGTTCCAGTTTTCAAATGTTCTTTCGGAAGCTGGACATCCAACAGGGCTTCCACGGCTTCTGATTGGCTGCAGGAGCTTCCTGCAGCCAATCAGAAGCCGTGCTTTGGAAGTTGAACATTTCGGAAGTCAAATGGACTTCTGGAACGGATTCTGTTCAACTTCCGAGGTATGACTGTAGTACCGTATTTTTCTGTGTATAAGACACTCACCCTTGTATGAGACCCCTATTTTTTAAAACCCAAAATTAAGAAATTGAGCCAGAGCCAGAGTCCAGGCCGCCCATGTCAGAGCCTGAACCCAAGCCCAGGCTTCCCGCACCAGAGTCAGAGCCACAACCAGAGCCCCTGTGCATTCACCATCCATGTATAAGATGTCCCCCAATTTTTGACTAAATTTTAAAAGCAAAAAGCATTGTCTTATATATGGAAAAATACAGTAATTCCTTTTGCAGAACTGTAACCAGAACACAGAATGTGACTTAATTCTCATCGGTTGTGCATTGAACTTTTAGTAATGCATTTTCTTTCTCTTCAGAGGCGAAATGGATCTAAAGACAGCCTAATAGAAGAAAAGGCACAGGCACCCATCAACAACCTGGATGGAAAGCACAGTGCAAAGACAATAAAAATTGTACAAGCTTCACGACTTAAGACAGAGACTTGATTCTTCTAGCGAAGGACTGTGAGGATGCTGCTCTTTGGCATTTTCAAATGGTACAGAAGTCCAACTACACTTAAACTGCACAGATGGGATTTTTGACCTAAATTAAAGCAAAGATTTAAACTATGAAATATTTCTTGAGGACGAGGCAAATTGCTCTGAAGGATAACACCAATAAGATCAGAGGATTGAACAAAACAGCTGTTGGCTTACTGGAAGATCTATGAAAATAAAGGCTTTAGATAATAATTACTCCAGTTCCAAAAACCAGTTACAGCCGATTGTTAACCATGGACAATGCCCTGGGTGACTTGATTCAAAAAATGGAAGTATAAGCAAAGATACAAAAGCAATGTACTTGCCAAATGTGCAATAGTAAACGTTTTCTGAATTTAAAAGTAAGGACTGTAATTCATATGCCCATACTTGCCTAGCAATCTCATTCTTATTCACAGCAATGTTGATTATTTTATCAGAACTTTATACAGTGAATTCTACATCCTGCTTGGTTACACTGTCTTGTATGCAGCCTTCCAATTTTTAATGTCCTAAAGTTAGATCCTTAAGATTCATGCTATTGTTGCCGATATTTTTAGGATCTTTTACTGTGGTTCTAGAGCAGGTTTCCCTAACCTGGTACCCTTCCATTGACTACAAATCTCATCAAAAGAATGAAGTCAAAAATATTTGCAGGGCATCTGGTTGGGGAAGTTCATAGAGCTATGAATGAGGCATCAAATTATAGTTTAGAACAGAGAAAAGTGTTCAGCTGTAAAAGGTGTAGCTATAGTATTTTGAAATGAGTTGCCACCACCTTTGACTTAAGGTGCTATGATATAATGAAATATTCTTAAGCAACCAATGTTTAGGAGCAGGGAGGGGCATATGGCCCTCCAGATGTTGCTTCCTAGTGTACAGGCCCTAGAAACAGATGAAAAGAATGGCAAGGAGGGAGGCATTACAATAGCACCAACTCTGGAAGAGTACAGGTTTCATTTCTCCATCCTTCCACTCCAAGGAAACAAACAAACTGGATGATTAAATAACAAGGGATGAAGGTCAAACCCTTCATTTTCTATTCCTGCTAGCTCATTGTTGCTGTCCACTTGGTTTTACAATTGTGAGATCCTCCCATTTTTAATTTCCTGCAAACGGCAGAACATCTTAATTGCGGTGAGAACTTTGGATTGCCAACAAACACTGGTTTGGTTTTGCTTTTCTTCTAGTAACTTTTATGTGTGTATCACACTGTTTATGGATGAGAAAGATGCATCTAGCAACCATGGTGTTTTGAAATTGATTTATTTTTTAATTGAATATACACAGATGTTGTGTACAGATGTTTCTTTATACATGAAATTACCTCTGATACAGAAGTTGAGCAGAATAAGCCACATCATGTTAAACTACTGATACTTCAGTGGCAGGTGTTAATTTCCAATCCCAATCTGCATCCATGTTTAAACTTTAAAACCTGTGTGCAAAGCTTACTGGAACAATAGATTGGAAACTATATACCATCAACAAGAGTCTGTCTGTGGTCTGGTGGTGAGTGGTTGCAATGGAGCAAGGCATGTTCATCCTATTTACTTTCAAGGTGTAATTATCACAATCCAATAGGTAATATTTACACATTACTTTCCCTCTCCTCCTTAATACAGGCTTCTGCTAGCATGTTGCAGCTGATGCTGTAGATACATATTCCTGCAAAAGAAGAAAACAACCCACTATTAATTATCCAGCAACCAAACAGAAATTGTGCCACAAGAAATGAATTTGGGGTACCCTAATTTTTGAAGTAGTTATTGACTGGTGGCCATCTTATTTTTAAGTTTTGTTTTGCATACTATGTACTGTGTCAATTCAGTTATGTGAAAAGGGTGGTAAATTCATTTTTAGAGCATTTAAATTGACATCTTGCATTTGGTCCACCAACTGTGAGTGACCATATTTTTGTGAAGGTTGCCCCAGCCAAATTTATTTTGGCATTTTTTCTAATGTAGAAACTCATCAAACCTTTGTCACTGTGAACTATTAATTATCTAACATAGCTTCACCACCTGATGCTTGTTTCACTAAATACATGGGAAGAGCAGAGCATTAATACACTTGTCAGATTGCCTGCCATGCTGTGGATCCAGGAGCAGCCCTAGCAACAAGGTCAATCACCAGGTCCATAGCTATGAATGACCTCTTACTGGGGAAACCAAGCCAGATTATTATTATTACTCATTGGCCTGGGCAGACCAAGCAGAAGTGTAGAAGTATCTATGGCTTTTGCCTTGTGCAGCAGCTAATATGTTTTAGGGCACACGTGATTCTGTGCAGTTAAAATAGCTACACCCCACGTGGATGATCGGTAATGGTGAGACAGTTGTCGTCATGGGGCCAAAATCATCTGTTCTCATGGCACTTTTCATGTCCAGGATGTGTATCCTGCTCCCAGGAGATGGGAAAAATAAGAAGAGTGTATGGACAGTGAAGAACAAGACCCTGGCAAAACAGGAACAGAATGAAGTGGGTGTATACATAAAGGTACACATGCATATTTTGCTGGTGTAATGGACAAGCCACTGTGCCTTAACCCTGCCTACCTACCCTATTTCCAATAAGTTATTTACCTGCCTGAAAGCAAATGAAGCCTACCTCAAGTAAAGTGCCTGTACCTTGCTCCCACTCCTCACATTTGTGTTTCTCTTCATATCCTGCCCAAGCAAGTTTTCTTCCTCTTTCAACTTAAGACTGGGCATGTTTAATCAGAAGAAAATCCCACTGAATTCAGTGGGGCATAGTCCATAACTATGTGCTGTACCTTAATTTTCTCTTTTTGCTCACACTGTCAATTTCTTTTTCTGCTGCATTCCGTGCATTTCCAGGTCCGTAGGCGTCCATTGGGGCTTATTAAATTCAGCCTTCTTGCACCCTCATCTTCTTCACTCATTTTCACCTCCACATCATCATCAATGAGTGACCAATGGGAACCACTCCATACACGTTTCCATTGTGCAAGAGAACACACTTGAGACTGCGCTTAGAGCTATCAAGAAATCAGCACCATTCCATTGAATTGTATGATGTAATGCCTAATTGGCAGAGAAGGCCTGGAATATCATGACAGTAAACAAAGTGCTTGTCTTTTGAAAAGAAGCCGACAAAATCCTGGTCCCTCTTTCAGAAATATGTCATTTTTGCCGAGTGGTGCAGATGTTTTTCTTGCAGCCTGGATGCTAATAACTCAGCTGCCTTCTTGGAGAGGCCCAAATCACGCACTAAGTCATTCAGTTCCCCTTGGCCAAACTGCTGTGGGACTGATTGCTGCTCAGATGAGTTGTCTTCGGATTCTACAGCCATTTCTCAATGCACCTTCCCAAAATCCTCATGATCTTCCCCACCATGTTCACTTCCTTCATCTTCAGAAGAGACAAACCTCCTAAAACCTGGAATTGGGAGTTCCTCAGAGGGCGGAATAGGTCTAATTGCTGAAGGAATACTGGGATAGGCGACAGCATGTTGGTTTTTCTTGCTGATACCCTTCATATTGACCAGACTAAAAGAGCAATCACTTGTGTGATCCTTGGGTTCTCACCAAACCATAGGAACCCCAAAAGGCATGCTCTTCCGTTTTCCTTTTGTCCAGTCTCTAAGCATTTCCTCACAATTGTGACAAACAATATGCAGAGCCCATTTCTTGTCTTGGTCACCAAGGGGAATTTCAAAACAGCTTTTATAGGCACGCCTCACAAACGCGGAAATATTGAGTCTTTGACGAGGAAGTGCATAGCAGCCACATACATAACAAAAGGCATCAGGGTTGTTTACACATTTAGAAAAAGCCATGGTCCGATCTGAAAAATACAAATATTTAGGTTACAAAGCTATAAAAATAAAGAAAAAATAAGTTGGTTAGGGTACATCAATGTGTCATTGTCCACTTATCCCCAGTGTAAATATGACATATCGGCAAAAGTCAGAAAGCGGAAGATAACTATAGCATGTACACAAAAATCATTTTCAGATTTGAAATCAGCATTGAAAGAACATATAACAGTTGAAAACTCTCATGCAACAGAAAATGAAGGGAAAAAAATTGTTCCCCAGTGATTCAGTTTGCCAGGCACAGAAGCTTTTTAAAGGAAGAGGAATTTTAGCTAAACCAGATCCCAGAGGTGGAAAAAAGCTTCCATCTGAAACTGTAAGCAAGGTTCTAAACTTTTATCACAGTGATGAGAAGTCTAGAATAAAGCCAGGAATGAAAGATGTGGTCAGAATTGGAAAAGAGTATCATAGGAAGCGGCTAATACTGGGCAACCTCCAAGAATTGTATGCAGGCTTCAAGATGAGGTACAAGGGTACCACTGGACTTCTGATTCTTGTACTTTGCATCCTGTAGTAGTGCATTATAAACATGGTATACAAAAGTCAATAGTTTTGAAATATATAAAAGATAATTTTCCTCTCATCAAACAGATACACTACTTTAGTGACAGCTGTGCAGCACAGTACAAAAATAAGTTCAACTTCCTAAATCTCTGTCATCATCAAGAAGATTTCCAAATAAATGCACAGTGGTCTTTCTTTGCCACTAGTCATGGCAAGTCAGTATGCAACAGTATTGGTGGAACTACAAAATGTCTAGCTAGAAAAGTCTTCAGAGATCCCTTGAAAAGCAGATTACTACTCCAAAAATATTTTTTGATTTCTGTGTTTTGTTTTTTTAAAGGTCAAATTCCAATATATTGCAAGGGAAGACATAGACATAATCTCCTCTTCCCTTGAAACCTGTTTCAGAGACGTGCAGACACTCCCTGGAACTCACAATTTCCACAACTTTAAACCACTGAATTCTACAGGCACAACTGAAGCAAGAAGAATGAGCACTGATAAAGAACCCTTCCTCACTTTCAACTTGAGGAGCCTCCCTAAACTTCCTGTGAATGCTGATGATCTATATCCTGGATGTTTTGTAACTTGCAAGTATGATCATTTGTGGTATTTTGGAATGGTATTGGAAAATAATCAAGACGATGGAGATGCTTTTGTAAAATTTATTCACCCAAATGGACCTTCGCCTTCATTCTGCTGGCCTAGCCGTGACAATTCTTGCGTAAAACCATTTCCTCACACGCTTGGTATTGTACAACCCCCACAGACAATAACCGGCAAGAGATACTTCTTTCCCAAGGAGTGTATGGTGTTGATGGAAGAAAAAAATGAAAATCTTGCAGCTGATACTGAGGCTACAGCAAAGAAACTGAGGACCATTGAACTTGTAAGGTAATAAACTGTGATAATAGCATAATCTGTTATGGTAAGTGCATTTATAAAAGTTTTTAGGCATTTATAAAATCTTGAGTGCTGGTGTATTTTTTTCTGAAATCTCATCATTGAGCTCTGTAAAATTTCAAAGAGACCTGATCAATACTTATGGAGGGAAAAAATGTGCACAAGGGTATCTTGTGTTGAAGGTCTCAAGAAGCACAGACAACACAAATTTAACAAAACTTTGAAGTGCTATAAAATTAAAACCATTTGAGATAGAGGAAAAAATTAAGAGGATTTCTTTCAATCACAAGGGAAGGGTGTACACCAAATTTCATCAACATCCAAGATGGAGGGTGACATGCCCTCATTGAAATGACATGGAATGACCCCCCAACACAAATGGTGTGTTTTAGCTGAAATACAGAGAAGGTACATAACCAACTCCTGGTAATATGACAGCTAAAGTTAATATATGCCTTTTCTGACACCACATTCACTAGTGAAAGCAATGAATGGGCAACACAAAGGCAAAATTACATGAGGCAATATGTGGATCAATGTCAAAGTGTGTGCCTAGGCCAGGGTGAACATAGCCAATGATCACACTGAGGTGGAAAGTCAACGTGTTTACTCTGCCATGGCAGAAGGCACAGAAAAGGCAAACACCCAAAGAATCTGTGCAACTCTGAAGTGCACAGTAAATACGATTTATAGCAACCATATAAGTATAATGTGAAAACCACGCGAACATGATTACTATTGGGGTCATTCCATGCCAAATAACCTACTGTATTTTAATACTCAGTTGTGCTCTCACAACTCAGATTAATCTTAAAAAATTAATTTGAGGTTATCTCATAGGTATCTACTCATAATTTTTTTTGGAAGAAAATCTGAGTTTTGAGAGCACATGGCACCAGGTGATTTGGTGTAGAATGACCCTCAAGAGGGCTTCTCAGACCGCTAAAGAAATGTATAAAGATAGAATAACACAATGTACTCATACCTATATTCTGAAGTGAAATGTTTCATCAAAGCTGTGTGGGTTCTGCCTATACCTGAAAAATAAAAAAAAATGATACAATGAACCAGTCATTTTTGTATGACTGCAAATAGTTTTGCTTTAAAAGTAGCCCACACAGTCCCTCAGTTACAGAGAGAAACTACATAATGCAATCTTATAAGAGGGAACCTGCATAGTGCACATTTAGCACATAAGGTCACATTAATCCCAGGAAGTTTCACTTGCAAAAGTGGTTGTGGAGTTCACCCTTAGCAATAGTCCCTTTTCAGGGTCCGTCCCAAACAGTGGAATGTACTTCTGAGCAAACTAGCAAATTACACCGTCATCAATACACGTGGTTGCAAGGAAGAGCGAAAATGCTAGAGAAGTGCATATACACCAGTTTTTTTCCCACAGGTTCCTTGAATCAGAGAAATATTTGTCTGTACTAGTATACAGTGTGTCTTAGTAAACATATGGAATATGCCAGGGATAACATCCCAGTAATTTTGAAGTTTGTAAAGAGGCTGATTTAACCAAGCACTGGCATGAGATTAGTCTTTGGAGCAAACTACACACTATGTCACTGCATTGTGGGGGGTCCCTCATCCACTGCTCAGGTGTCTGCACCAATTTACTTTAAAAAAACAACAACATTCAGGTAATTGTTAATTGTGTCACGTCCAGTTTGGTCCTTTGCGCTTTGTGAAAATAGGGACTGCAGTCAAGCTGAAGCGTCAAGTCTTCATACAGACAGGAACACTTAAATTTGTAAAAAACTTAAAATGAACACAAAGAAGTAAGGTACACATAAGACTTTCAAGGAGCCACAGGCAGACAAAGCTAGAAATGTCCCACATACAGCAAGCCTGCTAGGAACAATTCCTAGCTTAGGAAAAAGCTGCAAGGTGGGGATTTGTTTTATGCCTTCTCTGACACCACGTTCATTAGCAACCAAAACGAACGGGCAACACTGAAGGCAAGATGACACAAAGCAACCAAAACTAAGCAAGCAAGGAAAGATCTGCACCTGCATGCCTATACAGTGGTACCTTGGGTTAAGAACTTAATTCATTCTGGAGGTCCGTTCTTAACCTAAACTGTTCTTAACCTGAGGTACCACTTTAGCTAATAGGGCCTCCCGCTGCCGCGTGATTTCTGTTCTCATCCTGAAACAAAGTTCTTAACCCGAGGTACCACTGTACACACAGCTTACCTACATTACAGAGCTGGAGACACTTCCTGCAGTTCAGCATGCTGATTTTTTATATGCCTGTCTGTAAGAAAAAGATCCTCCACTTTTCTTTCCTCTATGGCTTCTTTCTCACAAAATCTTATTTACCTCTACCCTTTTCTCTCTAGAAAGCAACGGGGGAAAGAGCTGCTGTGCACGTGTTTGCGCGCTCACAGCGAACTTGCCACACGTGCAAAATATCCCCGCTTCCTACCTAAAAGTGATGGGGCCCCCCCTCGTGCTAGCCTGTCCCGTCAAGCCCAACCAACACCGCCTCCTGAGGCTCGACAGGGCGCGAATCCCAGGCGGCCACGCTACGCCGTCATTACTTGCCTCTGTGCCCCCACTAACACCACGCGCTAAGAAACGGCTAAAAGGCACCGCCGCAGAATCCGCGCGCCCATTCGCGCGAGAGGACGAGCTCCCTCAGGGGCCGGTAAGGCCTCCTACGTGCCCGCCTTGCTCAGTTCCCCAGCCGCAAGGGAAGAAAAAAAGGGGCCCTAGGGCCTTTACTTTTAACCGCCGGGCTGATTTTTTTGTGTGTGGGGGGGGGGGCGTTCATACCTCGGGGCCCCGCGGAAGCTTAAAGCGGCGCGCACGGCGCTTTCGTCGGCAGAGGCCTTCAAAGGAAGCGCTTTTTTCCTCAGGGCGCTACGGTTCGTTTAAAAGTGCTGCCGGGAACTGCATCTCCGCGAGGAGATAAAGCGCAGAGCCCGGGATTCTTGTAAGGGAGAGACGAAATGGCAGAGGCTGTGGGAATCCGATCCCCCCTCAGCGAAACCTCCATGCCTGCACCTCCGCTCCCCCGCCCGCGCTCCTCTGTTTCCCGCCTCCCTTGCCAACTGCCACACATATGAGCCCCCTACACACACACCCATACTCACTTGGTTGACTCCAGTCCCCACAGCTCTCCCCGCGCTTTTCAAACATCCCCTTTGGTATTTGCCCTCAGCGGCTCCCTCAACCGCCACCTCCCTCGCGCGCGCCGAGAGCGGGAAAAGGGACGCCCTTCCGCTTCCGGCCGCTTCTTATAGCCTCCGCTTCGGGCCAAACCATTGCTGCTAGAGCGGGGGGGGAGGAGAGGGAGAAGACCAGGCCAGACCGCTCCATTCATTGATTTCTGCAGGAAACCATCGTAGCCCAGACAGGTTTCAAAGGTCTGGCATATACCAAACGTGCTCTCGGGTCACTCGCTCCCCGTCTTGTCGAAACATGAGGAGGAGGATGTGGAATGTACCAACTGTACCTCTCCCCCCCTTCCTTCTTCCCGCTGTTCTCATTCAAACGGTTGCTGGACCCTAGAGAGAACAGTGCAGAGTAAAGCGCAACTCGCTCCGTGTTCGTTTCTTCTCTTTTGATTTGGGATCTGCATTTTGCAGCAGGAGAGGGGCAGAAAGGCACGTGGAGATACTGCACAACATCTTGTTTGGCGCAGCAGTTAATGGCCAGATTCTGTCATTTTCTATTTATTTGGTGATTAAAGCAGATTACATCAGTTTCTGCTGATGTTCAAGGTTAATGAAATGTTCAAACAAGATGTTAAAGAAAAAGGTTTTTGTGAAAAAGAATCAAACTTTCAACAAGAAATATTGAATAACGATTTTAAAATTCTGTCTAAAATGTATAAATTACTGCTTGAATGGCACCTGAAAGATGAGGAGGTAAAATCAGTCATGATTTACTGGGCAAAAGATTTTGGGTATAATATACAGTTAAGTGATTGGGTAAAACTATGGAAAGAGGGTTTGAGATTTACCGCATGTAGTGCATTAAAAGAAAATGTGATGAAGATGGTGTACAGATGGTACATCACACCAGCTAAGTTAGCAAAAATGTATAAAGTCAGTAATAAATGTTGGAAATGCAAAGAAAAAGAAGAATCATTCTACCATATGTGGTGGGAGTGTAAAAAGGTGAAATGTTTCGGGGAGATGATATATAATGAGTTGAAAAAAATGTTGAAATATACATTTATAAAGAAACCAGAAGCATTTCTTTTGGGTATTGTTGGAAATGAGATAAATAGAAAAGATTGCAAGCTTTTTTTATATGCGGTAACAGCAGCAAAAATATTACTGGCCCAAAAATGGAAGCAAGAAGAATTACCAACGTTGGAAGAATGGAGGATGAAATTAATGGACTATGCAGAATTGGACAAGCTAACAGGAAGGATCCGAAAGCGGCGGGACCAGAGATTCACTGAAGACTGGACTAAATTTACAGAGTATTTGAAAAGTATTTGTGACGATCAGACTACGTTTGTAGGTCTACAAGAAGTTCTGTGAGGAGTTATTTAAGAAATATTGTAAAAATGGAAAGGGAGAGATGATCTGTTAAGAAATGTAAAGGCAATATTAAGTTAAGAATTGCAGGAGATGTGATTATGACGGAGGATTATCAGAGGAGCTGAAGGAAGTCCAAATAAGAATATGTGTGTTATAATTTGTGTGGTATGTCTTTAAAATTTTGTATGCTAAAAACTAATAAAAAATATTTTAAAAAAAAGTTTCTGCTGATGTGCATGCTCTATTTTATTTTACAGTGCTACCTCGGCTTACATACGCTTTAGGTTACACACTCCGCTAACCCAGAAATAGTGCTTCAGGTTAAGAACTTTGCTTCAGGATGAGAACAGAAATCGTGATCCGGCGGCGCGGCGGCAGCAGGAGGCCCCATTAGCTAAAGTGGTGCTTCAGGTCAAGAACAGTTTCAGGTTAAGTACGGACCTCTGGAACGAATTAAGTACTTAACCTGAGGTATCACTGTATATTCTTCTCAAAGGCACAAATACTTCTCTGATAAACTCCCTTTTTAGAGAGACTGGAGCTCAGTTTCATATCACTCAGAAGCTGAATGCTCTTTAGACAGCAAGGATAACATTCACATTCATTGTTATTTTAAAGCCATTTACTATGAAGCACAGAAGATGCTATTTTTCCTTAGAAGGCAGTATAATCCTATTGTGTATGTTAGCATAATGGTCAGAATCTATATTGTCATCTGTATCTGAAAGAGTCACAAACATTTCCGCTGTCCACAGTAACTCTATGAGTCCTCTGTTTTACTCCTTTCGACTGCCATTTGGGTTTCGGAGATGGCTCCCTTGGATTTATTGCTTGATACAATCCTTCACCTGTTGCCAGAGTTATTTTATACCTGTGCCAGGGACAAATAATGCATGGCTGTCCATTGATGTCCTAAACACACAAGGGAAGGAGGGAAGAACAGATGGGCGGGGAATAAATATTACACTGAACATCCCCCACAAAAACTCCTCCATACCACTATAATAGGAGTACTAGGTTCCTGTTTTTTAAAGCATATAAATGTAACAAATAAAACAAACAAATATCTGAAATTTCACAAAACGTGGAAATCTCAAGAATGCAAACTCCTGGAAAGTCTGCCTTAAAGTTCATTGGAAAATAACTTTAGTACTGGTTCACTCTTAAGGACACCCCCCTTCTGAGATTGCGTGGCAAGTCCCCCCCCCCCAGTGGGAATAAAGACACATGACACAATTATTTAAGGTTAATGGGCTAAATATGATCACAACTTTATTGGTTACAGGTAATGAGCGGTCTTGGTTTAGGCATTGGTCCTAACAGACTATCCGGCTTCAGCCTGTCCACTTGATGGCATGGAAGAGGAAATTTTACCTTCTCATCCTCTGTTGTGGTACTGAGGAAAATCCCTCAAACACTGTAGTGATGTTAGGAAATCTTAGCAAGGAAAACTTTGGTTCAAGCCAAGGAAGGTCTTTGTGGGAGAACCAAAGACTAGAGAATTATGGGGAATGTGTATCTGTTTCTTTAAACCGTAGACTTCTCCGCTCTGAAAGTGTGAATACCGTATTTTTTGCTCTATAGGATGCACTTCCCCCCCTCAAAAATGAAGGGGAAATGTGTGTCCTATGGAGCGAATGCAGGCTTTCGCTGAAGCCTGGAGAGTGAGAGGGGTCGGTGCACACCGACCCCTCTAGCTCTCCAGGCTTGCGGATAGCAGCCTGCAGCCCGAAACCTGGGGAGCGCCGCAGGTTTCTTTATTCCCCCCCTAAAAACTAGGTGCGCCCTATGGTCTGGTGCGCCCCATGGAGCGAAAAATACGGTAAGTTATCTCCCCCTTCTGCAGGAAGGAGGCTTTTAAGTTGATTTGTGTGTCTTAACACCTGGTTATCTAAGATGTCGTTTCTGTGTGAATAGAGTCAACAACCTTATCACAGCAAGAATATGTATCTGGTGTGTGTCTGAGAACTGGGAGGATGTTCTTTCATCTCAAAGTCTTTTTTTAAAAAAAATATTTATTAAAGTTTTGAAAGTTACAGGAAAAAAAGAAAAAGAATTAAACATAACAAAACCATACAATACAATACAAAGACAAAAATACTACATATACATAACAAAAATAAAACAAAAACAATAAAAACCCCCACATCCAATACTTTCAATGTTATTAACTTTCTTTTACTTGTTTCAGCGGCCTCCTCACACCTCCCTTTTTTTGTATTCCACTTCGACTGTTTCAGCAAATCCTTTCCATCTTCCTCAATTTTCTGTCCTATCATTTAACTTGACAAATTCTAACATCATTTTTTCCTTTAATCCATTTACAATCTATTGTACTTAATTCTTTATAACATTTCTGCTGAAGCCATGTAACTTCATTCCAACATCTTTCTAACATTCCTTAATTTTACAATATTTCTGTAGATAATCTTTAAATTTCTTCCAATCTTCTTCCACCATCCTTTCATCTCAAAGTCTTGAGAACAAACAAGGTTCAGCTGCAGCAAGCTGAGTTATCGCCCTTCTGTATAACCATTGGCAATTCTTAATTAATTAGAAGAACTGATTGGTCCTTGGGTCCGAATACACATGGGTCCCAAGGGATAAAATCTTAGGGAACTGAGTTGCATTTTTGCAGCTGCCCATCTTGCCAGGCTTACCATCTTGCTGGCAGCCGCCATTCATATGCACACTCTTTGTGATGTAGGGTGCCTGTCTGTTGTCCTGGAATCCGGAATCCGCCGAGAACCTTATGAACATTCAAAGTTGTCTTTGTTCTTGTTTGTGAGTATGTTTAGCTAGCGATGTTAAACAATGTTTTTATTTTCTTTTTTGAAACCTGTAAGAGATGTGCCAACTTTTAAGTTTGAATAATTTGTGGGGAGTTAGCCAGGTTGATGGGCCACCTCCCTTTATCCCAGGCAGCGGACTATGAGCGTTACAAGTGTCTGGTGATGCAAAGGTATGGGCTGCATGCGGAGAATTATCGGTGTGCCTTCCGGAACGGGGATAAAACCACCTCCTCGTACAGTATTTCTGTGGCTGCCTGGAAAATGGCTCAAAATTTTGATCTTTGGCTTTATGCTGAAGGTGTGGATACTTTTGAGGGCCTAAGGCAATTAATGTTAAAGGAACAGTTTACTCGACAATTGCCTTCTGAAGTAGCGAGTCTTGTGGCGGACAGACACCCTGCTACTCTTGAGCAAGCTACCCAACTTGCAGAGACTTTTAAGAAGAAGAGTAGAAGAGTTTGGATTTGATATCCCGTTTTATCACTACCCGAAGGAGTCTCAAAGCGGCAAACATTCTCCTTTCCCTTCCTCCCTCACAACAAACACTCTGTGAGGTGAGTGGGGCTTGCCGATCAGAAGGTTGGCGGTTCAAATCGCTGCGACGGGGTGAGCTCCCGTTGCTCGGTCCCTGCTCCTGCCAACCTAGCAGTTTGAAAGCACGTCGACGTAGATAACGTCAAAGTAGATAAACAGGTACCGCTCTGGTACCTGTGCACAGTAAAAGTGTGCACAGTAATTGAAGAATAATGCATGGCTTCAATTCTTTGCTGAAAGGAAGGGGAAGCACAAAACAAGAAGGATCAGAAAGAACAGTATTTACTAACCTACCAAATAAATTAGTGCTGAATAAGAAATGCTCATTACGCCTGTTAGGGCGGTCTTTGCTGGATAGGTAAGGAGATCATAAATCAACTTGTTTTTTTCCTGTAGAGAAGAAGAGGCGTTTGGACTTGATATCCTGCCTTTCACTCCCCTTAAGGAGTCTCAAAACAATCTCCTTTCCCTTCATCCCCCACAACAAACACTCTATGAGGCTGAGAGACTTCAGAGAAGTGTGACTAGCCCAAGGTCACCCAGCAGCTGCATGTGGAGGAGCGGGGAAGCGAACCCGGTTCACCAGATTACAAGTCTACCGCTCTTAACCACTACACCACACTGGCTCTCACACTTTTAAGTTGAGTCGGTCCCATCTAGCAAACAAAAGCCAGCCCAGTGGAAACCGACCAGTGGCGTCAGCTCCAGCGGGGAAGTTTGCTCCTCCAATTAAAGAACAAAGCAGGGCTAACCCCATGCCTTCCAAGGACTCCTCTGCAGGGGAGGATGACCGGTCTAAACTTACTCCTTCTTCGGGACTGTGTTTCCATTACAGGAAGTCCAGGCATGTGAAGGTAGCTTGTCCCCAACTAAAAGATAAAAGACCCCCAGCCTTGATGTCAACGCCCGCAGTACACGTAATTCAACGGCCAGCGGAGGACTGGGAGGTGGAGTCGCAAGGGTTGAGGGCTGAAGGGATAGTTCTCCCAGAAAATAATGGGGGTGGAGCAGCGCCTGGTGCTACAGTTCCCATGACCACTGGAACCACTTCCAATGCTGTTAATGTGGGGCCCGTGAGAACTGGAGCGGGAACGAGAGTGCCACATGTTAATTGGGCTAATTTAGAATTCACAGCACCTATTATGATCAATTGAATTGTTGTGAACTCTTTTCGGGACATGGGCTCCGATATTACGAGCGTGTCCAGAGATTTGGTTTTGCCCCAACAGATACAGCCTGACCCCTTGAAGATTAGCCCGTATGGTGTAGATGCGATCTTTCAACCTACAGCCATTGTCCCGGTTTCCTATAAAGCTTATACCGGAAACCAACTTGTTATAGTTCATGATCCTGAAGCATGTAAGGTGTGGCTGCACAAATTCCGCAACTGATTTTGAAGAGCGGAAGAGAACGCTCTCACAAGGACAGATCTAGACTGCACGGTGCGATTGCCGTCCTGAAATATAAGTCAATACAAGGGGGGGGGGGAATAGTCAAATTACGGTACTCTGGCGGGGGGGGGGGGAGGCCTAGAACAGAGAAAGCCAGTTTGATGCATTAAGACCTTTGGGTAGAGCATTCGGGATCACATGAAAATTCCAGATTTCACTTTAAGTATGCATTATGTGTCTGGGAAAGAGGAAAAGTGATGTGGTCAGATGGGAAAGAGGACAAGGCTCCTGTATCTTTAACAGTTGTCTAGATGAATTTCAGCAGGCTTAGCTTCCAAAACATGCTCCTCCCATTGAAATTCCCTTACCAGGGGAACGGAGGAAATGAGTGGCAGTAGGTGGTGATCCCACTGGAAACTCTGCAGCTCAGACACTTGGTACGCCCTCAGCCTAGCACTGTAAAGCCAAGTGTGAAGTGAGATAGCTGCAACTGGTGGCATCTTCCTTATTTCCAATGCCTCTGAAGCAGTCAAATACAACATTTCCTGTTTGTCCAGAGCGGGCACACGGGTTAATGTTGCTCCAGCCAGGAGGACTTCCTGTGGCACCTGGTCTGGAGCATCTTCCCCCTGTGTGTGACCAGGTAGATGGGCGTGACCCTAGCAGACCCTACAAAAGGGCTGGTCATGCAGCCATCTTCCCTTTTCCGCCTTATTCTTTTTTGCCTTTTGCTGTCTGCTAGCTCTCAGCCAGCAGCACATGGGCTCATCCCTCACAGAGGATGAACCCCCACTTTTCTCTGTATTTGTAACTACAAGATAAAGCCTGCCCTTCAGGACCATACAGTGAACTGAATGTAAGTAAACTTTACCATTACTTTTAAAAGGAAGACTACTGGGTCATTATTCTTTTTAAGAGGGAACTAAAGTGGATTTACCAGGAACAATCCAATCAGGACAAGCCAGACTGGATTGCTTAACTCAAATGATTCCATCAACTAGCTTCCTGCAATGTAGAAGGGAATGTGCTCTGCTACTAGCTCACTAGCATGAGTGAGGAAGGATAATATTTAATCAATATATTCTCTCCTACATTCCCACACTGGGCCCTATTGCTGATGCAGTAATAGTTTGCCATTGGGGACAATGAATATATGATGAGATCTGCAAACATCTGACCCTGGCATTCATTCATTTATTATATTAATATCTCACTTTTAATCCAAAGAGCTCAAGATGGCATAAATGGATCTCTCCCTCCCTACAACCCTGTGGGGGAGGTTAGGCTGAGAGAGAGTGACTGGGCTGTCATCCAGTGACTTCATGGCTGAGTGGGAATTTGAACCCTGGTCCCTCCTAGTCCAACATTCCAGCAAATGCACCAAGTTGACATGTATTTTAGACAATTATTCGCAGAAACACCAGTAGGGGGAAAATTAGCATTGCTACCCTTGGGCTCTTTACTAAAGACCATTGTATGCCATAGAACTTTAGACTGCTTTAGAAACATCAGTTTAACCTTGCTTACTTGGATAAATCAGCCAAAACTCAATAGATGCACACACAGGTATGCTTATTTTGGGGATTTAGTAATAATATCGTTTTATCATCATTGGATAAAAATGATACTAAAAAAATAATAATCTGTGGAGCAGCTTTCTGGAGGTATGCTATGCCAAAACTTGTCTCCCCTGAATATATTAATTATTTTTCTAACTTTGTGTATAAGTAAAACATTAAGCTGAAACTTTGCTGAGTTTGCAGCAAATGCAGTTTTTAACAGACTATTGTATAAAGAAACTTAACTTTCAAATAATAGTGAAATAGTATTAGTATTAGTTCAGAAACATTACCTGGTTTGAGCTTGTGAGTCTCAGAATATTCGGAAATTCATTCCTAATCTTGTCTATTATTTCCAGGAATAGTCTCTGTATTATCTGGGCTGAATTGAAAAACAGTAGTCAAAAAGAATAAAGCGCCTGTCTTCAGAATTATACTTATCGTGTAAGCATTGTTCAGACATGAAATATTCAGGCTGGAGCAAGTCTGCAGCATCAGAACGAAGAACTATGGTTTCTGTCCAGCCAATTGCTGGCTGATCTAAATTAGCAGAATTCTGTTCTCTTGAGCCTGAAACCAATATTGGGATCTGAAATGCCAGCCCACTTCACCTCCTGCATTTATTATGACTTGGGAATAAGCCAGTGAGCCCTGCTGCCTTCTGAAACTTCTGGATGGCAGAAGTGGATGGGAAGGAAGCAGGAACATATTCTATGAGTTTTCTCCAGTATTTAACCAGGCATATGATGCAGGCACAGCACAGGTGCATGTGTTTCTCAGGGTTGGGGAACCTTTTCCAGACTGAGGGCCGCCTTCCCTTCTGGGCAACGTTTCAAGGGCCACATGCTAGTGGTTGCTGTTTAGTTGTTTAGTTGTGTCCGACTCTTTGTGACCCCATGGACCAGAGCACGCCAGGCACTTCTGTCTTCCACTGCCTCCCGCACTTTGGTCAAACTCATGCTGATAGCTTTGAGAACACTATTCCAACCATCTCGCATAAAAGCTGAAGAGCAAGGTGGGAAAAAAGTGCTCTGGTTTCTGGGTTATACAGAACCTAACATTCTTAGAATTCTGTTTCAGAATGAACTGAAAGTTCCAAAGTCCCCTCCCTTGACTTTTAAAACAGAGTACAATGAATGTTGGATGGAATATGTGTGAGTTTTACTTTAAGAAAATTTAGTGGCCTACTCTGCCTTGGGTATATTAATATTACAATTTATTTTTCTGTTTATCAATTGTAATAATAATGATTATAAATATTGTAATTATAATTATAATAAATCAACAAAAGGCTTTCCTCTCCCTTTTTCATTTAGAAATAGCGGGTCGCTTTGCAAAATCAGCTCTCCTTTGTTCTCAGTAGACCAGTTGTTAGCAGAAACAGGCCTCAAGATAATGTAACCAGGCCAACCATTAATACCTTATCATCTCAGGATACTGTGTAACAAGTTGAACTCTAATAAAATCAGAGCACAGGGTATGTTTAAATCCCACATGTATCTGAGAAAGTTGATGGTTGACTTACAGAAAGCAGACATCATGCCCTGGAATGTATATTTGTTCTCTCCCTTCCTGCAACATATGTTCTGCCTTAACTTTTAACATCTAACCTAAATGTGTGTATCTGTGTATCTGTGTATCTGTATCGAACTTAAAATGCTTACTCCCAAATGAGAACAGACACACCTGACACGGCTTCAGTTGGCCTTAGTAAAAATATTATTACATTATTGATGTTATTTTTACATGTAAATGATGTTCGTTCTGTGCTTATGTAGGTTTATGATGTTTACCATAGAATTCAGTGGGGTCTAATCCCCACTGTGTACATAAGATTATAGCCTTCGAATTGCAATCTGAAACTCAGTCCTATAGGGATCATTTTTTAAAAAATAATAAAGGCTCAACTATATAGAGATCAGGCACCAGGAGTCATCTTTCTGTTCTCTGTACTCCCAGATTTGTTGAGAAACCACCAGGTGTCTCCATAAGTCTAAAAATCTTTTGGATCAAGCAAAGAAAAACATGGTCAAGTATTTTTGTTTAATAATCATTTTTATTGAAAGTTTTCAACATAAAATACAAAAAAGCACAACTAATCTAAGAGATAAAGATGGGGAAGAAGCAAAGAGAGAGAGAGAGAGATGAAAAAGAGAGAAAGGAAAATAGAAAAGGGGGGAAAGAGGATAATAATACTAAGCTCTTTATCACAGTTATTCTACACACAGAAGAGTGAAACCTCCCAGCTCTCACCTGGGAGCTTCTCTTTCTCCTCTCAGCCTCCCATCCACTCTACCCTGCCTGTCATGCAGGGTTGCTCATCTTCGGTCCATCACCTTCAGGATCACAAGTTAATGCCAAAAATTGCAATCTTCTCTGAATGACTCCAAATAGGTGCCAAAGTGGTGTGCTGGTTTTGTGCCACAAACCTCGCTTTCTGTGCCAATCCCACAAACTGAGTACCGTATTTTTCGCTCCATGAGACACACCTGACCAAAAGACGCACCTAGTTTTTAGAGGAGGAAAACAAGAAAAAAATATATTCTGAACGAAACAGTGGGTGTATGATTTTTGTGGTTCATGCTGTGGCCACAGACATGATATGTGATTTGATGGTGAGTTTGGGGTAGCCCAATACAAAAATCCTGAGAATCCATGTGGATCCATACTTTGTAACCACATTTTTGCTCCATTGCGGCCCCATGAAACAGTGGATGTGTGGTTTTTTTTGTGTGCAGCCAAACTGGTACTCATGCCAGTGTGTTCACACCACATCAACCTCACCTCCTTCCTCCTCTACCTTCTGTGATGTCAGCGTTGGGAGATTGTATATTATGTCACAACAACAATTTACACTTAGTTGGATAAATGACACTTGCATGTACCCAAAAAAGTTGCACATTGTGATTGCAAATTTCCAGTCTTTCACACTTAAAATAAAATCCCTTGATGAAACAACATTCACTATTATTCATCAATAACCACAGGCATTCAGGCAAGAACCCAGCTTAGCATTCTGATCTCCAACTGTACCCATAGAAATGCCAGGTAAAATCAAAGCAAAAGCAAACGCAAACTATGGTTTCATATCCTGGCTTGTTACAGTCCTGTTAACCATAGTTTTATGATTTGGATGTAAAGGAAAACTATGGTTAATTGAGGACTTTCTGGGTTAAGCGCAATACACCAGAATGGGAACAAGCAGTGCAAAAATGAACAATGCAGGTGCAAAGCTCATGCATCATTTGGGTTATTAATACCCAAAATAAGCTTATTTATAGCCTGCTTCAGGTATAATAATAATAATAATAATAATAATAATAATAATAATAATATTTTTTTTATTTATACCCCGCCCTCCCCAGCCAAGGCCAGGCTCAGAGCGGCTTACAAGCAATAATAAAAACAAGATGAATGATTATATATCCGGTATGAGAGTTAAGAAAACCTGCAAGGCGGGGATGTGGGAACAAGCATGCTGGCTAAGCTCCTCCCTCATCATTCTCATTGGCTGCCTTGAGTTGGAGGATGATGGTCTGAAACCAGAAGCCTCCAATAGTCATGGAGGTTCCACTGTGTATTTTAGAATCCTGGAAAATTAAGGTTCTCAAATCTGTGGAGAGCATCTATAAGTACAGGAGGGCCCCCATTTCAGACAGTCCCTCTCCAAATTATGGAAAGTGACGGAAACAATGAGCAGAGCCGGGGGCCCTCACACATCTATTTAATGCAGGGTTTGCATATCAGAGGAGGGCTTAAACTGAATTAATTTCCTAGACGACAGAAAGGCAAAATATAAATGTAATAGATACACTTGAAACAACATTGTACAGTCGTACCTCAGCTCCTGAACGCCTTGAGAGTCGAACATTCCGGCTCCTGAATGATCGAAAACTGGAAGTGAGTTTTCTGGTTTTCGAACATTCTTTCGGAAGCCAAACATCCAACAGGACTTCTGCAGCTTCTGATTGGCGGCAGGAGCTTCCTGCAGCCAATCAGGAGCTGCGCTTTGGAAGTCGAACATTTCAGAAGTTGAACAAACTTCAGGAACAGATTCCGTTCGACTTTCAAGGTATGAGTGTATTACAATTGTTCTAGCAAATGCAGTTATATTTTCAGAAGCATTATAAACTTTGTTCCTTGTAATTTACATATCACTATCGAAATATTGCACACTCTGCATCTCAGTTTTGCTTTAATCCATTACACTGTGGGAAGAGCTATCAACACCTTTCTATAGAGTGTCTTGCTGTTACCATCATTTGAAGCATCTTTGGGTACCACATGGCATCTTAATCAAGTTCTTAGGTTCCTGTTGCCTTGCCCATCTGTTGTTTTGGCATCTACTGTATCATGTTTTCTCCAGGTGGATGGGTAGCTCAGTGTCAATAGGTTTCTGCTAAAAATAAAAAATAAAGAGGCATATGGCATTCCTGGGATAGAGGAAGAGCTCTTTGAGTAAAGGGAGAGCACTGCCAGGCTTAACAAGGACCTGTTACAGGAACTGACATATCAGCTTGCAAGTAGGAAGAAGCCTGGTGCTTTAAACGATGGGATTACTGCAAACAGTCATGGTGATACATTTTAAGAACCAATGAGCAGGTGGGGTGCATGATGTCCAGGAATCAACGTGCCAATTTATCTCACTAGGAAGTCCTTTTTTTAGCTGATGGCTGCATAAAAAGTTGAGGTCAGTTTTCTTTTTTTGTGTGGAAAGGTACCACAGCTTCAGTATTGTTTTCCGGTACTCATAAATTTCCCAGATGAAAGGGACATTCATTATGATAATGATTTCTGCAGCAATAACCAAAACGAAGAAAGTATAACCCTTAATTCAAGTAACAAAAAAGCCTAGGGATAGTTATATTTTCTTTTCAGCTAGATAGCTGAAAAGGTTCTTCCTAGTTGATTCTCACCATTCATATCTGGAGAAATCATTTCGGTCACCTAATATAACATCACTTCCAGCTCACATGGTTATTACAAATGGTTCCACTTTTTGGATTTCCCCCAGAATGGTTAAATATGGATTAAGTGAGGAACAAAACAGGCTGTCATTTTGATGGCAATAACTTAATGTGGATGCCACCCCAAAGCTTGCATGCTTGGAGAGCACCAATCTATACTCAAGATTATAATTATAATCAATCTATAATCTGCTGGAGGCCCCCTCAGCAAAAGTGAAGGGAGTGTTTCTTCTTGTGCCAGACACAAGAGGAAGTTTAGTTCCAGGTGTACCTCGGGTTAAGTACTTAATTCGTTCCAGAGGTCCGTTCTTAACCTGAAACTGTTCTTAACCTGAAGCACCACTTTACCTAATGGGGCCTCCTGCTGCCACCGCGCCACCAGAACACGATTTCTGTTCTTATCCTGAAGCAAAGTTCTTAACCCGAGGTACTATTTCTGGGTTAGCAGAGTCTGTAACCTGAAACATATGTAACCTTAAGCGTATGTAGCCCGAGATACCACTGTAATCACATCTACTATTAATAGCTTTCTTTGAGGTCAGACTATCTCTGCTGTTTGTAGTCCAACTGATGTAATTGTTATAAGGGTAGAATTCAGTTCTTGTCAATTTTTACTGGAAGGCCAATGTGACGTTGGTCTTCTGCACTTTGCACTGTATAATTTCGGTGCTTCCCTGCTCCCAGCACCCTCCCTCGTGATCGCCTCCCCTGCAGGTGGAGGAGGGCTATGTGATGCACTCAGCGCCATGCACAAGAGACCAGCTGGATGGGGCCCAAATCATACTAACGGTATATAATATTGTAATGACATTCAGTACGTTCAATCAGTTTATCATGGGCATATTGCCCAGTGAATAACACATGCCCCAAATGGAAGGTGAAATAAATTATTTTCTAGCACTTTTAAACACGGCAAGATCTCATCTGAGAAATTATTGCACCACAGAGAAATTTATGGAAAACATCAAAACTGATCTTCTCACCACCCCCATTTGTGCTTGGATATTCATTTACCTTTTGGATTCTTGTGAATATAATTTGCTTTAAACTCTTTTTAGTACTGTATTTATAAATTGCTGTAAGCCAACCCTGGACCTCAGGGTGAAGGGAAAGTAAGAAATGGAAATAATGACCGCTCCCCGCTTAAAACGGGGGGCGCCCTTTGTGTGGACACGCGCAGCCCCTAGATCTGGAGCGGTTCGAACAGCATAGGCTTGGCTTTGCCTTCCCTCAGGTGGGATACCTGGAGGTCTCCGCCTACCTCAGTCAGTTCCCCAATCCCACCTGGGGGAAGCGTTGCCAAGGAGACCAGGCCAGGTAGGGGAGGGATTACCTGCCCACACAATAGAGGGAGGATCTTACCTGGGAATCCTCACTTGGCTCCAGAGCTTCTCCCACCCTACCCACCCTCAGTTAATGTCTTATTTTGCAGGTTAACTTTTCTTCACAGGTTTTGCAGGTTAACTTTTCTTCACAGGTATGCAGGCGCTGCTACGTTAAGGTCGCTGTTAAAGGGCCGGAAAGGAATTTCCCTGCATTGGCAGGTTTCGCCTTTCCCGTAGCAAAACGTCACAACTTTGGTGGTATCAGGCCTTGGGCAGAATCCTTTAGTCCATCTTCCTCTTTGCGGCGGCGATATCAGGGTTCCCCGTTAAAGGGGTTTCTGAAGGGAGGCTTTGACCGTACGCCGAAAGGTCGTCATTGCTCTCCCCTGCGGCGACGGCGTAACGGGGGTGGCTATCTCTGCTTGAACATATGTTCTCCAGAGCCGGCCCATCCGCCCCGCACTGGATAACCCTGATGCTCCCTAGGTCCCCGGCTGGGGACTGGGAACGCCCAATGCCTGAGCCAAGGTCTACCCACATTTGAAATTTAATAAAGTTGTGGCCAATTTAATCCCATAGCTCGTTGTCTTGAGTCGTTATTCCACATGACGGGGGGGGGGGGGACCGCGCTGGATCTGGGGACTCCGCCTGTCCACGCAATAAGAATAGTAAATTG